>NW_026728881.1:0-627440 GCF_030272615.1 Cryptomeria japonica
CTTCTGAGTCCATGGTGAAAACCTTTCTAAAATATGGAGAGGGGTTGAATCTTGTCAACAATTCAAACATTTCTTACCAAGTAGACACCCTTAAACCCCTTTGGGTGGGTGTGGCTAAGGTCCTTATACAATATTTTACCTTAGATGGGTGGTTTACCAAAATCTATGGTGGTCATTTTTCTCGGCTTAAACACTTTAGAAATAAGTTCTTCGTTTGTTTCCATTCTATCTCTTATCATCCTTGGAAGCCAATATTAAAGAACATAATAAGAAGCAAAGAAACCCTAATCTTCATGAGGGCTCGATCCTTCTAATTATGGAACAATTCAATGCCCTCCCATTTTCCTCTAAGTGAAAATATCAAGGTTATCCCCCTTTGCACTCGGTGAATAGGTGTCAAAGGAGGGTATGTAGAGAAATATAGGGGAATGTGATGATGATTCAGAGGATGAGGACTAGCAAACAAAGGATGAAACTTCCTCAAAGTAAAACAAGAATAATGTGTCAGAGGAGAAGAAAAAGAGAATCTCATTAAATTCAGTATAAAAAGAAAGATTTGTTAAATTAAATAATTTTACATGCATGATTCTCCTAGATGACTTGATGAGGAGTTAGATGCTGAGGAGGTTGACAAGAACCAAAATTTGGAAGGGGAGAATTTTTTGGGCGAAAGGGAGAATGTGATGGGTGGAGGAGAAGGCTTCTTGGGAGTTCCCCTTCCCCTTGATCTTTTAATTATGCTAATCAAGAGAGAATTAATAATCCTCCCTTTCCTAGGGATCTTTAAAAATAGTCCCCTTTCCTTGGAAGTGACCCTGGGAATCTAGCTATTTTTTGGGTATTAATAGGGATGCCATAGTAGACTAGTTTAGGATTTCCTAAGAGCCTTTTTTAGAAATCAATCAAGTTAATATCAACATCCAATCCATTAAAAGAAAAGTGGTTATTTTGGAGCAAGGTGATGGTCGATATTCGTTTAGGGATCCTGTTGACAATGTGATCTCTTATGAGGAAAAAGACAAAATGCTCTCTATCTTAGAAAACATGACCAAATATGTTGCTCACTTGAAGACTATGAAGGTAGACTTGGGCTATTGAAGCCAAGATGAAGAGAATTAATTATAACCTCACTAATCTATTAGCATGAGCCTTAAAACCATTCACAGCAATGTAGAAGGGGATAAAACTTTTGTGAATCAGTGGTAGACTATGTAGGCTTTGAAGTTTGGGGGCAACATTTCAATTAATATCAACCTAGTCGAGAAGAGTAACTAGAATAAGGATGATAGTGTAGGTCCATCATCTCAAACCCATGGACATCTCAAGAACGCTAGGGAGCTAAAGCAAACATAGAATTGCAAGATCTGATGAACATTACCCAAAATATGGAACAAATGAAAGTTGAGTTTGCTAAAGCCCTGAAGAATTTGTGTTAGGTTTTATATTTTCTTTTGTTGGCCTACTATTTTAGGGTTCTGTATTCTAGGTAATTTTTGTGTTGTTGTTTGGCTATGTGTTTTCTATTTGCAGCTCTTTGTACTTAGGGTTTTCAGATCCCTTCAAAACCATTTTTTCCTTAATAATAAACCATACCCAATTTGAAATTCTGTTTAGTAAGTTGGCATGCATCAAGTAGGATTAGAGGAAGTTCATTTGTGTCAAGAAGAAGACCTATAGGTAGCCAATATGACATATAGAAACAAGGGTTGAAGAGGAAGAAGACAAAGAGGCTTTGAGCTCGATATTACAGACATAGTTAGAGGTTTAATATGGAAAATGGACACATTGGAGATGTCTCAGAGAAGAGGAGCCCATATAGAGGACGTCAATGAAAATGTCAAAGAGTATACTGTTGAAGGGGGAGATAATGTGAATCAACTCAGGCTTGATCAAAGAGAGGAGATATTCATCAAGGCCATCACCTGGATTAATTTGAAGCTACAATTTAATCCTTCAAATTTTGAAGGAGGTTTAAATGAAAAGGAATTGCTAGATTAAGGAATTTATTGAATGTATGAAGCCTCCATTGTACTTCGGAATCTTCTTCAAATGCTCTTAGATATTTATCATGTTTAAAAAAGAGAGTGTAGAGGAGAGTATTTACTACCGTTGAGATGAAAATATCTTGTGTAGGAAACCAACCTTCGATACATCACTTAATTTTCACTCTCGTGAGCCAAGAAGATTGATATGGAAGAAAGGAAACAAACTAAACTATGTCTATAAACATAAAATACTACATAAGAAAGGAATATCAAATAGTCAAAATATTTTGATTATAGAAAAAGAAATCTCTATAAATGCATACTTTACCCATGAACTGGTGAAGCCTTAGCCTTGGATACCAATGTGCCAGAGGGACATCTACACATTGCGGTGTCATATGTAGAAACAAAAAATAGAAAAGCACCAAAAGTCACACCAAAAAGAATCTCATGCACTATGAAACTATTCATCACCAACACACACTCATATAGGGCAACATGTTGGGGTTGTATAGGGGTTTGCCTTATTCAAACCCCTGTTTCTATGTTTATACCTCCATAGACAACTAGATACATAGATTGGATAAAATAAAAGATTAGATTGTGCAATAGAAACAAACTCTTCTTAATGGAGGAAACCCACTATTATTTGAGATAAAATGTTAATTTGATTAATTCAAATAGATAATAAATACATTTAGAGACTAGTGACATGATGTTATATTGAAAAAAAATACATACAAGAGATAAGAGAGAAAGGAAAACATTACATAGGAAAGACCCCTCTCTTGAAATAATGGCACGATTGTAAGCAAGATAATAATTGTTTTTTATTTTCATGAGTGCAGATTTTGGTAGAGTTTTATTACTAGTGTGAGAGATAGATATCCGAGAGTGTGAATGTTGCAAAATGAAAGAGAAAGAAGAGTTTTTCTGCTCAAAATGAGTGGGAATAGCCATTTTGAATGTGCCCAAAAGAAGGGACATGCATCAAAAGAGGCTCGATGTAGAATATATCCAATTTAAATCTAAAATCATTTCGGGACGTTTGTGCGCTACATACATGTATGCTCACCACTCTCCCATTTGACCAAATCAATCCCACATTTGGATTAGGGGTTGCTAATGCTTCATCTTTAAAATCCATGATGCTGGAATGATAGTATCTTGATTATTATTTTTTATTATAAACACACCGAGCCTATTGCATAAGTGTCATTAATGCACTAGGTGTAGTTTACGACACTAAATTTTTCCCCCACTTTGTAGGACTACTCAACTCAAGGGAACAAGTGCACTAAACTAACTTAGAAATTTGTGTTCATAGAACTCATGCAGTGTATTAAATGCATTAATTACTTTAAAAAGGGATATTGTAGAGGCCACCAAGGTCAACAAGGAAAATACGAATGGTGACCCCAGTGCCCAACAAAAAAATATAGTGTTTGACATGAATATTCAAGTACCATAAAATCAAAAAAAAATTTAGCGCCAAAAATAAGGAAGCTCTTTGGCAAGAAGAATTATCAAGCTACATATTTTGTCACAATATTCATGTAAAAGGGTAATATATTGTAATAATGAAATAGGTATAATGATCAGATACTTATTCTTCAAAATGTTTTATGTTATCTTCTGTGATATACTCTTATTTGACCTACTATTAATACCACACTATATTTGTATTAGATATTTTAATTTCATGTAATTTTTCCTCTTCTTATTGCCTTTCTTCTACTTTTCCTTCTCCTTCTCATTGACCTTCTTCTTCTAATTTTACTTAGATTTTTGTCGTTCCTTTCCTTTTGTGTCTTGTTCCTCTTCTTGTTCTTGTCCCTCTTCACGGGTGATCCCACAATACTTCTTGAGTCCCCTCCCTTTTGTATGTTTAACCCTATTTGACCCATTACTTGTAATCAATCTAAGAAACATCTATGTGGGTATTAATTTATGATTTATAACTTATTGTAGTTATTTTTAATCCCCTCATATATTAAAAAATATCAAATTTCCATAAAATTTAAGTATGAGAGCTCTCTACTTGATTTCCTCGATGTTTTCTATGTTTGCCAAATTCATATAGTTTCAAAGTTTCAGTTTATGTCACATCTTTCTCGTCAATCCTAACCTCCTAATACATCACCTTTAAAAAAAATTGAGTCTTTCAAGTTGGACCATTGGACATTCCCATCCCAAATACCATTTACCTGTTAAAATTGATATCCTAATCCCTTGTCCTCTGAACATTTTCTAAGTCTATTTCTTCAACCTTTAGACTTGGCCTTCCCTTCATACCTTCCTCAATCCTCTAAAATATTCAAAGGCCCTTTTAATAACTTTTAAAGTTGGACTTTTAAGATTCCCTCGGTCCCCATGCTTCCTTCTAGGAGTTTAACTTTCCTATATGCTTATCAACTTGTCAGGATTTCGTCCATCCACCTACTTTAAGGGATGTTTACCTCAATACTCTCAATATGCAAACACAAACAATGAAGAAGTGTCTCATGCATCAAGTTAAAATGTTTACAAAATATTTGACATGAAAGAGAGAAAAAAGCAAGTATTGGTTTTGGACAATATGAAGGTTTAAGAACCTTATAAATCCTCAACATGATTCTGTGAGGGGAAATGCTCTAAACTGAAGATGATGTGAATAGGTATTATCGATTTCATGTAGGCTTTGAAACACTTTGAATCACCATTTAAAATCAAATAAAGATGCATAGGCAAAAGAATTACAAGGTGTATGAGTTTTCAAACCATTCAAAAGTGTGGTCCATATTTCAAAAGCTCACTATTGTGCCAACAATATGACATGGTTCATAATAGGAAAAAAGATCTAACATATCAAGTAAGCGTAGCTAAAATAATTATTTTAATTATAGAAAGAGATATAATGAATAATAGCATGCTAAATATCTCTAATAAATGTCGCCTATCCTTTTGCAATGCTCGTGATTCCATTAGTGGTTGATAAGCCCCTACAATCACCAAATTTAATTTTGCAAGTGCCACAAAGGTATATATTTTAGCCAAAATGACGTATATTTAAGAAGTAAAAATGAATGAAATGGGTTTTTTTTCCCTAATTATTTTTGTGGTTACTATCATAGATCATGATAAACTTAAGACAATATCTAGATTCTATTTGCAATATATTTTCTAGGTTTCCTCACTTCATTTCATGCTAGACCTATAGGAGTGATGAATGAAATTACTAAAACGTTTTTCACAATTTTTTGAATGTGACTGTTAAATAATAGTTAATTGTGAGTGGGACATCACAATTTTCCTTGAATATTTAACAATTTCCTAGTACCAAGTCTCCCAAGAGTTGCTAAACGCTAATAAATGATAGATCTAATGATATATCTATATGAACTAGTAGTTCATTTAAATAATTGGTCACTAAACCAATTCTAAGGTATAGTAATTTTTTTTAGTGTTATAGAGAATTGAACATATAAATTGTAAATGAATGGATGCACTTTATATTAGTATAGTAAAGATTTAATAATGCACATTTTTGTAGTTGTATATCTCCATTATTTTATGTCAAGACTCATAGAAGTATTATAATTGCATTTTTAATCATCTGCTCTAGCCACATGTATTGATACAAAAGAAACACTGGTTGTGTGACAACATATAATACACTAGAATCTTTTTCAATTATCATTTTTTATTTATTAAATCCCTATCTCACTAGAACATGAGATGGGTTAGGATAAGGGCTTTGAATGTATATTATGATTAACATTGATCACAACTAGATCGACTAATATGTGAAAAATGAGGAGAATGAAATCGATTGCAAACCAATTTATTTAGCCACTTGGCCCTGATTCTGACTTGTTACTCACAAAACAAGACCTCATGGCACACCCACAAACATGAACATTGAACATTATAGTAAATTTAATTTGTGACATATAAACACTAATTACATGTGTATTCAAATTACTAACGTAGAAGGTAGCCTAGGAATCATAACTTTGGGTGAGGAGGTTAGACTGAATGTCGCAGGCATGGGAGAAACACAAGGGAAATCTATATGCGAAAACAAACACTCTCAAATCACTTATTAACATAACTATGGTTTTCCAATGAAGGGACCACACATGCACAAATATAGGACCTAATTCAAATGAATGAGGATTAGACCAACCTCCAAAACGGGGCTCAGTAATTTCCATTGGGAAATTAGGGTGTGGTGTGTGATTAACAATGAGCTAAAAATATATATAGGAGCTATATCGTCACATCCATGAGCAAGATCGGATGCTTGAAGTTGATTGGCATCATGTAGATATGACAATCATAAATGAAGATTGAGAAAACATCAGAGTGTTTTTAGGAGTGGTCTCGTTTGATTTATGTTTACTGAAATTCTAATCATGCAATCATTTCATGTGATCCTAGAAGCTAAAAGGAGTTAAAGTTTCGTAGTCCCGCATGGGTAAACGATGTTGCTTCGAAGACCGGGAGTGGAGGCTTAGACCAGTCTGGAACGAACGGATGTGAACCCAGTAACTCAAAAATTCCCAATAACAAAAATATGAGCAGTGGTTGGTATACCAAAATAGGTTTACATTTCATGGATTTTAATGACAATGGAAAAGATGGTGTATTCATCGGGCGAATCGTTTACTTGGTTGCCACTCCGGATAGAAAGCCCCACCTTATCTCCATAACAAACAAAAACGACGAAGAGTACATGTGAATCATTAAAAGTCAAGAAAATGAAATAGATTAATACAGTCGCTAACAATACTTGTTCATGTCGATTTATACTCGTGTTAAAATATCAGTATTGCCTACCAACCTACCCAACAACAGCTGATTTAATTCGTGTATCTATATATACAAACACAAAGAAACAGATTTTCACATCTCAGTTCAGAAACAATTTGGCATTTTAGCCTGTTTAAGTTGTGATCAGACTCTGAAAGAGGAAGTATTGTACGATTCTAGCAATGCAGACATTTTATGGCCGCCTCGTGCTGCCACTTTTGGCATTGTGGTTCACTATTCAATTTGTTTCAGCGAAACATGCTGTGATCACACGGCGCTACAATTTCACTGTGGGTTATATAATTCTATGGAATGAGTTGAATGTTTTATTGTTTAGGAAAGTATTAAATTTTTACAGATAGCCGTGATTGATTCTTTGTTCTAAATATCCACAGATCCAAATGACGAATGTGACTCGTCTTTGCACCACGAAAGCTCTCTTGACTGTCAACGGGCAATATCCGGGGCCTCCAGTAGTTGCTCGAGAAGGAGATCGCGTGGTTATCAAAGTAACAAATAATGTTAAAAACAATATTAGCATACATTGGTATCTCTTCTGCTCCCGCTACTCAGTTATTTACTTAATAAAAATAATATTATATGCTGATGTCCCTTTAGTGGGTGCACCTAATGAATTCCTATGAATCGCTCAGGCATGGAATTCGGCAGCTTAGATCTGGATGGGCGGATGGTCCTGCTTATGTCACTCAGTGTCCAATTCAAACCGGGCAAAGTTATGTGTACAAGTTTATTGTCAAAAGGCAGAGAGGAACACTGTGGTGGCATGCCCACATCTCATGGTTGCGAGCAAGCATACATGGGCCCATTATCATCTATCCCAAGAAGAATGCTTCTTACCCATTCCCTCGCCCACACCAGGAAGTGCCTATTGTTTTCGGTATGCCCTTCAGTACTCGTTGATAATGTGTTGCCATTGTACGTACATAGTCCTAAATTTACAATGAAAATACTGCTGTTGATAATGTGTTGCAAATTGCAGGGGAGTGGTGGAATGCAGACACTGAGACTGTTATCAATCAAGCAATGCAAAGTGGTGCGCAAGCTAATGTGTCAGATGCATATACCATCAACGGGCTCCCTGGACTTATGTATAACTGCTCTACCAACGGTGAGGGCGGGGTATTAAAATGGATGAAACATAACTAGACTGGTCGCTATTGTTCATTTGTTTAAATGTAAATGTAACAAAGGTTTCCTGTGTTGTGTAATGCAGATACATTCAGGCTCAAAGTGAACCCTGGGAAAACTTACCTACTGCGTATAGTTAATGCTGCACTCAATAGTGACCTGTTTTTCGCAATAGCCAACCACACATTGACTGTGGTAGAAGCGGATGCTGTGTATGTCAAGCCTTTTCAAACCAATGTTATTCTCATCACTCCCGGTCAGACTACCAACGTCCTCTTGACAGCTATGTCTCAGCCACCCAATGCCACATTCCTCATGTTAGCAGGCCCATTCGCTACGGGAACAGCAGCTTTTGATAACTCAACCAGTGCTGGAATTTTAGAGTATGTAACTTCCAATGCGACAGCAGTTAATTCATCCTCATCCTCTCTTCCTATGATGAAACCGACGCTTCCAGCCCCCAACGATACCTCCTTTGCCGCCAATTTTAGCCAAAAGATGAGAAGCTTGGGCAATCCGAAATTTCCTGCAGCAGCTGTCCCTCAGAAGATGGATAAACAGTTCCTATTCACAGTCGGGTTGGGGCTAAATCCGTGTCCCCAAGGACAGACATGTCAAGGCCCCAACGGTACCAAATTTGCAGCCTCCATTAACAACATATCCTTCATTCTTCCCACCACCGCTCTTCTTCAAGCATACTACTTTAATCAGTCCAATGGAGTTTACAATACCACTTTCCCTGACAATCCGCCATTTCCTTTCAACTACACCGGCACGCCGCCTAACAACACACAGACCCTCAACGACACCAGAGTCGAAGTGCTTCCCTTTAACACTAGCGTACAGCTAGTTCTGCAGGACACCAGCATTGCGACCTTCGAGAGCCATCCTCTGCATCTGCACGGCTTCAACTTCTTCATAGTGGGTCAGGGTATGGGAAACTACAATGCAAGCACTGACCCATCTAACTTTAATCTGGTGGATCCTCCGGAGAGAAACACAGTTGGAGTTCCCAGTGGAGGTTGGGTGGCTCTCAGATTCCTAGCTGATAATCCAGGTATTAATATCATTACGTAATGTTAGCTTCAATCGCTCATCTGGTTCAAAGATTTGTGCTTCTTTCGTATAAACATATATCCGATTGTATGTATGTTTTTTGCAGGAGTGTGGTTCATGCATTGTCATCTCGAGCTGCATACCAGCTGGGGATTGAAGATGGCGTGGGTTGTTTTAAATGGAAATGGTGGCAGATCTCAATCTCTTCTTCCTCCTCCCAAAGATCTTCCCCCCTGTTGATCATTCATCCTTCAATTAGACTATTCAATTTGTGCTTCCTAAAATCTGACTGCATCCAATCGTGTGCTGGTCCAAAGTAGTTTGCAAACGATCGATAAAGAGAAACATATCAGTATATTTGTGTATCAATAAGTATGCTTTGGAATATATCAGTGATGAGACCTTGGTTGAATTACTATGACAGAGACATCTCCACATGGACCTTTCAAAAGTGAAAGTGCGAAGGTAGAATTAAAATTACAAGTTTTGCAGAGAATTTCTAACAGTAAGATTCACATTTCCTTATAATATACTTATTTATTGTTGTTTTATATGGTTGAGATTTTCAGCAGTATATTTCTTCATTCGAATACTTAATTGAAAATAATGTTGTTCTGTGACAGATAATTTAATCTTAAATATTATCTTCATTTTTCAACATCTAAATAGTCAATTAATAAATAAGAAAAAATGTATAATGAATCATTAGAAAAATTACAATTTTGTTATTGACAATTTAGTCTATTTTGAAATATAGTAAGATTTATAAGAAACTTTTAAAAACACATTGATATCTATCGTTTGTAACCTTTTTCTCATGATTTCTGTCAGATTGTTATCTGATACTACCTCATTTTGTACTAGGACTAGCACTTTTCTGAATTAGTTTTTAAGTGCATTATAAAAAGTTAAATTTAATTAAATAATTGGATTAAGGCATACTTATAGATATGTAAATGAAAGATCTGTCTTTGTTTTATTTAATCTCAATTATAATACCACTTCTCCTCCTTCTATGCATAGAATCTATCTAGATTTGCATCAACATATTTGATGTGATTAATGATGACTCATATCTTCAATACTAAATATGAAATATATGGAAATTATTCAATTCATTGTGAAAAAATATATTTTCTCAATAATCTCTCTATATTTGAACATTTATTCATTCCCTTAATTAGAGCTTCTATCAAACGGAGGGGGTGGGGGCTTTGTGGTGTAGAGCTCCGAGATGGGCATTCATTATGTCGAATCTCTTCTAGATAAAAACTACATTCTTGGAATTTAGTTTCTCCCCCCCACACATGCACATAATTGCACTTGCTTGTATTGATATGCTACATGCATATGATTTAATTTGTTTTTATAATTTAACTCAATTCCTATATAATTTGAATTGTAATCTTATAAGTACCATTGAAACTTTAATATGTTTTCAGTATATGATACATAATGCACGTGTGACATATAAATGATTTAACAACAATATAACACAAATATAGCTAGCTACAACATATAATTGATGTATATCATTGTTAAGGTGTATACCTATTGATATCAATTGATATTCATATGGTTTTCATTTATCACATAAAACTTTATAGACATTTTTATTGTCAGTGCACATACCACTATTACAGCCGCGTCAATTGATATTGACTTATTTCATGGAATCGATGATGACTTACATCTTCAGTATTGAATATTTAATGTATGGGAATTATTCAGTTCATTGCGAAATAATCTATACTACCAATAATGTGGCTATGTTTTCATATTTTGTTTCTCTTAATTAAAGCTTCATAAAGTGGAGGGGGTTTCGGGCTTTGTGGTGTGGAGTTTTGAGATGGGGTTTGGCTCTATAGAATCTCTTCTAGTTAAGAAAACATATTATTGGAATAAATGCACACACACACACAAATAACTACTTGCTTGTATTGAAATTCTACATACATATAATTTAAATCAATTCATACATAATATGAATTATAATCCAAGGACCATTGAAATTGAAATATGCTTTCACTACATAATAAATAAAGCATATGTTACATATAAATGTTTTAACAATTATATCAAACACAAATTGATGCAGGGGCATCTGGGAGGGGGCACAAATAGCTTGCACCAAACCTCAATTTTGAAATATTAAAATGAGGATTTTCATTTCTTATCTTTATTTTGATAAATTTTAGCTTATAAGTTTGTAAGTGTTTTATTTGAGTAATTAAATTCTTTGAAGAAAATTAACAACACTAACAAAGCTAAGGAGAGTCAAATATGAGGTGAAATGAACAAACAATAAGAAATATTGTCCAAGTAAGTTTAAAGTGATAGGTAGTTTAAATAAAATAATTGAAACATATTGCAGGCATATCAATCAGTGTGGGATGGAGGCGTGGCGAAGAGGTGTCTGGGGTAAATGAAGAGTTTGGATGTTAAACAAAAAAAAACTAGAATAAGAATGAAGGCGTGGGGCCACATGTGGATTTGAAAAGATGGGAAATAATTATTATGTAAAATAAAACAAAATAGAAATCCGAAAAAGAAGAGAGGGTGCGCCAAAATGATTGAGAAAAACTGAAAGGTGAAAAGGGATTTATGAGTAAGGAAAAATAATAACATTGTGTGGGAAGATCAACATATTTTTAATTACAAAGGGAAGGAGAGTGTGTAGAGTAGAAGACATCAAACCTATGAGATTCAAAAACAAAGGGATAGCCAGAAAAGCGTGTGGAGGAAATAAAGAACAGATGATAAGAAATTGATGCCCAGTGCATGAATACAGACAGGGTAGAGATCATGGAAAAGGATATGAAGCATGGACAAGGAAAACCAGAAATAGATGAGCCTGCTAGGGTTGTGTGGTAAATGGATTGAGAAGATAGATGCAGTAGTGATTTAGAACAAAGCATGTAAGAGACACGACTTGTTAACAAAGACAAAGTGAAAAAAGGAAAAAAATAGAGATTCATTTCTACATCTGTAACTATTTTTCTCCTAGTCAATAATGTTTGTAATTTTCATTTAAAATTTTGTGTTGATTATTAATTAATTTTTTTTTTGACACTATAGTGATATTGGATAGAGCCCTAATTACCCATTACTGTTTTGTTTTGTACTCGTGGTCCCTTTAGTTGATCTTTCGTATTGGATTTGATCACTTCCCCATCTCTCTTGCTTGATTGTCTTGGAAGGAAATTCTTTTTTCCTTTCACTTTGAGAAAATGTGGCTCAAGCAACCTAACCTGTTCTATAGAATTAGAAAATGATGGAATGTCAGGACTAACAATACGACTATGTTTTGAGTTTCTAAAAAAATGAGATTGGTCAAAGCTAAGGTTATTATTTTGAATGATACTTGTTTTGTTCATATCTTTTCTGAGAAGAAAATCATTTAAAGGGATCTCAAGGTTGTGTAAGATTCCATTCAAAAAAGATGGTTAAAGTTGCAGTATCCTAGACTAGAAAAATTCCTTGCTGGCTTGTCTCCATAACCTCATTTCAAAGGAGGAAGAATTATGCTAACAAATATAGAGAGATCTCTATAGTTGCGATGCGAGGATAAGAATAGTATATTTTTTCATCTTTCCACTCTTAAAAATAAGGCTTCTAATTGGATCTCGTCCACCAATGAGAACTGTGCGCTATTGGATTTGGAAAAGCACATTAATGTGGCAGTTGCTAGTTTTTTCTCCAATCGCCTCTTTGAGGAAGGATTGCCTCTGAGTGGTGATGTGGAGAATTTTTTTGGATGTTATACCTAATGTTATTAAAGATGATACTAATAGAATTCTCAATTCCATCCCCTTTGATGATAAAATTAAAAATATGGTGTTCTCTTTTGAATATAACAAGGCTTGGGTCCAGATGCTTTTCCTTTTTTCTACTTCCAATGTTTCTGGGAGATTGTGGAAAAAGATATTTATGATCCAGCTAAGGAATTTTTTGGTTGTAGAAGGATTCTCAAGGAACTCAATGCCGATTTAATTGTTCTTGTCCCTAGTTTCATGGGGGCTAATTATTTTGATACTTTCAGATAGACTAGTCTCTACAACTCTATTTATAAAATATTTTTCAAAATTATGGCTTTAAGATTGTAGCTGGTCCTCTCAATGATTATTTCTCCTAAGAAAAATGTTTTTTTTTCATAGGAGGAAAATTATTGATTCTATTGCAATTTTTTACGAGAACAGTCACTCATTGAGATGCAAAACGAGAGTAGGGATTCTCCTCAAGCTTGATCTTATGAAGGCTTATGACCGTGTGAGTTGGGGTTTTCTTATTAAAGTTCTTAAAGATTTTGGTTTTAGAGATATTTTTTTGGAGATTTCTTGGCAATTTGTTTCGCTTCCTACCTTTTAGGTGGTGATTAATTACTCCCCCTCTAGTTTATTCAATAGTTATAAGGGTATCGAATAGGGGGATCTAATTTCCTCTTTTCTCTTTATTATTATGGTTGAAGCCTTGAGCTGTTTCATTTTTAAAGTTGTAGTTGTTGGTTTGCTTAGAGGTTTATCCCCCTCCTCTTCTAATCTGGTTTGTTCACACCAACAAAGGGATGCTGTAGACAGATACAACAAAGCTCAACAACAGAAAAGCCAAAAAACATCTGAGAAGGTTTGTACATTACTTCTCTTGTGGCACAAGAGGCTACAAGACACAGGGCACCCAAAATGAAACAATCATGAGCCAAACACAAAAGAGCGACAATGCAAACAAGGCCGGCCAAATCAACAGATCTAAACCACCTTATAGATCTGAGAAATCGAAAATGAGGGTTTAACTAGCACCCCAACCCACACATTTGGGTTTTACCAGGCTCCCTTAACCTATAGCAGAGTCTCCAGATCACTAACAGCAAAACCTAAGCCTAATCGAAAACACAAACTGGCCAAATTGGGCCATTGAAAACTACCAGCATCCAGCCTATCCATTAAAAAAGAAAAATACCAAGGGTTTTTCTAGGCTCCCTCAACCTTGAGGATGGGTTTTAAGAGGCTCCAAGAACCAGACACGGTACTACTAGCATCCATCCAGCCCTTGAACGAATGAAAAACAATAGGTTTTTCCTAGGCTCCCTCAACCTTAAAAATGGGTTTTACACAGATCCCACAACCAGACAAGACCCAGATCATAGTAAAACAACCAGAAAAAAAAAATGGGAAATAGGGTTTTTAAAAGGCACTCTAAAGCTTTTAAAGGAAAGACCAAGAGGGTTTTTACAGGCTCCCTCAACCCGTAAAGCAACTTGTGAAGATGGGTTAAGAAAGGAAACCCAAACCCAACTATGACGGTCACCATGGAAGGATTGGCAGACACCCACAACCAGCAACACGAGCATCATTAGGATTCAAAAAGCTCCCTCACCCCTTCTCTCCACCTCAATAGGAGAAAGAGCCACCTCTATAGGCAAGAGTGGAAAGAAAGCCAACCATCCACAAAGTCCATTTGCAGCCCGCAGAAGTTGAAGCACTCCCTCATACCTTGTCTCCACCTCAAAAGGAGAGAGAGCTACCTCAATCAGACACCGAGGAGAGCAGACCCACTGCCTAAGCAATCCTTGTAGCACCCAACATACAAGAAGCCCCTCCACCTCAGTAGGAGGGCAACCCAAAGACAACAGAGAACCGGGAAAATAGGGGAGAGCAGAAGAGACTCACAACAAGGATGAGACAAGGAAATAAACAAGGGTCTACTCACACCGAAAAGAAAAGAAAACTCCCACCAAAATGATTGTACAAAGCCAAGCTCTCGCAAGTCCTTGGATCGAACACCCAACTACGGGTGAGGGTTCTCAATGTGATCCAAGGAAAGAAAGTGAGAGAAAGAATAGGGAGGGAGAATAGAAACAACCACCAGCGCTGTCAAAAACAATAATAACAACCTCCCATCTTGGCTCATCACAGACCAAGCCCACCCTTACCATCACACACGATAGAGCAGTAAACCTTGGAGCAAAAAAATAGACATGAGAGAATCGGTAGCTCCCACAAGCTTGAGAATGGGTTTTAAGAGGATCCCACAACTTGATAGCGTACTACTAGCATCCAGCCAACCCCTGAATGAAAGAAAAACAATACGTTTTTTCCAGGCTCCCTCAACCTTAAAAATGGGTTTTACACGGATCCAACAACCAGACAGGAACCAGATCACAATAAAACAACCTGAAAACAACAATATGGGAAACGGGGTTTTTAAAAGCCACCCTAAACATTTTAAAGGAAAGAACAAGAGGGTTTTTATAGGCTCCCTCAACCCACAAAGCAACTTATGAAGCTGGGTTAATAAAGGAAACCCAAACCCAACTGTGACGGTCACCATGGAAGGATTGACAGGCACCCACAACTAGCAACACGAGCATCAATAGGATTCAAAAAGCTCCCTCACCCCTTCTCTCCACCTCAATAGGATAAAGAGCCACCTCTATAGGCAAGAGTGGAAATCAAGCCAACCATACACAAAGTCCATTCGCAGTTCGCAGAAGCTGAACCACTTCCTGATACCTTGTCTCCACCTGAAAAGGAGAAAGAGGCACCTCAATAGGACACTGAGGAGAGAAGACCCACTGCTTAAGCAATCCTTGCACAACCCAACACACAAGCAGCCCCTCCACCTCAATAGTAGGGCAACCCAAAGCCAACGGAGAACCAAGAAAAGAGGGAAGAGTAGAAGAGACTCACAACCAGGATGAGACAAGGAAATAAACAAGGGTCTGGTCACACCCAAAAGAAAAAAAACTCCCACCAAAATGACTGCACAAAGCCAAGCTCTAGCAATTTCCTGGATCGAACACCCAACTACCGGTGAGGGTTCTCAATGAGATCCAAGGAAAGAAAGGGAGAAAAAGAACAGGGAGGGAGAATAGAAACAACTACTAGCGCTGTTCAAAAAAATAATAACAACTTCCCATCCTGGTTCATCACAGACCAAGCCCACACTTACCATCACGCACGATAGAGTAGCAAACCTGGGAGCAAAAAAAAAGACATGAGAGAATCTACAACTCCCACAACATCCTCCCAACACCACCCAAAGGCCACCACCACTCCAGATCCATAGGAAAGAATTGCAACTACCGCCATAGGGCACAAAGAAGGTGAAAAAACACGGAGACCCGCTATGTTAAGGAGAAACCAGTCCATGCCCATCATAACACCTGCCTAGCCAAAAACAAAATGAACCACCCAAAACAATGACCCATTTGGCATAGCAAGCCCTGCGACCAACCACTCCTTGCTGCCTTCATCGTCATAAGAGTTAGTGTCCTCGTCCTCCCCTACACATGCCCTACCGCCCCCACAATCACTTCTCCCACCTTCGCTTATTTCAAAGTTTATTTCATATGCCCTCCACATTAATAATTTGTTGATAATACTTTGATTTTGAGATACTCTTGAATTAGAGAAGTAAGATCTTTGAAGCCTATATTGTTAGGTATGAATCTAACTCGAGTCAAAAAGTTAGTTTTGAGAAGAGCTCTTTATTCTTATTTAACACTCCTATTCTTAGACAGAGAAGAATTGTTGATATTTTGGGTTGTAAAATTGAGGATCTTCCTACAACTTATCTTGGTCTCCCGCTTCATAGTAATGTGATTCATAATTTATTTTGGAATGGGTTGATTGATAGATTCAATTCAAAACTTGTTAGATGGAAAGTTATGCATCTTAGTCAAGCGAGTAAAGTTCAAATGATCAAGGATTTGATTTAGAATATTTTGGTGTATGCTATGAACCTTTTTAAAACTCCCTCAATTTTTTATGAAAGAATTGAAAATATTTAGAAATGCTTTCTCTTGTTTGTCACAGAAGATAGTAAATGTATTCATTTGGCTTCTTGGACCAAGTTTGCTTGCCTTATAAATCTAGTGGTTTGAGTATCAAAAAGCTTGAGGATTTCAATGTTGCTTTGTCAGCTAAGTAATTACAAAGACTTTTCTTTGGAGATTTGGATTGGTGTAAGATTATAGCTGTAAATATGCCCAGGCCATGCTTGGTTTGGGGCAACTCTTGGAGGCTCTTTCTCACCCTACTAAGATGGTGCTTTGGAATAATTTGATCAAGGCCATATGTATTCTCTCTGAGGGTATTAGATGGATTCTAGGGAATGGATGGAGCATTGAATTTTTATATGATTGGTGGATTGGAGATTCCCCTATTTTCGAGGTCCCTTCCTTTAGACCAATTAGGGAGGCTTTCTTGGCCCAATTTGGTGATAAGATGGTGCATTACTTTACTAATGATAGTCGAAGGAACCTTAGTGATTGATCGAGGTCTAGGTGAGCTCCAATTTTTTGAGCTTCTAGCATATTCCTTTCATGGCTTCTTTTCTAGATCATATTATTTGGGGGCCTCCACCCTTTGGATTTTTTTTTTCCACCTTAGCCTTTTCCCTTCCCTATCATCCTAAGTTGACCTTTTCTCTATGGGATTTTCAATCTGGAATTGTAAGTTGATTCTTAAGATTAACATCTTTTTCTGGTTCTTGATTCAAACTAAGATTCTTACTTTGGATAACCTTTGTAAGCATGGTATTTTTCCTGTTAATAAATGCCTTCTTTGTTATTTGCATAAATAGAGAGTGTCAATTATCATTTTATGGAGTGTTGTTTTACCAGATAATTTTGGTCTCTTATCTTGGCCACCTAGAATTTTAATTGGGTCTTCCTTTCCTCTGTCGGGGAGATGTGGTCTCACTGGTCCCCTCCTTCTCTTAATCTATCTTTGAATTTACTTTGGTCTTTGATTATGCCTCATGTGTCTATGTAGATCTGAAAACAAGAGAAACAACTGTGTCTTTAGGGATGTACTTCTCCCTTTTAAGGTGGTGTTTTAGAGGATTCGTACAGTTGTAAAGGATAATTTCTAGATTGTACTTAAGGATGTTAATCTTGGCTTGCCTCCTATATATATTAATGCTTCAGATCAGTAGTCTCCTATTAATTGGGGTTCAAATTTTGATATTTCTAGAACTTTGGGAAATGTTAAAACCTCTAGAACTAATGTTAAATGGTCTACTCCATTTTTTGATTCGGTGAAGGTTAATTTTGACGGGGCAGCTAAGGGGAATCCTGGGCCAACTAGTTGTGGGGTGTGCTGAGTGATGATTATGGCAGGCTCCTTTTGCAAATGGCACTCCCTTTGGGAATCAAGTCCAACCACCTGGCTGAAGCCTCATCTATTTTTAATTCCTTCAAGTTAGCTCTTGATCTTGGTTCTTGGAAGGTTTAGATTGAGGATGATTCACTCAACATAATTAATTGTTTAAACTTATTACATACTTCAAGTTGTTCCATTAAATATTTGGTGAAGGTTGTGTTAAACATTATCAAGGATTTTGATAGTTTGTATATTTATGATATTTTTAGGGAAGGTAATTCTCTTGCGGATGCTTTTGAAAATATTGGTGCATTCCAAAGACAAGGATTTTATTGGAATGGGATTGACCCTCTTCCCCCTAACATTGAGGACAATATGAAACTTGATATTCGTTGCAAATGTGATGATGATGATTATCACTGGTTGTCATTTCAAAGTCAACATAATGGTTGTCATTGATGTCCTTGGTGTTGGTGATCCAGTTGATGTGTTCTTGGAACGTTTGGTGCTATAAAAGTTGTGTTTTAGCATGGGTTAATTGAGTTGATGGCAATCTGGATAGTTTTATCTATTGGATATGGTGTTGATTCATTGTATTCATGTGTATCTTGATTCCATTCTTTTTTTTTACTGGGCAATGATTTTTGGAGATAGATTAAGTCCAGAATTCGAGGTTTGGTGTAGCGTATGAGCCATGATTTGGTTCTGGAATTTGTAATGGATGTAACATGTTGATATGATCATTATTGTTCATTGTGGTATCATCTAATTCTCATTCCTTCCCACCATAAGAATGTTTAGTGTTGACCTATTTTAGATCTCACTCTTGGCCAACTAAGAAGATTATGTTTCTTGGAGATAATATATATATATATATATATATATATATATATGAGGAAGATTTGAATGAATTTATATAAAAAAATATGGTATTATTATTGAAGATATGCGAGATTGAAAAGGAAAGATCTGATAGTTGGAAATGGGTGAGAGTGCATTGGTATTGAGGTATCAGAAGCAGTCCAGTCTTGCAGATTGAGATTCAGTGGTGGATTCTTTCTTTTCTAAATTATTCCTTTATTTCTTCGATAGTGAGCCTTTTTCTGGGTAGTGTTCTCTCTCATAGTGAGGATCCTAGCAGTGAGCCACCCTTTGTAAAAATCACCTTAACCCATGTCACCTTAACCCGTGTTTTATATTGAGAACTAACATTCTCTATGGTTTTTCCCTTCTTGGGTTTTCCACGTTATATCTGGTGTTCATTGTGTGATCTATTGTATGTTTATATGTTCATGCTATATTTTTCTTAAATAATTTTATTGGTCACTATAGATATGCAAAAGGGTTAGAAGAAATTGATTTAATTTTTTCATCTAATTCATTCCCCCTATCAGTTGCTCGGATATTCAACTATTGGTATCAGAGATTTGGTTACTTGGAGAAGAGCTTATCTGCTTGAGGTAGATCTTGATCCAATGGCACATAAATTGACTATTCCTATTTTTGAAGGATCCGAATATAGTTTTTGGAAATTAAAGATTAGAGGCTACCTGATCTCTTTGGGATACAACACTTGGAAAGCAGTGGAAACTTAGTATATTCAATCGGAAAATGGTCTTAGTACTCTAGATAAGGTTCAAGCTTATGAAGTGAATGAAAAGGCACGGTATGCTATGTTTAGTGCTTTATCAAAGATTGAATTGACAATGATTATTTCATTGAATACTACTCATGAGGTTTGGAAAAAGTTGAGAGATATCTATGAAGGAAGTGACAGAGTTAAATTATCAAAGAAGATAAAAACTAATCACAGATATGAGAACTTGAAAATGGAAGAAGGAGAAGATATAACAACCGATTTTTATAAGGTTGATAGTGCGGTAAATGAAATCAGAGAACTTGGTGTCAGCTTGTTGGATGAATACATAATTGAGAAGATTCTAATGTCCCTACCAGAAAGCTACAGTGATAAGATCTTGACTAATGAAGAAACCTATGATCGGAAGAAATTTACAAGAGTGAAGCCTTATGGTACTCTATTAGGATTTGAGAGAGGTAAGCTTGGAAAACACAAAGCTAAGATCGAGTCTACCTTCAAAGCATCTAACGAAGATCCAGAAGATGAAATTTTAGATGAGACGAAAGCAAGCTTTGTGAGAAAACTGAAGAGAGACACCGACAAATACAAAGGTATGTTACCTTTTAAATGCTTTAGATGTGAAAAGATTGGTCACATTGCTAGTAGATGTTCGGGAAAAGGTTCAAGACAAAGGTCTAGAGAAGGTAAAGGAAAATTTAATAAGAGAGCCTATTATGTCAAAGATGATGTTGGTATTTTAGATGATGATTTAAATTATGAAGATGGTGATTGCTTGTTTTGGTAAAAAGAGATGTAACAAAGATTGATATTCCTAAGGTGGTTGCTACTGTTGTACATGTTAGAAGAGATAGAAATGAATGATTGATTTATAGTGGATGCTGAAATCATATGACTCATGACTAAAGTAAGTTTGTGAAACTTGAAAAGTACGATGGTAGTTTTGTTAGGTTCAGAGATGATCAAACAACACAAATTGTGGGATTGGTTCTATTTCTTTTGATGGAAAGAACAATACTGATAATGTTTACTATGTTAATGGTTTTCATCTTAATATTTTGAGTGTTGGACAAATGTGTGAAAATGGTTACAACGTTGTTTTTCAAGATGATGGTTGTGAGATCTAGAAAGAATCTGAAATTGTTATTGTAGCAGGGAAAAAGATTGGTGGAACATGTATTTCTTGGAAGGAGATGCAAACAATTGTTTGTTATCTTAGATCAATGATATCTGACTCTGGCACCAAAGGACATGTCATATCAATTTTGACAACTTGGTGAAGATTAGCTCATCAAGTGTAGTGAGAGATTTACCGAGTTCGACCAAACCAACAAAATTTGTAGAGAATGTAAACTTTGAAGTAGATGAAAGGAAAATACAAAATAATTTAGAGCACTTGTCCACTAGGTTGTTGAATTTAGTGCACACAAAACTATGCGGTCCGACCAAAACAAGAAGTATACAAGGTGAGAAGCATTTCATGTTGTTGATTGATGATTATTCTAGAATTTCATGGTTTGCATTTTTGAGAGAGAAGCTAGAAGCATTAGAGAAATTCAAGATATTTAAGGCTCAAGTTGAAAATGAAGTTGATAGAAAAATTAAGTGTTTGAGGTCTAATAGAGGAGGAGAATTTAATTCGGAAGAGTTCAACAACTTTTGTGAGAGACATGGTATTAGAAAATAGTCATCTTCCCCTAGAACACTGCAACAGAATGGTGTAGTGGAAAGGATGAACCAAATAATTCAAGATGCAACCAAAATAGTGATCAACAGAGAAGTCTACTGGAGAGAAGCATTTCATACTATAGTCTACAATCCTAACGTAATTTTATATAAGAAAATACATGGAAATACATCTTATGAGCTATGACATGGTAGAAAGTCGACAGTGAAATATTTTAAGGTATTTGGAAGAAACTGCTACATCCGGAGAGATGAAGATAATCTTGGAAAATTTGACAATAGAGAAGATGAAGGCATATTCCTAGGATATTCAACAAAGAGGAAAGCATATCAGCGTTGTAATATAAGGCTAAACAAGATTGTTGAAAGTGAAAATGCGAAGGTTGATGAATACATTTCTAAAGAGTCTGACAAATTGGTAGGTTATGAGTCTGATGAATCGACCGACAGAAAAAGTGGAGAGAAGATCGAAGAAGGAGAAGAAGAAAAGAAAGATTAGGAAGCTTCAACTTCTACATCTAAGACATTGAGATATGTTTAGAAGAATCATTTAGTGGACCGTTTTTTCAGAGATACAAACAAAGGAATTATCACAAGAAGCAAAGCAGCTCAAGAACAAGTTTTGTTATGTTAACTTTTAGAGATTGAATTGAAAACAACAGAAGAAGCTTGCAATTATCAGAATTGGATGAAGGTAATGATAGAAGAGTTGGACACAATTGAGAATAATTCAACATGGGAACTAGTTAATAAAATGACATATAAGAATGTGATTGGAACAAAGTGGGTATTCTAGAACAAGCTCAATGAAGCTGGAAATGTTATGAGAAATAAAGAAATATTGGTTTGTAAAGGTTACACTTTGATTGAAGAGATTAATTTTGACGAGACATATGGCCTGGTTGCTCGGATGGAGGAAATTAGGATGCTTTTGGCTTTTGTAGCTTATAAGGATTTCAAGGTTTATCAGATGGATGTGAAATCAACATTTTTGATGTCCTTGGTGTTGGTGATCCAAAAGATGAACTCCTGAAACCTTTGGTACTCTGGAAGTTATGTTTCAACATGGGTTAATTGAGTTGATCTGTCAATCTAGATATTTTTGTCTATTAGATATGGTGTTGATTAATTGTATTCATGTGTATCTTGATTCCATTCTTATTTTCATTGTATTGGGCAATGATTTTTGGGTCTGGATTAAGTCTAGAATTTGAGGTTGTGTAGCAGCTTTGGTGTAGTGTAAGTCATGTTTCGGGTCCAAAATTTATAATGGATGTAACATTTTGATCTGACAATTGTTCTCCATTGTGGTATGGTTTACTTCTGATTCCTTCCCACCACAATAAGGTTTAGTGTTGACCTATTTTAGAACTCTCTCTTGGCCGATTTAGAAGATTATGTTTCCCTGAGACAATATATATATGTATATATATGTATATATATACATATATATGTATATATATACATATATATGTATATATATACATATATATGTATATATATATACATAGATATACATATATATACATACATATATATATATGTATCTATACATGTATATATACATGTATACATGTATACATATATACATGTGTAAATGTATATATACATGTATAGATATATGTATACATGTATACATGTATATATACATGTATAGATACATATATATATATATATATATACATATATACATATATATATATACATGTATATATGTATACATGTATATATGTAGATATATATACATGTATATATATACATGTATATACATGTATATATATACATGTATATACATGTATATATATACATGTATATACATATATACATGTATATATATATACATATATACATGTATATATGTATTTATATAAAAGAAAGATCTAAATGAATTTATATAGAAAAAGTGTCGCATTTCTATTGAATGCGATATTGGAAAGGAAAGATCTGATTTTTGGCAATATGTGAGAGTGCATTGGTACTGAGCTACCAGAAGTAGTCTGGTGTTTCAGATTGAGATTCAATGGTGGATTCTTTCTTTTCATTTTTTGTTTCTTCAGTAGTCGACCTTTTTTCTGGGCAATGAGCCCTCTTGAAGTGAGTATTCTAACAATGAGAAACCCTTTGTAAAAATTACCTTAACTGGTGTCACCTAAACCAATATTTTATATTGAGAACTAACATTCTCTGTGATTTTTCGCTTTCTGGGTTTTCCACATCATATCTAGTGTTCATTGTGTGATTTGTTGTATGTTTATGTTTTCATGCTATATCTATCTTAATTAATTCTATTGGTTACTCCAGATGTGCAAAAGGGTTACATGAAATTGATTTATGTTTTTCAACTAATTCAAGCCCCTCTCAGTTGCCTGGATATTTAACAATATTAACCACCTTGGTTAACTTGTTTTTGTCTATGTGGGTGATTATATTTTTCAACCTATCCTTTCTTCATTATTTGATATGTTTTAATGATGATAGTTAGGTATTTTTCCCCCTTGGTGCTCACTAGCTAACTATTTCCAGTTGGATTGTGGGTGATATTAGTACCCAGTTTCTTGGTTTTTAGATTTCCTTATTTCAAATAGCGCTTTTAAGGGCTTCAATTGAGACTATGTTGTTGGGTGGTCAATTGTGGGGTAGGCATTTCTTTGTTATTTTATGTGTGGGCTCCATCATGGCGGGGGACATACATCAATAGGAGTCCATTTCCTCTGATGACATTCATGGTGGGGTTTTTAGGGCTTTGATTATGACTGTTGTTGGGGTAGGCATTTCTTTTTTATTTTATATGTGGGATCCATAATAGGAGGAGAGACATCAATAGGAGCGCATTTCCTCTGACGAAATGCACATAAAAGAGAAAAATTTGTGGATTTTTACTTAATGTGGGGTTACACCCTTTTTAGAGAATCCTCATGGCTTTGATCCAAAGGTAACAAAGATTTTTGGTAGATAATGGATGCACTTTATTTTTTTGAAATGACAATAAAAGCTCAGATTTCACAAAGGAGTTGATTGTGGAGCTTATTGGGCTGCCTATGGAAGGAACAAACAATTTCAAGGGCAAAATCTTCTGAGTCCATGGTGAAAACCTTTCTAAAATATGGAGAGGGGTTGAATCTTGTCAACAATTCAAACATTTCTTACCAAGTAGACACCCTTAAACCCCTTTGGGTGGGTGTGGCTAAGGTCCTTATACAATATTTTACCTTAGATGGGTGGTTTACCAAAATCTATGGTGGTCATTTTTCTCGGCTTAAACACTTTAGAAATAAGTTCTTCGTTTGTTTCCATTCTATCTCTTATCATCCTTGGAAGCCAATATTAAAGAACATAATAAGAAGCAAAGAAACCCTAATCTTCATGAGGGCTCGATCCTTCTAATTATGGAACAATTCAATGCCCTCCCATTTTCCTCTAAGTGAAAATATCAAGGTTATCCCCCTTTGCACTCGGTGAATAGGTGTCAAAGGAGGGTATGTAGAGAAATATAGGGGAATGTGATGATGATTCAGAGGATGAGGACTAGCAAACAAAGGATGAAACTTCCTCAAAGTAAAACAAGAATAATGTGTCAGAGGAGAAGAAAAAGAGAATCTCATTAAATTCAGTATAAAAAGAAAGATTTGTTAAATTAAATAATTTTACATGCATGATTCTCCTAGATGACTTGATGAGGAGTTAGATGCTGAGGAGGTTGACAAGAACCAAAATTTGGAAGGGGAGAATTTTTTGGGCGAAAGGGAGAATGTGATGGGTGGAGGAGAAGGCTTCTTGGGAGTTCCCCTTCCCCTTGATCTTTTAATTATGCTAATCAAGAGAGAATTAATAATCCTCCCTTTCCTAGGGATCTTTAAAAATAGTCCCCTTTCCTTGGAAGTGACCCTGGGAATCTAGCTATTTTTTGGGTATTAATAGGGATGCCATAGTAGACTAGTTTAGGATTTCCTAAGAGCCTTTTTTAGAAATCAATCAAGTTAATATCAACATCCAATCCATTAAAAGAAAAGTGGTTATTTTGGAGCAAGGTGATGGTCGATATTCGTTTAGGGATCCTGTTGACAATGTGATCTCTTATGAGGAAAAAGACAAAATGCTCTCTATCTTAGAAAACATGACCAAATATGTTGCTCACTTGAAGACTATGAAGGTAGACTTGGGCTATTGAAGCCAAGATGAAGAGAATTAATTATAACCTCACTAATCTATTAGCATGAGCCTTAAAACCATTCACAGCAATGTAGAAGGGGATAAAACTTTTGTGAATCAGTGGTAGACTATGTAGGCTTTGAAGTTTGGGGGCAACATTTCAATTAATATCAACCTAGTCGAGAAGAGTAACTAGAATAAGGATGATAGTGTAGGTCCATCATCTCAAACCCATGGACATCTCAAGAACGCTAGGGAGCTAAAGCAAACATAGAATTGCAAGATCTGATGAACATTACCCAAAATATGGAACAAATGAAAGTTGAGTTTGCTAAAGCCCTGAAGAATTTGTGTTAGGTTTTATATTTTCTTTTGTTGGCCTACTATTTTAGGGTTCTGTATTCTAGGTAATTTTTGTGTTGTTGTTTGGCTATGTGTTTTCTATTTGCAGCTCTTTGTACTTAGGGTTTTCAGATCCCTTCAAAACCATTTTTTCCTTAATAATAAACCATACCCAATTTGAAATTCTGTTTAGTAAGTTGGCATGCATCAAGTAGGATTAGAGGAAGTTCATTTGTGTCAAGAAGAAGACCTATAGGTAGCCAATATGACATATAGAAACAAGGGTTGAAGAGGAAGAAGACAAAGAGGCTTTGAGCTCGATATTACAGACATAGTTAGAGGTTTAATATGGAAAATGGACACATTGGAGATGTCTCAGAGAAGAGGAGCCCATATAGAGGACGTCAATGAAAATGTCAAAGAGTATACTGTTGAAGGGGGAGATAATGTGAATCAACTCAGGCTTGATCAAAGAGAGGAGATATTCATCAAGGCCATCACCTGGATTAATTTGAAGCTACAATTTAATCCTTCAAATTTTGAAGGAGGTTTAAATGAAAAGGAATTGCTAGATTAAGGAATTTATTGAATGTATGAAGCCTCCATTGTACTTCGGAATCTTCTTCAAATGCTCTTAGATATTTATCATGTTTAAAAAAGAGAGTGTAGAGGAGAGTATTTACTACCGTTGAGATGAAAATATCTTGTGTAGGAAACCAACCTTCGATACATCACTTAATTTTCACTCTCGTGAGCCAAGAAGATTGATATGGAAGAAAGGAAACAAACTAAACTATGTCTATAAACATAAAATACTACATAAGAAAGGAATATCAAATAGTCAAAATATTTTGATTATAGAAAAAGAAATCTCTATAAATGCATACTTTACCCATGAACTGGTGAAGCCTTAGCCTTGGATACCAATGTGCCAGAGGGACATCTACACATTGCGGTGTCATATGTAGAAACAAAAAATAGAAAAGCACCAAAAGTCACACCAAAAAGAATCTCATGAACTATGAAACTATTCATCACCAACACACACTCATATAGGGCAACATGTTGGGGTTGTATAGGGGTTTGCCTTATTCAAACCCCTGTTTCTATGTTTATACCTCCATAGACAACTAGATACATAGATTGGATAAAATAAAAGATTAGATTGTGCAATAGAAACAAACTCTTCTTAATGGAGGAAACCCACTATTATTTGAGATAAAATGTTAATTTGATTAATTCAAATAGATAATAAATACATTTAGAGACTAGTGACATGATGTTATATTGAAAAAAAATACATACAAGAGATAAGAGAGAAAGGAAAACATTACATAGGAAAGACCCCTCTCTTGAAATAATGGCACGATTGTAAGCAAGATAATAATTGTTTTTTATTTTCATGAGTGCAGATTTTGGTAGAGTTTTATTACTAGTGTGAGAGATAGATATCCGAGAGTGTGAATGTTGCAAAATGAAAGAGAAAGAAGAGTTTTTCTGCTCAAAATGAGTGGGAATAGCCATTTTGAATGTGCCCAAAAGAAGGGACATGCATCAAAAGAGGCTCGATGTAGAATATATCCAATTTAAATCTAAAATCATTTCGGGACGTTTGTGCGCTACATACATGTATGCTCACCACTCTCCCATTTGACCAAATCAATCCCACATTTGGATTAGGGGTTGCTAATGCTTCATCTTTAAAATCCATGATGCTGGAATGATAGTATCTTGATTATTATTTTTTATTATAAACACACCGAGCCTATTGCATAAGTGTCATTAATGCACTAGGTGTAGTTTACGACACTAAATTTTTCCCCCACTTTGTAGGACTACTCAACTCAAGGGAACAAGTGCACTAAACTAACTTAGAAATTTGTGTTCATAGAACTCATGCAGTGTATTAAATGCATTAATTACTTTAAAAAGGGATATTGTAGAGGCCACCAAGGTCAACAAGGAAAATACGAATGGTGACCCCAGTGCCCAACAAAAAAATATAGTGTTTGACATGAATATTCAAGTACCATAAAATCAAAAAAAAATTTAGCGCCAAAAATAAGGAAGCTCTTTGGCAAGAAGAATTATCAAGCTACATATTTTGTCACAATATTCATGTAAAAGGGTAATATATTGTAATAATGAAATAGGTATAATGATCAGATACTTATTCTTCAAAATGTTTTATGTTATCTTCTGTGATATACTCTTATTTGACCTACTATTAATACCACACTATATTTGTATTAGATATTTTAATTTCATGTAATTTTTCCTCTTCTTATTGCCTTTCTTCTACTTTTCCTTCTCCTTCTCATTGACCTTCTTCTTCTAATTTTACTTAGATTTTTGTCGTTCCTTTCCTTTTGTGTCTTGTTCCTCTTCTTGTTCTTGTCCCTCTTCACGGGTGATCCCACAATACTTCTTGAGTCCCCTCCCTTTTGTATGTTTAACCCTATTTGACCCATTACTTGTAATCAATCTAAGAAACATCTATGTGGGTATTAATTTATGATTTATAACTTATTGTAGTTATTTTTAATCCCCTCATATATTAAAAAATATCAAATTTCCATAAAATTTAAGTATGAGAGCTCTCTACTTGATTTCCTCGGTGTTTTCTATGTTTGCCAAATTCATATAGTTTCAAAGTTTCAGTTTATGTCACATCTTTCTCGTCAATCCTAACCTCCTAATACATCACCTTTAAAAAAAATTGAGTCTTTCAAGTTGGACCATTGGACATTCCCATCCCAAATACCATTTACCTGTTAAAATTGATATCCTAATCCCTTGTCCTCTGAACATTTTCTAAGTCTATTTCTTCAACCTTTAGACTTGGCCTTCCCTTCATACCTTCCTCAATCCTCTAAAATATTCAAAGGCCCTTTTAATAACTTTTAAAGTTGGACTTTTAAGATTCCCTCGGTCCCCATGCTTCCTTCTAGGAGTTTAACTTTCCTATATGCTTATCAACTTGTCAGGATTTTGTCCATCCACCTACTTTAAGGGATGTTTACCTCAATACTCTCAATATGCAAACACAAACAATGAAGAAGTGTCTCATGCATCAAGTTAAAATGTTTACAAAATATTTGACATGAAAGAGAGAAAAAAGCAAGTATTGGTTTTGGACAATATGAAGGTTTAAGAACCTTATAAATCCTCAACATGATTCTGTGAGGGGAAATGCTCTAAACTGAAGATGATGTGAATAGGTATTATCGATTTCATGTAGGCTTTGAAACACTTTGAATCACCATTTAAAATCAAATAAAGATGCATAGGCAAAAGAATTACAAGGTGTATGAGTTTTCAAACCATTCAAAAGTGTGGTCCATATTTCAAAAGCTCACTATTGTGCCAACAATATGACATGGTTCATAATAGGAAAAAAGATCTAACATATCAAGTAAGCGTAGCTAAAATAATTATTTTAATTATAGAAAGAGATATAATGAATAATAGCATGCTAAATATCTCTAATAAATGTCGCCTATCCTTTTGCAATGCTCGTGATTCCATTAGTGGTTGATAAGCCCCTACAATCACCAAATTTAATTTTGCAAGTGCCACAAAGGTATATATTTTAGCCAAAATGACGTATATTTAAGAAGTAAAAATGAATGAAATGGGTTTTTTTTCCCTAATTATTTTTGTGGTTACTATCATAGATCATGATAAACTTAAGACAATATCTAGATTCTATTTGCAATATATTTTCTAGGTTTCCTCACTTCATTTCATGCTAGACCTATAGGAGTGATGAATGAAATTACTAAAACGTTTTTCACAATTTTTTGAATGTGACTGTTAAATAATAGTTAATTGTGAGTGGGACATCACAATTTTCCTTGAATATTTAACAATTTCCTAGTACCAAGTCTCCCAAGAGTTGCTAAACGCTAATAAATGATAGATCTAATGATATATCTATATGAACTAGTAGTTCATTTAAATAATTGGTCACTAAACCAATTCTAAGGTATAGTAATTTTTTTTAGTGTTATAGAGAATTGAACATATAAATTGTAAATGAATGGATGCACTTTATATTAGTATAGTAAAGATTTAATAATGCACATTTTTGTAGTTGTATATCTCCATTATTTTATGTCAAGACTCATAGAAGTATTATAATTGCATTTTTAATCATCTGCTCTAGCCACATGTATTGATACAAAAGAAACACTGGTTGTGTGACAACATATAATACACTAGAATCTTTTTCAATTATCATTTTTTATTTATTAAATCCCTATCTCACTAGAACATGAGATGGGTTAGGATAAGGGCTTTGAATGTATATTATGATTAACATTGATCACAACTAGATCGACTAATATGTGAAAAATGAGGAGAATGAAATCGATTGCAAACCAATTTATTTAGCCACTTGGCCCTGATTCTGACTTGTTACTCACAAAACAAGACCTCATGGCACACCCACAAACATGAACATTGAACATTATAGTAAATTTAATTTGTGACATATAAACACTAATTACATGTGTATTCAAATTACTAACGTAGAAGGTAGCCTAGGAATCATAACTTTGGGTGAGGAGGTTAGACTGAATGTCGCAGGCATGGGAGAAACACAAGGGAAATCTATATGCGAAAACAAACACTCTCAAATCACTTATTAACATAACTATGGTTTTCCAATGAAGGGACCACACATGCACAAATATAGGACCTAATTCAAATGAATGAGGATTAGACCAACCTCCAAAACGGGGCTCAGTAATTTCCATTGGGAAATTAGGGTGTGGTGTGTGATTAACAATGAGCTAAAAATATATATAGGAGCTATATCGTCACATCCATGAGCAAGATCGGATGCTTGAAGTTGATTGGCATCATGTAGATATGACAATCATAAATGAAGATTGAGAAAACATCAGAGTGTTTTTAGGAGTGGTCTCGTTTGATTTATGTTTACTGAAATTCTAATCATGCAATCATTTCATGTGATCCTAGAAGCTAAAAGGAGTTAAAGTTTCGTAGTCCCGCATGGGTAAACGATGTTGCTTCGAAGACCGGGAGTGGAGGCTTAGACCAGTCTGGAACGAACGGATGTGAACCCAGTAACTCAAAAATTCCCAATAACAAAAATATGAGCAGTGGTTGGTATACCAAAATAGGTTTACATTTCATGGATTTTAATGACAATGGAAAAGATGGTGTATTCATCGGGCGAATCGTTTACTTGGTTGCCACTCCGGATAGAAAGCCCCACCTTATCTCCATAACAAACAAAAACGACGAAGAGTACATGTGAATCATTAAAAGTCAAGAAAATGAAATAGATTAATACAGTCGCTAACAATACTTGTTCATGTCGATTTATACTCGTGTTAAAATATCAGTATTGCCTACCAACCTACCCAACAACAGCTGATTTAATTCGTGTATCTATATATACAAACACAAAGAAACAGATTTTCACATCTCAGTTCAGAAACAATTTGGCATTTTAGCCTGTTTAAGTTGTGATCAGACTCTGAAAGAGGAAGTATTGTACGATTCTAGCAATGCAGACATTTTATGGCCGCCTCGTGCTGCCACTTTTGGCATTGTGGTTCACTATTCAATTTGTTTCAGCGAAACATGCTGTGATCACACGGCGCTACAATTTCACTGTGGGTTATATAATTCTATGGAATGAGTTGAATGTTTTATTGTTTAGGAAAGTATTAAATTTTTACAGATAGCCGTGATTGATTCTTTGTTCTAAATATCCACAGATCCAAATGACGAATGTGACTCGTCTTTGCACCACGAAAGCTCTCTTGACTGTCAACGGGCAATATCCGGGGCCTCCAGTAGTTGCTCGAGAAGGAGATCGCGTGGTTATCAAAGTAACAAATAATGTTAAAAACAATATTAGCATACATTGGTATCTCTTCTGCTCCCGCTACTCAGTTATTTACTTAATAAAAATAATATTATATGCTGATGTCCCTTTAGTGGGTGCACCTAATGAATTCCTATGAATCGCTCAGGCATGGAATTCGGCAGCTTAGATCTGGATGGGCGGATGGTCCTGCTTATGTCACTCAGTGTCCAATTCAAACCGGGCAAAGTTATGTGTACAAGTTTATTGTCAAAAGGCAGAGAGGAACACTGTGGTGGCATGCCCACATCTCATGGTTGCGAGCAAGCATACATGGGCCCATTATCATCTATCCCAAGAAGAATGCTTCTTACCCATTCCCTCGCCCACACCAGGAAGTGCCTATTGTTTTCGGTATGCCCTTCAGTACTCGTTGATAATGTGTTGCCATTGTACGTACATAGTCCTAAATTTACAATGAAAATACTGCTGTTGATAATGTGTTGCAAATTGCAGGGGAGTGGTGGAATGCAGACACTGAGACTGTTATCAATCAAGCAATGCAAAGTGGTGCGCAAGCTAATGTGTCAGATGCATATACCATCAACGGGCTCCCTGGACTTATGTATAACTGCTCTACCAACGGTGAGGGCGGGGTGTTAAAATGGATGAAACATAACTAGACTGGTCGCTATTGTTCATTTGTTTAAATGTAAATGTAACAAAGGTTTCCTGTGTTGTGTAATGCAGATACATTCAGGCTCAAAGTGAACCCTGGGAAAACTTACCTACTGCGTATAGTTAATGCTGCACTCAATAGTGACCTGTTTTTCGCAATAGCCAACCACACATTGACTGTGGTAGAAGCGGATGCTGTGTATGTCAAGCCTTTTCAAACCAATGTTATTCTCATCACTCCCGGTCAGACTACCAACGTCCTCTTGACAGCTATGTCTCAGCCACCCAATGCCACATTCCTCATGTTAGCAGGCCCATTCGCTACGGGAACAGCAGCTTTTGATAACTCAACCAGTGCTGGAATTTTAGAGTATGTAACTTCCAATGCGACAGCAGTTAATTCATCCTCATCCTCTCTTCCTATGATGAAACCGACGCTTCCAGCCCCCAACGATACCTCCTTTGCCGCCAATTTTAGCCAAAAGATGAGAAGCTTGGGCAATCCGAAATTTCCTGCAGCAGCTGTCCCTCAGAAGATGGATAAACAGTTCCTATTCACAGTCGGGTTGGGGCTAAATCCGTGTCCCCAAGGACAGACATGTCAAGGCCCCAACGGTACCAAATTTGCAGCCTCCATTAACAACATATCCTTCATTCTTCCCACCACCGCTCTTCTTCAAGCATACTACTTTAATCAGTCCAATGGAGTTTACAATACCACTTTCCCTGACAATCCGCCATTTCCTTTCAACTACACCGGCACGCCGCCTAACAACACACAGACCCTCAACGACACCAGAGTCGAAGTGCTTCCCTTTAACACTAGCGTACAGCTAGTTCTGCAGGACACCAGCATTGCGACCTTCGAGAGCCATCCTCTGCATCTGCACGGCTTCAACTTCTTCATAGTGGGTCAGGGTATGGGAAACTACAATGCAAGCACTGACCCATCTAACTTTAATCTGGTGGATCCTCCGGAGAGAAACACAGTTGGAGTTCCCAGTGGAGGTTGGGTGGCTCTCAGATTCCTAGCTGATAATCCAGGTATTAATATCATTACGTAATGTTAGCTTCAATCGCTCATCTGGTTCAAAGATTTGTGCTTCTTTCGTATAAACATATATCCGATTGTATGTATGTTTTTTGCAGGAGTGTGGTTCATGCATTGTCATCTCGAGCTGCATACCAGCTGGGGATTGAAGATGGCGTGGGTTGTTTTAAATGGAAATGGTGGCAGATCTCAATCTCTTCTTCCTCCTCCCAAAGATCTTCCCCCCTGTTGATCATTCATCCTTCAATTAGACTATTCAATTTGTGCTTCCTAAAATCTGACTGCATCCAATCGTGTGCTGGTCCAAAGTAGTTTGCAAACGATCGATAAAGAGAAACATATCAGTATATTTGTGTATCAATAAGTATGCTTTGGAATATATCAGTGATGAGACCTTGGTTGAATTACTATGACAGAGACATCTCCACATGGACCTTTCAAAAGTGAAAGTGCGAAGGTAGAATTAAAATTACAAGTTTTGCAGAGAATTTCTAACAGTAAGATTCACATTTCCTTATAATATACTTATTTATTGTTGTTTTATATGGTTGAGATTTTCAGCAGTATATTTCTTCATTCGAATACTTAATTGAAAATAATGTTGTTCTGTGACAGATAATTTAATCTTAAATATTATCTTCATTTTTCAACATCTAAATAGTCAATTAATAAATAAGAAAAAATGTATAATGAATCATTAGAAAAATTACAATTTTGTTATTGACAATTTAGTCTATTTTGAAATATAGTAAGATTTATAAGAAACTTTTAAAAACACATTGATATCTATCGTTTGTAACCTTTTTCTCATGATTTCTGTCAGATTGTTATCTGATACTACCTCATTTTGTACTAGGACTAGCACTTTTCTGAATTAGTTTTTAAGTGCATTATAAAAAGTTAAATTTAATTAAATAATTGGATTAAGGCATACTTATAGATATGTAAATGAAAGATCTGTCTTTGTTTTATTTAATCTCAATTATAATACCACTTCTCCTCCTTCTATGCATAGAATCTATCTAGATTTGCATCAACATATTTGATGTGATTAATGATGACTCATATCTTCAATACTAAATATGAAATATATGGAAATTATTCAATTCATTGTGAAAAAATATATTTTCTCAATAATCTCTCTATATTTGAACATTTATTCATTCCCTTAATTAGAGCTTCTATCAAACGGAGGGGGTGGGGGCTTTGTGGTGTAGAGCTCCGAGATGGGCATTCATTATGTCGAATCTCTTCTAGATAAAAACTACATTCTTGGAATTTAGTTTCTCCCCCCCACACATGCACATAATTGCACTTGCTTGTATTGATATGCTACATGCATATGATTTAATTTGTTTTTATAATTTAACTCAATTCCTATATAATTTGAATTGTAATCTTATAAGTACCATTGAAACTTTAATATGTTTTCAGTATATGATACATAATGCACGTGTGACATATAAATGATTTAACAACAATATAACACAAATATAGCTAGCTACAACATATAATTGATGTATATCATTGTTAAGGTGTATACCTATTGATATCAATTGATATTCATATGGTTTTCATTTATCACATAAAACTTTATAGACATTTTTATTGTCAGTGCACATACCACTATTACAGCCGCGTCAATTGATATTGACTTATTTCATGGAATCGATGATGACTTACATCTTCAGTATTGAATATTTAATGTATGGGAATTATTCAGTTCATTGCGAAATAATCTATACTACCAATAATGTGGCTATGTTTTCATATTTTGTTTCTCTTAATTAAAGCTTCATAAAGTGGAGGGGGTTTCGGGCTTTGTGGTGTGGAGTTTTGAGATGGGGTTTGGCTCTATAGAATCTCTTCTAGTTAAGAAAACATATTATTGGAATAAATGCACACACACACACAAATAACTACTTGCTTGTATTGAAATTCTACATACATATAATTTAAATCAATTCATACATAATATGAATTATAATCCAAGGACCATTGAAATTGAAATATGCTTTCACTACATAATAAATAAAGCATATGTTACATATAAATGTTTTAACAATTATATCAAACACAAATTGATGCAGGGGCATCTGGGAGGGGGCACAAATAGCTTGCACCAAACCTCAATTTTGAAATATTAAAATGAGGATTTTCATTTCTTATCTTTATTTTGATAAATTTTAGCTTATAAGTTTGTAAGTGTTTTATTTGAGTAATTAAATTCTTTGAAGAAAATTAACAACACTAACAAAGCTAAGGAGAGTCAAATATGAGGTGAAATGAACAAACAATAAGAAATATTGTCCAAGTAAGTTTAAAGTGATAGGTAGTTTAAATAAAATAATTGAAACATATTGCAGGCATATCAATCAGTGTGGGATGGAGGCGTGGCGAAGAGGTGTCTGGGGTAAATGAAGAGTTTGGATGTTAAACAAAAAAAAACTAGAATAAGAATGAAGGCGTGGGGCCACATGTGGATTTGAAAAGATGGGAAATAATTATTATGTAAAATAAAACAAAATAGAAATCCGAAAAAGAAGAGAGGGTGCGCCAAAATGATTGAGAAAAACTGAAAGGTGAAAAGGGATTTATGAGTAAGGAAAAATAATAACATTGTGTGGGAAGATCAACATATTTTTAATTACAAAGGGAAGGAGAGTGTGTAGAGTAGAAGACATCAAACCTATGAGATTCAAAAACAAAGGGATAGCCAGAAAAGCGTGTGGAGGAAATAAAGAACAGATGATAAGAAATTGATGCCCAGTGCATGAATACAGACAGGGTAGAGATCATGGAAAAGGATATGAAGCATGGACAAGGAAAACCAGAAATAGATGAGCCTGCTAGGGTTGTGTGGTAAATGGATTGAGAAGATAGATGCAGTAGTGATTTAGAACAAAGCATGTAAGAGACACGACTTGTTAACAAAGACAAAGTGAAAAAAGGAAAAAAATAGAGATTCATTTCTACATCTGTAACTATTTTTCTCCTAGTCAATAATGTTTGTAATTTTCATTTAAAATTTTGTGTTGATTATTAATTAATTTTTTTTTTTGACACTATAGTGATATTGGATAGAGCCCTAATTACCCATTACTGTTTTGTTTTGTACTCGTGGTCCCTTTAGTTGATCTTTCGTATTGGATTTGATCACTTCCCCATCTCTCTTGCTTGATTGTCTTGGAAGGAAATTCTTTTTTCCTTTCACTTTGAGAAAATGTGGCTCAAGCAACCTAACCTGTTCTATAGAATTAGAAAATGATGGAATGTCAGGACTAACAATACGACTATGTTTTGAGTTTCTAAAAAAATGAGATTGGTCAAAGCTAAGGTTATTATTTTGAATGATACTTGTTTTGTTCATATCTTTTCTGAGAAGAAAATCATTTAAAGGGATCTCAAGGTTGTGTAAGATTCCATTCAAAAAAGATGGTTAAAGTTGCAGTATCCTAGACTAGAAAAATTCCTTGCTGGCTTGTCTCCATAACCTCATTTCAAAGGAGGAAGAATTATGCTAACAAATATAGAGAGATCTCTATAGTTGCGATGCGAGGATAAGAATAGTATATTTTTTCATCTTTCCACTCTTAAAAATAAGGCTTCTAATTGGATCTCGTCCACCAATGAGAACTGTGCGCTATTGGATTTGGAAAAGCACATTAATGTGGCAGTTGCTAGTTTTTTCTCCAATCGCCTCTTTGAGGAAGGATTGCCTCTGAGTGGTGATGTGGAGAATTTTTTTGGATGTTATACCTAATGTTATTAAAGATGATACTAATAGAATTCTCAATTCCATCCCCTTTGATGATAAAATTAAAAATATGGTGTTCTCTTTTGAATATAACAAGGCTTGGGTCCAGATGCTTTTCCTTTTTTCTACTTCCAATGTTTCTGGGAGATTGTGGAAAAAGATATTTATGATCCAGCTAAGGAATTTTTTGGTTGTAGAAGGATTCTCAAGGAACTCAATGCCGATTTAATTGTTCTTGTCCCTAGTTTCATGGGGGCTAATTATTTTGATACTTTCAGATAGACTAGTCTCTACAACTCTATTTATAAAATATTTTTCAAAATTATGGCTTTAAGATTGTAGCTGGTCCTCTCGCTGATTATTTCTCCTAAGAAAAATGGTTTTTTTTCATAGGAGGAAAATTATTGATTCTATTGCAATTTTTTACGAGAACAGTCACTCATTGAGATGCAAAACGAGAGTAGGGATTCTCCTCAAGCTTGATCTTATGAAGGCTTATGACCGTGTGAGTTGGGGTTTTCTTATTAAAGTTCTTAAAGATTTTGGTTTTAGAGATATTTTTTTGGAGATTTCTTGGCAATTTGTTTCGCTTCCTACCTTTTAGGTGGTGATTAATTACTCCCCCTCTAGTTTATTCAATAGTTATAAGGGTATCGAATAGGGGGATCTAATTTCCTCTTTTCTCTTTATTATTATGGTTGAAGCCTTGAGCTGTTTCATTTTTAAAATTGTAGTTGTTGGTTTGCTTAGAGGTTTATCCCCCTCCTCTTCTAATCTGGTTTGTTCACACCAACAAAGGGATGCTGTAGACAGATACAACAAAGCTCAACAACAGAAAAGCCACAAACATCTGAGAAGGTTTGTACATTACTTCTCTTGTGGCACAAGAGGCTACAAGACACAGGGCACCCAAAATGAAACAATCATGAGCCAAACACAAAAGAGCGACAATGCAAACAAGGCCGGCCAAATCAACAGATCTAAACCACCTTATAGATCTGAGAAATCGAAAATGAGGGTTTAACTAGCACCCCAACCCACACATTTGGGTTTTACCAGGCTCCCTTAACCTATAGCAGAGTCTCCAGATCACTAACAGCAAAACCTAAGCCTAATCGAAAACACAAACTGGCCAAATTGGGCCATTGAAAACTACCAGCATCCAGCCTATCCATTAAAAAAGAAAAATACCAAGGGTTTTTCTAGGCTCCCTCAACCTTGAGGATGGGTTTTAAGAGGCTCCAAGAACCAGACACGGTACTACTAGCATCCATCCAGCCCTTGACCGAATGAAAAACAATAGGTTTTTCCTAGGCTCCCTCAACCTTAAAAATGGGTTTTACACAGATCCCACAACCAGACAAGACCCAGATCATAGTAAAACAACCAGAAAAAAAAAATGGGAAATAGGGTTTTTAAAAGGCACTCTAAAGCTTTTAAAGGAAAGACCAAGAGGGTTTTTACAGGCTCCCTCAACCCGTAAAGCAACTTGTGAAGATGGGTTAAGAAAGGAAACCCAAACCCAACTATGACGGTCACCATGGAAGGATTGGCAGACACCCACAACCAGCAACACGAGCATCATTAGGATTCAAAAAGCTCCCTCACCCCTTCTCTCCACCTCAATAGGAGAAAGAGCCACCTCTATAGGCAAGAGTGGAAAGAAAGCCAACCATCCACAAAGTCCATTTGCAGCCCGCAGAAGTTGAAGCACTCCCTCATACCTTGTCTCCACCTCAAAAGGAGAGAGAGCTACCTCAATCAGACATCGAGGAGAGTAGACCCACTGCCTAAGCAATCCTTGTAGCACCCAACATACAAGAAGCCCCTCCACCTCAGTAGGAGGGCAACCCAAAGACAACAGAGAACCGGGAAAATAGGGGAGAGCAGAAGAGACTCACAACAAGGATGAGACAAGGAAATAAACAAGGGTCTACTCACACCGAAAAGAAAAGAAAACTCCCACCAAAATGATTGCACAAAGCCAAGCTCTCGCAAGTCCTTGGATCGAACACCCAACTACGGGTGAGGGTTCTCAATGTGATCCAAGGAAAGAAAGTGAGAGAAAGAATAGGGAGGGAGAATAGAAACAACCACCAGCGCTGTCAAAAACAATAATAACAACCTCCCATCTTGGCTCATCACAGACCAAGCCCACCCTTACCATCACACACGATAGAGCAGTAAACCTTGGAGCAAAAAAATAGACATGAGAGAATCGGTAGCTCCCACAAGCTTGAGAATGGGTTTTAAGAGGATCCCACAACTTGATAGCGTACTACTAGCATCCAGCCAACCCCTGAATGAAAGAAAAACAATACGTTTTTTCCAGGCTCCCTCAACCTTAAAAATGGGTTTTACACGGATCCAACAACCAGACAGGAACCAGATCACAATAAAACAACCTGAAAACAACAATCTGGGAAACGGGGTTTTTAAAAGCCACCCTAAACATTTTAAAGGAAAGAACAAGAGGGTTTTTATAGGCTCCCTCAACCCACAAAGCAACTTATGAAGCTGGGTTAATAAAGGAAACCCAAACCCAACTGTGACGGTCACCATGGAAGGATTGACAGGCACCCACAACTAGCAACACGAGCATCAATAGGATTCAAAAAGCTCCCTCACCCCTTCTCTCCACCTCAATAGGAGAAAGAGCCACCTCTATAGGCAAGAGTGGAAATCAAGCCAACCATACACAAAGTCCATTCGCAGTTCGCAGAAGCTGAACCACTCCCTGATACCTTGTCTCCACCTGAAAAGGAGAAAGAGGCACCTCAATAGGACACTGAGGAGAGAAGACCCACTGCTTAAGCAATCCTTGCACAACCCAACACACAAGCAACCCCTCCACCTCAATAGTAGGGCAACCCAAAGCCAACGGAGAACCAAGAAAAGAGGGAAGAGTAGAAGAGACTCACAACCAGGATGAGACAAGGAAATAAACAAGGGTCTGGTCACACCCAAAAGAAAAAAAACTCCCACCAAAATGACTGCACAAAGCCAAGCTCTAGCAATTTCCTGGATCGAACACCCAACTACCGGTGAGGGTTCTCAATGAGATCCAAGGAAAGAAAGGGAGAAAAAGAACAGGGAGGGAGAATAGAAACAACTACTAGCGCTGTTCAAAAAAATAATAACAACTTCCCATCCTGGTTCATCACAGACCAAGCCCACACTTGCCATCACGCACGATAGAGTAGCAAACCTGGGAGCAAAAAAAAAGACATGAGAGAATCTACAACTCCCACAACATCCTCCCAACACCACCCAAAGGCCACCACCACTCCAGATCCATAGGAAAGAATTGCAACTACCGCCATAGGGCACAAAGAAGGTGAAAAAACACGGAGACCCGCTATGTTAAGGAGAAACCAGTCCATGCCCATCATAACACCTGCCTAGCCAAAAACAAAATGAACCACCCAAAACAACGACCCATTTGGCATAGCAAGCCCTGCGACCAACCACTCCTTGCTGCCTTCATCGTCATAAGAGTTAGTGTCCTCGTCCTCCCCTACAGATGCCCTACCGCCCCCACAATCACTTCTCCCACCTTCGCTTATTTCAAAGTTTATTTCATATGCCCTCCACATTAATAATTTGTTGATAATACTTTGATTTTGAGATACTCTTGAATTAGAGAAGTAAGATCTTTGAAGCCTATATTGTTAGGTATGAATCTAACTCGAGTCAAAAAGTTAGTTTTGAGAAGAGCTCATTATTCTTATTTAACACTCCTATTCTTAGACAGAGAAGAATTGTTGATATTTTGGGTTGTAAAATTGAGGATCTTCCTACAACTTATCTTGGTCTCCCGCTTCATAGTAATGTGATTCATAATTTATTTTGGAATGGGTTGATTGATAGATTCAATTCAGAACTTGTTAGATGGAAATTTATGCATCTTAGTCAAGCGAGTAAAGTTCAAATGATCAAGGATTTGATTTAGAATATTTTGGTGTATGCTATGAACCTTTTTAAAACTCCCTCAATTTTTTATGAAAGAATTGAAAATATTTAGAAATGCTTTCTCTTGTTTGTCACAGAAGATAGTAAATGTATTCATTTGGCTTCTTGGACCAAGTTTGCTTGCCTTATAAATCTAGTGGTTTGAGTATCAAAAAGCTTGAGGATTTCAATGTTGCTTTGTCAGCTAAGTAATTACAAAGACTTTTCTTTGGAGATTTGGATTGGTGTAAGATTATAGCTGTAAATATGCCCAGGCCATGCTTGGTTTGGGGCAACTCTTGGAGGCTCTTTCTCACCCTACTAAGATGGTGCTTTGGAATAATTTGATCAAGGCCATATGTATTCTCTCTGAGGGTATTAGATGGATTCTAGGGAATGGATGGAGCATTGAATTTTTATATGATTGGTGGATTGGAGATTCCCCTATTTTCGAGGTCCCTTCCTTTAGACCAATTAGGGAGGCTTTCTTGGCCCAATTTGGTGATAAGATGGTGCATTACTTTACGAATGATAGTCGAAGGAACCTTAGTGATTGATCGAGGTCTAGGTGAGCTCCAATTTTTTGAGCTTCTAGCATATTCCTTTCATGGCTTCTTTTCTAGATCATATTATTTGGGGGCCTCCACCCTTTGGATTTTTTTTTTCCACCTTAGCCTTTTCCCTTCCCTATCATCCTAAGTTGACCTTTTCTCTATGGGATTTTCAATCTGGAATTGTAAGTTGATTCTTAAGATTAACATCTTTTTCTGGTTCTTGATTCAAACTAAGATTCTTACTTTGGATAACCTTTGTAAGCATGGTATTTTTCCTGTTAATAAATGCCTTCTTTGTTATTTGCATAAATAGAGAGTGTCAATTATCATTTTATGGAGTGTTGTTTTACCAGATAATTTTGGTCTCTTATCTTGGCCACCTAGAATTTTAATTGGGTCTTCCTTTCCTCTGTCGGGGAGATGTGGTCTCACTGGTCCCCTCCTTCTCTTAATCTATCTTTGAATTTACTTTGGTCTTTGATTATGCCTCATGTGTCTATGTAGATCTGAAAACAAGAGAAACAACTGTGTCTTTAGGGATGTACTTCTCCCTTTTAAGGTGGTGTTTTAGAGGATTCGTACAGTTGTAAAGGATAATTTCTAGATTGTACTTAAGGATGTTAATCTTGGCTTGCCTCCTATATATATTAATGCTTCAGATCAGTAGTCTCCTATTAATTGGGGTTCAAATTTTGATATTTCTAGAACTTTGGGAAATGTTAAAACCTCTAGAACTAATGTTAAATGGTCTACTCCATTTTTTGATTCGGTGAAGGTTAATTTTGACGGGGCAGCTAAGGGGAATCCTGGGCCAACTAGTTGTGGGGTGTGCTGAGTGATGATTATGGCAGGCTCCTTTTGCAAATGGCACTCCCTTTGGGAATCAAGTCCAACCACCTGGCTGAAGCCTCATCTATTTTTAATTCCTTCAAGTTAGCTCTTGATCTTGGTTTTTGGAAGGTTTAGATTGAGGATGATTCACTCAACATAATTAATTGTTTAAACTTATTACATACTTCAAGTTGTTCCATTAAATATTTGGTGAAGGTTGTGTTAAACATTATCAAGGATTTTGATAGTTTGTATATTTATGATATTTTTAGGGAAGGTAATTCTCTTGCGGATGCTTTTGAAAATATTGGTGCATTCCAAAGACAAGGATTTTATTGGAATGGGATTGACCCTCTTCCCCCTAACATTGAGGACAATATGAAACTTGATATTCGTTGCAAATGTGATGATGATGATTATCACTGGTTGTCATTTCAAAGTCAACATAATGGTTGTCATTGATGTCCTTGGTGTTGGTGATCCAGTTGATGTGTTCTTGGAACGTTTGGTGCTATAAAAGTTGTGTTTTAGCATGGGTTAATTGAGTTGATGGCAATCTGGATAGTTTTATCTATTGGATATGGTGTTGATTCATTGTATTCATGTGTATCTTGATTCCATTTTTTTTTTTTACGGGGCAATGATTTTTGGAGATAGATTAAGTCCAGAATTCGAGGTTTGGTGTAGCGTATGAGCCATGATTTGGTTCTGGAATTTGTAATGGATGTAACATGTTGATATGATCATTATTGTTCATTGTGGTATCATCTAATTCTCATTCCTTCCCACCATAAGAATGTTTAGTGTTGACCTATTTTAGATCTCACTCTTGGCCAACTAAGAAGATTATGTTTCTTGGAGATAATATATATATATATATATATATATATATATATATATATATGAGGAAGATTTGAATGAATTTATATAAAAAAATATGGTATTATTATTGAAGATATGCGAGATTGAAAAGGAAAGATCTGATAGTTGGAAATGGGTGAGAGTGCATTGGTATTGAGGTATCAGAAGCAGTCCAGTCTTGCAGATTGAGATTCAGTGGTGGATTCTTTCTTTTCTAAATTATTCCTTTATTTCTTCGATAGTGAGCCTTTTTCTGGGTAGTGTTCTCTCTCATAGTGAGGATCCTAGCAGTGAGCCACCCTTTGTAAAAATCACCTTAACCCGTGTCACCTTAACCCGTGTTTTATATTGAGAACTAACATTCTCTATGGTTTTTCCCTTCTTGGGTTTTCCACGTTATATCTGGTGTTCATTGTGTGATCTATTGTATGTTTATATGTTCATGCTATATTTTTCTTAAATAATTTTATTGGTCACTATAGATATGCAAAAGGGTTAGAAGAAATTGATTTAATTTTTTCATCTAATTCATTCCCCCTATCAGTTGCTCGGATATTCAACTATTGGTATCAGAGATTTGGTTACTTGGAGAAGAGCTTATCTGCTTGAGGTAGATCTTGATCCAATGGCACATAAATTGACTATTCCTATTTTTGAAGGATCCGAATATAGTTTTTGGAAATTAAAGATTAGAGGCTACCTGATCTCTTTGGGATACAACACTTGGAAAGCAGTGGAAACTTAGTATATTCAATCGGAAAATGGTCTTAGTACTCTAGATAAGGTTCAAGCTTATGAAGTGAATGAAAAGGCACGGTATGCTATGTTTAGTGCTTTATCAAAGATTGAATTGACAATGATTATTTCATTGAATACTACTCATGAGGTTTGGAAAAAGTTGAGAGATATCTATGAAGGAAGTGACAGAGTTAAATTATCAAAGAAGATAAAAACTAATCACAGATATGAGAACTTGAAAATGGAAGAAGGAGAAGATATAACAACCGATTTTTGTAAGGTTGATAGTGCGGTAAATGAAATCAGAGAACTTGGTGTCAGCTTGTTGGATGAATACATAATTGAGAAGATTCTAATGTCCCTACCAGAAAGCTACAATGATAAGATCTTGACTAATGAAGAAACCTATGATCGGAAGAAATTTACAAGAGTGAAGCCTTATGGTACTCTATTAGGATTTGAGAGAGGTAAGCTTGGAAAACACAAAGCTAAGATCGAGTCTACCTTCAAAGCATCTAACGAAGATCCAGAAGATGAAATTTTAGATGAGACGAAAGCAAGCTTTGTGAGAAAACTGAAGAGAGACACCGACAAATACAAAGGTATGTTACCTTTTAAATGCTTTAGATGTGAAAAGATTGGTCACATTGCTACTAGATGTTCGGGAAAAGGTTCAAGACAAAGGTCTAGAGAAGGTAAAGGAAAATTTAATAAGAGAGCCTATTATGTCAAAGATGATGTTGGTATTTTAGATGATGATTTAAATTATGAAGATGGTGATTGCTTGTTTTGGTAAAAAGAGATGTAACAAAGATTGATATTCCTAAGGTGGTTGCTACTGTTGTACATGTTAGAAGAGATAGAAATGAATGATTGATTTATAGTGGATGCTGAAATCATATGACTCATGACTAAAGTAAGTTTGTGAAACTTGAAAAGTACGATGGTAGTTTTGTTAGGTTCAGAGATGATCAAACAACACAAATTGTGGGATTGGTTCTATTTCTTTTGATGGAAAGAACAATACTGATAATGTTTACTATGTTAATGGTTTTCATCTTAATATTTTGAGTGTTGGACAAATGTGTGAAAATGGTTACAACGTTGTTTTTCAAGATGATGGTTGTGAGATCTAGAAAGAATCTGAAATTGTTATTGTAGCAGGGAAAAAGATTGGTGGAACATGTATTTCTTGGAAGGAGATGCAAACAATTGTTTGTTATCTTAGATCAATGATATCTGACTCTGGCACCAAAGGACATGTCATATCAATTTTGACAACTTGGTGAAGATTAGCTCATCAAGTGTAGTGAGAGATTTACCGAGTTCGACCAAACCAACAAAATTTGTAGAGAATGTAAACTTTGAAGTAGATGAAAGGAAAATACAAAATAATTTAGAGCACTTGTCCACTAGGTTGTTGAATTTAGTGCACACAAAACTATGCGGTCCGACCAAAACAAGAAGTATACAAGGTGAGAAGCATTTCATGTTGTTGATTGATGATTATTCTAGAATTTCATGGTTTGCATTTTTGAGAGAGAAGCTAGAAGCATTAGAGAAATTCAAGATATTTAAGGCTCAAGTTGAAAATGAAGTTGATAGAAAAATTAAGTGTTTGAGGTCTAATAGAGGAGGAGAATTTAATTCGGAAGAGTTCAACAACTTTTGTGAGAGACATGGTATTAGAAAATAGTCATCTTCCCCTAGAACACTGCAACAGAATGGTGTAGTGGAAAGGATGAACCAAATAATTCAAGATGCAACCAAAATAGTGATCAACAGAGAAGTCTACTGGAGAGAAGCATTTCATACTATAGTCTACAATCCTAACGTAATTTTATATAAGAAAATACATGGAAATACATCTTATGAGCTATGACATGGTAGAAAGTCGACAGTGAAATATTTTAAGGTATTTGGAAGAAACTGCTACATCCGGAGAGATGAAGATAATCTTGGAAAATTTGACAATAGAGAAGATGAAGGCATATTCCTAGGATATTCAACAAAGAGGAAAGCATATCAGCGTTGTAATATAAGGCTAAACAAGATTGTTGAAAGTGAAAATGCGAAGGTTGATGAATACATTTCTAAAGAGTCTGACAAATTGGTAGGTTATGAGTCTGATGAATCGACCGACAGAAAAAGTGGAGAGAAGATCGAAGAAGGAGAAGAAGAAAAGAAAGATTAGGAAGCTTCAACTTCTACATCTAAGACATTGAGATATGTTTAGAAGAATCATTTAGTGGACCGTTTTTTCAGAGATACAAACAAAGGAATTATCACAAGAAGCAAAGCAGCTCAAGAACAAGTTTTGTTATGTTAACTTTTAGAGATTGAATTGAAAACAACAGAAGAAGCTTGCAATTATCAGAATTGGATGAAGGTAATGATAGAAGAGTTGGACACAATTGAGAATAATTCAACATGGGAACTAGTTAATAAAATGACATATAAGAATGTGATTGGAACAAAGTGGGTATTCTAGAACAAGCTCAATGAAGCTGGAAATGTTATGAGAAATAAAGAAATATTGGTTTGTAAAGGTTACACTTTGATTGAAGAGATTAATTTTCACGAGACATATGGCCTGGTTGCTCGGATGGAGGAAATTAGGATGCTTTTGGCTTTTGTAGCTTATAAGGATTTCAAGGTTTATCAGATGGATGTGAAATCAACATTTTTGATGTCCTTGGTGTTGGTGATCCAAAAGATGAACTCCTGAAACCTTTGGTACTCTGGAAGTTATGTTTCAACATGGGTTAATTGAGTTGATCTGTCAATCTAGATATTTTTGTCTATTAGATATGGTGTTGATTAATTGTATTCATGTGTATCTTGATTCCATTCTTATTTTCATTGTATTGGGCAATGATTTTTGGGTCTGGATTAAGTCTAGAATTTGAGGTTGTGTAGCAGCTTTGGTGTAGTGTAAGTCATGTTTCGGGTCCAAAATTTATAATGGATGTAACATTTTGATCTGACAATTGTTCTCCATTGTGGTATGGTTTACTTCTGATTCCTTCCCACCACAATAAGGTTTAGTGTTGACCTATTTTAGAACTCTCTCTTGGCCGATTTAGAAGATTATGTTTCCCTGAGACAATATATATATGTATATATATGTATATATATACATATATATGTATATATATACATATATATGTATATATATATATATACATAGATATACATATATATACATACATATATATATATGTATCTATACATGTATATATACATGTATACATGTATACATATATACATGTGTAAATGTATATATACATGTATAGATATATGTATACATGTATACATGTATATATACATGTATAGATACATATATATATATACATATATACATATATATATACATGTATATATGTATACATGTATATATGTAGATATATATACATGTATATATATACATGTATATACATGTATATATATACATGTATATACATGTATATATATACATGTATATACATATATACATGTATATATATATACATATATACATGTATATATGTATTTATATAAAAGAAAGATCTAAATGAATTTATATAGAAAAAGTGTCGCATTTCTATTGAATGCGATATTGGAAAGGAAAGATCTGATTTTTGGCAATATGTGAGAGTGCATTGGTACTGAGCTACCAGAAGTAGTCTGGTGTTTCAGATTGAGATTCAATGGTGGATTCTTTCTTTTCATTTTTTGTTTCTTCAGTAGTCGACCTTTTTTCTGGGCAATGAGCCCTCTTGAAGTGAGTATTCTAACAATGAGAAACCCTTTGTAAAAATTACCTTAACTGGTGTCACCTAAACCAATATTTTATATTGAGAACTAACATTCTCTGTGATTTTTCGCTTTCTGGGTTTTCCACATCATATCTAGTGTTCATTGTGTGATTTGTTGTATGTTTATGTTTTCATGCTATATCTATCTTAATTAATTCTATTGGTTACTCCAGATGTGCAAAAGGGTTACATGAAATTGATTTATGTTTTTCAACTAATTCAAGCCCCTCTCAGTTGCCTGGATATTTAACAATATTAACCACCTTGGTTAACTTGTTTTTGTCTATGTGGGTGATTATATTTTTCAACCTATCCTTTCTTCATTATTTGATATGTTTTAATGATGATAGTTAGGTATTTTTCCCCCTTGGTGCTCACTAGCTAACTATTTCCAGTTGGATTGTGGGTGATATTAGTACCCAGTTTCTTGGTTTTTATATTTCCTTATTTCAAATAGCGCTTTTAAGGGCTTCAATTGAGACTATGTTGTTGGGTGGTCAATTGTGGGGTAGGCATTTCTTTGTTATTTTATGTGTGGGCTCCATCATGGCGGGGGACATACATCAATAGGAGTCCATTTCCTCTGATGACATTCATGGTGGGGTTTTTAGGGCTTTGATTATGACTGTTTTTGGGGTAGGCATTTCTTTTTTATTTTATATGTGGGATCCATAATAGGAGGAGAGACATCAATAGGAGCGCATTTCCTCTGACGAAATGCACATAAAAGAGAAAAATTTGTGGATTTTTACTTAATGTGGGGTTACACCCTTTTTAGAGAATCCTCATGGCTTTGATCCAAAGGTAACAAAGATTTTTGGTAGATAATGGATGCACTTTATTTTTTTGAAATGACAATAAAAGCTCAGATTTCACAAAGGAGTTGATTGTGGAGCTTATTGGGCTGCCTATGGAAGGAACAAACAATTTCAAGGGCAAAATCTTCTGAGTCCATGGTGAAAACCTTTCTAAAATATGGAGAGGGGTTGAATCTTGTCAACAATTCAAACATTTCTTACCAAGTAGACACCCTTAAACCCCTTTGGGTGGGTGTGGCTAAGGTCCTTATACAATATTTTACCTTAGATGGGTGGTTTACCAAAATCTATGGTGGTCATTTTTCTCGGCTTAAACACTTTAGAAATAAGTTCTTCGTTTGTTTCCATTCTATCTCTTATCATCCTTGGAAGCCAATATTAAAGAACATAATAAGAAGCAAAGAAACCCTAATCTTCATGAGGGCTCGATCCTTCTAATTATGGAACAATTCAATGCCCTCCCATTTTCCTCTAAGTGAAAATATCAAGGTTATCCCCCTTTGCACTCGGTGAATAGGTGTCAAAGGAGGGTATGTAGAGAAATATAGGGGAATGTGATGATGATTCAGAGGATGAGGACTAGCAAACAAAGGATGAAACTTCCTCAAAGTAAAACAAGAATAATGTGTCAGAGGAGAAGAAAAAGAGAATCTCATTAAATTCAGTATAAAAAGAAAGATTTGTTAAATTAAATAATTTTACATGCATGATTCTCCTAGATGACTTGATGAGGAGTTAGATGCTGAGGAGGTTGACAAGAACCAAAATTTGGAAGGGGAGAATTTTTTGGGCGAAAGGGAGAATGTGATGGGTGGAGGAGAAAGCTTCTTGGGAGTTCCCCTTCCCCTTGATCTTTTAATTATGCTAATCAAGAGAGAATTAATAATCCTCCCTTTCCTAGGGATCTTTAAAAATAGTCCCCTTTCCTTGGAAGTGACCCTGGGAATCTAGCTATTTTTTGGGTATTAATAGGGATGCCATAGTAGACTAGTTTAGGATTTCCTAAGAGCCTTTTTTAGAAATCAATCAAGTTAATATCAACATCCAATCCATTAAAAGAAAAGTGGTTATTTTGGAGCAAGGTGATGGTCGATATTCGTTTAGGGATCCTGTTGACAATGTGATCTCTTATGAGGAAAAAGACAAAATGCTCTCTATCTTAGAAAACATGACCAAATATGTTGCTCACTTGAAGACTATGAAGGTAGACTTGGGCTATTGAAGCCAAGATGAAGAGAATTAATTATAACCTCACTAATCTATTAGCATGAGCCTTAAAACCATTCACAGCAATGTAGAAGGGGATAAAACTTTTGTGAATCAGTGGTAGACTATGTAGGCTTTGAAGTTTGGGGGCAACATTTCAATTAATATCAACCTAGTCGAGAAGAGTAACTAGAATAAGGATGATAGTGTAGGTCCATCATCTCAAACCCATGGACATCTCAAGAACGCTAGGGAGCTAAAGCAAACATAGAATTGCAAGATCTGATGAACATTACCCAAAATATGGAACAAATGAAAGTTGAGTTTGCTAAAGCCCTGAAGAATTTGTGTTAGGTTTTATATTTTCTTTTGTTGGCCTACTATTTTAGGGTTCTGTATTCTAGGTAATTTTTGTGTTGTTGTTTGGCTATGTGTTTTCTATTTGCAGCTCTTTGTACTCAGGGTTTTCAGATCCCTTCAAAACCATTTTTTCCTTAATAATAAACCATACCCAATTTGAAATTCTGTTTAGTAAGTTGGCATGCATCAAGTAGGATTAGAGGAAGTTCATTTGTGTCAAGAAGAAGACCTATAGGTAGCCAATATGACATATAGAAACAAGGGTTGAAGAGGAAGAAGACAAAGAGGCTTTGAGCTCGATATTACAGACATAGTTAGAGGTTTAATATGGAAAATGGACACATTGGAGATGTCTCAGAGAAGAGGAGCCCATATAGAGGACGTCAATGAAAATGTCAAAGAGTATACTGTTGAAGGGGGAGATAATGTGAATCAACTCAGGCTTGATCAAAGAGAGGAGATATTCATCAAGGCCATCACCTGGATTAATTTGAAGCTACAATTTAATCCTTCAAATTTTGAAGGAGGTTTAAATGAAAAGGAATTGCTAGATTAAGGAATTTATTGAATGTATGAAGCCTCCATTGTACTTCGGAATCTTCTTCAAATGCTCTTAGATATTTATCATGTTTAAAAAAGAGAGTGTAGAGGAGAGTATTTACTACCGTTGAGATGAAAATATCTTGTGTAGGAAACCAACCTTCGATACATCACTTAATTTTCACTCTCGTGAGCCAAGAAGATTGATATGGAAGAAAGGAAACAAACTAAACTATGTCTATAAACATAAAATACTACATAAGAAAGGAATATCAAATAGTCAAAATATTTTGATTATAGAAAAAGAAATCTCTATAAATGCATACTTTACCCATGAACTGGTGAAGCCTTAGCCTTGGATACCAATGTGCCAGAGGGACATCTACACATTGCGGTGTCATATGTAGAAACAAAAAATAGAAAAGCACCAAAAGTCACACCAAAAAGAATCTCATGCACGATGAAACTATTCATCACCAACACACACTCATATAGGGCAACATGTTGGGGTTGTATAGGGGTTTGCCTTATTCAAACCCCTGTTTCTATGTTTATACCTCCATAGACAACTAGATACATAGATTGGATAAAATAAAAGATTAGATTGTGCAATAGAAACAAACTCTTCTTAATGGAGGAAACCCACTATTATTTGAGATAAAATGTTAATTTGATTAATTCAAATAGATAATAAATACATTTAGAGACTAGTGACATGATGTTATATTGAAAAAAAATACATACAAGAGATAAGAGAGAAAGGAAAACATTACATAGGAAAGACCCCTCTCTTGAAATAATGGCACGATTGTAAGCAAGATAATAATTGTTTTTTATTTTCATGAGTGCAGATTTTGGTAGAGTTTTATTACTAGTGTGAGAGATAGATATCCGAGAGTGTGAATGTTGCAAAATGAAAGAGAAAGAAGAGTTTTTCTGCTCAAAATGAGTGGGAATAGCCATTTTGAATGTGCCCAAAAGAAGGGACATGCATCAAAAGAGGCTCGATGTAGAATATATCCAATTTAAATCTAAAATCATTTCGGGACGTTTGTGCGCTACATACATGTATGCTCACCACTCTCCCATTTGACCAAATCAATCCCACATTTGGATTAGGGGTTGCTAATGCTTCATCTTTAAAATCCATGATGCTGGAATGATAGTATCTTGATTATTATTTTTTATTATAAACACACCGAGCCTATTGCATAAGTGTCATTAATGCACTAGGTGTAGTTTACGACACTAAATTTTTCCCCCACTTTGTAGGACTACTCAACTCAAGGGAACAAGTGCACTAAACTAACTTAGAAATTTGTGTTCATAGAACTCATGCAGTGTATTAAATGCATTAATTACTTTAAAAAGGGATATTGTAGAGGCCACCAAGGTCAACAAGGAAAATACGAATGGTGACCCCAGTGCCCAACAAAAAAATATAGTGTTTGACATGAATATTCAAGTACCATAAAATCAAAAAAAAATTTAGCGCCAAAAATAAGGAAGCTCTTTGGCAAGAAGAATTATCAAGCTACATATTTTGTCACAATATTCATGTAAAAGGGTAATATATTGTAATAATGAAATAGGTATAATGATCAGATACTTATTCTTCAAAATGTTTTATGTTATCTTCTGTGATATACTCTTATTTGACCTACTATTAATACCACACTATATTTGTATTAGATATTTTAATTTCATGTAATTTTTCCTCTTCTTATTGCCTTTCTTCTACTTTTCCTTCTCCTTCTCATTGACCTTCTTCTTCTAATTTTACTTAGATTTTTGTCGTTCCTTTCCTTTTGTGTCTTGTTCCTCTTCTTGTTCTTGTCCCTCTTCACGGGTGATCCCACAATACTTCTTGAGTCCCCTCCCTTTTGTATGTTTAACCCTATTTGACCCATTACTTGTAATCAATCTAAGAAACATCTATGTGGGTATTAATTTATGATTTATAACTTATTGTAGTTATTTTTAATCCCCTCATATATTAAAAAATATCAAATTTCCATAAAATTTAAGTATGAGAGCTCTCTACTTGATTTCCTCGGTGTTTTCTATGTTTGCCAAATTCATATAGTTTCAAAGTTTCAGTTTATGTCACATCTTTCTCGTCAATCCTAACCTCCTAATACATCACCTTTAAAAAAAATTGAGTCTTTCAAGTTGGACCATTGGACATTCCCATCCCAAATACCATTTACCTGTTAAAATTGATATCCTAATCCCTTGTCCTCTGAACATTTTCTAAGTCTATTTCTTCAACCTTTAGACTTGGCCTTCCCTTCATACCTTCCTCAATCCTCTAAAATATTCAAAGGCCCTTTTAATAACTTTTAAAGTTGGACTTTTAAGATTCCCTCGGTCCCCATGCTTCCTTCTAGGAGTTTAACTTTCCTATATGCTTATCAACTTGTCAGGATTTTGTCCATCCACCTACTTTAAGGGATGTTTACCTCAATACTCTCAATATGCAAACACAAACAATGAAGAAGTGTCTCATGCATCAAGTTAAAATGTTTACAAAATATTTGACATGAAAGAGAGAAAAAAGCAAGTATTGGTTTTGGACAATATGAAGGTTTAAGAACCTTATAAATCCTCAACATGATTCTGTGAGGGGAAATGCTCTAAACTGAAGATGATGTGAATAGGTATTATCGATTTCATGTAGGCTTTGAAACACTTTGAATCACCATTTAAAATCAAATAAAGATGCATAGGCAAAAGAATTACAAGGTGTATGAGTTTTCAAACCATTCAAAAGTGTGGTCCATATTTCAAAAGCTCACTATTGTGCCAACAATATGACATGGTTCATAATAGGAAAAAAGATCTAACATATCAAGTAAGCGTAGCTAAAATAATTATTTTAATTATAGAAAGAGATATAATGAATAATAGCATGCTAAATATCTCTAATAAATGTCGCCTATCCTTTTGCAATGCTCGTGATTCCATTAGTGGTTGATAAGCCCCTACAATCACCAAATTTAATTTTGCAAGTGCCACAAAGGTATATATTTTAGCCAAAATGACGTATATTTAAGAAGTAAAAATGAATGAAATGGGTTTTTTTTCCCTAATTATTTTTGTGGTTACTATCATAGATCATGATAAACTTAAGACAATATCTAGATTCTATTTGCAATATATTTTCTAGGTTTCCTCACTTCATTTCATGCTAGACCTATAGGAGTGATGAATGAAATTACTAAAACGTTTTTCACAATTTTTTGAATGTGACTGTTAAATAATAGTTAATTGTGAGTGGGACATCACAATTTTCCTTGAATATTTAACAATTTCCTAGTACCAAGTCTCCCAAGAGTTGCTAAACGCTAATAAATGATAGATCTAATGATATATCTATATGAACTAGTAGTTCATTTAAATAATTGGTCACTAAACCAATTCTAAGGTATAGTAATTTTTTTTAGTGTTATAGAGAATTGAACATATAAATTGTAAATGAATGGATGCACTTTATATTAGTATAGTAAAGATTTAATAATGCACATTTTTGTAGTTGTATATCTCCATTATTTTATGTCAAGACTCATAGAAGTATTATAATTGCATTTTTAATCATCTGCTCTAGCCACATGTATTGATACAAAAGAAACACTGGTTGTGTGACAACATATAATACACTAGAATCTTTTTCAATTATCATTTTTTATTTATTAAATCCCTATCTCACTAGAACATGAGATGGGTTAGGATAAGGGCTTTGAATGTATATTATGATTAACATTGATCACAACTAGATCGACTAATATGTGAAAAATGAGGAGAATGAAATCGATTGCAAACCAATTTATTTAGCCACTTGGCCCTGATTCTGACTTGTTACTCACAAAACAAGACCTCATGGCACACCCACAAACATGAACATTGAACATTATAGTAAATTTAATTTGTGACATATAAACACTAATTACATGTGTATTCAAATTACTAACATAGAAGGTAGCCTAGGAATCATAACTTTGGGTGAGGAGGTTAGACTGAATGTCGCAGGCATGGGAGAAACACAAGGGAAATCTATATGCGAAAACAAACACTCTCAAATCACTTATTAACATAACTATGGTTTTCCAATGAAGGGACCACACATGCACAAATATAGGACCTAATTCAAATGAATGAGGATTAGACCAACCTCCAAAACGGGGCTCAGTAATTTCCATTGGGAAATTAGGGTGTGGTGTGTGATTAACAATGAGCTAAAAATATATATAGGAGCTATATCGTCACATCCATGAGCAAGATCGGATGCTTGAAGTTGATTGGCATCATGTAGATATGACAATCATAAATGAAGATTGAGAAAACATCAGAGTGTTTTTAGGAGTGGTCTCGTTTGATTTATGTTTACTGAAATTCTAATCATGCAATCATTTCATGTGATCCTAGAAGCTAAAAGGAGTTAAAGTTTCGTAGTCCCGCATGGGTAAACGATGTTGCTTCGAAGACCGGGAGTGGAGGCTTAGACCAGTCTGGAACGAACGGATGTGAACCCAGTAACTCAAAAATTCCCAATAACAAAAATATGAGCAGTGGTTGGTATACCAAAATAGGTTTACATTTCATGGATTTTAATGACAATGGAAAAGATGGTGTATTCATCGGGCGAATCGTTTACTTGGTTGCCACTCCGGATAGAAAGCCCCACCTTATCTCCATAACAAACAAAAACGACGAAGAGTACATGTGAATCATTAAAAGTCAAGAAAATGAAATAGATTAATACAGTTGCTAACAATACTTGTTCATGTCGATTTATACTCGTGTTAAAATATCAGTATTGCCTACCAACCTACCCAACAACAGCTGATTTAATTCGTGTATCTATATATACAAACACAAAGAAACAGATTTTCACATCTCAGTTCAGAAACAATTTGGCATTTTAGCCTGTTTAAGTTGTGATCAGACTCTGAAAGAGGAAGTATTGTACGATTCTAGCAATGCAGACATTTTATGGCCGCCTCGTGCTGCCACTTTTGGCATTGTGGTTCACTATTCAATTTGTTTCAGCGAAACATGCTGTGATCACACGGCGCTACAATTTCACTGTGGGTTATATAATTCTATGGAATGAGTTGAATGTTTTATTGTTTAGGAAAGTATTAAATTTTTACAGATAGCCGTGATTGATTCTTTGTTCTAAATATCCACAGATCCAAATGACGAATGTGACTCGTCTTTGCACCACGAAAGCTCTCTTGACTGTCAACGGGCAATATCCGGGGCCTCCAGTAGTTGCTCGAGAAGGAGATCGCGTGGTTATCAAAGTAACAAATAATGTTAAAAACAATATTAGCATACATTGGTATCTCTTCTGCTCCCGCTACTCAGTTATTTACTTAATAAAAATAATATTATATGCTGATGTCCCTTTAGTGGGTGCACCTAATGAATTCCTATGAATCGCTCAGGCATGGAATTCGGCAGCTTAGATCTGGATGGGCGGATGGTCCTGCTTATGTCACTCAGTGTCCAATTCAAACCGGGCAAAGTTATGTGTACAAGTTTATTGTCAAAAGGCAGAGAGGAACACTGTGGTGGCATGCCCACATCTCATGGTTGCGAGCAAGCATACATGGGCCCATTATCATCTATCCCAAGAAGAATGCTTCTTACCCATTCCCTCGCCCACACCAGGAAGTGCCTATTGTTTTCGGTATGCCCTTCAGTACTCGTTGATAATGTGTTGCCATTGTACGTACATAGTCCTAAATTTACAATGAAAATACTGCTGTTGATAATGTGTTGCAAATTGCAGGGGAGTGGTGGAATGCAGACACTGAGACTGTTATCAATCAAGCAATGCAAAGTGGTGCGCAAGCTAATGTGTCAGATGCATATACCATCAACGGGCTCCCTGGACTTATGTATAACTGCTCTACCAACGGTGAGGGCGGGGTGTTAAAATGGATGAAACATAACTAGACTGGTCGCTATTGTTCATTTGTTTAAATGTAAATGTAACAAAGGTTTCCTGTGTTGTGTAATGCAGATACATTCAGGCTCAAAGTGAACCCTGGGAAAACTTACCTACTGCGTATAGTTAATGCTGCACTCAATAGTGACCTGTTTTTCGCAATAGCCAACCACACATTGACTGTGGTAGAAGCGGATGCTGTGTATGTCAAGCCTTTTCAAACCAATGTTATTCTCATCACTCCCGGTCAGACTACCAACGTCCTCTTGACAGCTATGTCTCAGCCACCCAATGCCACATTCCTCATGTTAGCAGGCCCATTCGCTACGGGAACAGCAGCTTTTGATAACTCAACCAGTGCTGGAATTTTAGAGTATGTAACTTCCAATGCGACAGCAGTTAATTCATCCTCATCCTCTCTTCCTATGATGAAACCGACGCTTCCAGCCCCCAACGATACCTCCTTTGCCGCCAATTTTAGCCAAAAGATGAGAAGCTTGGGCAATCCGAAATTTCCTGCAGCAGCTGTCCCTCAGAAGATGGATAAACAGTTCCTATTCACAGTCGGGTTGGGGCTAAATCCGTGTCCCCAAGGACAGACATGTCAAGGCCCCAACGGTACCAAATTTGCAGCCTCCATTAACAACATATCCTTCATTCTTCCCACCACCGCTCTTCTTCAAGCATACTACTTTAATCAGTCCAATGGAGTTTACAATACCACTTTCCCTGACAATCCGCCATTTCCTTTCAACTACACCGGCACGCCGCCTAACAACACACAGACCCTCAACGACACCAGAGTCGAAGTGCTTCCCTTTAACACTAGCGTACAGCTAGTTCTGCAGGACACCAGCATTGCGACCTTCGAGAGCCATCCTCTGCATCTGCACGGCTTCAACTTCTTCATAGTGGGTCAGGGTATGGGAAACTACAATGCAAGCACTGACCCATCTAACTTTAATCTGGTGGATCCTCCGGAGAGAAACACAGTTGGAGTTCCCAGTGGAGGTTGGGTGGCTCTCAGATTCCTAGCTGATAATCCAGGTATTAATATCATTACGTAATGTTAGCTTCAATCGCTCATCTGGTTCAAAGATTTGTGCTTCTTTCGTATAAACATATATCCGATTGTATGTATGTTTTTTGCAGGAGTGTGGTTCATGCATTGTCATCTCGAGCTGCATACCAGCTGGGGATTGAAGATGGCGTGGGTTGTTTTAAATGGAAATGGTGGCAGATCTCAATCTCTTCTTCCTCCTCCCAAAGATCTTCCCCCCTGTTGATCATTCATCCTTCAATTAGACTATTCAATTTGTGCTTCCTAAAATCTGACTGCATCCAATCGTGTGCTGGTCCAAAGTAGTTTGCAAACGATCGATAAAGAGAAACATATCAGTATATTTGTGTATCAATAAGTATGCTTTGGAATATATCAGTGATGAGACCTTGGTTGAATTACTATGACAGAGACATCTCCACATGGACCTTTCAAAAGTGAAAGTGCGAAGGTAGAATTAAAATTACAAGTTTTGCAGAGAATTTCTAACAGTAAGATTCACATTTCCTTATAATATACTTATTTATTGTTGTTTTATATGGTTGAGATTTTCAGCAGTATATTTCTTCATTCGAATACTTAATTGAAAATAATGTTGTTCTGTGACAGATAATTTAATCTTAAATATTATCTTCATTTTTCAACATCTAAATAGTCAATTAATAAATAAGAAAAAATGTATAATGAATCATTAGAAAAATTACAATTTTGTTATTGACAATTTAGTCTATTTTGAAATATAGTAAGATTTATAAGAAACTTTTAAAAACACATTGATATCTATCGTTTGTAACCTTTTTCTCATGATTTCTGTCAGATTGTTATCTGATACTACCTCATTTTGTACTAGGACTAGCACTTTTCTGAATTAGTTTTTAAGTGCATTATAAAAAGTTAAATTTAATTAAATAATTGGATTAAGGCATACTTATAGATATGTAAATGAAAGATCTGTCTTTGTTTTATTTAATCTCAATTATAATACCACTTCTCCTCCTTCTATGCATAGAATCTATCTAGATTTGCATCAACATATTTGATGTGATTAATGATGACTCATATCTTCAATACTAAATATGAAATATATGGAAATTATTCAATTCATTGTGAAAAAATATATTTTCTCAATAATCTCTCTATATTTGAACATTTATTCATTCCCTTAATTAGAGCTTCTATCAAACGGAGGGGGTGGGGGCTTTGTGGTGTAGAGCTCCGAGATGGGCATTCATTATGTCGAATCTCTTCTAGATAAAAACTACATTCTTGGAATTTAGTTTCTCCCCCCCACACATGCACATAATTGCACTTGCTTGTATTGATATGCTACATGCATATGATTTAATTTGTTTTTATAATTTAACTCAATTCCTATATAATTTGAATTGTAATCTTATAAGTACCATTGAAACTTTAATATGTTTTCAGTATATGATACATAATGCACGTGTGACATATAAATGATTTAACAACAATATAACACAAATATAGCTAGCTACAACATATAATTGATGTATATCATTGTTAAGGTGTATACCTATTGATATCAATTGATATTCATATGGTTTTCATTTATCACATAAAACTTTATAGACATTTTTATTGTCAGTGCACATACCACTATTACAGCCGCGTCAATTGATATTGACTTATTTCATGGAATCGATGATGACTTACATCTTCAGTATTGAATATTTAATGTATGGGAATTATTCAGTTCATTGCGAAATAATCTATACTACCAATAATGTGGCTATGTTTTCATATTTTGTTTCTCTTAATTAAAGCTTCATAAAGTGGAGGGGGTTTGGGGCTTTGTGGTGTGGAGTTTTGAGATGGGGTTTGGCTCTATAGAATCTCTTCTAGTTAAGAAAACATATTATTGGAATAAATGCACACACACACACAAATAACTACTTGCTTGTATTGAAATTCTACATACATATAATTTAAATCAATTCATACATAATATGAATTATAATCCAAGGACCATTGAAATTGAAATATGCTTTCACTACATAATAAATAAAGCATATGTTACATATAAATGTTTTAACAATTATATCAAACACAAATTGATGCAGGGGCATCTGGGAGGGGGCACAAATAGCTTGCACCAAACCTCAATTTTGAAATATTAAAATGAGGATTTTCATTTCTTATCTTTATTTTGATAAATTTTAGCTTATAAGTTTGTAAGTGTTTTATTTGAGTAATTAAATTCTTTGAAGAAAATTAACAACACTAACAAAGCTAAGGAGAGTCAAATATGAGGTGAAATGAACAAACAATAAGAAATATTGTCCAAGTAAGTTTAAAGTGATAGGTAGTTTAAATAAAATAATTGAAACATATTGCAGGCATATCAATCAGTGTGGGATGGAGGCGTGGCGAAGAGGTGTCTGGGGTAAATGAAGAGTTTGGATGTTAAACAAAAAAAAACTAGAATAAGAATGAAGGCGTGGGGCCACATGTGGATTTGAAAAGATGGGAAATAATTATTATGTAAAATAAAACAAAATAGAAATCCGAAAAAGAAGAGAGGGTGCGCCAAAATGATTGAGAAAAACTGAAAGGTGAAAAGGGATTTATGAGTAAGGAAAAATAATAACATTGTGTGGGAAGATCAACATATTTTTAATTACAAAGGGAAGGAGAGTGTGTAGAGTAGAAGACATCAAACCTATGAGATTCAAAAACAAAGGGATAGCCAGAAAAGCGTGTGGAGGAAATAAAGAACAGATGATAAGAAATTGATGCCCAGTGCATGAATACAGACAGGGTAGAGATCATGGAAAAGGATATGAAGCATGGACAAGGAAAACCAGAAATAGATGAGCCTGCTAGGGTTGTGTGGTAAATGGATTGAGAAGATAGATGTAGTAGTGATTTAGAACAAAGCATGTAAGAGACACGACTTGTTAACAAAGACAAAGTGAAAAAAGGAAAAAAATAGAGATTCATTTCTACATCTGTAACTATTTTTCTCCTAGTCAATAATGTTTGTAATTTTCATTTAAAATTTTCTGTTGATTATTAATTAATTTTTTTTTTTGACACTATAGTGATATTGGATAGAGCCCTAATTACCCATTACTGTTTTGTTTTGTACTCGTGGTCCCTTTAGTTGATCTTTCGTATTGGATTTGATCACTTCCCCATCTCTCTTGCTTGATTGTCTTGGAAGGAAATTCTTTTTTCCTTTCACTTTGAGAAAATGTGGCTCAAGCAACCTAACCTGTTCTATAGAATTAGAAAATGATGGAATGTCAGGACTAACAATACGACTATGTTTTGAGTTTCTAAAAAAATGAGATTGGTCAAAGCTAAGGTTATTATTTTGAATGATACTTGTTTTGTTCATATCTTTTCTGAGAAGAAAATCATTTAAAGGGATCTCAAGGTTGTGTAAGATTCCATTCAAAAAAGATGGTTAAAGTTGCAGTATCCTAGACTAGAAAAATTCCTTGCTGGCTTGTCTCCATAACCTCATTTCAAAGGAGGAAGAATTATGCTAACAAATATAGAGAGATCTCTATAGTTGCGATGCGAGGATAAGAATAGTATATTTTTTCATCTTTCCACTCTTAAAAATAAGGCTTCTAATTGGATCTCGTCCACCAATGAGAACTGTGCGCTATTGGATTTGGAAAAGCACATTAATGTGGCAGTTGCTAGTTTTTTCTCCAATCGCCTCTTTGAGGAAGGATTGCCTCTGAGTGGTGATGTGGAGAATTTTTTTGGATGTTATACCTAATGTTATTAAAGATGATACTAATAGAATTCTCAATTCCATCCCCTTTGATGATAAAATTAAAAATATGGTGTTCTCTTTTGAATATAACAAGGCTTGGGTCCAGATGCTTTTCCTTTTTTCTACTTCCAATGTTTCTGGGAGATTGTGGAAAAAGATATTTATGATCCAGCTAAGGAATTTTTTGGTTGTAGAAGGATTCTCAAGGAACTCAATGCCGATTTAATTGTTCTTGTCCCTAGTTTCATGGGGGCTAATTATTTTGATACTTTCAGATAGACTAGTCTCTACAACTCTATTTATAAAATATTTTTCAAAATTATGGCTTTAAGATTGTAGCTGGTCCTCTCGCTGATTATTTCTCCTAAGAAAAATGGTTTTTTTTCATAGGAGGAAAATTATTGATTCTATTGCAATTTTTTACGAGAACAGTCACTCATTGAGATGCAAAACGAGAGTAGGGATTCTCCTCAAGCTTGATCTTATGAAGGCTTATGACCGTGTGAGTTGGGGTTTTCTTATTAAAGTTCTTAAAGATTTTGGTTTTAGAGATATTTTTTTGGAGATTTCTTGGCAATTTGTTTCGCTTCCTACCTTTTAGGTGGTGATTAATTACTCCCCCTCTAGTTTATTCAATAGTTATAAGGGTATCGAATAGGGGGATCTAATTTCCTCTTTTCTCTTTATTATTATGGTTGAAGCCTTGAGCTGTTTCATTTTTAAAATTGTAGTTGTTGGTTTGCTTAGAGGTTTATCCCCCTCCTCTTCTAATCTGGTTTGTTCACACCAACAAAGGGATGCTGTAGACAGATACAACAAAGCTCAACAACAGAAAAGCCACAAACATCTGAGAAGGTTTGTACATTACTTCTCTTGTGGCACAAGAGGCTACAAGACACAGGGCACCCAAAATGAAACAATCATGAGCCAAACACAAAAGAGCGACAATGCAAACAAGGCCGGCCAAATCAACAGATCTAAACCACCTTATAGATCTGAGAAATCGAAAATGAGGGTTTAACTAGCACCCCAACCCACACATTTGGGTTTTACCAGGCTCCCTTAACCTATAGCAGAGTCTCCAGATCACTAACAGCAAAACCTAAGCCTAATCGAAAACACAAACTGGCCAAATTGGGCCATTGAAAACTACCAGCATCCAGCCTATCCATTAAAAAAGAAAAATACCAAGGGTTTTTCTAGGCTCCCTCAACCTTGAGGATGGGTTTTAAGAGGCTCCAAGAACCAGACACGGTACTACTAGCATCCATCCAGCCCTTGACCGAATGAAAAACAATAGGTTTTTCCTAGGCTCCCTCAACCTTAAAAATGGGTTTTACACAGATCCCACAACCAGACAAGACCCAGATCATAGTAAAACAACCAGAAAAAAAAAATGGGAAATAGGGTTTTTAAAAGGCACTCTAAAGCTTTTAAAGGAAAGACCAAGAGGGTTTTTACAGGCTCCCTCAACCCGTAAAGCAACTTCTGAAGATGGGTTAAGAAACGAAACCCAAACCCAACTATGACGGTCACCATGGAAGGATTGGCAGACACCCACAACCAGCAACACGAGCATCATTAGGATTCAAAAAGCTCCCTCACCCCTTCTCTCCACCTCAATAGGAGAAAGAGCCACCTCTATAGGCAAGAGTGGAAAGAAAGCCAACCATCCACAAAGTCCATTTGCAGCCCGCAGAAGTTGAAGCACTCCCTCATACCTTGTCTCCACCTCAAAAGGAGAGAGAGCTACCTCAATCAGACATCGAGGAGAGTAGACCCATTGCCTAAGCAATCCTTGTAGCACCCAACATACAAGAAGCCCCTCCACCTCAGTAGGAGGGCAACCCAAAGACAACAGAGAACCGGGAAAATAGGGGAGAGCAGAAGAGACTCACAACAAGGATGAGACAAGGAAATAAACAAGGGTCTACTCACACCGAAAAGAAAAGAAAACTCCCACCAAAATGATTGCACAAAGCCAAGCTCTCGCAAGTCCTTGGATCGAACACCCAACTACGGGTGAGGGTTCTCAATGTGATCCAAGGAAAGAAAGTGAGAGAAAGAATAGGGAGGGAGAATAGAAACAACCACCAGCGCTGTCAAAAACAATAATAACAACCTCCCATCTTGGCTCATCACAGACCAAGCCCACCCTTACCATCACACACGATAGAGCAGTAAACCTTGGAGCAAAAAAATAGACATGAGAGAATCGGTAGCTCCCACAAGCTTGAGAATGGGTTTTAAGAGGATCCCACAACTTGATAGCGTACTACTAGCATCCAGCCAACCCCTGAATGAAAGAAAAACAATACGTTTTTTCCAGGCTCCCTCAACCTTAAAAATGGGTTTTACACGGATCCAACAACCAGACAGGAACCAGATCACAATAAAACAACCTGAAAACAACAATCTGGGAAACGGGGTTTTTAAAAGCCACCCTAAACATTTTAAAGGAAAGAACAAGAGGGTTTTTATAGGCTCCCTCAACCCACAAAGCAACTTATGAAGCTGGGTTAATAAAGGAAACCCAAACCCAACTGTGACGGTCACCATGGAAGGATTGACAGGCACCCACAACTAGCAACACGAGCATCAATAGGATTCAAAAAGCTCCCTCACCCCTTCTCTCCACCTCAATAGGAGAAAGAGCCACCTCTATAGGCAAGAGTGGAAATCAAGCCAACCATACACAAAGTCCATTCGCAGTTCGCAGAAGCTGAACCACTCCCTGATACCTTGTCTCCACCTGAAAAGGAGAAAGAGGCACCTCAATAGGACACTGAGGAGAGAAGACCCACTGCTTAAGCAATCCTTGCACAACCCAACACACAAGCAACCCCTCCACCTCAATAGTAGGGCAACCCAAAGCCAACGGAGAACCAAGAAAAGAGGGAAGAGTAGAAGAGACTCACAACCAGGATGAGACAAGGAAATAAACAAGGGTCTGGTCACACCCAAAAGAAAAAAAACTCCCACCAAAATGACTGCACAAAGCCAAGCTCTAGCAATTTCCTGGATCGAACACCCAACTACCGGTGAGGGTTCTCAATGAGATCCAAGGAAAGAAAGGGAGAAAAAGAACAGGGAGGGAGAATAGAAACAACTACTAGCGCTGTTCAAAAAAATAATAACAACTTCCCATCCTGGTTCATCACAGACCAAGCCCACACTTGCCATCACGCACGATAGAGTAGCAAACCTGGGAGCAAAAAAAAAGACATGAGAGAATCTACAACTCCCACAACATCCTCCCAACACCACCCAAAGGCCACCACCACTCCAGATCCATAGGAAAGAATTGCAACTACTGCCATAGGGCACAAAGAAAGTGAAAAAACACGGAGACCCGCTATGTTAAGGAGAAACCAGTCCATGCCCATCATAACACCTGCCTAGCCAAAAACAAAATGAACCACCCAAAACAACGACCCATTTGGCATAGCAAGCCCTGCGACCAACCACTCCTTGCTGCCTTCATCGTCATAAGAGTTAGTGTCCTCGTCCTCCCCTACAGATGCCCTACCGCCCCCACAATCACTTCTCCCACCTTCGCTTATTTCAAAGTTTATTTCATATGCCCTCCACATTAATAATTTGTTGATAATACTTTGATTTTGAGATACTCTTGAATTAGAGAAGTAAGATCTTTGAAGCCTATATTGTTAGGTATGAATCTAACTCGAGTCAAAAAGTTAGTTTTGAGAAGAGCTCATTATTCTTATTTAACACTCCTATTCTTAGACAGAGAAGAATTGTTGATATTTTGGGTTGTAAAATTGAGGATCTTCCTACAACTTATCTTGGTCTCCCGCTTCATAGTAATGTGATTCATAATTTATTTTGGAATGGGTTGATTGATAGATTCAATTCAGAACTTGTTAGATGGAAAGTTATGCATCTTAGTCAAGCGAGTAAAGTTCAAATGATCAAGGATTTGATTTAGAATATTTTGGTGTATGCTATGAACCTTTTTAAAACTCCCTCAATTTTTTATGAAAGAATTGAAAATATTTAGAAATGCTTTCTCTTGTTTGTCACAGAAGATAGTAAATGTATTCATTTGGCTTCTTGGACCAAGTTTGCTTGCCTTATAAATCTAGTGGTTTGAGTATCAAAAAGCTTGAGGATTTCAATGTTGCTTTGTCAGCTAAGTAATTACAAAGACTTTTCTTTGGAGATTTGGATTGGTGTAAGATTATAGCTGTAAATATGCCCAGGCCATGCTTGGTTTGGGGCAACTCTTGGAGGCTCTTTCTCACCCTACTAAGATGGTGCTTTGGAATAATTTGATCAAGGCCATATGTATTCTCTCTGAGGGTATTAGATGGATTCTAGGGAATGGATGGAGCATTGAATTTTTATATGATTGGTGGATTGGAGATTCCCCTATTTTCGAGGTCCCTTCCTTTAGACCAATTAGGGAGGCTTTCTTGGCCCAATTTGGTGATAAGATGGTGCATTACTTTACTAATGATAGTCGAAGGAACCTTAGTGATTGATCGAGGTCTAGGTGAGCTCCAATTTTTTGAGCTTCTAGCATATTCCTTTCATGGCTTCTTTTCTAGATCATATTATTTGGGGGCCTCCACCCTTTGGATTTTTTTTTTCCACCTTAGCCTTTTCCCTTCCCTATCATCCTAAGTTGACCTTTTCTCTATGGGATTTTCAATCTGGAATTGTAAGTTGATTCTTAAGATTAACATCTTTTTCTGGTTCTTGATTCAAACTAAGATTCTTACTTTGGATAACCTTTGTAAGCATGGTATTTTTCCTGTTAATAAATGCCTTCTTTGTTATTTGCATAAATAGAGAGTGTCAATTATCATTTTATGGAGTGTTGTTTTACCAGATAATTTTGGTCTCTTATCTTGGCCACCTAGAATTTTAATTGGGTCTTCCTTTCCTCTGTCGGGGAGATGTGGTCTCACTGGTCCCCTCCTTCTCTTAATCTATCTTTGAATTTACTTTGGTCTTTGATTATGCCTCATGTGTCTATGTAGATCTGAAAACAAGAGAAACAACTGTGTCTTTAGGGATGTACTTCTCCCTTTTAAGGTGGTGTTTTAGAGGATTCGTACAGTTGTAAAGGATAATTTCTAGATTGTACTTAAGGATATTAATCTTGGCTTGCCTCCTATATATATTAATGCTTCAGATCAGTAGTCTCCTATTAATTGGGGTTCAAATTTTGATATTTCTAGAACTTTGGGAAATGTTAAAACCTCTAGAACTAATGTTAAATGGTCTACTCCATTTTTTGATTCGGTGAAGGTTAATTTTGACGGGGCAGCTAAGGGGAATCCTGGGCCAACTAGTTGTGGGGTGTGCTGAGTGATGATTATGGCAGGCTCCTTTTGCAAATGGCACTCCCTTTGGGAATCAAGTCCAACCACCTGGCTGAAGCCTCATCTATTTTTAATTCCTTCAAGTTAGCTCTTGATCTTGGTTCTTGGAAGGTTTAGATTGAGGATGATTCACTCAACATAATTAATTGTTTAAACTTATTACATACTTCAAGTTGTTCCATTAAATATTTGGTGAAGGTTGTGTTAAACATTATCAAGGATTTTGATAGTTTGTATATTTATGATATTTTTAGGGAAGGTAATTCTCTTGCGGATGCTTTTGAAAATATTGGTGCATTCCAAAGACAAGGATTTTATTGGAATGGGATTGACCCTCTTCCCCCTAACATTGAGGACAATATGAAACTTGATATTCGTTGCAAATGTGATGATGATGATTATCACTGGTTGTCATTTCAAAGTCAACATAATGGTTGTCATTGATGTCCTTGGTGTTGGTGATCCAGTTGATGTGTTCTTGGAACGTTTGGTGCTATAAAAGTTGTGTTTTAGCATGGGTTAATTGAGTTGATGGCAATCTGGATAGTTTTATCTATTGGATATGGTGTTGATTCATTGTATTCATGTGTATCTTGATTCCATTTTTTTTTTTTACGGGGCAATGATTTTTGGAGATAGATTAAGTCCAGAATTCGAGGTTTGGTGTAGCGTATGAGCCATGATTTGGTTCTGGAATTTGTAATGGATGTAACATGTTGATATGATCATTATTGTTCATTGTGGTATCATCTAATTCTCATTCCTTCCCACCATAAGAATGTTTAGTGTTGACCTATTTTAGATCTCACTCTTGGCCAACTAAGAAGATTATGTTTCTTGGAGATAATATATATATATATGAGGAAGATTTGAATGAATTTATATAAAAAAATATGGTATTATTATTGAAGATATGCGAGATTGAAAAGGAAAGATCTGATAGTTGGAAATGGGTGAGAGTGCATTGGTATTGAGGTATCAGAAGCAGTCCAGTCTTGCAGATTGAGATTCAGTGGTGGATTCTTTCTTTTCTAAATTATTCCTTTATTTCTTCGATAGTGAGCCTTTTTCTGGGTAGTGTTCTCTCTCATAGTGAGGATCCTAGCAGTGAGCCACCCTTTGTAAAAATCACCTTAACCCGTGTCACCTTAACCCGTGTTTTATATTGAGAACTAACATTCTCTATGGTTTTTCCCTTCTTGGGTTTTCCACGTTATATCTGGTGTTCATTGTGTGATCTATTGTATGTTTATATGTTCATGCTATATTTTTCTTAAATAATTTTATTGGTCACTATAGATATGCAAAAGGGTTAGAAGAAATTGATTTAATTTTTTCATCTAATTCATTCCCCCTATCAGTTGCTCGGATATTCAACTATTGGTATCAGAGATTTGGTTACTTGGAGAAGAGCTTATCTACTTGAGGTAGATCTTGATCCAATGGCACATAAATTGACTATTCCTATTTTTGAAGGATCCGAATATAGTTTTTGGAAATTAAAGATTAGAGGCTACCTGATCTCTTTGGGATACAACACTTGGAAAGCAGTGGAAACTTAGTATATTCAATCGGAAAATGGTCTTAGTACTCTAGATAAGGTTCAAGCTTATGAAGTGAATGAAAAGGCACGGTATGCTATGTTTAGTGCTTTATCAAAGATTGAATTGACAATGATTATTTCATTGAATACTACTCATGAGGTTTGGAAAAAGTTGAGAGATATCTATGAAGGAAGTGACAGAGTTAAATTATCAAAGAAGATAAAAACTAATCACAGATATGAGAACTTGAAAATGGAAGAAGGAGAAGATATAACAACCGATTTTTATAAGGTTGATAGTGCGGTAAATGAAATCAGAGAACTTGGTGTCAGCTTGTTGGATGAATACATAATTGAGAAGATTCTAATGTCCCTACCAGAAAGCTACAATGATAAGATCTTGACTAATGAAGAAACCTATGATCGGAAGAAATTTACAAGAGTGAAGCCTTATGGTACTCTATTAGGATTTGAGAGAGGTAAGCTTGGAAAACACAAAGCTAAGATCGAGTCTACCTTCAAAGCATCTAACGAAGATCCAGAAGATGAAATTTTAGATGAGACGAAAGCAAGCTTTGTGAGAAAACTGAAGAGAGACACCGACAAATACAAAGGTATGTTACCTTTTAAATGCTTTAGATGTGAAAAGATTGGTCACATTGCTACTAGATGTTCGGGAAAAGGTTCAAGACAAAGGTCTAGAGAAGGTAAAGGAAAATTTAATAAGAGAGCCTATTATGTCAAAGATGATGTTGGTATTTTAGATGATGATTTAAATTATGAAGATGGTGATTGCTTGTTTTGGTAAAAAGAGATGTAACAAAGATTGATATTCCTAAGGTGGTTGCTACTGTTGTACATGTTAGAAGAGATAGAAATGAATGATTGATTTATAGTGGATGCTGAAATCATATGACTCATGACTAAAGTAAGTTTGTGAAACTTGAAAAGTACGATGGTAGTTTTGTTAGGTTCAGAGATGATCAAACAACACAAATTGTGGGATTTGTTCTATTTCTTTTGATGGAAAGAACAATACTGATAATGTTTACTATGTTAATGGTTTTCATCTTAATATTTTGAGTGTTGGACAAATGTGTGAAAATGGTTACAACGTTGTTTTTCAAGATGATGGTTGTGAGATCTAGAAAGAATCTGAAATTGTTATTGTAGCAGGGAAAAAGATTGGTGGAACATGTATTTCTTGGAAGGAGATGCAAACAATTGTTTGTTATCTTAGATCAATGATATCTGACTCTGGCACCAAAGGACATGTCATATCAATTTTGACAACTTGGTGAAGATTAGCTCATCAAGTGTAGTGAGAGATTTACCGAGTTCGACCAAACCAACAAAATTTGTAGAGAATGTAAACTTTGAAGTAGATGAAAGGAAAATACAAAATAATTTAGAGCACTTGTCCACTAGGTTGTTGAATTTAGTGCACACAAAACTATGCGGTCCGACCAAAACAAGAAGTATACAAGGTGAGAAGCATTTCATGTTGTTGATTGATGATTATTCTAGAATTTCATGGTTTGCATTTTTGAGAGAGAAGCTAGAAGCATTAGAGAAATTCAAGATATTTAAGGCTCAAGTTGAAAATGAAGTTGATAGAAAAATTAAGTGTTTGAGGTCTAATAGAGGAGGAGAATTTAATTCGGAAGAGTTCAACAACTTTTGTGAGAGACATGGTATTAGAAAATAGTCATCTTCCCCTAGAACACTGCAACAGAATGGTGTAGTGGAAAGGATGAACCAAATAATTCAAGATGCAACCAAAATAGTGATCAACAGAGAAGTCTACTGGAGAGAAGCATTTCATACTATAGTCTACAATCCTAACGTAATTTTATATAAGAAAATACATGGAAATACATCTTATGAGCTATGACATGGTAGAAAGTCGACAGTGAAATATTTTAAGGTATTTGGAAGAAACTGCTACATCCGGAGAGATGAAGATAATCTTGGAAAATTTGACAATAGAGAAGATGAAGGCATATTCCTAGGATATTCAACAAAGAGGAAAGCATATCAGCGTTGTAATATAAGGCTAAACAAGATTGTTGAAAGTGAAAATGCGAAGGTTGATGAATACATTTCTAAAGAGTCTGACAAATTGGTAGGTTATGAGTCTGATGAATCGACCGACAGAAAAAGTGGAGAGAAGATCGAAGAAGGAGAAGAAGAAAAGAAAGATTAGGAAGCTTCAACTTCTACATCTAAGACATTGAGATATGTTTAGAAGAATCATTTAGTGGACCGTTTTTTCAGAGATACAAACAAAGGAATTATCACAAGAAGCAAAGCAGCTCAAGAACAAGTTTTGTTATGTTAACTTTTAGAGATTGAATTGAAAACAACAGAAGAAGCTTGCAATTATCAGAATTGGATGAAGGTAATGATAGAAGAGTTGGACACAATTGAGAATAATTCAACATGGGAACTAGTTAATAAAATGACATATAAGAATGTGATTGGAACAAAGTGGGTATTCTAGAACAAGCTCAATGAAGCTGGAAATGTTATGAGAAATAAAGAAATATTGGTTTGTAAAGGTTACACTTTGATTGAAGAGATTAATTTTCACGAGACATATGGCCTGGTTGCTCGGATGGAGGAAATTAGGATGCTTTTGGCTTTTGTAGCTTATAAGGATTTCAAGGTTTATCAGATGGATGTGAAATCAACATTTTTGATGTCCTTGGTGTTGGTGATCCAAAAGATGAACTCCTGAAACCTTTGGTACTCTGGAAGTTATGTTTCAACATGGGTTAATTGAGTTGATCTGTCAATCTAGATATTTTTGTCTATTAGATATGGTGTTGATTAATTGTATTCATGTGTATCTTGATTCCATTCTTATTTTCATTGTATTGGGCAATGATTTTTGGGTCTGGATTAAGTCTAGAATTTGAGGTTGTGTAGCAGCTTTGGTGTAGTGTAAGTCATGTTTCGGGTCCAAAATTTATAATGGATGTAACATTTTGATCTGACAATTGTTCTCCATTGTGGTATGGTTTACTTCTGATTCCTTCCCACCACAATAAGGTTTAGTGTTGACCTATTTTAGAACTCTCTCTTGGCCGATTTAGAAGATTATGTTTCCCTGAGACAATATATATATGTATATATATGTATATATATACATATATATGTATATATATACATATATATGTATATATATATACATAGATATACATATATATACATACATATATATATATATGTATCTATACATGTATATATACATGTATACATGTATACATATATACATGTGTAAATGTATATATACATGTATAGATATATGTATACATGTATACATGTATATATACATGTATAGATACATATATATATATATACATATATACATATATATATATACATGTATATATGTATACATGTATATATGTAGATATATATACATGTATATATATACATGTATATACATGTATATATATACATGTATATACATGTATATATATACATGTATATACATGTATATATATACATGTATATACATGTATATATATACATGTATATACATGTATATATATACATGTATATACATGTATATATATACATGTATATACATATATACATGTATATATATATACATATATACATGTATATATGTATTTATATAAAAGAAAGATCTAAATGAATTTATATAGAAAAAGTGTCGCATTTCTATTGAATGCGATATTGGAAAGGAAAGATCTGATTTTTGGCAATATGTGAGAGTGCATTGGTACTGAGCTACCAGAAGTAGTCTGGTGTTTCAGATTGAGATTCAATGGTGGATTCTTTCTTTTCATTTTTTGTTTCTTCAGTAGTCGACCTTTTTTCTGGGCAATGAGCCCTCTTGAAGTGAGTATTCTAACAATGAGAAACCCTTTGTAAAAATTACCTTAACTGGTGTCACCTAAACCAATATTTTATATTGAGAACTAACATTCTCTGTGATTTTTCGCTTTCTGGGTTTTCCACATCATATCTAGTGTTCATTGTGTGATTTGTTGTATGTTTATGTTTTCATGCTATATCTATCTTAATTAATTCTATTGGTTACTCCAGATGTGCAAAAGGGTTACATGAAATTGATTTATGTTTTTCAACTAATTCAAGCCCCTCTCAGTTGCCTGGATATTTAACAATATTAACCACCTTGGTTAACTTGTTTTTGTCTATGTGGGTGATTATATTTTTCAACCTATCCTTTCTTCATTATTTGATATGTTTTAATGATGATAGTTAGGTATTTTTCCCCCTTGGTGCTCACTAGCTAACTATTTCCAGTTGGATTGTGGGTGATATTAGTACCCAGTTTCTTGGTTTTTATATTTCCTTATTTCAAATAGCGCTTTTAAGGGCTTCAATTGAGACTATGTTGTTGGGTGGTCAATTGTGGGGTAGGCATTTCTTTGTTATTTTATGTGTGGGCTCCATCATGGCGGGGGACATACATCAATAGGAGTCCATTTCCTCTGATGACATTCATGGTGGGGTTTTTAGGGCTTTGATTATGACTGTTTTTGGGGTAGGCATTTCTTTTTTATTTTATATGTGGGATCCATAATAGGAGGAGAGACATCAATAGGAGCGCATTTCCTCTGACGAAATGCACATAAAAGAGAAAAATTTGTGGATTTTTACTTAATGTGGGGTTACACCCTTTTTAGAGAATCCTCATGGCTTTGATCCAAAGGTAACAAAGATTTTTGGTAGATAATGGATGCACTTTATTTTTTTGAAATGACAATAAAAGCTCAGATTTCACAAAGGAGTTGATTGTGGAGCTTATTGGGCTGCCTATGGAAGGAACAAACAATTTCAAGGGCAAAATCTTCTGAGTCCATGGTGAAAACCTTTCTAAAATATGGAGAGGGGTTGAATCTTGTCAACAATTCAAACATTTCTTACCAAGTAGACACCCTTAAACCCCTTTGGGTGGGTGTGGCTAAGGTCCTTATACAATATTTTACCTTAGATGGGTGGTTTACCAAAATCTATGGTGGTCATTTTTCTCGGCTTAAACACTTTAGAAATAAGTTCTTCGTTTGTTTCCATTCTATCTCTTATCATCCTTGGAAGCCAATATTAAAGAACATAATAAGAAGCAAAGAAACCCTAATCTTCATGAGGGCTCGATCCTTCTAATTATGGAACAATTCAATGCCCTCCCATTTTCCTCTAAGTGAAAATATCAAGGTTATCCCCCTTTGCACTCGGTGAATAGGTGTCAAAGGAGGGTATGTAGAGAAATATAGGGGAATGTGATGATGATTCAGAGGATGAGGACTAGCAAACAAAGGATGAAACTTCCTCAAAGTAAAACAAGAATAAAGTGTCAGAGGAGAAGAAAAAGAGAATCTCATTAAATTCAGTATAAAAAGAAAGATTTGTTAAATTAAATAATTTTACATGCATGATTCTCCTAGATGACTTGATGAGGAGTTAGATGTTGAGGAGGTTGACAAGAACCAAAATTTGGAAGGGGAGAATTTTTTGGGCGAAAGGGAGAATGTGATGGGTGGAGGAGAAGGCTTCTTGGGAGTTCCCCTTCCCCTTGATCTTTTAATTATGCTAATCAAGAGAGAATTAATAATCCTCCCTTTCCTAGGGATCTTTAAAAATAGTCCCCTTTCCTTGGAAGTGACCCTGGGAATCTAGCTATTTTTTGGGTATTAATAGGGATGCCATAGTAGACTAGTTTAGGATTTCCTAAGAGCCTTTTTTAGAAATCAATCAAGTTAATATCAACATCCAATCCATTAAAAGAAAAGTGGTTATTTTGGAGCAAGGTGATGGTCGATATTCGTTTAGGGATCCTGTTGACAATGTGATCTCTTATGAGGAAAAAGACAAAATGCTCTCTATCTTAGAAAACATGACCAAATATGTTGCTCACTTGAAGACTATGAAGGTAGACTTGGGCTATTGAAGCCAAGATGAAGAGAATTAATTATAACCTCACTAATCTATTAGCATGAGCCTTAAAACCATTCACAGCAATGTAGAAGGGGATAAAACTTTTGTGAATCAGTGGTAGACTATGTAGGCTTTGAAGTTTGGGGGCAACATTTCAATTAATATCAACCTAGTCGAGAAGAGTAACTAGAATAAGGATGATAGTGTAGGTCCATCATCTCAAACCCATGGACATCTCAAGAACGCTAGGGAGCTAAAGCAAACATAGAATTGCAAGATCTGATGAACATTACCCAAAATATGGAACAAATGAAAGTTGAGTTTGCTAAAGCCCTGAAGAATTTGTGTTAGGTTTTATATTTTCTTTTGTTGGCCTACTATTTTAGGGTTCTGTATTCTAGGTAATTTTTGTGTTGTTGTTTGGCTATGTGTTTTCCATTTGCAGCTCTTTGTACTCAGGGTTTTCAGATCCCTTCAAAACCATTTTTTCCTTAATAATAAACCATACCCAATTTGAAATTCTGTTTAGTAAGTTGGCATGCATCAAGTAGGATTAGAGGAAGTTCATTTGTGTCAAGAAGAAGACCTATAGGTAGCCAATATGACATATAGAAACAAGGGTTGAAGAGGAAGAAGACAAAGAGGCTTTGAGCTCGATATTACAGACATAGTTAGAGGTTTAATATGGAAAATGGACACATTGGAGATGTCTCAGAGAAGAGGAGCCCATATAGAGGACGTCAATGAAAATGTCAAAGAGTATACTGTTGAAGGGGGAGATAATGTGAATCAACTCAGGCTTGATCAAAGAGAGGAGATATTCATCAAGGCCATCACCTGGATTAATTTGAAGCTACAATTTAATCCTTCAAATTTTGAAGGAGGTTTAAATGAAAAGGAATTGCTAGATTAAGGAATTTATTGAATGTATGAAGCCTCCATTGTACTTCGGAATCTTCTTCAAATGCTCTTAGATATTTATCATGTTTAAAAAAGAGAGTGTAGAGGAGAGTATTTACTACCGTTGAGATGAAAATATCTTGTGTAGGAAACCAACCTTCGATACATCACTTAATTTTCACTCTCGTGAGCCAAGAAGATTGATATGGAAGAAAGGAAACAAACTAAACTATGTCTATAAACATAAAATACTACATAAGAAAGGAATATCAAATAGTCAAAATATTTTGATTATAGAAAAAGAAATCTCTATAAATGCATACTTTACCCATGAACTGGTGAAGCCTTAGCCTTGGATACCAATGTGCCAGAGGGACATCTACACATTGCGGTGTCATATGTAGAAACAAAAAATAGAAAAGCACCAAAAGTCACACCAAAAAGAATCTCATGCACTATGAAACTATTCATCACCAACACACACTCATATAGGGCAACATGTTGGGGTTGTATAGGGGTTTGCCTTATTCAAACCCCTGTTTCTATGTTTATACCTCCATAGACAACTAGATACATAGATTGGATAAAATAAAAGATTAGATTGTGCAATAGAAACAAACTCTTCTTAATGGAGGAAACCCACTATTATTTGAGATAAAATGTTAATTTGATTAATTCAAATAGATAATAAATACATTTAGAGACTAGTGACATGATGTTATATTGAAAAAAAATACATACAAGAGATAAGAGAGAAAGGAAAACATTACATAGGAAAGACCCCTCTCTTGAAATAATGGCACGATTGTAAGCAAGATAATAATTGTTTTTTATTTTCATGAGTGCAGATTTTGGTAGAGTTTTATTACTAGTGTGAGAGATAGATATCCGAGAGTGTGAATGTTGCAAAATGAAAGAGAAAGAAGAGTTTTTCTGCTCAAAATGAGTGGGAATAGCCATTTTGAATGTGCCCAAAAGAAGGGACATGCATCAAAAGAGGCTCGATGTAGAATATATCCAATTTAAATCTAAAATCATTTCGGGACGTTTGTGCGCTACATACATGTATGCTCACCACTCTCCCATTTGACCAAATCAATCCCACATTTGGATTAGGGGTTGCTAATGCTTCATCTTTAAAATCCATGATGCTGGAATGATAGTATCTTGATTATTATTTTTTATTATAAACACACCGAGCCTATTGCATAAGTGTCATTAATGCACTAGGTGTAGTTTACGACACTAAATTTTTCCCCCACTTTGTAGGACTACTCAACTCAAGGGAACAAGTGCACTAAACTAACTTAGAAATTTGTGTTCATAGAACTCATGCAGTGTATTAAATGCATTAATTACTTTAAAAAGGGATATTGTAGAGGCCACCAAGGTCAACAAGGAAAATACGAATGGTGACCCCAGTGCCCAACAAAAAAATATAGTGTTTGACATGAATATTCAAGTACCATAAAATCAAAAAAAAATTTAGCGCCAAAAATAAGGAAGCTCTTTGGCAAGAAGAATTATCAAGCTACATATTTTGTCACAATATTCATGTAAAAGGGTAATATATTGTAATAATGAAATAGGTATAATGATCAGATACTTATTCTTCAAAATGTTTTATGTTATCTTCTGTGATATACTCTTATTTGACCTACTATTAATACCACACTATATTTGTATTAGATATTTTAATTTCATGTAATTTTTCCTCTTCTTATTGCCTTTCTTCTACTTTTCCTTCTCCTTCTCATTGACCTTCTTCTTCTAATTTTACTTAGATTTTTGTCGTTCCTTTCCTTTTGTGTCTTGTTCCTCTTCTTGTTCTTGTCCCTCTTCACGGGTGATCCCACAATACTTCTTGAGTCCCCTCCCTTTTGTATGTTTAACCCTATTTGACCCATTACTTGTAATCAATCTAAGAAACATCTATGTGGGTATTAATTTATGATTTATAACTTATTGTAGTTATTTTTAATCCCCTCATATATTAAAAAATATCAAATTTCCATAAAATTTAAGTATGAGAGCTCTCTACTTGATTTCCTCGGTGTTTTCTATGTTTGCCAAATTCATATAGTTTCAAAGTTTCAGTTTATGTCACATCTTTCTCGTCAATCCTAACCTCCTAATACATCACCTTTAAAAAAAATTGAGTCTTTCAAGTTGGACCATTGGACATTCCCATCCCAAATACCATTTACCTGTTAAAATTGATATCCTAATCCCTTGTCCTCTGAACATTTTCTAAGTCTATTTCTTCAACCTTTAGACTTGGCCTTCCCTTCATACCTTCCTCAATCCTCTAAAATATTCAAAGGCCCTTTTAATAACTTTTAAAGTTGGACTTTTAAGATTCCCTCGGTCCCCATGCTTCCTTCTAGGAGTTTAACTTTCCTATATGCTTATCAACTTGTCAGGATTTCGTCCATCCACCTACTTTAAGGGATGTTTACCTCAATACTCTCAATATGCAAACACAAACAATGAAGAAGTGTCTCATGCATCAAGTTAAAATGTTTACAAAATATTTGACATGAAAGAGAGAAAAAAGCAAGTATTGGTTTTGGACAATATGAAGGTTTAAGAACCTTATAAATCCTCAACATGATTCTGTGAGGGGAAATGCTCTAAACTGAAGATGATGTGAATAGGTATTATCGATTTCATGTAGGCTTTGAAACACTTTGAATCACCATTTAAAATCAAATAAAGATGCATAGGCAAAAGAATTACAAGGTGTATGAGTTTTCAAACCATTCAAAAGTGTGGTCCATATTTCAAAAGCTCACTATTGTGCCAACAATATGACATGGTTCATAATAGGAAAAAAGATCTAACATATCAAGTAAGCGTAGCTAAAATAATTATTTTAATTATAGAAAGAGATATAATGAATAATAGCATGCTAAATATCTCTAATAAATGTCGCCTATCCTTTTGCAATGCTCGTGATTCCATTAGTGGTTGATAAGCCCCTACAATCACCAAATTTAATTTTGCAAGTGCCACAAAGGTATATATTTTAGCCAAAATGACGTATATTTAAGAAGTAAAAATGAATGAAATGGGTTTTTTTTCCCTAATTATTTTTGTGGTTACTATCATAGATCATGATAAACTTAAGACAATATCTAGATTCTATTTGCAATATATTTTCTAGGTTTCCTCACTTCATTTCATGCTAGACCTATAGGAGTGATGAATGAAATTACTAAAACGTTTTTCACAATTTTTTGAATGTGACTGTTAAATAATAGTTAATTGTGAGTGGGACATCACAATTTTCCTTGAATATTTAACAATTTCCTAGTACCAAGTCTCCCAAGAGTTGCTAAACGCTAATAAATGATAGATCTAATGATATATCTATATGAACTAGTAGTTCATTTAAATAATTGGTCACTAAACCAATTCTAAGGTATAGTAATTTTTTTTAGTGTTATAGAGAATTGAACATATAAATTGTAAATGAATGGATGCACTTTATATTAGTATAGTAAAGATTTAATAATGCACATTTTTGTAGTTGTATATCTCCATTATTTTATGTCAAGACTCATAGAAGTATTATAATTGCATTTTTAATCATCTGCTCTAGCCACATGTATTGATACAAAAGAAACACTGGTTGTGTGACAACATATAATACACTAGAATCTTTTTCAATTATCATTTTTTATTTATTAAATCCCTATCTCACTAGAACATGAGATGGGTTAGGATAAGGGCTTTGAATGTATATTATGATTAACATTGATCACAACTAGATCGACTAATATGTGAAAAATGAGGAGAATGAAATCGATTGCAAACCAATTTATTTAGCCACTTGGCCCTGATTCTGACTTGTTACTCACAAAACAAGACCTCATGGCACACCCACAAACATGAACATTGAACATTATAGTAAATTTAATTTGTGACATATAAACACTAATTACATGTGTATTCAAATTACTAACATAGAAGGTAGCCTAGGAATCATAACTTTGGGTGAGGAGGTTAGACTGAATGTCGCAGGCATGGGAGAAACACAAGGGAAATCTATATGCGAAAACAAACACTCTCAAATCACTTATTAACATAACTATGGTTTTCCAATGAAGGGACCACACATGCACAAATATAGGACCTAATTCAAATGAATGAGGATTAGACCAACCTCCAAAACGGGGCTCAGTAATTTCCATTGGGAAATTAGGGTGTGGTGTGTGATTAACAATGAGCTAAAAATATATATAGGAGCTATATCGTCACATCCATGAGCAAGATCGGATGCTTGAAGTTGATTGGCATCATGTAGATATGACAATCATAAATGAAGATTGAGAAAACATCAGAGTGTTTTTAGGAGTGGTCTCGTTTGATTTATGTTTACTGAAATTCTAATCATGCAATCATTTCATGTGATCCTAGAAGCTAAAAGGAGTTAAAGTTTCGTAGTCCCGCATGGGTAAACGATGTTGCTTCGAAGACCGGGAGTGGAGGCTTAGACCAGTCTGGAACGAACGGATGTGAACCCAGTAACTCAAAAATTCCCAATAACAAAAATATGAGCAGTGGTTGGTATACCAAAATAGGTTTACATTTCATGGATTTTAATGACAATGGAAAAGATGGTGTATTCATCGGGCGAATCGTTTACTTGGTTGCCACTCCGGATAGAAAGCCCCACCTTATCTCCATAACAAACAAAAACGACGAAGAGTACATGTGAATCATTAAAAGTCAAGAAAATGAAATAGATTAATACAGTTGCTAACAATACTTGTTCATGTCGATTTATACTCGTGTTAAAATATCAGTATTGCCTACCAACCTACCCAACAACAGCTGATTTAATTCGTGTATCTATATATACAAACACAAAGAAACAGATTTTCACATCTCAGTTCAGAAACAATTTGGCATTTTAGCCTGTTTAAGTTGTGATCAGACTCTGAAAGAGGAAGTATTGTACGATTCTAGCAATGCAGACATTTTATGGCCGCCTCGTGCTGCCACTTTTGGCATTGTGGTTCACTATTCAATTTGTTTCAGCGAAACATGCTGTGATCACACGGCGCTACAATTTCACTGTGGGTTATATAATTCTATGGAATGAGTTGAATGTTTTATTGTTTAGGAAAGTATTAAATTTTTACAGATAGCCGTGATTGATTCTTTGTTCTAAATATCCACAGATCCAAATGACGAATGTGACTCGTCTTTGCACCACGAAAGCTCTCTTGACTGTCAACGGGCAATATCCGGGGCCTCCAGTAGTTGCTCGAGAAGGAGATCGCGTGGTTATCAAAGTAACAAATAATGTTAAAAACAATATTAGCATACATTGGTATCTCTTCTGCTCCCGCTACTCAGTTATTTACTTAATAAAAATAATATTATATGCTGATGTCCCTTTAGTGGGTGCACCTAATGAATTCCTATGAATCGCTCAGGCATGGAATTCGGCAGCTTAGATCTGGATGGGCGGATGGTCCTGCTTATGTCACTCAGTGTCCAATTCAAACCGGGCAAAGTTATGTGTACAAGTTTATTGTCAAAAGGCAGAGAGGAACACTGTGGTGGCATGCCCACATCTCATGGTTGCGAGCAAGCATACATGGGCCCATTATCATCTATCCCAAGAAGAATGCTTCTTACCCATTCCCTCGCCCACACCAGGAAGTGCCTATTGTTTTCGGTATGCCCTTCAGTACTCGTTGATAATGTGTTGCCATTGTACGTACATAGTCCTAAATTTACAATGAAAATACTGCTGTTGATAATGTGTTGCAAATTGCAGGGGAGTGGTGGAATGCAGACACTGAGACTGTTATCAATCAAGCAATGCAAAGTGGTGCGCAAGCTAATGTGTCAGATGCATATACCATCAACGGGCTCCCTGGACTTATGTATAACTGCTCTACCAACGGTGAGGGCGGGGTGTTAAAATGGATGAAACATAACTAGACTGGTCGCTATTGTTCATTTGTTTAAATGTAAATGTAACAAAGGTTTCCTGTGTTGTGTAATGCAGATACATTCAGGCTCAAAGTGAACCCTGGGAAAACTTACCTACTGCGTATAGTTAATGCTGCACTCAATAGTGACCTGTTTTTCGCAATAGCCAACCACACATTGACTGTGGTAGAAGCGGATGCTGTGTATGTCAAGCCTTTTCAAACCAATGTTATTCTCATCACTCCCGGTCAGACTACCAACGTCCTCTTGACAGCTATGTCTCAGCCACCCAATGCCACATTCCTCATGTTAGCAGGCCCATTCGCTACGGGAACAGCAGCTTTTGATAACTCAACCAGTGCTGGAATTTTAGAGTATGTAACTTCCAATGCGACAGCAGTTAATTCATCCTCATCCTCTCTTCCTATGATGAAACCGACGCTTCCAGCCCCCAACGATACCTCCTTTGCCGCCAATTTTAGCCAAAAGATGAGAAGCTTGGGCAATCCGAAATTTCCTGCAGCAGCTGTCCCTCAGAAGATGGATAAACAGTTCCTATTCACAGTCGGGTTGGGGCTAAATCCGTGTCCCCAAGGACAGACATGTCAAGGCCCCAACGGTACCAAATTTGCAGCCTCCATTAACAACATATCCTTCATTCTTCCCACCACCGCTCTTCTTCAAGCATACTACTTTAATCAGTCCAATGGAGTTTACAATACCACTTTCCCTGACAATCCGCCATTTCCTTTCAACTACACCGGCACGCCGCCTAACAACACACAGACCCTCAACGACACCAGAGTCGAAGTGCTTCCCTTTAACACTAGCGTACAGCTAGTTCTGCAGGACACCAGCATTGCGACCTTCGAGAGCCATCCTCTGCATCTGCACGGCTTCAACTTCTTCATAGTGGGTCAGGGTATGGGAAACTACAATGCAAGCACTGACCCATCTAACTTTAATCTGGTGGATCCTCCGGAGAGAAACACAGTTGGAGTTCCCAGTGGAGGTTGGGTGGCTCTCAGATTCCTAGCTGATAATCCAGGTATTAATATCATTACGTAATGTTAGCTTCAATCGCTCATCTGGTTCAAAGATTTGTGCTTCTTTCGTATAAACATATATCCGATTGTATGTATGTTTTTTGCAGGAGTGTGGTTCATGCATTGTCATCTCGAGCTGCATACCAGCTGGGGATTGAAGATGGCGTGGGTTGTTTTAAATGGAAATGGTGGCAGATCTCAATCTCTTCTTCCTCCTCCCAAAGATCTTCCCCCCTGTTGATCATTCATCCTTCAATTAGACTATTCAATTTGTGCTTCCTAAAATCTGACTGCATCCAATCGTGTGCTGGTCCAAAGTAGTTTGCAAACGATCGATAAAGAGAAACATATCAGTATATTTGTGTATCAATAAGTATGCTTTGGAATATATCAGTGATGAGACCTTGGTTGAATTACTATGACAGAGACATCTCCACATGGACCTTTCAAAAGTGAAAGTGCGAAGGTAGAATTAAAATTACAAGTTTTGCAGAGAATTTCTAACAGTAAGATTCACATTTCCTTATAATATACTTATTTATTGTTGTTTTATATGGTTGAGATTTTCAGCAGTATATTTCTTCATTCGAATACTTAATTGAAAATAATGTTGTTCTGTGACAGATAATTTAATCTTAAATATTATCTTCATTTTTCAACATCTAAATAGTCAATTAATAATTAAGAAAAAATGTATAATGAATCATTAGAAAAATTACAATTTTGTTATTGACAATTTAGTCTATTTTGAAATATAGTAAGATTTATAAGAAACTTTTAAAAACACATTGATATCTATCGTTTGTAACCTTTTTCTCATGATTTCTGTCAGATTGTTATCTGATACTACCTCATTTTGTACTAGGACTAGCACTTTTCTGAATTAGTTTTTAAGTGCATTATAAAAAGTTAAATTTAATTAAATAATTGGATTAAGGCATACTTATAGATATGTAAATGAAAGATCTGTCTTTGTTTTATTTAATCTCAATTATAATACCACTTCTCCTCCTTCTATGCATAGAATCTATCTAGATTTGCATCAACATATTTGATGTGATTAATGATGACTCATATCTTCAATACTAAATATGAAATATATGGAAATTATTCAATTCATTGTGAAAAAATATATTTTCTCAATAATCTCTCTATATTTGAACATTTATTCATTCCCTTAATTAGAGCTTCTATCAAACGGAGGGGGTGGGGGCTTTGTGGTGTAGAGCTCCGAGATGGGCATTCATTATGTCGAATCTCTTCTAGATAAAAACTACATTCTTGGAATTTAGTTTCTCCCCCCCACACATGCACATAATTGCACTTGCTTGTATTGATATGCTACATGCATATGATTTAATTTGTTTTTATAATTTAACTCAATTCCTATATAATTTGAATTGTAATCTTATAAGTACCATTGAAACTTTAATATGTTTTCAGTATATGATACATAATGCACGTGTGACATATAAATGATTTAACAACAATATAACACAAATATAGCTAGCTACAACATATAATTGATGTATATCATTGTTAAGGTGTATACCTATTGATATGAATTGATATTCATATGGTTTTCATTTATCACATAAAACTTTATAGACATTTTTATTGTCAGTGCACATACCACTATTACAGCCGCGTCAATTGATATTGACTTATTTCATGGAATCGATGATGACTTACATCTTCAGTATTGAATATTTAATGTATGGGAATTATTCAGTTCATTGCGAAATAATCTATACTACCAATAATGTGGCTATGTTTTCATATTTTGTTTCTCTTAATTAAAGCTTCATAAAGTGGAGGGGGTTTGGGGCTTTGTGGTGTGGAGTTTTGAGATGGGGTTTGGCTCTATAGAATCTCTTCTAGTTAAGAAAACATATTATTGGAATAAATGCACACACACACACAAATAACTACTTGCTTGTATTGAAATTCTACATACATATAATTTAAATCAATTCATACATAATATGAATTATAATCCAAGGACCATTGAAATTGAAATATGCTTTCACTACATAATAAATAAAGCATATGTTACATATAAATGTTTTAACAATTATATCAAACACAAATTGATGCAGGGGCATCTGGGAGGGGGCACAAATAGCTTGCACCAAACCTCAATTTTGAAATATTAAAATGAGGATTTTCATTTCTTATCTTTATTTTGATAAATTTTAGCTTATAAGTTTGTAAGTGTTTTATTTGAGTAATTAAATTCTTTGAAGAAAATTAACAACACTAACAAAGCTAAGGAGAGTCAAATATGAGGTGAAATGAACAAACAATAAGAAATATTGTCCAAGTAAGTTTAAAGTGATAGGTAGTTTAAATAAAATAATTGAAACATATTGCAGGCATATCAATCAGTGTGGGATGGAGGCGTGGCGAAGAGGTGTCTGGGGTAAATGAAGAGTTTGGATGTTAAACAAAAAAAAACTAGAATAAGAATGAAGGCGTGGGGCCACATGTGGATTTGAAAAGATGGGAAATAATTATTATGTAAAATAAAACAAAATAGAAATCCGAAAAAGAAGAGAGGGTGCGCCAAAATGATTGAGAAAAACTGAAAGGTGAAAAGGGATTTATGAGTAAGGAAAAATAATAACATTGTGTGGGAAGATCAACATATTTTTAATTACAAAGGGAAGGAGAGTGTGTAGAGTAGAAGACATCAAACCTATGAGATTCAAAAACAAAGGGATAGCCAGAAAAGCGTGTGGAGGAAATAAAGAACAGATGATAAGAAATTGATGCCCAGTGCATGAATACAGACAGGGTAGAGATCATGGAAAAGGATATGAAGCATGGACAAGGAAAACCAGAAATAGATGAGCCTGCTAGGGTTGTGTGGTAAATGGATTGAGAAGATAGATGTAGTAGTGATTTAGAACAAAGCATGTAAGAGACACGACTTGTTAACAAAGACAAAGTGAAAAAAGGAAAAAAATAGAGATTCATTTCTACATCTGTAACTATTTTTCTCCTAGTCAATAATGTTTGTAATTTTCATTTAAAATTTTGTGTTGATTATTAATTAATTTTTTTTTTTGACACTATAGTGATATTGGATAGAGCCCTAATTACCCATTACTGTTTTGTTTTGTACTCGTGGTCCCTTTAGTTGATCTTTCGTATTGGATTTGATCACTTCCCCATCTCTCTTGCTTGATTGTCTTGGAAGGAAATTCTTTTTTCCTTTCACTTTGAGAAAATGTGGCTCAAGCAACCTAACCTGTTCTATAGAATTAGAAAATGATGGAATGTCAGGACTAACAATACGACTATGTTTTGAGTTTCTAAAAAAATGAGATTGGTCAAAGCTAAGGTTATTATTTTGAATGATACTTGTTTTGTTCATATCTTTTCTGAGAAGAAAATCATTTAAAGGGATCTCAAGGTTGTGTAAGATTCCATTCAAAAAGATGGTTAAAGTTGCAGTATCCTAGACTAGAAAAATTCCTTGCTGGCTTGTCTCCATAACCTCATTTCAAAGGAGGAAGAATTATGCTAACAAATATAGAGAGATCTCTATAGTTGCGATGCGAGGATAAGAATAGTATATTTTTTCATCTTTCCACTCTTAAAAATAAGGCTTCTAATTGGATCTCGTCCACCAATGAGAACTGTGCGCTATTGGATTTGGAAAAGCACATTAATGTGGCAGTTGCTAGTTTTTTCTCCAATTGCCTCTTTGAGGAAGGATTGCCTCTGAGTGGTGATGTGGAGAATTTTTTTGGATGTTATACCTAATGTTATTAAAGATGATACTAATAGAATTCTCAATTCCATCCCCTTTGATGATAAAATTAAAAATATGGTGTTCTCTTTTGAATATAACAAGGCTTGGGTCTAGATGCTTTTCCTTTTTTCTACTTCCAATGTTTCTGGGAGATTGTGGAAAAAGATATTTATGATCCAGCTAAGGAATTTTTTGGTTGTAGAAGGATTCTCAAGGAACTCAATGCCGATTTAATTGTTCTTGTCCCTAGTTTCATGGGGGCTAATTATTTTGATACTTTCAGATAGACTAGTCTCTACAACTCTATTTATAAAATATTTTTCAAAATTATGGCTTTAAGATTGTAGCTGGTCCTCTCGCTGATTATTTCTCCTAAGAAAAATGGTTTTTTTTCATAGGAGGAAAATTATTGATTCTATTGCAATTTTTTACGAGAACAGTCACTCATTGAGATGCAAAACGAGAGTAGGGATTCTCCTCAAGCTTGATCTTATGAAGGCTTATGACCGTGTGAGTTGGGGTTTTCTTATTAAAGTTCTTAAAGATTTTGGTTTTAGAGATATTTTTTTGGAGATTTCTTGGCAATTTGTTTCGCTTCCTACCTTTTAGGTGGTGATTAATTACTCCCCCTCTAGTTTATTCAATAGTTATAAGGGTATCGAATAGGGGGATCTAATTTCCTCTTTTCTCTTTATTATTATGGTTGAAGCCTTGAGCTGTTTCATTTTTAAAATTGTAGTTGTTGGTTTGCTTAGAGGTTTATCCCCCTCCTCTTCTAATCTGGTTTGTTCACACCAACAAAGGGATGCTGTAGACAGATACAACAAAGATCAACAACAGAAAAGCCACAAACATCTGAGAAGGTTTGTACATTACTTCTCTTGTGGCACAAGAGGCTACAAGACACAGGGCACCCAAAATGAAACAATCATGAGCCAAACACAAAAGAGCGACAATGCAAACAAGGCCGGCCAAATCAACAGATCTAAACCACCTTATAGATCTGAGAAATCGAAAATGAGGGTTTAACTAGCACCCCAACCCACACATTTGGGTTTTACCAGGCTCCCTTAACCTATAGCAGAGTCTCCAGATCACTAACAGCAAAACCTAAGCCTAATCGAAAACACAAACTGGCCAAATTGGGCCATTGAAAACTACCAGCATCCAGCCTATCCATTAAAAAAGAAAAATACCAAGGGTTTTTCTAGGCTCCCTCAACCTTGAGGATGGGTTTTAAGAGGCTCCAAGAACCAGACACGGTACTACTAGCATCCATCCAGCCCTTGACCGAATGAAAAACAATAGGTTTTTCCTAGGCTCCCTCAACCTTAAAAATGGGTTTTACACAGATCCCACAACCAGACAAGACCCAGATCATAGTAAAACAACCAGAAAAAAAAAATGGGAAATAGGGTTTTTAAAAGGCACTCTAAAGCTTTTAAAGGAAAGACCAAGAGGGTTTTTACAGGCTCCCTCAACCCGTAAAGCAACTTCTGAAGATGGGTTAAGAAACGAAACCCAAACCCAACTATGACGGTCACCATGGAAGGATTGGCAGACACCCACAACCAGCAACACGAGCATCATTAGGATTCAAAAAGCTCCCTCACCCCTTCTCTCCACCTCAATAGGAGAAAGAGCCACCTCTATAGGCAAGAGTGGAAAGAAAGCCAACCATCCACAAAGTCCATTTGCAGCCCGCAGAAGTTGAAGCACTCCCTCATACCTTGTCTCCACCTCAAAAGGAGAGAGAGCTACCTCAATCAGACATCGAGGAGAGTAGACCCATTGCCTAAGCAATCCTTGTAGCACCCAACATACAAGAAGCCCCTCCACCTCAGTAGGAGGGCAACCCAAAGACAACAGAGAACCGGGAAAATAGGGGAGAGCAGAAGAGACTCACAACAAGGATGAGACAAGGAAATAAACAAGGGTCTACTCACACCGAAAAGAAAAGAAAACTCCCACCAAAATGATTGCACAAAGCCAAGCTCTCGCAAGTCCTTGGATCGAACACCCAACTACGGGTGAGGGTTCTCAATGTGATCCAAGGAAAGAAAGTGAGAGAAAGAATAGGGAGGGAGAATAGAAACAACCACCAGCGCTGTCAAAAACAATAATAACAACCTCCCATCTTGGCTCATCACAGACCAAGCCCACCCTTACCATCACACACGATAGAGCAGTAAACCTTGGAGCAAAAAAATAGACATGAGAGAATCGGTAGCTCCCACAAGCTTGAGAATGGGTTTTAAGAGGATCCCACAACTTGATAGCGTACTACTAGCATCCAGCCAACCCCTGAATGAAAGAAAAACAATACGTTTTTTCCAGGCTCCCTCAACCTTAAAAATGGGTTTTACACGGATCCAACAACCAGACAGGAACCAGATCACAATAAAACAACCTGAAAACAACAATCTGGGAAACGGGGTTTTTAAAAGCCACCCTAAACATTTTAAAGGAAAGAACAAGAGGGTTTTTATAGGCTCCCTCAACCCACAAAGCAACTTATGAAGCTGGGTTAATAAAGGAAACCCAAACCCAACTGTGACGGTCACCATGGAAGGATTGACAGGCACCCACAACTAGCAACACGAGCATCAATAGGATTCAAAAAGCTCCCTCACCCCTTCTCTCCACCTCAATAGGAGAAAGAGCCACCTCTATAGGCAAGAGTGGAAATCAAGCCAACCATACACAAAGTCCATTCGCAGTTCGCAGAAGCTGAACCACTCCCTGATACCTTGTCTCCACCTGAAAAGGAGAAAGAGGCACCTCAATAGGACACTGAGGAGAGAAGACCCACTGCTTAAGCAATCCTTGCACAACCCAACACACAAGCAACCCCTCCACCTCAATAGTAGGGCAACCCAAAGCCAACGGAGAACCAAGAAAAGAGGGAAGAGTAGAAGAGACTCACAACCAGGATGAGACAAGGAAATAAACAAGGGTCTGGTCACACCCAAAAGAAAAAAAACTCCCACCAAAATGACTGCACAAAGCCAAGCTCTAGCAATTTCCTGGATCGAACACCCAACTACCGGTGAGGGTTCTCAATGAGATCCAAGGAAAGAAAGGGAGAAAAAGAACAGGGAGGGAGAATAGAAACAACTACTAGCGCTGTTCAAAAAAATAATAACAACTTCCCATCCTGGTTCATCACAGACCAAGCCCACACTTGCCATCACGCACGATAGAGTAGCAAACCTGGGAGCAAAAAAAAAGACATGAGAGAATCTACAACTCCCACAACATCCTCCCAACACCACCCAAAGGCCACCACCACTCTAGATCCATAGGAAAGAATTGCAACTACCGCCATAGGGCACAAAGAAAGTGAAAAAACACGGAGACCCGCTATGTTAAGGAGAAACCAGTCCATGCCCATCATAACACCTGCCTAGCCAAAAACAAAATGAACCACCCAAAACAACGACCCATTTGGCATAGCAAGCCCTGCGACCAACCACTCCTTGCTGCCTTCATCGTCATAAGAGTTAGTGTCCTCGTCCTCCCCTACAGATGCCCTACCGCCCCCACAATCACTTCTCCCACCTTCGCTTATTTCAAAGTTTATTTCATATGCCCTCCACATTAATAATTTGTTGATAATACTTTGATTTTGAGATACTCTTGAATTAGAGAAGTAAGATCTTTGAAGCCTATATTGTTAGGTATGAATCTAACTCGAGTCAAAAAGTTAGTTTTGAGAAGAGCTCATTATTCTTATTTAACACTCCTATTCTTAGACAGAGAAGAATTGTTGATATTTTGGGTTGTAAAATTGAGGATCTTCCTACAACTTATCTTGGTCTCCCGCTTCATAGTAATGTGATTCATAATTTATTTTGGAATGGGTTGATTGATAGATTCAATTCAGAACTTGTTAGATGGAAAGTTATGCATCTTAGTCAAGCGAGTAAAGTTCAAATGATCAAGGATTTGATTTAGAATATTTTGGTGTATGCTATGAACCTTTTTAAAACTCCCTCAATTTTTTATGAAAGAATTGAAAATATTTAGAAATGCTTTCTCTTGTTTGTCACAGAAGATAGTAAATGTATTCATTTGGCTTCTTGGACCAAGTTTGCTTGCCTTATAAATCTAGTGGTTTGAGTATCAAAAAGCTTGAGGATTTCAATGTTGCTTTGTCAGCTAAGTAATTACAAAGACTTTTCTTTGGAGATTTGGATTGGTGTAAGATTATAGCTGTAAATATGCCCAGGCCATGCTTGGTTTGGGGCAACTCTTGGAGGCTCTTTCTCACCCTACTAAGATGGTGCTTTGGAATAATTTGATCAAGGCCATATGTATTCTCTCTGAGGGTATTAGATGGATTCTAGGGAATGGATGGAGCATTGAATTTTTATATGATTGGTGGATTGGAGATTCCCCTATTTTCGAGGTCCCTTCCTTTAGACCAATTAGGGAGGCTTTCTTGGCCCAATTTGGTGATAAGATGGTGCATTACTTTACTAATGATAGTCGAAGGAACCTTAGTGATTGATCGAGGTCTAGGTGAGCTCCAATTTTTTGAGCTTCTAGCATATTCCTTTCATGGCTTCTTTTCTAGATCATATTATTTGGGGGCCTCCACCCTTTGGATTTTTTTTTTCCACCTTAGCCTTTTCCCTTCCCTATCATCCTAAGTTGACCTTTTCTCTATGGGATTTTCAATCTGGAATTGTAAGTTGATTCTTAAGATTAACATCTTTTTCTGGTTCTTGATTCAAACTAAGATTCTTACTTTGGATAACCTTTGTAAGCATGGTATTTTTCCTGTTAATAAATGCCTTCTTTGTTATTTGCATAAATAGAGAGTGTCAATTATCATTTTATGGAGTGTTGTTTTACCAGATAATTTTGGTCTCTTATCTTGGCCACCTAGAATTTTAATTGGGTCTTCCTTTCCTCTGTCGGGGAGATGTGGTCTCACTGGTCCCCTCCTTCTCTTAATCTATCTTTGAATTTACTTTGGTCTTTGATTATGCCTCATGTGTCTATGTAGATCTGAAAACAAGAGAAACAACTGTGTCTTTAGGGATGTACTTCTCCCTTTTAAGGTGGTGTTTTAGAGGATTCGTACAGTTGTAAAGGATAATTTCTAGATTGTACTTAAGGATGTTAATCTTGGCTTGCCTCCTATATATATTAATGCTTCAGATCAGTAGTCTCCTATTAATTGGGGTTCAAATTTTGATATTTCTAGAACTTTGGGAAATGTTAAAACCTCTAGAACTAATGTTAAATGGTCTACTCCATTTTTTGATTCGGTGAAGGTTAATTTTGACGGGGCAGCTAAGGGGAATCCTGGGCCAACTAGTTGTGGGGTGTGCTGAGTGATGATTATGGCAGGCTCCTTTTGCAAATGGCACTCCCTTTGGGAATCAAGTCCAACCACCTGGCTGAAGCCTCATCTATTTTTAATTCCTTCAAGTTAGCTCTTGATCTTGGTTCTTGGAAGGTTTAGATTGAGGATGATTCACTCAACATAATTAATTGTTTAAACTTATTACATACTTCAAGTTGTTCCATTAAATATTTGGTGAAGGTTGTGTTAAACATTATCAAGGATTTTGATAGTTTGTATATTTATGATATTTTTAGGGAAGGTAATTCTCTTGCGGATGCTTTTGAAAATATTGGTGCATTCCAAAGACAAGGATTTTATTGGAATGGGATTGACCCTCTTCCCCCTAACATTGAGGACAATATGAAACTTGATATTCGTTGCAAATGTGATGATGATGATTATCACTGGTTGTCATTTCAAAGTCAACATAATGGTTGTCATTGATGTCCTTGGTGTTGGTGATCCAGTTGATGTGTTCTTGGAACGTTTGGTGCTATAAAAGTTGTGTTTTAGCATGGGTTAATTGAGTTGATGGCAATCTGGATAGTTTTATCTATTGGATATGGTGTTGATTCATTGTATTCATGTGTATCTTGATTCCATTTTTTTTTTTTACGGGGCAATGATTTTTGGAGATAGATTAAGTCCAGAATTCGAGGTTTGGTGTAGCGTATGAGCCATGATTTGGTTCTGGAATTTGTAATGGATGTAACATGTTGATATGATCATTATTGTTCATTGTGGTATCATCTAATTCTCATTCCTTCCCACCATAAGAATGTTTAGTGTTGACCTATTTTAGATCTCACTCTTGGCCAACTAAGAAGATTATGTTTCTTGGAGATAATATATATATATATATATATATATATATATATATGAGGAAGATTTGAATGAATTTATATAAAAAAATATGGTATTATTATTGAAGATATGCGAGATTGAAAAGGAAAGATCTGATAGTTGGAAATGGGTGAGAGTGCATTGGTATTGAGGTATCAGAAGCAGTCCAGTCTTGCAGATTGAGATTCAGTGGTGGATTCTTTCTTTTCTAAATTATTCCTTTATTTCTTCGATAGTGAGCCTTTTTCTGGGTAGTGTTCTCTCTCATAGTGAGGATCCTAGCAGTGAGCCACCCTTTGTAAAAATCACCTTAACCCGTGTCACCTTAACCCGTGTTTTATATTGAGAACTAACATTCTCTATGGTTTTTCCCTTCTTGGGTTTTCCACGTTATATCTGGTGTTCATTGTGTGATCTATTGTATGTTTATATGTTCATGCTATATTTTTCTTAAATAATTTTATTGGTCACTATAGATATGCAAAAGGGTTAGAAGAAATTGATTTAATTTTTTCATCTAATTCATTCCCCCTATCAGTTGCTCGGATATTCAACTATTGGTATCAGAGATTTGGTTACTTGGAGAAGAGCTTATCTGCTTGAGGTAGATCTTGATCCAATGGCACATAAATTGACTATTCCTATTTTTGAAGGATCCGAATATAGTTTTTGGAAATTAAAGATTAGAGGCTACCTGATCTCTTTGGGATACAACACTTGGAAAGCAGTGGAAACTTAGTATATTCAATCGGAAAATGGTCTTAGTACTCTAGATAAGGTTCAAGCTTATGAAGTGAATGAAAAGGCACGGTATGCTATGTTTAGTGCTTTATCAAAGATTGAATTGACAATGATTATTTCATTGAATACTACTCATGAGGTTTGGAAAAAGTTGAGAGATATCTATGAAGGAAGTGACAGAGTTAAATTATCAAAGAAGATAAAAACTAATCACAGATATGAGAACTTGAAAATGGAAGAAGGAGAAGATATAACAACCGATTTTTATAAGGTTGATAGTGCGGTAAATGAAATCAGAGAACTTGGTGTCAGCTTGTTGGATGAATACATAATTGAGAAGATTCTAATGTCCCTACCAGAAAGCTACAATGATAAGATCTTGACTAATGAAGAAACCTATGATCGGAAGAAATTTACAAGAGTGAAGCCTTATGGTACTCTATTAGGATTTGAGAGAGGTAAGCTTGGAAAACACAAAGCTAAGATCGAGTCTACCTTCAAAGCATCTAACGAAGATCCAGAAGATGAAATTTTAGATGAGACGAAAGCAAGCTTTGTGAGAAAACTGAAGAGAGACACCGACAAATACAAAGGTATGTTACCTTTTAAATGCTTTAGATGTGAAAAGATTGGTCACATTGCTACTAGATGTTCGGGAAAAGGTTCAAGACAAAGGTCTAGAGAAGGTAAAGGAAAATTTAATAAGAGAGCCTATTATGTCAAAGATGATGTTGGTATTTTAGATGATGATTTAAATTATGAAGATGGTGATTGCTTGTTTTGGTAAAAAGAGATGTAACAAAGATTGATATTCCTAAGGTGGTTGCTACTGTTGTACATGTTAGAAGAGATAGAAATGAATGATTGATTTATAGTGGATGCTGAAATCATATGACTCATGACTAAAGTAAGTTTGTGAAACTTGAAAAGTACGATGGTAGTTTTGTTAGGTTCAGAGATGATCAAACAACACAAATTGTGGGATTGGTTCTATTTCTTTTGATGGAAAGAACAATACTGATAATGTTTACTATGTTAATGGTTTTCATCTTAATATTTTGAGTGTTGGACAAATGTGTGAAAATGGTTACAACGTTGTTTTTCAAGATGATGGTTGTGAGATCTAGAAAGAATCTGAAATTGTTATTGTAGCAGGGAAAAAGATTGGTGGAACATGTATTTCTTGGAAGGAGATGCAAACAATTGTTTGTTATCTTAGATCAATGATATCTGACTCTGGCACCAAAGGACATGTCATATCAATTTTGACAACTTGGTGAAGATTAGCTCATCAAGTGTAGTGAGAGATTTACCGAGTTCGACCAAACCAACAAAATTTGTAGAGAATGTAAACTTTGAAGTAGATGAAAGGAAAATACAAAATAATTTAGAGCACTTGTCCACTAGGTTGTTGAATTTAGTGCACACAAAACTATGCGGTCCGACCAAAACAAGAAGTATACAAGGTGAGAAGCATTTCATGTTGTTGATTGATGATTATTCTAGAATTTCATGGTTTGCATTTTTGAGAGAGAAGCTAGAAGCATTAGAGAAATTCAAGATATTTAAGGCTCAAGTTGAAAATGAAGTTGATAGAAAAATTAAGTGTTTGAGGTCTAATAGAGGAGGAGAATTTAATTCGGAAGAGTTCAACAACTTTTGTGAGAGACATGGTATTAGAAAATAGTCATCTTCCCCTAGAACACTGCAACAGAATGGTGTAGTGGAAAGGATGAACCAAATAATTCAAGATGCAACCAAAATAGTGATCAACAGAGAAGTCTACTGGAGAGAAGCATTTCATACTATAGTCTACAATCCTAACGTAATTTTATATAAGAAAATACATGGAAATACATCTTATGAGCTATGACATGGTAGAAAGTCGACAGTGAAATATTTTAAGGTATTTGGAAGAAACTGCTACATCCGGAGAGATGAAGATAATCTTGGAAAATTTGACAATAGAGAAGATGAAGGCATATTCCTAGGATATTCAACAAAGAGGAAAGCATATCAGCGTTGTAATATAAGGCTAAACAAGATTGTTGAAAGTGAAAATGCGAAGGTTGATGAATACATTTCTAAAGAGTCTGACAAATTGGTAGGTTATGAGTCTGATGAATCGACCGACAGAAAAAGTGGAGAGAAGATCGAAGAAGGAGAAGAAGAAAAGAAAGATTAGGAAGCTTCAACTTCTACATCTAAGACATTGAGATATGTTTAGAAGAATCATTTAGTGGACCGTTTTTTCAGAGATACAAACAAAGGAATTATCACAAGAAGCAAAGCAGCTCAAGAACAAGTTTTGTTATGTTAACTTTTAGAGATTGAATTGAAAACAACAGAAGAAGCTTGCAATTATCAGAATTGGATGAAGGTAATGATAGAAGAGTTGGACACAATTGAGAATAATTCAACATGGGAACTAGTTAATAAAATGACATATAAGAATGTGATTGGAACAAAGTGGGTATTCTAGAACAAGCTCAATGAAGCTGGAAATGTTATGAGAAATAAAGAAATATTGGTTTGTAAAGGTTACACTTTGATTGAAGAGATTAATTTTCACGAGACATATGGCCTGGTTGCTCGGATGGAGGAAATTAGGATGCTTTTGGCTTTTGTAGCTTATAAGGATTTCAAGGTTTATCAGATGGATGTGAAATCAACATTTTTGATGTCCTTGGTGTTGGTGATCCAAAAGATGAACTCCTGAAACCTTTGGTACTCTGGAAGTTATGTTTCAACATGGGTTAATTGAGTTGATCTGTCAATCTAGATATTTTTGTCTATTAGATATGGTGTTGATTAATTGTATTCATGTGTATCTTGATTCCATTCTTATTTTCATTGTATTGGGCAATGATTTTTGGGTCTGGATTAAGTCTAGAATTTGAGGTTGTGTAGCAGCTTTGGTGTAGTGTAAGTCATGTTTCGGGTCCAAAATTTATAATGGATGTAACATTTTGATCTGACAATTGTTCTCCATTGTGGTATGGTTTACTTCTGATTCCTTCCCACCACAATAAGGTTTAGTGTTGACCTATTTTAGAACTCTCTCTTGGCCGATTTAGAAGATTATGTTTCCCTGAGACAATATATATATGTATATATATGTATATATATACATATATATGTATATATATACATATATATGTATATATATACATATATATGTATATATATATACATAGATATACATATATATACATACATATATATATATATGTATCTATACATGTATATATACATGTATACATGTATACATATATACATGTGTAAATGTATATATACATGTATAGATATATGTATACATGTATACATGTATATATACATGTATAGATACATATATATATATATACATATATACATATATATATATACATGTATATATGTATACATGTATATATGTAGATATATATACATGTATATATATACATGTATATACATGTATATATATACATGTATATACATGTATATATATACATGTATATACATGTATATATATACATGTATATACATGTATATATATACATGTATATACATATATACATGTATATATATATACATATATACATGTATATATGTATTTATATAAAAGAAAGATCTAAATGAATTTATATAGAAAAAGTGTCGCATTTCTATTGAATGCGATATTGGAAAGGAAAGATCTGATTTTTGGCAATATGTGAGAGTGCATTGGTACTGAGCTACCAGAAGTAGTCTGGTGTTTCAGATTGAGATTCAATGGTGGATTCTTTCTTTTCATTTTTTGTTTCTTCAGTAGTCGACCTTTTTTCTGGGCAATGAGCCCTCTTGAAGTGAGTATTCTAACAATGAGAAACCCTTTGTAAAAATTACCTTAACTGGTGTCACCTAAACCAATATTTTATATTGAGAACTAACATTCTCTGTGATTTTTCGCTTTCTGGGTTTTCCACATCATATCTAGTGTTCATTGTGTGATTTGTTGTATGTTTATGTTTTCATGCTATATCTATCTTAATTAATTCTATTGGTTACTCCAGATGTGCAAAAGGGTTACATGAAATTGATTTATGTTTTTCAACTAATTCAAGCCCCTCTCAGTTGCCTAGATATTTAACAATATTAACCACCTTGGTTAACTTGTTTTTGTCTATGTGGGTGATTATATTTTTCAACCTATCCTTTCTTCATTATTTGATATGTTTTAATGATGATAGTTAGGTATTTTTCCCCCTTGGTGCTCACTAGCTAACTATTTCCAGTTGGATTGTGGGTGATATTAGTACCCAGTTTCTTGGTTTTTATATTTCCTTATTTCAAATAGCGCTTTTAAGGGCTTCAATTGAGACTATGTTGTTGGGTGGTCAATTGTGGGGTAGGCATTTCTTTGTTATTTTATGTGTGGGCTCCATCATGGCGGGGGACATACATCAATAGGAGTCCATTTCCTCTGATGACATTCATGGTGGGGTTTTTAGGGCTTTGATTATGACTGTTTTTGGGGTAGGCATTTCTTTTTTATTTTATATGTGGGATCCATAATAGGAGGAGAGACATCAATAGGAGCGCATTTCCTCTGACGAAATGCACATAAAAGAGAAAAATTTGTGGATTTTTACTTAATGTGGGGTTACACCCTTTTTAGAGAATCCTCATGGCTTTGATCCAAAGGTAACAAAGATTTTTGGTAGATAATGGATGCACTTTATTTTTTTGAAATGACAATAAAAGCTCAGATTTCACAAAGGAGTTGATTGTGGAGCTTATTGGGCTGCCTATGGAAGGAACAAACAATTTCAAGGGCAAAATCTTCTGAGTCCATGGTGAAAACCTTTCTAAAATATGGAGAGGGGTTGAATCTTGTCAACAATTCAAACATTTCTTACCAAGTAGACACCCTTAAACCCCTTTGGGTGGGTGTGGCTAAGGTCCTTATACAATATTTTACCTTAGATGGGTGGTTTACCAAAATCTATGGTGGTCATTTTTCTCGGCTTAAACACTTTAGAAATAAGTTATTCGTTTGTTTCCATTCTATCTCTTATCATCCTTGGAAGCCAATATTAAAGAACATAATAAGAAGCAAAGAAACCCTAATCTTCATGAGGGCTCGATCCTTCTAATTATGGAACAATTCAATGCCCTCCCATTTTCCTCTAAGTGAAAATATCAAGGTTATCCCCCTTTGCACTCGGTGAATAGGTGTCAAAGGAGGGTATGTAGAGAAATATAGGGGAATGTGATGATGATTCAGAGGATGAGGACTAGCAAACAAAGGATGAAACTTCCTCAAAGTAAAACAAGAATAATGTGTCAGAGGAGAAGAAAAAGAGAATCTCATTAAATTCAGTATAAAAAGAAAGATTTGTTAAATTAAATAATTTTACATGCATGATTCTCCTAGATGACTTGATGAGGAGTTAGATGCTGAGGAGGTTGACAAGAACCAAAATTTGGAAGGGGAGAATTTTTTGGGCGAAAGGGAGAATGTGATGGGTGGAGGAGAAGGCTTCTTGGGAGTTCCCCTTCCCCTTGATCTTTTAATTATGCTAATCAAGAGAGAATTAATAATCCTCCCTTTCCTAGGGATCTTTAAAAATAGTCCCCTTTCCTTGGAAGTGACCCTGGGAATCTAGCTATTTTTTGGGTATTAATAGGGATGCCATAGTAGACTAGTTTAGGATTTCCTAAGAGCCTTTTTTAGAAATCAATCAAGTTAATATCAACATCCAATCCATTAAAAGAAAAGTGGTTATTTTGGAGCAAGGTGATGGTCGATATTCGTTTAGGGATCCTGTTGACAATGTGATCTCTTATGAGGAAAAAGACAAAATGCTCTCTATCTTAGAAAACATGACCAAATATGTTGCTCACTTGAAGACTATGAAGGTAGACTTGGGCTATTGAAGCCAAGATGAAGAGAATTAATTATAACCTCACTAATCTATTAGCATGAGCCTTAAAACCATTCACAGCAATGTAGAAGGGGATAAAACTTTTGTGAATCAGTGGTAGACTATGTAGGCTTTGAAGTTTGGGGGCAACATTTCAATTAATATCAACCTAGTCGAGAAGAGTAACTAGAATAAGGATGATAGTGTAGGTCCATCATCTCAAACCCATGGACATCTCAAGAACGCTAGGGAGCTAAAGCAAACATAGAATTGCAAGATCTGATGAACATTACCCAAAATATGGAACAAATGAAAGTTGAGTTTGCTAAAGCCCTGAAGAATTTGTGTTAGGTTTTATATTTTCTTTTGTTGGCCTACTATTTTAGGGTTCTATATTCTAGGTAATTTTTGTGTTGTTGTTTGGCTATGTGTTTTCCATTTGCAGCTCTTTGTACTCAGGGTTTTCAGATCCCTTCAAAACCATTTTTTCCTTAATAATAAACCATACCCAATTTGAAATTCTGTTTAGTAAGTTGGCATGCATCAAGTAGGATTAGAGGAAGTTCATTTGTGTCAAGAAGAAGACCTATAGGTAGCCAATATGACATATAGAAACAAGGGTTGAAGAGGAAGAAGACAAAGAGGCTTTGAGCTCGATATTACAGACATAGTTAGAGGTTTAATATGGAAAATGGACACATTGGAGATGTCTCAGAGAAGAGGAGCCCATATAGAGGACGTCAATGAAAATGTCAAAGAGTATACTGTTGAAGGGGGAGATAATGTGAATCAACTCAGGCTTGATCAAAGAGAGGAGATATTCATCAAGGCCATCACCTGGATTAATTTGAAGCTACAATTTAATCCTTCAAATTTTGAAGGAGGTTTAAATGAAAAGGAATTGCTAGATTAAGGAATTTATTGAATGTATGAAGCCTCCATTGTACTTCGGAATCTTCTTCAAATGCTCTTAGATATTTATCATGTTTAAAAAAGAGAGTGTAGAGGAGAGTATTTACTACCGTTGAGATGAAAATATCTTGTGTAGGAAACCAACCTTCGATACATCACTTAATTTTCACTCTCGTGAGCCAAGAAGATTGATATGGAAGAAAGGAAACAAACTAAACTATGTCTATAAACATAAAATACTACATAAGAAAGGAATATCAAATAGTCAAAATATTTTGATTATAGAAAAAGAAATCTCTATAAATGCATACTTTACCCATGAACTGGTGAAGCCTTAGCCTTGGATACCAATGTGCCAGAGGGACATCTACACATTGCGGTGTCATATGTAGAAACAAAAAATAGAAAAGCACCAAAAGTCACACCAAAAAGAATCTCATGCACTATGAAACTATTCATCACCAACACACACTCATATAGGGCAACATGTTGGGGTTGTATAGGGGTTTGCCTTATTCAAACCCCTGTTTCTATGTTTATACCTCCATAGACAACTAGATACATAGATTGGATAAAATAAAAGATTAGATTGTGCAATAGAAACAAACTCTTCTTAATGGAGGAAACCCACTATTATTTGAGATAAAATGTTAATTTGATTAATTCAAATAGATAATAAATACATTTAGAGACTAGTGACATGATGTTATATTGAAAAAAAATACATACAAGAGATAAGAGAGAAAGGAAAACATTACATAGGAAAGACCCCTCTCTTGAAATAATGGCACGATTGTAAGCAAGATAATAATTGTTTTTTATTTTCATGAGTGCAGATTTTGGTAGAGTTTTATTACTAGTGTGAGAGATAGATATCCGAGAGTGTGAATGTTGCAAAATGAAAGAGAAAGAAGAGTTTTTCTGCTCAAAATGAGTGGGAATAGCCATTTTGAATGTGCCCAAAAGAAGGGACATGCATCAAAAGAGGCTCGATGTAGAATATATCCAATTTAAATCTAAAATCATTTCGGGACGTTTGTGCGCTACATACATGTATGCTCACCACTCTCCCATTTGACCAAATCAATCCCACATTTGGATTAGGGGTTGCTAATGCTTCATCTTTAAAATCCATGATGCTGGAATGATAGTATCTTGATTATTATTTTTTATTATAAACACACCGAGCCTATTGCATAAGTGTCATTAATGCACTAGGTGTAGTTTACGACACTAAATTTTTCCCCCACTTTGTAGGACTACTCAACTCAAGGGAACAAGTGCACTAAACTAACTTAGAAATTTGTGTTCATAGAACTCATGCAGTGTATTAAATGCATTAATTACTTTAAAAAGGGATATTGTAGAGGCCACCAAGGTCAACAAGGAAAATACGAATGGTGACCCCAGTGCCCAACAAAAAAATATAGTGTTTGACATGAATATTCAAGTACCATAAAATCAAAAAAAAATTTAGCGCCAAAAATAAGGAAGCTCTTTGGCAAGAAGAATTATCAAGCTACATATTTTGTCACAATATTCATGTAAAAGGGTAATATATTGTAATAATGAAATAGGTATAATGATCAGATACTTATTCTTCAAAATGTTTTATGTTATCTTCTGTGATATACTCTTATTTGACCTACTATTAATACCACACTATATTTGTATTAGATATTTTAATTTCATGTAATTTTTCCTCTTCTTATTGCCTTTCTTCTACTTTTCCTTCTCCTTCTCATTGACCTTCTTCTTCTAATTTTACTTAGATTTTTGTCGTTCCTTTCCTTTTGTGTCTTGTTCCTCTTCTTGTTCTTGTCCCTCTTCACGGGTGATCCCACAATACTTCTTGAGTCCCCTCCCTTTTGTATGTTTAACCCTATTTGACCCATTACTTGTAATCAATCTAAGAAACATCTATGTGGGTATTAATTTATGATTTATAACTTATTGTAGTTATTTTTAATCCCCTCATATATTAAAAAATATCAAATTTCCATAAAATTTAAGTATGAGAGCTCTCTACTTGATTTCCTCGGTGTTTTCTATGTTTGCCAAATTCATATAGTTTCAAAGTTTCAGTTTATGTCACATCTTTCTCGTCAATCCTAACCTCCTAATACATCACCTTTAAAAAAAATTGAGTCTTTCAAGTTGGACCATTGGACATTCCCATCCCAAATACCATTTACCTGTTAAAATTGATATCCTAATCCCTTGTCCTCTGAACATTTTCTAAGTCTATTTCTTCAACCTTTAGACTTGGCCTTCCCTTCATACCTTCCTCAATCCTCTAAAATATTCAAAGGCCCTTTTAATAACTTTTAAAGTTGGACTTTTAAGATTCCCTCGGTCCCCATGCTTCCTTCTAGGAGTTTAACTTTCCTATATGCTTATCAACTTGTCAGGATTTCGTCCATCCACCTACTTTAAGGGATGTTTACCTCAATACTCTCAATATGCAAACACAAACAATGAAGAAGTGTCTCATGCATCAAGTTAAAATGTTTACAAAATATTTGACATGAAAGAGAGAAAAAAGCAAGTATTGGTTTTGGACAATATGAAGGTTTAAGAACCTTATAAATCCTCAACATGATTCTGTGAGGGGAAATGCTCTAAACTGAAGATGATGTGAATAGGTATTATCGATTTCATGTAGGCTTTGAAACACTTTGAATCACCATTTAAAATCAAATAAAGATGCATAGGCAAAAGAATTACAAGGTGTATGAGTTTTCAAACCATTCAAAAGTGTGGTCCATATTTCAAAAGCTCACTATTGTGCCAACAATATGACATGGTTCATAATAGGAAAAAAGATCTAACATATCAAGTAAGCGTAGCTAAAATAATTATTTTAATTATAGAAAGAGATATAATGAATAATAGCATGCTAAATATCTCTAATAAATGTCGCCTATCCTTTTGCAATGCTCGTGATTCCATTAGTGGTTGATAAGCCCCTACAATCACCAAATTTAATTTTGCAAGTGCCACAAAGGTATATATTTTAGCCAAAATGACGTATATTTAAGAAGTAAAAATGAATGAAATGGGTTTTTTTTCCCTAATTATTTTTGTGGTTACTATCATAGATCATGATAAACTTAAGACAATATCTAGATTCTATTTGCAATATATTTTCTAGGTTTCCTCACTTCATTTCATGCTAGACCTATAGGAGTGATGAATGAAATTACTAAAACGTTTTTCACAATTTTTTGAATGTGACTGTTAAATAATAGTTAATTGTGAGTGGGACATCACAATTTTCCTTGAATATTTAACAATTTCCTAGTACCAAGTCTCCCAAGAGTTGCTAAACGCTAATAAATGATAGATCTAATGATATATCTATATGAACTAGTAGTTCATTTAAATAATTGGTCACTAAACCAATTCTAAGGTATAGTAATTTTTTTTAGTGTTATAGAGAATTGAACATATAAATTGTAAATGAATGGATGCACTTTATATTAGTATAGTAAAGATTTAATAATGCACATTTTTGTAGTTGTATATCTCCATTATTTTATGTCAAGACTCATAGAAGTATTATAATTGCATTTTTAATCATCTGCTCTAGCCACATGTATTGATACAAAAGAAACACTGGTTGTGTGACAACATATAATACACTAGAATCTTTTTCAATTATCATTTTTTATTTATTAAATCCCTATCTCACTAGAACATGAGATGGGTTAGGATAAGGGCTTTGAATGTATATTATGATTAACATTGATCACAACTAGATCGACTAATATGTGAAAAATGAGGAGAATGAAATCGATTGCAAACCAATTTATTTAGCCACTTGGCCCTGATTCTGACTTGTTACTCACAAAACAAGACCTCATGGCACACCCACAAACATGAACATTGAACATTATAGTAAATTTAATTTGTGACATATAAACACTAATTACATGTGTATTCAAATTACTAACATAGAAGGTAGCCTAGGAATCATAACTTTGGGTGAGGAGGTTAGACTGAATGTCGCAGGCATGGGAGAAACACAAGGGAAATCTATATGCGAAAACAAACACTCTCAAATCACTTATTAACATAACTATGGTTTTCCAATGAAGGGACCACACATGCACAAATATAGGACCTAATTCAAATGAATGAGGATTAGACCAACCTCCAAAACGGGGCTCAGTAATTTCCATTGGGAAATTAGGGTGTGGTGTGTGATTAACAATGAGCTAAAAATATATATAGGAGCTATATCGTCACATCCATGAGCAAGATCGGATGCTTGAAGTTGATTGGCATCATGTAGATATGACAATCATAAATGAAGATTGAGAAAACATCAGAGTGTTTTTAGGAGTGGTCTCGTTTGATTTATGTTTACTGAAATTCTAATCATGCAATCATTTCATGTGATCCTAGAAGCTAAAAGGAGTTAAAGTTTCGTAGTCCCGCATGGGTAAACGATGTTGCTTCGAAGACCGGGAGTGGAGGCTTAGACCAGTCTGGAACGAACGGATGTGAACCCAGTAACTCAAAAATTCCCAATAACAAAAATATGAGCAGTGGTTGGTATACCAAAATAGGTTTACATTTCATGGATTTTAATGACAATGGAAAAGATGGTGTATTCATCGGGCGAATCGTTTACTTGGTTGCCACTCCGGATAGAAAGCCCCACCTTATCTCCATAACAAACAAAAACGACGAAGAGTACATGTGAATCATTAAAAGTCAAGAAAATGAAATAGATTAATACAGTTGCTAACAATACTTGTTCATGTCGATTTATACTCGTGTTAAAATATCAGTATTGCCTACCAACCTACCCAACAACAGCTGATTTAATTCGTGTATCTATATATACAAACACAAAGAAACAGATTTTCACATCTCAGTTCAGAAACAATTTGGCATTTTAGCCTGTTTAAGTTGTGATCAGACTCTGAAAGAGGAAGTATTGTACGATTCTAGCAATGCAGACATTTTATGGCCGCCTCGTGCTGCCACTTTTGGCATTGTGGTTCACTATTCAATTTGTTTCAGCGAAACATGCTGTGATCACACGGCGCTACAATTTCACTGTGGGTTATATAATTCTATGGAATGAGTTGAATGTTTTATTGTTTAGGAAAGTATTAAATTTTTACAGATAGCCGTGATTGATTCTTTGTTCTAAATATCCACAGATCCAAATGACGAATGTGACTCGTCTTTGCACCACGAAAGCTCTCTTGACTGTCAACGGGCAATATCCGGGGCCTCCAGTAGTTGCTCGAGAAGGAGATCGCGTGGTTATCAAAGTAACAAATAATGTTAAAAACAATATTAGCATACATTGGTATCTCTTCTGCTCCCGCTACTCAGTTATTTACTTAATAAAAATAATATTATATGCTGATGTCCCTTTAGTGGGTGCACCTAATGAATTCCTATGAATCGCTCAGGCATGGAATTCGGCAGCTTAGATCTGGATGGGCGGATGGTCCTGCTTATGTCACTCAGTGTCCAATTCAAACCGGGCAAAGTTATGTGTACAAGTTTATTGTCAAAAGGCAGAGAGGAACACTGTGGTGGCATGCCCACATCTCATGGTTGCGAGCAAGCATACATGGGCCCATTATCATCTATCCCAAGAAGAATGCTTCTTACCCATTCCCTCGCCCACACCAGGAAGTGCCTATTGTTTTCGGTATGCCCTTCAGTACTCGTTGATAATGTGTTGCCATTGTACGTACATAGTCCTAAATTTACAATGAAAATACTGCTGTTGATAATGTGTTGCAAATTGCAGGGGAGTGGTGGAATGCAGACACTGAGACTGTTATCAATCAAGCAATGCAAAGTGGTGCGCAAGCTAATGTGTCAGATGCATATACCATCAACGGGCTCCCTGGACTTATGTATAACTGCTCTACCAACGGTGAGGGCGGGGTGTTAAAATGGATGAAACATAACTAGACTGGTCGCTATTGTTCATTTGTTTAAATGTAAATGTAACAAAGGTTTCCTGTGTTGTGTAATGCAGATACATTCAGGCTCAAAGTGAACCCTGGGAAAACTTACCTACTGCGTATAGTTAATGCTGCACTCAATAGTGACCTGTTTTTCGCAATAGCCAACCACACATTGACTGTGGTAGAAGCGGATGCTGTGTATGTCAAGCCTTTTCAAACCAATGTTATTCTCATCACTCCCGGTCAGACTACCAACGTCCTCTTGACAGCTATGTCTCAGCCACCCAATGCCACATTCCTCATGTTAGCAGGCCCATTCGCTACGGGAACAGCAGCTTTTGATAACTCAACCAGTGCTGGAATTTTAGAGTATGTAACTTCCAATGCGACAGCAGTTAATTCATCCTCATCCTCTCTTCCTATGATGAAACCGACGCTTCCAGCCCCCAACGATACCTCCTTTGCCGCCAATTTTAGCCAAAAGATGAGAAGCTTGGGCAATCCGAAATTTCCTGCAGCAGCTGTCCCTCAGAAGATGGATAAACAGTTCCTATTCACAGTCGGGTTGGGGCTAAATCCGTGTCCCCAAGGACAGACATGTCAAGGCCCCAACGGTACCAAATTTGCAGCCTCCATTAACAACATATCCTTCATTCTTCCCACCACCGCTCTTCTTCAAGCATACTACTTTAATCAGTCCAATGGAGTTTACAATACCACTTTCCCTGACAATCCGCCATTTCCTTTCAACTACACCGGCACGCCGCCTAACAACACACAGACCCTCAACGACACCAGAGTCGAAGTGCTTCCCTTTAACACTAGCGTACAGCTAGTTCTGCAGGACACCAGCATTGCGACCTTCGAGAGCCATCCTCTGCATCTGCACGGCTTCAACTTCTTCATAGTGGGTCAGGGTATGGGAAACTACAATGCAAGCACTGACCCATCTAACTTTAATCTGGTGGATCCTCCGGAGAGAAACACAGTTGGAGTTCCCAGTGGAGGTTGGGTGGCTCTCAGATTCCTAGCTGATAATCCAGGTATTAATATCATTACGTAATGTTAGCTTCAATCGCTCATCTGGTTCAAAGATTTGTGCTTCTTTCGTATAAACATATATCCGATTGTATGTATGTTTTTTGCAGGAGTGTGGTTCATGCATTGTCATCTCGAGCTGCATACCAGCTGGGGATTGAAGATGGCGTGGGTTGTTTTAAATGGAAATGGTGGCAGATCTCAATCTCTTCTTCCTCCTCCCAAAGATCTTCCCCCCTGTTGATCATTCATCCTTCAATTAGACTATTCAATTTGTGCTTCCTAAAATCTGACTGCATCCAATCGTGTGCTGGTCCAAAGTAGTTTGCAAACGATCGATAAAGAGAAACATATCAGTATATTTGTGTATCAATAAGTATGCTTTGGAATATATCAGTGATGAGACCTTGGTTGAATTACTATGACAGAGACATCTCCACATGGACCTTTCAAAAGTGAAAGTGCGAAGGTAGAATTAAAATTACAAGTTTTGCAGAGAATTTCTAACAGTAAGATTCACATTTCCTTATAATATACTTATTTATTGTTGTTTTATATGGTTGAGATTTTCAGCAGTATATTTCTTCATTCGAATACTTAATTGAAAATAATGTTGTTCTGTGACAGATAATTTAATCTTAAATATTATCTTCATTTTTCAACATCTAAATAGTCAATTAATAAATAAGAAAAAATGTATAATGAATCATTAGAAAAATTACAATTTTGTTATTGACAATTTAGTCTATTTTGAAATATAGTAAGATTTATAAGAAACTTTTAAAAACACATTGATATCTATCGTTTGTAACCTTTTTCTCATGATTTCTGTCAGATTGTTATCTGATACTACCTCATTTTGTACTAGGACTAGCACTTTTCTGAATTAGTTTTTAAGTGCATTATAAAAAGTTAAATTTAATTAAATAATTGGATTAAGGCATACTTATAGATATGTAAATGAAAGATCTGTCTTTGTTTTATTTAATCTCAATTATAATACCACTTCTCCTCCTTCTATGCATAGAATCTATCTAGATTTGCATCAACATATTTGATGTGATTAATGATGACTCATATCTTCAATACTAAATATGAAATATATGGAAATTATTCAATTCATTGTGAAAAAATATATTTTCTCAATAATCTCTCTATATTTGAACATTTATTCATTCCCTTAATTAGAGCTTCTATCAAACGGAGGGGGTGGGGGCTTTGTGGTGTAGAGCTCCGAGATGGGCATTCATTATGTCGAATCTCTTCTAGATAAAAACTACATTCTTGGAATTTAGTTTCTCCCCCCCACACATGCACATAATTGCACTTGCTTGTATTGATATGCTACATGCATATGATTTAATTTGTTTTTATAATTTAACTCAATTCCTATATAATTTGAATTGTAATCTTATAAGTACCATTGAAACTTTAATATGTTTTCAGTATATGATACATAATGCACGTGTGACATATAAATGATTTAACAACAATATAACACAAATATAGCTAGCTACAACATATAATTGATGTATATCATTGTTAAGGTGTATACCTATTGATATGAATTGATATTCATATGGTTTTCATTTATCACATAAAACTTTATAGACATTTTTATTGTCAGTGCACATACCACTATTACAGCCGCGTCAATTGATATTGACTTATTTCATGGAATCGATGATGACTTACATCTTCAGTATTGAATATTTAATGTATGGGAATTATTCAGTTCATTGCGAAATAATCTATACTACCAATAATGTGGCTATGTTTTCATATTTTGTTTCTCTTAATTAAAGCTTCATAAAGTGGAGGGGGTTTGGGGCTTTGTGGTGTGGAGTTTTGAGATGGGGTTTGGCTCTATAGAATCTCTTCTAGTTAAGAAAACATATTATTGGAATAAATGCACACACACACACAAATAACTACTTGCTTGTATTGAAATTCTACATACATATAATTTAAATCAATTCATACATAATATGAATTATAATCCAAGGACCATTGAAATTGAAATATGCTTTCACTACATAATAAATAAAGCATATGTTACATATAAATGTTTTAACAATTATATCAAACACAAATTGATGCAGGGGCATCTGGGAGGGGGCACAAATAGCTTGCACCAAACCTCAATTTTGAAATATTAAAATGAGGATTTTCATTTCTTATCTTTATTTTGATAAATTTTAGCTTATAAGTTTGTAAGTGTTTTATTTGAGTAATTAAATTCTTTGAAGAAAATTAACAACACTAACAAAGCTAAGGAGAGTCAAATATGAGGTGAAATGAACAAACAATAAGAAATATTGTCCAAGTAAGTTTAAAGTGATAGGTAGTTTAAATAAAATAATTGAAACATATTGCAGGCATATCAATCAGTGTGGGATGGAGGCGTGGCGAAGAGGTGTCTGGGGTAAATGAAGAGTTTGGATGTTAAACAAAAAAAAACTAGAATAAGAATGAAGGCGTGGGGCCACATGTGGATTTGAAAAGATGGGAAATAATTATTATGTAAAATAAAACAAAATAGAAATCCGAAAAAGAAGAGAGGGTGCGCCAAAATGATTGAGAAAAACTGAAAGGTGAAAAGGGATTTATGAGTAAGGAAAAATAATAACATTGTGTGGGAAGATCAACATATTTTTAATTACAAAGGGAAGGAGAGTGTGTAGAGTAGAAGACATCAAACCTATGAGATTCAAAAACAAAGGGATAGCCAGAAAAGCGTGTGGAGGAAATAAAGAACAGATGATAAGAAATTGATGCCCAGTGCATGAATACAGACAGGGTAGAGATCATGGAAAAGGATATGAAGCATGGACAAGGAAAACCAGAAATAGATGAGCCTGCTAGGGTTGTGTGGTAAATGGATTGAGAAGATAGATGTAGTAGTGATTTAGAACAAAGCATGTAAGAGACACGACTTGTTAACAAAGACAAAGTGAAAAAAGGAAAAAAATAGAGATTCATTTCTACATCTGTAACTATTTTTCTCCTAGTCAATAATGTTTGTAATTTTCATTTAAAATTTTGTGTTGATTATTAATTAATTTTTTTTTTTGACACTATAGTGATATTGGATAGAGCCCTAATTACCCATTACTGTTTTGTTTTGTACTCGTGGTCCCTTTAGTTGATCTTTCGTATTGGATTTGATCACTTCCCCATCTCTCTTGCTTGATTGTCTTGGAAGGAAATTCTTTTTTCCTTTCACTTTGAGAAAATGTGGCTCAAGCAACCTAACCTGTTCTATAGAATTAGAAAATGATGGAATGTCAGGACTAACAATACGACTATGTTTTGAGTTTCTAAAAAAATGAGATTGGTCAAAGCTAAGGTTATTATTTTGAATGATACTTGTTTTGTTCATATCTTTTCTGAGAAGAAAATCATTTAAAGGGATCTCAAGGTTGTGTAAGATTCCATTCAAAAAAGATGGTTAAAGTTGCAGTATCCTAGACTAGAAAAATTCCTTGCTGGCTTGTCTCCATAACCTCATTTCAAAGGAGGAAGAATTATGCTAACAAATATAGAGAGATCTCTATAGTTGCGATGCGAGGATAAGAATAGTATATTTTTTCATCTTTCCACTCTTAAAAATAAGGCTTCTAATTGGATCTCGTCCACCAATGAGAACTGTGCGCTATTGGATTTGGAAAAGCACATTAATGTGGCAGTTGCTAGTTTTTTCTCCAATCGCCTCTTTGAGGAAGGATTGCCTCTGAGTGGTGATGTGGAGAATTTTTTTGGATGTTATACCTAATGTTATTAAAGATGATACTAATAGAATTCTCAATTCCATCCCCTTTGATGATAAAATTAAAAATATGGTGTTCTCTTTTGAATATAACAAGGCTTGGGTCCAGATGCTTTTCCTTTTTTCTACTTCCAATGTTTCTGGGAGATTGTGGAAAAAGATATTTATGATCCAGCTAAGGAATTTTTTGGTTGTAGAAGGATTCTCAAGGAACTCAATGCCGATTTAATTGTTCTTGTCCCTAGTTTCATGGGGGCTAATTATTTTGATACTTTCAGATAGACTAGTCTCTACAACTCTATTTATAAAATATTTTTCAAAATTATGGCTTTAAGATTGTAGCTGGTCCTCTCGCTGATTATTTCTCCTAAGAAAAATGGTTTTTTTTCATAGGAGGAATATTATTGATTCTATTGCAATTTTTTACGAGAACAGTCACTCATTGAGATGCAAAACGAGAGTAGGGATTCTCCTCAAGCTTGATCTTATGAAGGCTTATGACCGTGTGAGTTGGGGTTTTCTTATTAAAGTTCTTAAAGATTTTGGTTTTAGAGATATTTTTTTGGAGATTTCTTGGCAATTTGTTTCGCTTCCTACCTTTTAGGTGGTGATTAATTACTCCCCCTCTAGTTTACTCAATAGTTATAAGGGTATCGAATAGGGGGATCTAATTTCCTCTTTTCTCTTTATTATTATGGTTGAAGCCTTGAGCTGTTTCATTTTTAAAATTGTAGTTGTTGGTTTGCTTAGAGGTTTATCCCCCTCCTCTTCTAATCTGGTTTGTTCACACCAACAAAGGGATGCTGTAGACAGATACAACAAAGCTCAACAACAGAAAAGCCACAAACATCTGAGAAGGTTTGTACATTACTTCTCTTGTGGCACAAGAGGCTACAAGACACAGGGCACCCAAAATGAAACAATCATGAGCCAAACACAAAAGAGCGACAATGCAAACAAGGCCGGCCAAATCAACAGATCTAAACCACCTTATAGATCTGAGAAATCGAAAATGAGGGTTTAACTAGCACCCCAACCCACACATTTGGGTTTTACCAGGCTCCCTTAACCTATAGCAGAGTCTCCAGATCACTAACAGCAAAACCTAAGCCTAATCGAAAACACAAACTGGCCAAATTGGGCCATTGAAAACTACCAGCATCCAGCCTATCCATTAAAAAAGAAAAATACCAAGGGTTTTTCTAGGCTCCCTCAACCTTGAGGATGGGTTTTAAGAGGCTCCAAGAACCAGACACGGTACTACTAGCATCCATCCAGCCCTTGACCGAATGAAAAACAATAGGTTTTTCCTAGGCTCCCTCAACCTTAAAAATGGGTTTTACACAGATCCCACAACCAGACAAGACCCAGATCATAGTAAAACAACCAGAAAAAAAAAATGGGAAATAGGGTTTTTAAAAGGCACTCTAAAGCTTTTAAAGGAAAGACCAAGAGGGTTTTTACAGGCTCCCTCAACCCGTAAAGCAACTTGTGAAGATGGGTTAAGAAAGGAAACCCAAACCCAACTATGACGGTCACCATGGAAGGATTGGCAGACACCCACAACCAGCAACACGAGCATCATTAGGATTCAAAAAGCTCCCTCACCCCTTCTCTCCACCTCAATAGGAGAAAGAGCCACCTCTATAGGCAAGAGTGGAAAGAAAGCCAACCATCCACAAAGTCCATTTGCAGCCCGCAGAAGTTGAAGCACTCACTCATACCTTGTCTCCACCTCAAAAGGAGAGAGAGCTACCTCAATCAGACATCGAGGAGAGTAGACCCACTACCTAAGCAATCCTTGTAGCACCCAACATACAAGAAGCCCCTCCACCTCAGTAGGAGGGCAACCCAAAGACAACAGAGAACCGGGAAAATAGGGGAGAGCAGAAGAGACTCACAACAAGGATGAGACAAGGAAATAAACAAGGGTCTACTCACACCGAAAAGAAAAGAAAACTCCCACCAAAATGATTGCACAAAGCCAAGCTCTCGCAAGTCCTTGGATCGAACACCCAACTACGGGTGAGGGTTCTCAATGTGATCCAAGGAAAGAAAGTGAGAGAAAGAATAGGGAGGGAGAATAGAAACAACCACCAGTGCTGTCAAAAACAATAATAACAACCTCCCATCTTGGCTCATCACAGACCAAGCCCACCCTTACCATCACACACGATAGAGCAGTAAACCTTGGAGCAAAAAAATAGACATGAGAGAATCGGTAGCTCCCACAAGCTTGAGAATGGGTTTTAAGAGGATCCCACAACTTGATAGCGTACTACTAGCATCCAGCCAACCCCTGAATGAAAGAAAAACAATACGTTTTTTCCAGGCTCCCTCAACCTTAAAAATGGGTTTTACACGGATCCAACAACCAGACAGGAACCAGATCACAACAAAACAACCTGAAAACAACAATCTGGGAAACGGGGTTTTTAAAAGCCACCCTAAACATTTTAAAGGAAAGAACAAGAGGGTTTTTATAGGCTCCCTCAACCCACAAAGCAACTTATGAAGCTGGGTTAATAAAGGAAACCCAAACCCAACTGTGACGGTCACCATGGAAGGATTGATAGGCACCCACAACTAGCAACACGAGCATCAATAGGATTCAAAAAGCTCCCTCACCCCTTCTCTCCACCTCAATAGGAGAAAGAGCCACCTCTATAGGCAAGAGTGGAAATCAAGCCAACCATACACAAAGTCCATTCGCAGTTCGCAGAAGCTGAACCACTCCCTGATACCTTGTCTCCACCTCAAAAGGAGAAAGAGGCACCTCAATAGGACACTGAGGAGTGAAGACCCACTGCTTAAGCAATCCTTGCACAACCCAACACACAAGCAACCCCTCCACCTCAATAGTAGGGCAACCCAAAGCCAACGGAGAACCAAGAAAAGAGGGAAGAGTAGAAGAGACTCACAACCAGGATGAGACAAGGAAATAAACAAGGGTCTGGTCACACCCAAAAGAAAAAAAACTCCCACCAAAATGACTGCACAAAGCCAAGCTCTAGCAATTTCCTGGATCGAACACCCAACTACCGGTGAGGGTTCTCAATGAGATCCAAGGAAAGAAAGGGAGAAAAAGAACAGGGAGGGAGAATAGAAACAACTACTAGCGCTGTTCAAAAAAATAATAACAACTTCCCATCCTGGTTCATCACAGACCAAGCCCACACTTACCATCACGCACGATAGAGTAGCAAACTTGGGAGCAAAAAAAAAGACATGAGAGAATCTACAACTCCCACAACATCCTCCCAACACCACCCAAAGGCCACCACCACTCCAGATCCATAGGAAAGAATTGCAACTACCGCCATAGGGCACAAAGAAGGTGAAAAAACACGGAGACCCGCTATGTTAAGGAGAAACCAGTCCATGCCCATCATAACACCTGCCTAGCCAAAAACAAAATGAACCACCCAAAACAACGACCCATTTGGCATAGCAAGCCCTGCGACCAACCACTCCTTGCTGCCTTCATCGTCATAAGAGTTAGTGTCCTCGTCCTCCCCTACACATGCCCTACCGCCCCCACAATCACTTCTCCCACCTTCGCTTATTTCAAAGTTTATTTCATATGCCCTCCACATTAATAATTTGTTGATAATACTTTGATTTTGAGATACTCTTGAATTAGAGAAGTAAGATCTTTGAAGCCTATATTGTTAGGTATGAATCTAACTCGAGTCAAAAAGTTAGTTTTGAGAAGAGCTCTTTATTCTTATTTAACACTCCTATTCTTAGACAGAGAAGAATTGTTGATATTTTGGGTTGTAAAATTGAGGATCTTCCTACAACTTATCTTGGTCTCCTGCTTCATAGTAATGTGATTCATAATTTATTTTGGAATGGGTTGATTGATAGATTCAATTCAGAACTTGTTAGATGGAAAGTTATGCATCTTAGTCAAGCGAGTAAAGTTCAAATGATCAAGGATTTGATTTAGAATATTTTGGTGTATGCTATGAACCTTTTTAAAACTCCCTCAATTTTTTATGAAAGAATTGAAAATATTTAGAAATGCTTTCTCTTGTTTGTCACAGAAGATAGTAAATGTATTCATTTGGCTTCTTGGACCAAGTTTGCTTGCCTTATAAATCTAGTGGTTTGAGTATCAAAAAGCTTGAGGATTTCAATGTTGCTTTGTCAGCTAAGTAATTACAAAGACTTTTCTTTGGAGATTTGGATTGGTGTAAGATTATAGCTGTAAATATGCCCAGGCCATGCTTGGTTTGGGGCAACTCTTGGAGGCTCTTTCTCACCCTACTAAGATGGTGCTTTGGAATAATTTGATCAAGGCCATATGTATTCTCTCTGAGGGTATTAGATGGATTCTAGGGAATGGATGGAGCATTGAATTTTTATATGATTGGTGGATTGGAGATTCCCCTATTTTCGAGGTCCCTTCCTTTAGACCAATTAGGGAGGCTTTCTTGGCCCAATTTGGTGATAAGATGGTGCATTACTTTACTAATGATAGTCGAAGGAACCTTAGTGATTGATCGAGGTCTAGGTGAGCTCCAATTTTTTGAGCTTCTAGCATATTCCTTTCATGGCTTCTTTTCTAGATCATATTATTTGGGGGCCTCCACCCTTTGGATTTTTTTTTTCCACCTTAGCCTTTTCCCTTCCCTATCATCCTAAGTTGACCTTTTCTCTATGGGATTTTCAATCTGGAATTGTAAGTTGATTCTTAAGATTAACATCTTTTTCTGGTTCTTGATTCAAACTAAGATTCTTACTTTGGATAACCTTTGTAAGCATGGTATTTTTCCTGTTAATAAATGCCTTCTTTGTTATTTGCATAAATAAAGAGTGTCAATTATCATTTTATGGAGTGTTGTTTTACCAGATAATTTTGGTCTCTTATCTTGGCCACCTAGAATTTTAATTGGGTCTTCCTTTCCTCTGTCGGGGAGATGTGGTCTCACTGGTCCCCTCCTTCTCTTAATCTATCTTTGAATTTACTTTGGTCTTTGATTATGCCTCATGTGTCTATGTAGATCTGAAAACAAGAGAAACAACTGTGTCTTTAGGGATGTACTTCTCCCTTTTAAGGTGGTGTTTTAGAGGATTCGTACAGTTGGAAAGGATAATTTCTAGATTGTACTTAAGGATGTTAATCTTGGCTTGCCTCCTATATATATTAATGCTTCAGATCAGTAGTCTCCTATTAATTGGGGTTCAAATTTTGATATTTCTAGAACTTTGGGAAATGTTAAAACCTCTAGAACTAATGTTAAATGGTCTACTCCATTTTTTGATTCGGTGAAGGTTAATTTTGACGGGGCAGCTAAGGGGAATCCTGGGCCAACTAGTTGTGGGGTGTGCTGAGTGATGATTATGGCAGGCTCCTTTTGCAAATGGCACTCCCTTTGGGAATCAAGTCCAACCACCTGGCTGAAGCCTCATCTATTTTTAATTCCTTCAAGTTAGCTCTTGATCTTGGTTCTTGGAAGGTTTAGATTGAGGATGATTCACTCAACATAATTAATTGTTTAAACTTATTACATACTTCAAGTTGTTCCATTAAATATTTGGTGAAGGTTGTGTTAAACATTATCAAGGATTTTGATAGTTTGTATATTTATGATATTTTTAGGGAAGGTAATTCTCTTGCGGATGCTTTTGAAAATATTGGTGCATTCCAAAGACAAGGATTTTATTGGAATGGGATTGACCCTCTTCCCCCTAACATTGAGGACAATATGAAACTTGATATTCGTTGCAAATGTGATGATGATGATTATCACTGGTTGTCATTTCAAAGTCAACATAATGGTTGTCATTGATGTCCTTGGTGTTGGTGATCCAGTTGATGTGTTCTTGGAACGTTTGGTGCTATAAAAGTTGTGTTTTAGCATGGGTTAATTGAGTTGATGGCAATTTGGATAGTTTTATCTATTGGATATGGTGTTGATTCATTGTATTCATGTGTATCTTGATTCCATTTTTTTTTTTTACGGGGCAATGATTTTTGAAGATAGATTAAGTCCAGAATTCGAGGTTTGGTGTAGCGTATGAGCCATGATTTGGTTCTGGAATTTGTAATGGATGTAACATGTTGATATGATCATTATTGTTCATTGTGGTATCATCTAATTCTCATTCCTTCCCACCATAAGAATGTTTAGTGTTGACCTATTTTAGATCTCACTCTTGGCCAACTAAGAAGATTATGTTTCTTGGAGATAATATATATATATATATATATATATATATGAGGAAGATTTGAATGAATTTATATAAAAAAATATGGTATTATTATTGAAGATATGCGAGATTGAAAAGGAAAGATCTGATAGTTGGAAATGGGTGAGAGTGCATTGGTATTGAGGTATCAGAAGCAGTCCAGTCTTGCAGATTGAGATTCAGTGGTGGATTCTTTCTTTTCTAAATTATTCCTTTATTTCTTCGATAGTGAGCCTTTTTCTGGGTAGTGTTCTCTCTCATAGTGAGGATCCTAGCAGTGAGCCACCCTTTGTAAAAATCACCTTAACCCGTGTCACCTTAACCCGTGTTTTATATTGAGAACTAACATTCTCTATGGTTTTTCCCTTCTTGGGTTTTCCACGTTATATCTGGTGTTCATTGTGTGATCTATTGTATGTTTATATGTTCATGCTATATTTTTCTTAAATAATTTTATTGGTCACTATAGATATGCAAAAGGGTTAGAAGAAATTGATTTAATTTTTTCATCTAATTCATTCCCCCTATCAGTTGCTCGGATATTCAACTATTGGTATCAGAGATTTGGTTACTTGGAGAAGAGCTTATCTGCTTGAGGTAGATCTTGATCCAATGGCACATAAATTGACTATTCCTATTTTTGAAGGATCCGAATATAGTTTTTGGAAATTAAAGATTAGAGGCTACCTGATCTCTTTGGGATACAACACTTGGAAAGCAGTGGAAACTTAGTATATTCAATCGGAAAATGGTCTTAGTACTCTAGATAAGGTTCAAGCTTATGAAGTGAATGAAAAGGCACGGTATGCTATGTTTAGTGCTTTATCAAAGATTGAATTGACAATGATTATTTCATTGAATACTACTCATGAGGTTTGGAAAAAGTTGAGAGATATCTATGAAGGAAGTGACAGAGTTAACTTATCAAAGAAGATAAAAACTAATCACAGATATGAGAACTTGAAAATGGAAGAAGGAGAAGATATAACAACCGATTTTTATAAGGTTGATAGTGCGGTAAATGAAATCAGAGAACTTGGTGTCAGCTTGTTGGATGAATACATAATTGAGAAGATTCTAATGTCCCTACCAGAAAGCTACAATGATAAGATCTTGACTAATGAAGAAACCTATGATCGGAAGAAATTTACAAGAGTGAAGCCTTATGGTACTCTATTAGGATTTGAGAGAGGTAAGCTTGGAAAACACAAAGCTAAGATCGAGTCTACCTTCAAAGCATCTAACGAAGATCCAGAAGATGAAATTTTAGATGAGACGAAAGCAAGCTTTGTGAGAAAACTGAAGAGAGACACCGACAAATACAAAGGTATGTTACCTTTTAAATGCTTTAGATGTGAAAAGATTGGTCACATTGCTACTAGATGTTCGGCAAAAGGTTTAAGACAAAGGTCTAGAGAAGGTAAAGGAAAATTTAATAAGAGAGCCTATTATGTCAAAGATGATGTTGGTATTTTAGATGATGATTTAAATTATGAAGATGGTGATTGCTTGTTTTGGTAAAAAGAGATGTAACAAAGATTGATATTCCTAAGGTGGTTGCTACTGTTGTACATGTTAGAAGAGATAGAAATGAATGATTGATTTATAGTGGATGCTGAAATCATATGACTCATGACTAAAGTAAGTTTGTGAAACTTGAAAAGTACGATGGTAGTTTTGTTAGGTTCAGAGATGATCAAACAACACAAATTGTGGGATTGGTTCTATTTCTTTTGATGGAAAGAACAATACTGATAATGTTTACTATGTTAATGGTTTTCATCTTAATATTTTGAGTGTTGGACAAATGTGTGAAAATGGTTACAATGTTGTTTTTCAAGATGATGGTTGTGAGATCTAGAAAGAATCTGAAATTGTTATTGTAGCAGGGAAAAAGATTGGTGGAACATGTATTTCTTGGAAGGAGATGCAAACAATTGTTTGTTATCTTAGATCAATGATATCTGACTCTGGCACCAAAGGACATGTCATATCAATTTTGACAACTTGGTGAAGATTAGCTCATCAAGTGTAGTGAGAGATTTACCGAGTTCGACCAAACCAACAAAATTTGTAGAGAATGTAAACTTTGAAGTAGATGAAAGGAAAATACAAAATAATTTAGAGCACTTGTCCACTAGGTTGTTGAATTTAGTGCACACAAAACTATGCGGTCCGACCAAAACAAGAAGTATACAAGGTGAGAAGCATTTCATGTTGTTGATTGATGATTATTCTAGAATTTCATGGTTTGCATTTTTGAGAGAGAAGCTAGAAGCATTAGAGAAATTCAAGATATTTAAGGCTCAAGTTGAAAATGAAGTTGATAGAAAAATTAAGTGTTTGAGGTCTAATAGAGGAGGAGAATTTAATTCGGAAGAGTTCAACAACTTTTGTGAGAGACATGGTATTAGAAAATAGTCATCTTCCCCTAGAACACTGCAACAGAATGGTGTAGTGGAAAGGATGAACCAAATAATTCAAGATGCAACCAAAATAGTGATCAACAGAGAAGTCTACTGGAGAGAAGCATTTCATACTATAGTCTACAATCCTAACGTAATTTTATATAAGAAAATACATGGAAATACATCTTATGAGCTATGACATGGTAGAAAGTTGACAGTGAAATATTTTAAGGTATTTGGAAGAAACTGCTACATCCGGAGAGATGAAGATAATCTTGGAAAATTTGACAATAGAGAAGATGAAGGCATATTCCTAGGATATTCAACAAAGAGGAAAGCATATCAGCGTTGTAATATAAGGCTAAACAAGATTGTTGAAAGTGAAAATGCGAAGGTTGATGAATACATTTCTAAAGAGTCTGACAAATTGGTAGGTTATGAGTCTGATGAATCGACCGACAGAAAAAGTGGAGAGAAGATCGAAGAAGGAGAAGAAGAAAAGAAAGATTAGGAAGCTTCAACTTCTACATCTAAGACATTGAGATATGTTTAGAAGAATCATTTAGTGGACCGTTTTTTCAGAGATACAAACAAAGGAATTATCACAAGAAGCAAAGCAGCTCAAGAACAAGTTTTGTTATGTTAACTTTTAGAGATTGAATTGAAAACAACAGAAGAAGCTTGCAATTATCAGAATTGGATGAAGGTAATGATAGAAGAGTTGGACACAATTGAGAATAATTCAACATGGGAACTAGTTAATAAAATGACATATAAGAATGTGATTGGAACAAAGTGGGTATTCTAGAACAAGCTCAATGAAGCTGGAAATGTTATGAGAAATAAAGAAATATTGGTTTGTAAAGGTTACACTTTGATTGAAGAGATTAATTTTCACGAGACATATGGCCTGGTTGCTCGGATGGAGGAAATTAGGATGCTTTTGGCTTTTGTAGCTTATAAGGATTTCAAGGTTTATCAGATGGATGTGAAATCAACATTTTTGATGTCCTTGGTGTTGGTGATCCAAAAGATGAACTCCTGAAACCTTTGGTACTCTGGAAGTTATGTTTCAACATGGGTTAATTGAGTTGATCTGTCAATCTAGATATTTTTGTCTATTAGATATGGTGTTGATTAATTGTATTCATGTGTATCTTGATTCCATTCTTATTTTCATTGTATTGGGCAATGATTTTTGGGTCTGGATTAAGTCTAGAATTTGAGGTTGTGTAGCAGCTTTGGTGTAGTGTAAGTCATGTTTCGGGTCCAAAATTTATAATGGATGTAACATTTTGATCTGACAATTGTTCTCCATTGTGGTATGGTTTACTTCTGATTCCTTCCCACCACAATAAGGTTTAGTGTTGACCTATTTTAGAACTCTCTCTTGGCCGATTTAGAAGATTATGTTTCCTTGAGACAATATATATATGTATATATATGTATATATATACATATATATGTATATATATACATATATATGTATATATATACATATATATGTATATATATATACATAGATATACATATATATACATACATATATATATATATGTATCTATACATGTATATATACATGTATACATGTATACATATATACATGTGTAAATGTATATATACATGTATAGATATATGTATACATGTATACATGTATATATACATGTATAGATACATATATATATATATACATATATACATATATATATATACATGTATATATGTATACATGTATATATGTAGATATATATACATGTATATATATACATGTATATACATGTATATATATACATGTATATACATGTATATATATACATGTATATACATATATACATGTATATATATATACATATATACATGTATATATGTATTTATATAAAAGAAAGATCTAAATGAATTTATATAGAAAAAGTGTCGCATTTCTATTGAATGCGATATTGGAAAGGAAAGATCTGATTTTTGGCAATATGTGAGAGTGCATTGGTACTGAGCTACCAGAAGTAGTCTGGTGTTTCAGATTGAGATTCAATGGTGGATTCTTTCTTTTCATTTTTTGTTTCTTCAGTAGTCGACCTTTTTTCTGGGCAATGAGCCCTCTTGAAGTGAGTATTCTAACAATGAGAAACCCTTTGTAAAAATTACCTTAACTGGTGTCACCTAAACCAATATTTTATATTGAGAACTAACATTCTCTGTGATTTTTCGCTTTCTGGGTTTTCCACATCATATCTAGTGTTCATTGTGTGATTTGTTGTATGTTTATGTTTTCATGCTATATCTATCTTAATTAATTCTATTGGTTACTCCAGATGTGCAAAAGGGTTACATGAAATTGATTTATGTTTTTCAACTAATTCAAGCCCCTCTCAGTTGCCTGGATATTTAACAATATTAACCACCTTGGTTAACTTGTTTTTGTCTATGTGGGTGATTATATTTTTCAACCTATCCTTTCTTCATTATTTGATATGTTTTAATGATGATAGTTAGGTATTTTTCCCCCTTGGTGCTCACTAGCTAACTATTTCCAGTTGGATTGTGGGTGATATTAGTACCCAGTTTCTTGGTTTTTATATTTCCTTATTTCAAATAGCGCTTTTAAGGGCTTCAATTGAGACTATGTTGTTGGGTGGTCAATTGTGGGGTAGGCATTTCTTTGTTATTTTATGTGTGGGCTCCATCATGGCGGGGGACATACATCAATAGGAGTCCATTTCCTCTGATGACATTCATGGTGGGGTTTTTAGGGCTTTGATTATGACTGTTTTTGGGGTAGGCATTTCTTTTTTATTTTATATGTGGGATCCATAATAGGAGGAGAGACATCAATAGGAGCGCATTTCCTCTGACGAAATGCACATAAAAGAGAAAAATTTGTGGATTTTTACTTAATGTGGGGTTACACCCTTTTTAGAGAATCCTCATGGCTTTGATCCAAAGGTAACAAAGATTTTTGGTAGATAATGGATGCACTTTATTTTTTTGAAATGACAATAAAAGCTCAGATTTCACAAAGGAGTTGATTGTGGAGCTTATTGGGCTGCCTATGGAAGGAACAAACAATTTCAAGGGCAAAATCTTCTGAGTCCATGGTGAAAACCTTTCTAAAATATGGAGAGGGGTTGAATCTTGTCAACAATTCAAACATTTCTTACCAAGTAGACACCCTTAAACCCCTTTGGGTGGGTGTGGCTAAGGTCCTTATACAATATTTTACCTTAGATGGGTGGTTTACCAAAATCTATGGTGGTCATTTTTCTCGGCTTAAACACTTTAGAAATAAGTTATTCGTTTGTTTCCATTCTATCTCTTATCATCCTTGGAAGCCAATATTAAAGAACATAATAAGAAGCAAAGAAACCCTAATCTTCATGAGGGCTCGATCCTTCTAATTATGGAACAATTCAATGCCCTCCCATTTTCCTCTAAGTGAAAATATCAAGGTTATCCCCCTTTGCACTCGGTGAATAGGTGTCAAAGGAGGGTATGTAGAGAAATATAGGGGAATGTGATGATGATTCAGAGGATGAGGACTAGCAAACAAAGGATGAAACTTCCTCAAAGTAAAACAAGAATAATGTGTCAGAGGAGAAGAAAAAGAGAATCTCATTAAATTCAGTATAAAAAGAAAGATTTGTTAAATTAAATAATTTTACATGCATGATTCTCCTAGATGACTTGATGAGGAGTTAGATGCTGAGGAGGTTGACAAGAACCAAAATTTGGAAGGGGAGAATTTTTTGGGCGAAAGGGAGAATGTGATGGGTGGAGGAGAAGGCTTCTTGGGAGTTCCCCTTCCCCTTGATCTTTTAATTATGCTAATCAAGAGAGAATTAATAATCCTCCCTTTCCTAGGGATCTTTAAAAATAGTCCCCTTTCCTTGGAAGTGACCCTGGGAATCTAGCTATTTTTTGGGTATTAATAGGGATGCCATAGTAGACTAGTTTAGGATTTCCTAAGAGCCTTTTTTAGAAATCAATCAAGTTAATATCAACATCCAATCCATTAAAAGAAAAGTGGTTATTTTGGAGCAAGGTGATGGTCGATATTCGTTTAGGGATCCTGTTGACAATGTGATCTCTTATGAGGAAAAAGACAAAATGCTCTCTATCTTAGAAAACATGACCAAATATGTTGCTCACTTGAAGACTATGAAGGTAGACTTGGGCTATTGAAGCCAAGATGAAGAGAATTAATTATAACCTCACTAATCTATTAGCATGAGCCTTAAAACCATTCACAGCAATGTAGAAGGGGATAAAACTTTTGTGAATCAGTGGTAGACTATGTAGGCTTTGAAGTTTGGGGGCAACATTTCAATTAATATCAACCTAGTCGAGAAGAGTAACTAGAATAAGGATGATAGTGTAGGTCCATCATCTCAAACCCATGGACATCTCAAGAACGCTAGGGAGCTAAAGCAAACATAGAATTGCAAGATCTGATGAACATTACCCAAAATATGGAACAAATGAAAGTTGAGTTTGCTAAAGCCCTGAAGAATTTGTGTTAGGTTTTATATTTTCTTTTGTTGGCCTACTATTTTAGGGTTCTGTATTCTAGGTAATTTTTGTGTTGTTGTTTGGCTATGTGTTTTCCATTTGCAGCTCTTTGTACTCAGGGTTTTCAGATCCCTTCAAAACCATTTTTTCCTTAATAATAAACCATACCCAATTTGAAATTCTGTTTAGTAAGTTGGCATGCATCAAGTAGGATTAGAGGAAGTTCATTTGTGTCAAGAAGAAGACCTATAGGTAGCCAATATGACATATAGAAACAAGGGTTGAAGAGGAAGAAGACAAAGAGGCTTTGAGCTCGATATTACAGACATAGTTAGAGGTTTAATATGGAAAATGGACACATTGGAGATGTCTCAGAGAAGAGGAGCCCATATAGAGGACGTCAATGAAAATGTCAAAGAGTATACTGTTGAAGGGGGAGATAATGTGAATCAACTCAGGCTTGATCAAAGAGAGGAGATATTCATCAAGGCCATCACCTGGATTAATTTGAAGCTACAATTTAATCCTTCAAATTTTGAAGGAGGTTTAAATGAAAAGGAATTGCTAGATTAAGGAATTTATTGAATGTATGAAGCCTCCATTGTACTTCGGAATCTTCTTCAAATGCTCTTAGATATTTATCATGTTTAAAAAAGAGAGTGTAGAGGAGAGTATTTACTACCGTTGAGATGAAAATATCTTGTGTAGGAAACCAACCTTCGATACATCACTTAATTTTCACTCTCGTGAGCCAAGAAGATTGATATGGAAGAAAGGAAACAAACTAAACTATGTCTATAAACATAAAATACTACATAAGAAAGGAATATCAAATAGTCAAAATATTTTGATTATAGAAAAAGAAATCTCTATAAATGCATACTTTACCCATGAACTGGTGAAGCCTTAGCCTTGGATACCAATGTGCCAGAGGGACATCTACACATTGCGGTGTCATATGTAGAAACAAAAAATAGAAAAGCACCAAAAGTCACACCAAAAAGAATCTCATGCACTATGAAACTATTCATCACCAACACACACTCATATAGGGCAACATGTTGGGGTTGTATAGGGGTTTGCCTTATTCAAACCCCTGTTTCTATGTTTATACCTCCATAGACAACTAGATACATAGATTGGATAAAATAAAAGATTAGATTGTGCAATAGAAACAAACTCTTCTTAATGGAGGAAACCCACTATTATTTGAGATAAAATGTTAATTTGATTAATTCAAATAGATAATAAATACATTTAGAGACTAGTGACATGATGTTATATTGAAAAAAAATACATACAAGAGATAAGAGAGAAAGGAAAACATTACATAGGAAAGACCCCTCTCTTGAAATAATGGCACGATTGTAAGCAAGATAATAATTGTTTTTTATTTTCATGAGTGCAGATTTTGGTAGAGTTTTATTACTAGTGTGAGAGATAGATATCCGAGAGTGTGAATGTTGCAAAATGAAAGAGAAAGAAGAGTTTTTCTGCTCAAAATGAGTGGGAATAGCCATTTTGAATGTGCCCAAAAGAAGGGACATGCATCAAAAGAGGCTCGATGTAGAATATATCCAATTTAAATCTAAAATCATTTCGGGACGTTTGTGCGCTACATACATGTATGCTCACCACTCTCCCATTTGACCAAATCAATCCCACATTTGGATTAGGGGTTGCTAATGCTTCATCTTTAAAATCCATGATGCTGGAATGATAGTATCTTGATTATTATTTTTTATTATAAACACACCGAGCCTATTGCATAAGTGTCATTAATGCACTAGGTGTAGTTTACGACACTAAATTTTTCCCCCACTTTGTAGGACTACTCAACTCAAGGGAACAAGTGCACTAAACTAACTTAGAAATTTGTGTTCATAGAACTCATGCAGTGTATTAAATGCATTAATTACTTTAAAAAGGGATATTGTAGAGGCCACCAAGGTCAACAAGGAAAATACGAATGGTGACCCCAGTGCCCAACAAAAAAATATAGTGTTTGACATGAATATTCAAGTACCATAAAATCAAAAAAAAATTTAGCGCCAAAAATAAGGAAGCTCTTTGGCAAGAAGAATTATCAAGCTACATATTTTGTCACAATATTCATGTAAAAGGGTAATATATTGTAATAATGAAATAGGTATAATGATCAGATACTTATTCTTCAAAATGTTTTATGTTATCTTCTGTGATATACTCTTATTTGACCTACTATTAATACCACACTATATTTGTATTAGATATTTTAATTTCATGTAATTTTTCCTCTTCTTATTGCCTTTCTTCTACTTTTCCTTCTCCTTCTCATTGACCTTCTTCTTCTAATTTTACTTAGATTTTTGTCGTTCCTTTCCTTTTGTGTCTTGTTCCTCTTCTTGTTCTTGTCCCTCTTCACGGGTGATCCCACAATACTTCTTGAGTCCCCTCCCTTTTGTATGTTTAACCCTATTTGACCCATTACTTGTAATCAATCTAAGAAACATCTATGTGGGTATTAATTTATGATTTATAACTTATTGTAGTTATTTTTAATCCCCTCATATATTAAAAAATATCAAATTTCCATAAAATTTAAGTATGAGAGCTCTCTACTTGATTTCCTCGGTGTTTTCTATGTTTGCCAAATTCATATAGTTTCAAAGTTTCAGTTTATGTCACATCTTTCTCGTCAATCCTAACCTCCTAATACATCACCTTTAAAAAAAATTGAGTCTTTCAAGTTGGACCATTGGACATTCCCATCCCAAATACCATTTACCTGTTAAAATTGATATCCTAATCCCTTGTCCTCTGAACATTTTCTAAGTCTATTTCTTCAACCTTTAGACTTGGCCTTCCCTTCATACCTTCCTCAATCCTCTAAAATATTCAAAGGCCCTTTTAATAACTTTTAAAGTTGGACTTTTAAGATTCCCTCGGTCCCCATGCTTCCTTCTAGGAGTTTAACTTTCCTATATGCTTATCAACTTGTCAGGATTTCGTCCATCCACCTACTTTAAGGGATGTTTACCTCAATACTCTCAATATGCAAACACAAACAATGAAGAAGTGTCTCATGCATCAAGTTAAAATGTTTACAAAATATTTGACATGAAAGAGAGAAAAAAGCAAGTATTGGTTTTGGACAATATGAAGGTTTAAGAACCTTATAAATCCTCAACATGATTCTGTGAGGGGAAATGCTCTAAACTGAAGATGATGTGAATAGGTATTATCGATTTCATGTAGGCTTTGAAACACTTTGAATCACCATTTAAAATCAAATAAAGATGCATAGGCAAAAGAATTACAAGGTGTATGAGTTTTCAAACCATTCAAAAGTGTGGTCCATATTTCAAAAGCTCACTATTGTGCCAACAATATGACATGGTTCATAATAGGAAAAAAGATCTAACATATCAAGTAAGCGTAGCTAAAATAATTATTTTAATTATAGAAAGAGATATAATGAATAATAGCATGCTAAATATCTCTAATAAATGTCGCCTATCCTTTTGCAATGCTCGTGATTCCATTAGTGGTTGATAAGCCCCTACAATCACCAAATTTAATTTTGCAAGTGCCACAAAGGTATATATTTTAGCCAAAATGACGTATATTTAAGAAGTAAAAATGAATGAAATGGGTTTTTTTTCCCTAATTATTTTTGTGGTTACTATCATAGATCATGATAAACTTAAGACAATATCTAGATTCTATTTGCAATATATTTTCTAGGTTTCCTCACTTCATTTCATGCTAGACCTATAGGAGTGATGAATGAAATTACTAAAACGTTTTTCACAATTTTTTGAATGTGACTGTTAAATAATAGTTAATTGTGAGTGGGACATCACAATTTTCCTTGAATATTTAACAATTTCCTAGTACCAAGTCTCCCAAGAGTTGCTAAACGCTAATAAATGATAGATCTAATGATATATCTATATGAACTAGTAGTTCATTTAAATAATTGGTCACTAAACCAATTCTAAGGTATAGTAATTTTTTTTAGTGTTATAGAGAATTGAACATATAAATTGTAAATGAATGGATGCACTTTATATTAGTATAGTAAAGATTTAATAATGCACATTTTTGTAGTTGTATATCTCCATTATTTTATGTCAAGACTCATAGAAGTATTATAATTGCATTTTTAATCATCTGCTCTAGCCACATGTATTGATACAAAAGAAACACTGGTTGTGTGACAACATATAATACACTAGAATCTTTTTCAATTATCATTTTTTATTTATTAAATCCCTATCTCACTAGAACATGAGATGGGTTAGGATAAGGGCTTTGAATGTATATTATGATTAACATTGATCACAACTAGATCGACTAATATGTGAAAAATGAGGAGAATGAAATCGATTGCAAACCAATTTATTTAGCCACTTGGCCCTGATTCTGACTTGTTACTCACAAAACAAGACCTCATGGCACACCCACAAACATGAACATTGAACATTATAGTAAATTTAATTTGTGACATATAAACACTAATTACATGTGTATTCAAATTACTAACATAGAAGGTAGCCTAGGAATCATAACTTTGGGTGAGGAGGTTAGACTGAATGTCGCAGGCATGGGAGAAACACAAGGGAAATCTATATGCGAAAACAAACACTCTCAAATCACTTATTAACATAACTATGGTTTTCCAATGAAGGGACCACACATGCACAAATATAGGACCTAATTCAAATGAATGAGGATTAGACCAACCTCCAAAACGGGGCTCAGTAATTTCCATTGGGAAATTAGGGTGTGGTGTGTGATTAACAATGAGCTAAAAATATATATAGGAGCTATATCGTCACATCCATGAGCAAGATCGGATGCTTGAAGTTGATTGGCATCATGTAGATATGACAATCATAAATGAAGATTGAGAAAACATCAGAGTGTTTTTAGGAGTGGTCTCGTTTGATTTATGTTTACTGAAATTCTAATCATGCAATCATTTCATGTGATCCTAGAAGCTAAAAGGAGTTAAAGTTTCGTAGTCCCGCATGGGTAAACGATGTTGCTTCGAAGACCGGGAGTGGAGGCTTAGACCAGTCTGGAACGAACGGATGTGAACCCAGTAACTCAAAAATTCCCAATAACAAAAATATGAGCAGTGGTTGGTATACCAAAATAGGTTTACATTTCATGGATTTTAATGACAATGGAAAAGATGGTGTATTCATCGGGCGAATCGTTTACTTGGTTGCCACTCCGGATAGAAAGCCCCACCTTATCTCCATAACAAACAAAAACGACGAAGAGTACATGTGAATCATTAAAAGTCAAGAAAATGAAATAGATTAATACAGTTGCTAACAATACTTGTTCATGTCGATTTATACTCGTGTTAAAATATCAGTATTGCCTACCAACCTACCCAACAACAGCTGATTTAATTCGTGTATCTATATATACAAACACAAAGAAACAGATTTTCACATCTCAGTTCAGAAACAATTTGGCATTTTAGCCTGTTTAAGTTGTGATCAGACTCTGAAAGAGGAAGTATTGTACGATTCTAGCAATGCAGACATTTTATGGCCGCCTCGTGCTGCCACTTTTGGCATTGTGGTTCACTATTCAATTTGTTTCAGCGAAACATGCTGTGATCACACGGCGCTACAATTTCACTGTGGGTTATATAATTCTATGGAATGAGTTGAATGTTTTATTGTTTAGGAAAGTATTAAATTTTTACAGATAGCCGTGATTGATTCTTTGTTCTAAATATCCACAGATCCAAATGACGAATGTGACTCGTCTTTGCACCACGAAAGCTCTCTTGACTGTCAACGGGCAATATCCGGGGCCTCCAGTAGTTGCTCGAGAAGGAGATCGCGTGGTTATCAAAGTAACAAATAATGTTAAAAACAATATTAGCATACATTGGTATCTCTTCTGCTCCCGCTACTCAGTTATTTACTTAATAAAAATAATATTATATGCTGATGTCCCTTTAGTGGGTGCACCTAATGAATTCCTATGAATCGCTCAGGCATGGAATTCGGCAGCTTAGATCTGGATGGGCGGATGGTCCTGCTTATGTCACTCAGTGTCCAATTCAAACCGGGCAAAGTTATGTGTACAAGTTTATTGTCAAAAGGCAGAGAGGAACACTGTGGTGGCATGCCCACATCTCATGGTTGCGAGCAAGCATACATGGGCCCATTATCATCTATCCCAAGAAGAATGCTTCTTACCCATTCCCTCGCCCACACCAGGAAGTGCCTATTGTTTTCGGTATGCCCTTCAGTACTCGTTGATAATGTGTTGCCATTGTACGTACATAGTCCTAAATTTACAATGAAAATACTGCTGTTGATAATGTGTTGCAAATTGCAGGGGAGTGGTGGAATGCAGACACTGAGACTGTTATCAATCAAGCAATGCAAAGTGGTGCGCAAGCTAATGTGTCAGATGCATATACCATCAACGGGCTCCCTGGACTTATGTATAACTGCTCTACCAACGGTGAGGGCGGGGTATTAAAATGGATGAAACATAACTAGACTGGTCGCTATTGTTCATTTGTTTAAATGTAAATGTAACAAAGGTTTCCTGTGTTGTGTAATGCAGATACATTCAGGCTCAAAGTGAACCCTGGGAAAACTTACCTACTGCGTATAGTTAATGCTGCACTCAATAGTGACCTGTTTTTCGCAATAGCCAACCACACATTGACTGTGGTAGAAGCGGATGCTGTGTATGTCAAGCCTTTTCAAACCAATGTTATTCTCATCACTCCCGGTCAGACTACCAACGTCCTCTTGACAGCTATGTCTCAGCCACCCAATGCCACATTCCTCATGTTAGCAGGCCCATTCGCTACGGGAACAGCAGCTTTTGATAACTCAACCAGTGCTGGAATTTTAGAGTATGTAACTTCCAATGCGACAGCAGTTAATTCATCCTCATCCTCTCTTCCTATGATGAAACCGACGCTTCCAGCCCCCAACGATACCTCCTTTGCCGCCAATTTTAGCCAAAAGATGAGAAGCTTGGGCAATCCGAAATTTCCTGCAGCAGCTGTCCCTCAGAAGATGGATAAACAGTTCCTATTCACAGTCGGGTTGGGGCTAAATCCGTGTCCCCAAGGACAGACATGTCAAGGCCCCAACGGTACCAAATTTGCAGCCTCCATTAACAACATATCCTTCATTCTTCCCACCACCGCTCTTCTTCAAGCATACTACTTTAATCAGTCCAATGGAGTTTACAATACCACTTTCCCTGACAATCCGCCATTTCCTTTCAACTACACCGGCACGCCGCCTAACAACACACAGACCCTCAACGACACCAGAGTCGAAGTGCTTCCCTTTAACACTAGCGTACAGCTAGTTCTGCAGGACACCAGCATTGCGACCTTCGAGAGCCATCCTCTGCATCTGCACGGCTTCAACTTCTTCATAGTGGGTCAGGGTATGGGAAACTACAATGCAAGCACTGACCCATCTAACTTTAATCTGGTGGATCCTCCGGAGAGAAACACAGTTGGAGTTCCCAGTGGAGGTTGGGTGGCTCTCAGATTCCTAGCTGATAATCCAGGTATTAATATCATTACGTAATGTTAGCTTCAATCGCTCATCTGGTTCAAAGATTTGTGCTTCTTTCGTATAAACATATATCCGATTGTATGTATGTTTTTTGCAGGAGTGTGGTTCATGCATTGTCATCTCGAGCTGCATACCAGCTGGGGATTGAAGATGGCGTGGGTTGTTTTAAATGGAAATGGTGGCAGATCTCAATCTCTTCTTCCTCCTCCCAAAGATCTTCCCCCCTGTTGATCATTCATCCTTCAATTAGACTATTCAATTTGTGCTTCCTAAAATCTGACTGCATCCAATCGTGTGCTGGTCCAAAGTAGTTTGCAAACGATCGATAAAGAGAAACATATCAGTATATTTGTGTATCAATAAGTATGCTTTGGAATATATCAGTGATGAGACCTTGGTTGAATTACTATGACAGAGACATCTCCACATGGACCTTTCAAAAGTGAAAGTGCGAAGGTAGAATTAAAATTACAAGTTTTGCAGAGAATTTCTAACAGTAAGATTCACATTTCCTTATAATATACTTATTTATTGTTGTTTTATATGGTTGAGATTTTCAGCAGTATATTTCTTCATTCGAATACTTAATTGAAAATAATGTTGTTCTGTGACAGATAGTTTAATCTTAAATATTATCTTCATTTTTCAACATCTAAATAGTCAATTAATAAATAAGAAAAAATGTATAATGAATCATTAGAAAAATTACAATTTTGTTATTGACAATTTAGTCTATTTTGAAATATAGTAAGATTTATAAGAAACTTTTAAAAACACATTGATATCTATCGTTTGTAACCTTTTTCTCATGATTTCTGTCAGATTGTTATCTGATACTACCTCATTTTGTACTAGGACTAGCACTTTTCTGAATTAGTTTTTAAGTGCATTATAAAAAGTTAAATTTAATTAAATAATTGGATTAAGGCATACTTATAGATATGTAAATGAAAGATCTGTCTTTGTTTTATTTAATCTCAATTATAATACCACTTCTCCTCCTTCTATGCATAGAATCTATCTAGATTTGCATCAACATATTTGATGTGATTAATGATGACTCATATCTTCAATACTAAATATGAAATATATGGAAATTATTCAATTCATTGTGAAAAAATATATTTTCTCAATAATCTCTCTATATTTGAACATTTATTCATTCCCTTAATTAGAGCTTCTATCAAACGGAGGGGGTGGGGGCTTTGTGGTGTAGAGCTCCGAGATGGGCATTCATTATGTCGAATCTCTTCTAGATAAAAACTACATTCTTGGAATTTAGTTTCTCCCCCCCACACATGCACATAATTGCACTTGCTTGTATTGATATGCTACATGCATATGATTTAATTTGTTTTTATAATTTAACTCAATTCCTATATAATTTGAATTGTAATCTTATAAGTACCATTGAAACTTTAATATGTTTTCAGTATATGATACATAATGCACGTGTGACATATAAATGATTTAACAACAATATAACACAAATATAGCTAGCTACAACATATAATTGATGTATATCATTGTTAAGGTGTATACCTATTGATATCAATTGATATTCATATGGTTTTCATTTATCACATAAAACTTTATAGACATTTTTATTGTCAGTGCACATACCACTATTACAGCGGCGTCAATTGATATTGACTTATTTCATGGAATCGATGATGACTTACATCTTCAGTATTGAATATTTAATGTATGGGAATTATTCAGTTCATTGCGAAATAATCTATACTACCAATAATGTGGCTATGTTTTCATATTTTGTTTCTCTTAATTAAAGCTTCATAAAGTGGAGGGGGTTTGGGGCTTTGTGGTGTGGAGTTTTGAGATGGGGTTTGGCTCTATAGAATCTCTTCTAGTTAAGAAAACATATTATTGGAATAAATGCACACACACACACAAATAACTACTTGCTTGTATTGAAATTCTACATACATATAATTTAAATCAATTCATACATAATATGAATTATAATCCAAGGACCATTGAAATTGAAATATGCTTTCACTACATAATAAATAAAGCATATGTTACATATAAATGTTTTAACAATTATATCAAACACAAATTGATGCAGGGGCATCTGGGAGGGGGCACAAATAGCTTGCACCAAACCTCAATTTTGAAATATTAAAATGAGGATTTTCATTTCTTATCTTTATTTTGATAAATTTTAGCTTATAAGTTTGTAAGTGTTTTATTTGAGTAATTAAATTCTTTGAAGAAAATTAACAACACTAACAAAGCTAAGGAGAGTCAAATATGAGGTGAAATGAACAAACAATAAGAAATATTGTCCAAGTAAGTTTAAAGTGATAGGTAGTTTAAATAAAATAATTGAAACATATTGCAGGCATATCAATCAGTGTGGGATGGAGGTGTGGCGAAGAGGTGTCTGGGGTAAATGAAGAGTTTGGATGTTAAACAAAAAAAAACTAGAATAAGAATGAAGGCGTGGGGCCACATGTGGATTTGAAAAGATGGGAAATAATTATTATGTAAAATAAAACAAAATAGAAATCCGAAAAAGAAGAGAGGGTGCGCCAAAATGATTGAGAAAAACTGAAAGGTGAAAAGGGATTTATGAGTAAGGAAAAATAATAACATTGTGTGGGAAGATCAACATATTTTTAATTACAAAGGGAAGGAGAGTGTGTAGAGTAGAAGACATCAAACCTATGAGATTCAAAAACAAAGGGATAGCCAGAAAAGCGTGTGGAGGAAATAAAGAACAGATGATAAGAAATTGATGCCCAGTGCATGAATACAGACAGGGTAGAGATCATGGAAAAGGATATGAAGCATGGACAAGGAAAACCAGAAATAGATGAGCCTGCTAGGGTTGTGTGGTAAATGGATTGAGAAGATAGATGTAGTAGTGATTTAGAACAAAGCATGTAAGAGACACGACTTGTTAACAAAGACAAAGTGAAAAAAGGAAAAAAATAGAGATTCATTTCTACATCTGTAACTATTTTTCTCCTAGTCAATAATGTTTGTAATTTTCATTTAAAATTTTGTGTTGATTATTAATTAATTTTTTTTTTTGACACTATAGTGATATTGGATAGAGCCCTAATTACCCATTACTGTTTTGTTTTGTACTCGTGGTCCCTTTAGTTGATCTTTCGTATTGGATTTGATCACTTCCCCATCTCTCTTGCTTGATTGTCTTGGAAGGAAATTCTTTTTTCCTTTCACTTTGAGAAAATGTGGCTCAAGCAACCTAACCTGTTCTATAGAATTAGAAAATGATGGAATGTCAGGACTAACAATACGACTATGTTTTGAGTTTCTAAAAAAATGAGATTGGTCAAAGCTAAGGTTATTATTTTGAATGATACTTGTTTTGTTCATATCTTTTCTGAGAAGAAAATCATTTAAAGGGATCTCAAGGTTGTGTAAGATTCCATTCAAAAAAGATGGTTAAAGTTGCAGTATCCTAGACTAGAAAAATTCCTTGCTGGCTTGTCTCCATAACCTCATTTCAAAGGAGGAAGAATTATGCTAACAAATATAGAGAGATCTCTATAGTTGCGATGCGAGGATAAGAATAGTATATTTTTTCATCTTTCCACTCTTAAAAATAAGGCTTCTAATTGGATCTCGTCCACCAATGAGAACTGTGCGCTATTGGATTTGGAAAAGCACATTAATGTGGCAGTTGCTAGTTTTTTCTCCAATCGCCTCTTTGAGGAAGGATTGCCTCTGAGTGGTGATGTGGAGAATTTTTTTGGATGTTATACCTAATGTTATTAAAGATGATACTAATAGAATTCTCAATTCCATCCCCTTTGATGATAAAATTAAAAATATGGTGTTCTCTTTTGAATATAACAAGGCTTGGGTCCAGATGCTTTTCCTTTTTTCTACTTCCAATGTTTCTGGGAGATTGTGGAAAAAGATATTTATGATCCAGCTAAGGAATTTTTTGGTTGTAGAAGGATTCTCAAGGAACTCAATGCCGATTTAATTGTTCTTGTCCCTAGTTTCATGGGGGCTAATTATTTTGATACTTTCAGATAGACTAGTCTCTACAACTCTATTTATAAAATATTTTTCAAAATTATGGCTTTAAGATTGTAGCTGGTCCTCTCAATGATTATTTCTCCTAAGAAAAATGTTTTTTTTTCATAGGAGGAAAATTATTGATTCTATTGCAATTTTTTACGAGAACAGTCACTCATTGAGATGCAAAACGAGAGTAGGGATTCTCCTCAAGCTTGATCTTATGAAGGCTTATGACCGTGTGAGTTGGGGTTTTCTTATTAAAGTTCTTAAAGATTTTGGTTTTAGAGATATTTTTTTGGAGATTTCTTGGCAATTTGTTTCGCTTCCTACCTTTTAGGTGGTGATTAATTACTCCCCCTCTAGTTTATTCAATAGTTATAAGGGTATCGAATAGGGGGATCTAATTTCCTCTTTTCTCTTTATTATTATGGTTGAAGCCTTGAGCTGTTTCATTTTTAAAGTTGTAGTTGTTGGTTTGCTTAGAGGTTTATCCCCCTCCTCTTCTAATCTGGTTTGTTCACACCAACAAAGGGATGCTGTAGACAGATACAACAAAGCTCAACAACAGAAAAGCCAAAAAACATCTGAGAAGGTTTGTACATTACTTCTCTTGTGGCACAAGAGGCTACAAGACACAGGGCACCCAAAATGAAACAATCATGAGCCAAACACAAAAGAGCGACAATGCAAACAAGGCCGGCCAAATCAACAGATCTAAACCACCTTATAGATCTGAGAAATCGAAAATGAGGGTTTAACTAGCACCCCAACCCACACATTTGGGTTTTACCAGGCTCCCTTAACCTATAGCAGAGTCTCCAGATCACTAACAGCAAAACCTAAGCCTAATCGAAAACACAAACTGGCCAAATTGGGCCATTGAAAACTACCAGCATCCAGCCTATCCATTAAAAAAGAAAAATACCAAGGGTTTTTCTAGGCTCCCTCAACCTTGAGGATGGGTTTTAAGAGGCTCCAAGAACCAGACACGGTACTACTAGCATCCATCCAGCCCTTGAACGAATGAAAAACAATAGGTTTTTCCTAGGCTCCCTCAACCTTAAAAATGGGTTTTACACAGATCCCACAACCAGACAAGACCCAGATCATAGTAAAACAACCAGAAAAAAAATATGGGAAATAGGGTTTTTAAAAGGCACTCTAAAGCTTTTAAAGGAAAGACCAAGAGGGTTTTTACAGGCTCCCTCAACCCGTAAAGCAACTTGTGAAGATGGGTTAAGAAAGGAAACCCAAACCCAACTATGACGGTCACCATGGAAGGATTGGCAGACACCCACAACCAGCAACACGAGCATCATTAGGATTCAAAAAGCTCCCTCACCCCTTGTCTCCACCTCAATAGGAGAAAGAGCCACCTCTATAGGCAAGAGTGGAAAGAAAGCCAACCATCCACAAAGTCCATTTGCAGCCCGCAGAAGTTGAAGCACTCCCTCATACCTTGTCTCCACCTCAAAAGGAGAGAGAGCTACCTCAATCAGACACCGAGGAGAGCAGACCCACTGCCTAAGCAATCCTTGTAGCACCCAACATACAAGAAGCCCCTCCACCTCAGTAGGAGGGCAACCCAAAGACAACAGAGAACCGGGAAAATAGGGGAGAGCAGAAGAGACTCACAACAAGGATGAGACAAGGAAATAAACAAGGGTCTACTCACACCGAAAAGAAAAAAAAACTCCCACCAAAATGATTGCACAAAGCCAAGCTCTCGCAAGTCCTTGGATCGAACACCCAACTACGGGTGAGGGTTCTCAATGTGATCCAAGGAAAGAAAGTGAGAGAAAGAATAGGGAGGGAGAATAGAAACAACCACCAGCGCTGTCAAAAACAATAATAACAACCTCCCATCTTGGCTCATCACAGACCAAGCCCACCCTTACCATCACACACGATAGAGCAGTAAACCTTGGAGCAAAAAAATAGACATGAGAGAATCGGTAGCTCCCACAAGCTTGAGAATGGGTTTTAAGAGGATCCCACAACTTGATAGCGTACTACTAGCATCCAGCCAACCCCTGAATGAAAGAAAAACAATACGTTTTTTCCAGGCTCCCTCAACCTTAAAAATGGGTTTTACACGGATCCAACAACCAGACAGGAACCAGATCACAATAAAACAACCTAAACACAACAATATGGGAAACGGGGTTTTTAAAAGCCACCCTAAACATTTTAAAGGAAAGAACAAGAGGGTTTTTATAGGCTCCCTCAACCCACAAAGCAACTTATGAAGCTGGGTTAATAAAGGAAACCCAAACCCAACTGTGACGGTCACCATGGAAGGATTGACAGGCACCCACAACTAGCAACACGAGCATCAATAGGATTCAAAAAGCTCCCTCACCCCTTCTCTCCACCTCAATAGGAGAAAGAGCCACCTCTATAGGCAAGAGTGGAAATCAAGCCAACCATACACAAAGTCCATTCGCAGTTCGCAGAAGCTGAACCACTCCCTGATACCTTGTCTCCACCTCAAAAGGAGAAAGAGGCACCTCAATAGGACACTGAGGAGAGAAGACCCACTGCTTAAGCAATCCTTGCACAACCCAACACACAAGCAGCCCCTCCACCTCAATAGTAGGGCAACCCAAAGCCAACGGAGAACCAAGAAAAGAGGGAAGAGTAGAAGAGACTCACAACCAGGATGAGACAAGGAAATAAACAAGGGTCTGGTCACACCCAAAAGAAAAAAAACTCCCACCAAAATGACTGCACAAAGCCAAGCTCTAGCAATTTCCTGGATCGAACACCCAACTACCGGTGAGGGTTCTCAATGAGATCCAAGGAAAGAAAGGGAGAAAAAGAACAGGGAGGGAGAATAGAAACAACTACTAGCGCTGTTCAAAAAAATAATAACAACTTCCCATCCTGGTTCATCACAGACCAAGCCCACACTTACCATCACGCACGATAGAGTAGCAAACCTGGGAGCAAAAAAAAAGACATGAGAGAATCTACAACTCCCACAACATCCTCCCAACACCACCCAAAGGCCACCACCACTCCAGATCCATAGGAAAGAATTGCAACTACCGCCATAGGGCACAAAGAAGGTGAAAAAACACGGAGACCCGCTATGTTAAGGAGAAACCAGTCCATGCCCATCATAACACCTGCCTAGCCAAAAACAAAATGAACCACCCAAAACAACGACCCATTTGGCATAGCAAGCCCTGCGACCAACCACTCCTTGCTGCCTTCATCGTCATAAGAGTTAGTGTCCTCGTCCTCCCCTATAGATGCCCTACCGCCCCCACAATCACTTCTCCCACCTTCGCTTATTTCAAAGTTTATTTCATATGCCCTCCACATTAATAATTTGTTGATAATACTTTGATTTTGAGATACTCTTGAATTAGAGAAGTAAGATCTTTGAAGCCTATATTGTTAGGTATGAATCTAACTCGAGTCAAAAAGTTAGTTTTGAGAAGAGCTCTTTATTCTTATTTAACACTCCTATTCTTAGACAGAGAAGAATTGTTGATATTTTGGGTTGTAAAATTGAGGATCTTCCTACAACTTATCTTGGTCTCCCGCTTCATAGTAATGTGATTCATAATTTATTTTGGAATGGGTTGATTGATAGATTCAATTCAGAACTTGTTAGATGGAAAGTTATGCATCTTAGTCAAGCGAGTAAAGTTCAAATGATCAAGGATTTGATTTAGAATATTTTGGTGTATGCTATGAACCTTTTTAAAACTCCCTCAATTTTTTATGAAAGAATTGAAAATATTTAGAAATGCTTTCTCTTGTTTGTCACAGAAGATAGTAAATGTATTCATTTGGCTTCTTGGACCAAGTTTGCTTGCCTTATAAATCTAGTGGTTTGAGTATCAAAAAGCTTGAGGATTTCAATGTTGCTTTGTCAGCTAAGTAATTACAAAGACTTTTCTTTGGAGATTTGGATTGGTGTAAGATTATAGCTGTAAATATGCCCAGGCCATGCTTGGTTTGGGGCAACTCTTGGAGGCTCTTTCTCACCCTACTAAGATGGTGCTTTGGAATAATTTGATCAAGGCCATATGTATTCTCTCTGAGGGTATTAGATGGATTCTAGGGAATGGATGGAGCATTGAATTTTTATATGATTGGTGGATTGGAGATTCCCCTATTTTCGAGGTCCCTTCCTTTAGACCAATTAGGGAGGCTTTCTTGGCCCAATTTGGTGATAAGATGGTGCATTACTTTACTAATGATAGTCGAAGGAACCTTAGTGATTGATCGAGGTCTAGGTGAGCTCCAATTTTTTGAGCTTCTAGCATATTCCTTTCATGGCTTCTTTTCTAGATCATATTATTTGGGGGCCTCCACCCTTTGGATTTTTTTTTTCCACCTTAGCCTTTTCCCTTCCCTATCATCCTAAGTTGACCTTTTCTCTATGGGATTTTCAATCTGGAATTGTAAGTTGATTCTTAAGATTAACATCTTTTTCTGGTTCTTGATTCAAACTAAGATTCTTACTTTGGATAACCTTTGTAAGCATGGTATTTTTCCTGTTAATAAATGCCTTCTTTGTTATTTGCATAAATAGAGAGTGTCAATTATCATTTTATGGAGTGTTGTTTTACCAGATAATTTTGGTCTCTTATCTTGGCCACCTAGAATTTTAATTGGGTCTTCCTTTCCTCTGTCGGGGAGATGTGGTCTCACTGGTCCCCTCCTTCTCTTAATCTATCTTTGAATTTACTTTGGTCTTTGATTATGCCTCATGTGTCTATGTAGATCTGAAAACAAGAGAAACAACTGTGTCTTTAGGGATGTACTTCTCCCTTTTAAGGTGGTGTTTTAGAGGATTCGTACAGTTGTAAAGGATAATTTCTAGATTGTACTTAAGGATGTTAATCTTGGCTTGCCTCCTATATATATTAATGCTTCAGATCAGTAGTCTCCTATTAATTGGGGTTCAAATTTTGATATTTCTAGAACTTTGGGAAATGTTAAAACCTCTAGAACTAATGTTAAATGGTCTACTCCATTTTTTGATTCGGTGAAGGTTAATTTTGACGGGGCAGCTAAGGGGAATCCTGGGCCAACTAGTTGTGGGGTGTGCTGAGTGATGATTATGGCAGGCTCCTTTTGCAAATGGCACTCCCTTTGGGAATCAAGTCCAACCACCTGGCTGAAGCCTCATCTATTTTTAATTCCTTCAAGTTAGCTCTTGATCTTGGTTCTTGGAAGGTTTAGATTGAGGATGATTCACTCAACATAATTAATTGTTTAAACTTATTACATACTTCAAGTTGTTCCATTAAATATTTGGTGAAGGTTGTGTTAAACATTATCAAGGATTTTGATAGTTTGTATATTTATGATATTTTTAGGGAAGGTAATTCTCTTGCGGATGCTTTTGAAAATATTGGTGCATTCCAAAGACAAGGATTTTATTGGAATGGGATTGACCCTCTTCCCCCTAACATTGAGGACAATATGAAACTTGATATTCGTTGCAAATGTGATGATGATGATTATCACTGGTTGTCATTTCAAAGTCAACATAATGGTTGTCATTGATGTCCTTGGTGTTGGTGATCCAGTTGATGTGTTCTTGGAACGTTTGGTGCTATAAAAGTTGTGTTTTAGCATGGGTTAATTGAGTTGATGGCAATCTGGATAGTTTTATCTATTGGATATGGTGTTGATTCATTGTATTCATGTGTATCTTGATTCCATTCTTTTTTTTTACTGGGCAATGATTTTTGGAGATAGATTAAGTCCAGAATTCGAGGTTTGGTGTAGCGTATGAGCCATGATTTGGTTCTGGAATTTGTAATGGATGTAACATGTTGATATGATCATTATTGTTCATTGTGGTATCATCTAATTCTCATTCCTTCCCACCATAAGAATGTTTAGTGTTGACCTATTTTAGATCTCACTCTTGGCCAACTAAGAAGATTATGTTTCTTGGAGATAATATATATATATATATATATATATATATGAGGAAGATTTGAATGAATTTATATAAAAAAATATGGTATTATTATTGAAGATATGCGAGATTGAAAAGGAAAGATCTGATAGTTGGAAATGGGTGAGAGTGCATTGGTATTGAGGTATCAGAAGCAGTCCAGTCTTGCAGATTGAGATTCAGTGGTGGATTCTTTCTTTTCTAAATTATTCCTTTATTTCTTCGATAGTGAGCCTTTTTCTGGGTAGTGTTCTCTCTCATAGTGAGGATCCTAGCAGTGAGCCACCCTTTGTAAAAATCACCTTAACCCGTGTCACCTTAACCCGTGTTTTATATTGAGAACTAACATTCTCTATGGTTTTTCCCTTCTTGGGTTTTCCACGTTATATCTGGTGTTCATTGTGTGATCTATTGTATGTTTATATGTTCATGCTATATTTTTCTTAAATAATTTTATTGGTCACTATAGATATGCAAAAGGGTTAGAAGAAATTGATTTAATTTTTTCATCTAATTCATTCCCCCTATCAGTTGCTCGGATATTCAACTATTGGTATCAGAGATTTGGTTACTTGGAGAAGAGCTTATCTGCTTGAGGTAGATCTTGATCCAATGGCACATAAATTGACTATTCCTATTTTTGAAGGATCCGAATATAGTTTTTGGAAATTAAAGATTAGAGGCTACCTGATCTCTTTGGGATACAACACTTGGAAAGCAGTGGAAACTTAGTATATTCAATCGGAAAATGGTCTTAGTACTCTAGATAAGGTTCAAGCTTATGAAGTGAATGAAAAGGCACGGTATGCTATGTTTAGTGCTTTATCAAAGATTGAATTGACAATGATTATTTCATTGAATACTACTCATGAGGTTTGGAAAAAGTTGAGAGATATCTATGAAGGAAGTGACAGAGTTAAATTATCAAAGAAGATAAAAACTAATCACAGATATGAGAACTTGAAAATGGAAGAAGGAGAAGATATAACAACCGATTTTTATAAGGTTGATAGTGCGGTAAATGAAATCAGAGAACTTGGTGTCAGCTTGTTGGATGAATACATAATTGAGAAGATTCTAATGTCCCTACCAGAAAGCTACAATGATAAGATCTTGACTAATGAAGAAACCTATGATCGGAAGAAATTTACAAGAGTGAAGCCTTATGGTACTCTATTAGGATTTGAGAGAGGTAAGCTTGGAAAACACAAAGCTAAGATCGAGTCTACCTTCAAAGCATCTAACGAAGATCCAGAAGATGAAATTTTAGATGAGACGAAAGCAAGCTTTGTGAGAAAACTGAAGAGAGACACCGACAAATACAAAGGTATGTTACCTTTTAAATGCTTTAGATGTGAAAAGATTGGTCACATTGCTACTAGATGTTCGGGAAAAGGTTCAAGACAAAGGTCTAGAGAAGGTAAAGGAAAATTTAATAAGAGAGCCTATTATGTCAAAGATGATGTTGGTATTTTAGATGATGATTTAAATTATGAAGATGGTGATTGCTTGTTTTGGTAAAAAGAGATGTAACAAAGATTGATATTCCTAAGGTGGTTGCTACTGTTGTACATGTTAGAAGAGATAGAAATGAATGATTGATTTATAGTGGATGCTGAAATCATATGACTCATGACTAAAGTAAGTTTGTGAAACTTGAAAAGTACGATGGTAGTTTTGTTAGGTTCAGAGATGATCAAACAACACAAATTGTGGGATTGGTTCTATTTCTTTTGATGGAAAGAACAATACTGATAATGTTTACTATGTTAATGGTTTTCATCTTAATATTTTGAGTGTTGGACAAATGTGTGAAAATGGTTACAACGTTGTTTTTCAAGATGATGGTTGTGAGATCTAGAAAGAATCTGAAATTGTTATTGTAGCAGGGAAAAAGATTGGTGGAACATGTATTTCTTGGAAGGAGATGCAAACAATTGTTTGTTATCTTAGATCAATGATATCTGACTCTGGCACCAAAGGACATGTCATATCAATTTTGACAACTTGGTGAAGATTAGCTCATCAAGTGTAGTGAGAGATTTACCGAGTTCGACCAAACCAACAAAATTTGTAGAGAATGTAAACTTTGAAGTAGATGAAAGGAAAATACAAAATAATTTAGAGCACTTGTCCACTAGGTTGTTGAATTTAGTGCACACAAAACTATGCGGTCCGACCAAAACAAGAAGTATACAAGGTGAGAAGCATTTCATGTTGTTGATTGATGATTATTCTAGAATTTCATGGTTTGCATTTTTGAGAGAGAAGCTAGAAGCATTAGAGAAATTCAAGATATTTAAGGCTCAAGTTGAAAATGAAGTTGATAGAAAAATTAAGTGTTTGAGGTCTAATAGAGGAGGAGAATTTAATTCGGAAGAGTTCAACAACTTTTGTGAGAGACATGGTATTAGAAAATAGTCATCTTCCCCTAGAACACTGCAACAGAATGGTGTAGTGGAAAGGATGAACCAAATAATTCAAGATGCAACCAAAATAGTGATCAACAGAGAAGTCTACTGGAGAGAAGCATTTCATACTATAGTCTACAATCCTAACGTAATTTTATATAAGAAAATACATGGAAATACATCTTATGAGCTATGACATGGTAGAAAGTCGACAGTGAAATATTTTAAGGTATTTGGAAGAAACTGCTACATCCGGAGAGATGAAGATAATCTTGGAAAATTTGACAATAGAGAAGATGAAGGCATATTCCTAGGATATTCAACAAAGAGGAAAGCATATCAGCGTTGTAATATAAGGCTAAACAAGATTGTTGAAAGTGAAAATGCGAAGGTTGATGAATACATTTCTAAAGAGTCTGACAAATTGGTAGGTTATGAGTCTGATGAATCGACCGACAGAAAAAGTGGAGAGAAGATCGAAGAAGGAGAAGAAGAAAAGAAAGATTAGGAAGCTTCAACTTCTACATCTAAGACATTGAGATATGTTTAGAAGAATCATTTAGTGGACCGTTTTTTCAGAGATACAAACAAAGGAATTATCACAAGAAGCAAAGCAGCTCAAGAACAAGTTTTGTTATGTTAACTTTTAGAGATTGAATTGAAAACAACAGAAGAAGCTTGCAATTATCAGAATTGGATGAAGGTAATGATAGAAGAGTTGGACACAATTGAGAATAATTCAACATGGGAACTAGTTAATAAAATGACATATAAGAATGTGATTGGAACAAAGTGGGTATTCTAGAACAAGCTCAATGAAGCTGGAAATGTTATGAGAAATAAAGAAATATTGGTTTGTAAAGGTTACACTTTGATTGAAGAGATTAATTTTCACGAGACATATGGCCTGGTTGCTCGGATGGAGGAAATTAGGATGCTTTTGGCTTTTGTAGCTTATAAGGATTTCAAGGTTTATCAGATGGATGTGAAATCAACATTTTTGATGTCCTTGGTGTTGGTGATCCAAAAGATGAACTCCTGAAACCTTTGGTACTCTGGAAGTTATGTTTCAACATGGGTTAATTGAGTTGATCTGTCAATCTAGATATTTTTGTCTATTAGATATGGTGTTGATTAATTGTATTCATGTGTATCTTGATTCCATTCTTATTTTCATTGTATTGGGCAATGATTTTTGGGTCTGGATTAAGTCTAGAATTTGAGGTTGTGTAGCAGCTTTGGTGTAGTGTAAGTCATGTTTCGGGTCCAAAATTTATAATGGATGTAACATTTTGATCTGACAATTGTTCTCCATTGTGGTATGGTTTACTTCTGATTCCTTCCCACCACAATAAGGTTTAGTGTTGACCTATTTTAGAACTCTCTCTTGGCCGATTTAGAAGATTATGTTTCCTTGAGACAATATATATATGTATATATATGTATATATATACATATATATGTATATATATACATATATATGTATATATATACATATATATGTATATATATATACATAGATATACATATATATACATACATATATATATATATGTATCTATACATGTATATATACATGTATACATGTATACATATGTACATGTGTAAATGTATATATACATGTATAGATATATGTATACATGTATACATGTATATATACATGTATAGATACATATATATATATATACATATATACATATATATATATACATGTATATATGTATACATGTATATATGTAGATATATATACATGTATATATATACATGTATATACATGTATATATATACATGTATATACATGTATATATATACATGTATATACATATATACATGTATATATATATACATATATACATGTATATATGTATTTATATAAAAGAAAGATCTAAATGAATTTATATAGAAAAAGTGTCGCATTTCTATTGAATGCGATATTGGAAAGGAAAGATCTGATTTTTGGCAATATGTGAGAGTGCATTGGTACTGAGCTACCAGAAGTAGTCTGGTGTTTCAGATTGAGATTCAATGGTGGATTCTTTCTTTTCATTTTTTGTTTCTTCAGTAGTCGACCTTTTTTCTGGGCAATGAGCCCTCTTGAAGTGAGTATTCTAACAATGAGAAACCCTTTGTAAAAATTACCTTAACTGGTGTCACCTAAACCAATATTTTATATTGAGAACTAACATTCTCTGTGATTTTTCGCTTTCTGGGTTTTCCACATCATATCTAGTGTTCATTGTGTGATTTGTTGTATGTTTATGTTTTCATGCTATATCTATCTTAATTAATTCTATTGGTTACTCCAGATGTGCAAAAGGGTTACATGAAATTGATTTATGTTTTTCAACTAATTCAAGCCCCTCTCAGTTGCCTGGATATTTAACAATATTAACCACCTTGGTTAACTTGTTTTTGTCTATGTGGGTGATTATATTTTTCAACCTATCCTTTCTTCATTATTTGATATGTTTTAATGATGATAGTTAGGTATTTTTCCCCCTTGGTGCTCACTAGCTAACTATTTCCAGTTGGATTGTGGGTGATATTAGTACCCAGTTTCTTGGTTTTTATATTTCCTTATTTCAAATAGCGCTTTTAAGGGCTTCAATTGAGACTATGTTGTTGGGTGGTCAATTGTGGGGTAGGCATTTCTTTGTTATTTTATGTGTGGGCTCCATCATGGCGGGGGACATACATCAATAGGAGTCCATTTCCTCTGATGACATTCATGGTGGGGTTTTTAGGGCTTTGATTATGACTGTTTTTGGGGTAGGCATTTCTTTTTTATTTTATATGTGGGATCCATAATAGGAGGAGAGACATCAATAGGAGCGCATTTCCTCTGACGAAATGCACATAAAAGAGAAAAATTTGTGGATTTTTACTTAATGTGGGGTTACACCCTTTTTAGAGAATCCTCATGGCTTTGATCCAAAGGTAACAAAGATTTTTGGTAGATAATGGATGCACTTTATTTTTTTGAAATGACAATAAAAGCTCAGATTTCACAAAGGAGTTGATTGTGGAGCTTATTGGGCTGCCTATGGAAGGAACAAACAATTTCAAGGGCAAAATCTTCTGAGTCCATGGTGAAAACCTTTCTAAAATATGGAGAGGGGTTGAATCTTGTCAACAATTCAAACATTTCTTACCAAGTAGACACCCTTAAACCCCTTTGGGTGGGTGTGGCTAAGGTCCTTATACAATATTTTACCTTAGATGGGTGGTTTACCAAAATCTATGGTGGTCATTTTTCTCGGCTTAAACACTTTAGAAATAAGTTCTTCGTTTGTTTCCATTCTATCTCTTATCATCCTTGGAAGCCAATATTAAAGAACATAATAAGAAGCAAAGAAACCCTAATCTTCATGAGGGCTCGATCCTTCTAATTATGGAACAATTCAATGCCCTCCCATTTTCCTCTAAGTGAAAATATCAAGGTTATCCCCCTTTGCACTCGGTGAATAGGTGTGAAAGGAGGGTATGTAGAGAAATATAGGGGAATGTGATGATGATTCAGAGGATGAGGACTAGCAAACAAAGGATGAAACTTCCTCAAAGTAAAACAAGAATAATGTGTCAGAGGAGAAGAAAAAGAGAATCTCATTAAATAGAGTATAAAAAGAAAGATTTGTTAAATTAAATAATTTTACATGCATGATTCTCCTAGATGACTTGATGAGGAGTTAGATGCTGAGGAGGTTGACAAGAACCAAAATTTGGAAGGGGAGAATTTTTTGGGCGAAAGGGAGAATGTGATGGGTGGAGGAGAAGGCTTCTTGGGAGTTCCCCTTCCCCTTGATCTTTTAATTATGCTAATCAAGAGAGAATTAATAATCCTCCCTTTCCTAGGGATCTTTAAAAATAGTCCCCTTTCCTTGGAAGTGACCCTGGGAATCTAGCTATTTTTTGGGTATTAATAGGGATGCCATAGTAGACTAGTTTAGGATTTCCTAAGAGCCTTTTTTAGAAATCAATCAAGTTAATATCAACATCCAATCCATTAAAAGAAAAGTGGTTATTTTGGAGCAAGGTGATGGTCGATATTCGTTTAGGGATCCTGTTGACAATGTGATCTCTTATGAGGAAAAAGACAAAATGCTCTCTATCTTAGAAAACATGACCAAATATGTTGCTCACTTGAAGACTATGAAGGTAGACTTGGGCTATTGAAGCCAAGATGAAGAGAATTAATTATAACCTCACTAATCTATTAGCATGAGCCTTAAAACCATTCACAGCAATGTAGAAGGGGATAAAACTTTTGTGAATCAGTGGTAGACTATGTAGGCTTTGAAGTTTGGGGGCAACATTTCAATTAATATCAACCTAGTCGAGAAGAGTAACTAGAATAAGGATGATAGTGTAGGTCCATCATCTCAAACCCATGGACATCTCAAGAACGCTAGGGAGCTAAAGCAAACATAGAATTGCAAGATCTGATGAACATTACCCAAAATATGGAACAAATGAAAGTTGAGTTTGCTAAAGCCCTGAAGAATTTGTGTTAGGTTTTATATTTTCTTTTGTTGGCCTACTATTTTAGGGTTCTGTATTCTAGGTAATTTTTGTGTTGTTGTTTGGCTATGTGTTTTCTATTTGCAGCTCTTTGTACTCAGGGTTTTCAGATCCCTTCAAAACCATTTTTTCCTTAATAATAAACCATACCCAATTTGAAATTCTGTTTAGTAAGTTGGCATGCATCAAGTAGGATTAGAGGAAGTTCATTTGTGTCAAGAAGAAGACCTATAGGTAGCCAATATGACATATAGAAACAAGGGTTGAAGAGGAAGAAGACAAAGAGGCTTTGAGCTCGATATTACAGACATAGTTAGAGGTTTAATATGGAAAATGGACACATTGGAGATGTCTCAGAGAAGAGGAGCCCATATAGAGGACGTCAATGAAAATGTCAAAGAGTATACTGTTGAAGGGGGAGATAATGTGAATCAACTCAGGCTTGATCAAAGAGAGGAGATATTCATCAAGGCCATCACCTGGATTAATTTGAAGCTACAATTTAATCCTTCAAATTTTGAAGGAGGTTTAAATGAAAAGGAATTGCTAGATTAAGGAATTTATTGAATGTATGAAGCCTCCATTGTACTTCGGAATCTTCTTCAAATGCTCTTAGATATTTATCATGTTTAAAAAAGAGAGTGTAGAGGAGAGTATTTACTACCGTTGAGATGAAAATATCTTGTGTAGGAAACCAACCTTCGATACATCACTTAATTTTCACTCTCGTGAGCCAAGAAGATTGATATGGAAGAAAGGAAACAAACTAAACTATGTCTATAAACATAAAATACTACATAAGAAAGGAATATCAAATAGTCAAAATATTTTGATTATAGAAAAAGAAATCTCTATAAATGCATACTTTACCCATGAACTGGTGAAGCCTTAGCCTTGGATACCAATGTGCCAGAGGGACATCTACACATTGCGGTGTCATATGTAGAAACAAAAAATAGAAAAGCACCAAAAGTCACACCAAAAAGAATCTCATGCACTATGAAACTATTCATCACCAACACACACTCATATAGGGCAACATGTTGGGGTTGTATAGGGGTTTGCCTTATTCAAACCCCTGTTTCTATGTTTATACCTCCATAGACAACTAGATACATAGATTGGATAAAATAAAAGATTAGATTGTGCAATAGAAACAAACTCTTCTTAATGGAGGAAACCCACTATTATTTGAGATAAAATGTTAATTTGATTAATTCAAATAGATAATAAATACATTTAGAGACTAGTGACATGATGTTATATTGAAAAAAAATACATACAAGAGATAAGAGAGAAAGGAAAACATTACATAGGAAAGACCCCTCTCTTGAAATAATGGCACGATTGTAAGCAAGATAATAATTGTTTTTTATTTTCATGAGTGCAGATTTTGGTAGAGTTTTATTACTAGTGTGAGAGATAGATATCCGAGAGTGTGAATGTTGCAAAATGAAAGAGAAAGAAGAGTTTTTCTGCTCAAAATGAGTGGGAATAGCCATTTTGAATGTGCCCAAAAGAAGGGACATGCATCAAAAGAGGCTCGATGTAGAATATATCCAATTTAAATCTAAAATCATTTCGGGACGTTTGTGCGCTACATACATGTATGCTCACCACTCTCCCATTTGACCAAATCAATCCCACATTTGGATTAGGGGTTGCTAATGCTTCATCTTTAAAATCCATGATGCTGGAATGATAGTATCTTGATTATTATTTTTTATTATAAACACACCGAGCCTATTGCATAAGTGTCATTAATGCACTAGGTGTAGTTTACGACACTAAATTTTTCCCCCACTTTGTAGGACTACTCAACTCAAGGGAACAAGTGCACTAAACTAACTTAGAAATTTGTGTTCATAGAACTCATGCAGTGTATTAAATGCATTAATTACTTTAAAAAGGGATATTGTAGAGGCCACCAAGGTCAACAAGGAAAATACGAATGGTGACCCCAGTGCCCAACAAAAAAATATAGTGTTTGACATGAATATTCAAGTACCATAAAATCAAAAAAAAATTTAGCGCCAAAAATAAGGAAGCTCTTTGGCAAGAAGAATTATCAAGCTACATATTTTGTCACAATATTCATGTAAAAGGGTAATATATTGTAATAATGAAATAGGTATAATGATCAGATACTTATTCTTCAAAATGTTTTATGTTATCTTCTGTGATATACTCTTATTTGACCTACTATTAATACCACACTATATTTGTATTAGATATTTTAATTTCATGTAATTTTTCCTCTTCTTATTGCCTTTCTTCTACTTTTCCTTCTCCTTCTCATTGACCTTCTTCTTCTAATTTTACTTAGATTTTTGTCGTTCCTTTCCTTTTGTGTCTTGTTCCTCTTCTTGTTCTTGTCCCTCTTCACGGGTGATCCCACAATACTTCTTGAGTCCCCTCCCTTTTGTATGTTTAACCCTATTTGACCCATTACTTGTAATCAATCTAAGAAACATCTATGTGGGTATTAATTTATGATTTATAACTTATTGTAGTTATTTTTAATCCCCTCATATATTAAAAAATATCAAATTTCCATAAAATTTAAGTATGAGAGCTCTCTACTTGATTTCCTCGGTGTTTTCTATGTTTGCCAAATTCATATAGTTTCAAAGTTTCAGTTTATGTCACATCTTTCTCGTCAATCCTAACCTCCTAATACATCACCTTTAAAAAAAATTGAGTCTTTCAAGTTGGACCATTGGACATTCCCATCCCAAATACCATTTACCTGTTAAAATTGATATCCTAATCCCTTGTCCTCTGAACATTTTCTAAGTCTATTTCTTCAACCTTTAGACTTGGCCTTCCCTTCATACCTTCCTCAATCCTCTAAAATATTCAAAGGCCCTTTTAATAACTTTTAAAGTTGGACTTTTAAGATTCCCTCGGTCCCCATGCTTCCTTCTAGGAGTTTAACTTTCCTATATGCTTATCAACTTGTCAGGATTTCGTCCATCCACCTACTTTAAGGGATGTTTACCTCAATACTCTCAATATGCAAACACAAACAATGAAGAAGTGTCTCATGCATCAAGTTAAAATGTTTACAAAATATTTGACATGAAAGAGAGAAAAAAGCAAGTATTGGTTTTGGACAATATGAAGGTTTAAGAACCTTATAAATCCTCAACATGATTCTGTGAGGGGAAATGCTCTAAACTGAAGATGATGTGAATAGGTATTATCGATTTCATGTAGGCTTTGAAACACTTTGAATCACCATTTAAAATCAAATAAAGATGCATAGGCAAAAGAATTACAAGGTGTATGAGTTTTCAAACCATTCAAAAGTGTGGTCCATATTTCAAAAGCTCACTATTGTGCCAACAATATGACATGGTTCATAATAGGAAAAAAGATCTAACATATCAAGTAAGCGTAGCTAAAATAATTATTTTAATTATAGAAAGAGATATAATGAATAATAGCATGCTAAATATCTCTAATAAATGTCGCCTATCCTTTTGCAATGCTCGTGATTCCATTAGTGGTTGATAAGCCCCTACAATCACCAAATTTAATTTTGCAAGTGCCACAAAGGTATATATTTTAGCCAAAATGACGTATATTTAAGAAGTAAAAATGAATGAAATGGGTTTTTTTTCCCTAATTATTTTTGTGGTTACTATCATAGATCATGATAAACTTAAGACAATATCTAGATTCTATTTGCAATATATTTTCTAGGTTTCCTCACTTCATTTCATGCTAGACCTATAGGAGTGATGAATGAAATTACTAAAACGTTTTTCACAATTTTTTGAATGTGACTGTTAAATAATAGTTAATTGTGAGTGGGACATCACAATTTTCCTTGAATATTTAACAATTTCCTAGTACCAAGTCTCCCAAGAGTTGCTAAACGCTAATAAATGATAGATCTAATGATATATCTATATGAACTAGTAGTTCATTTAAATAATTGGTCACTAAACCAATTCTAAGGTATAGTAATTTTTTTTAGTGTTATAGAGAATTGAACATATAAATTGTAAATGAATGGATGCACTTTATATTAGTATAGTAAAGATTTAATAATGCACATTTTTGTAGTTGTATATCTCCATTATTTTATGTCAAGACTCATAGAAGTATTATAATTGCATTTTTAATCATCTGCTCTAGCCACATGTATTGATACAAAAGAAACACTGGTTGTGTGACAACATATAATACACTAGAATCTTTTTCAATTATCATTTTTTATTTATTAAATCCCTATCTCACTAGAACATGAGATGGGTTAGGATAAGGGCTTTGAATGTATATTATGATTAACATTGATCACAACTAGATCGACTAATATGTGAAAAATGAGGAGAATGAAATCGATTGCAAACCAATTTATTTAGCCACTTGGCCCTGATTCTGACTTGTTACTCACAAAACAAGACCTCATGGCACACCCACAAACATGAACATTGAACATTATAGTAAATTTAATTTGTGACATATAAACACTAATTACATGTGTATTCAAATTACTAACATAGAAGGTAGCCTAGGAATCATAACTTTGGGTGAGGAGGTTAGACTGAATGTCGCAGGCATGGGAGAAACACAAGGGAAATCTATATGCGAAAACAAACACTCTCAAATCACTTATTAACATAACTATGGTTTTCCAATGAAGGGACCACACATGCACAAATATAGGACCTAATTCAAATGAATGAGGATTAGACCAACCTCCAAAACGGGGCTCAGTAATTTCCATTGGGAAATTAGGGTGTGGTGTGTGATTAACAATGAGCTAAAAATATATATAGGAGCTATATCGTCACATCCATGAGCAAGATCGGATGCTTGAAGTTGATTGGCATCATGTAGATATGACAATCATAAATGAAGATTGAGAAAACATCAGAGTGTTTTTAGGAGTGGTCTCGTTTGATTTATGTTTACTGAAATTCTAATCATGCAATCATTTCATGTGATCCTAGAAGCTAAAAGGAGTTAAAGTTTCGTAGTCCCGCATGGGTAAACGATGTTGCTTCGAAGACCGGGAGTGGAGGCTTAGACCAGTCTGGAACGAACGGATGTGAACCCAGTAACTCAAAAATTCCCAATAACAAAAATATGAGCAGTGGTTGGTATACCAAAATAGGTTTACATTTCATGGATTTTAATGACAATGGAAAAGATGGTGTATTCATCGGGCGAATCGTTTACTTGGTTGCCACTCCGGATAGAAAGCCCCACCTTATCTCCATAACAAACAAAAACGACGAAGAGTACATGTGAATCATTAAAAGTCAAGAAAATGAAATAGATTAATACAGTTGCTAACAATACTTGTTCATGTCGATTTATACTCGTGTTAAAATATCAGTATTGCCTACCAACCTACCCAACAACAGCTGATTTAATTCGTGTATCTATATATACAAACACAAAGAAACAGATTTTCACATCTCAGTTCAGAAACAATTTGGCATTTTATCCTGTTTAAGTTGTGATCAGACTCTGAAAGAGGAAGTATTGTACGATTCTAGCAATGCAGACATTTTATGGCCGCCTCGTGCTGCCACTTTTGGCATTGTGGTTCACTATTCAATTTGTTTCAGCGAAACATGCTGTGATCACACGGCGCTACAATTTCACTGTGGGTTATATAATTCTATGGAATGAGTTGAATGTTTTATTGTTTAGGAAAGTATTAAATTTTTACAGATAGCCGTGATTGATTCTTTGTTCTAAATATCCACAGATCCAAATGACGAATGTGACTCGTCTTTGCACCACGAAAGCTCTCTTGACTGTCAACGGGCAATATCCGGGGCCTCCAGTAGTTGCTCGAGAAGGAGATCGCGTGGTTATCAAAGTAACAAATAATGTTAAAAACAATATTAGCATACATTGGTATCTCTTCTGCTCCCGCTACTCAGTTATTTACTTAATAAAAATAATATTATATGCTGATGTCCCTTTAGTGGGTGCACCTAATGAATTCCTATGAATCGCTCAGGCATGGAATTCGGCAGCTTAGATCTGGATGGGCGGATGGTCCTGCTTATGTCACTCAGTGTCCAATTCAAACCGGGCAAAGTTATGTGTACAAGTTTATTGTCAAAAGGCAGAGAGGAACACTGTGGTGGCATGCCCACATCTCATGGTTGCGAGCAAGCATACATGGGCCCATTATCATCTATCCCAAGAAGAATGCTTCTTACCCATTCCCTCGCCCACACCAGGAAGTGCCTATTGTTTTCGGTATGCCCTTCAGTACTCGTTGATAATGTGTTGCCATTGTACGTACATAGTCCTAAATTTACAATGAAAATACTGCTGTTGATAATGTGTTGCAAATTGCAGGGGAGTGGTGGAATGCAGACACTGAGACTGTTATCAATCAAGCAATGCAAAGTGGTGCGCAAGCTAATGTGTCAGATGCATATACCATCAACGGGCTCCCTGGACTTATGTATAACTGCTCTACCAACGGTGAGGGCGGGGTATTAAAATGGATGAAACATAACTAGACTGGTCGCTATTGTTCATTTGTTTAAATGTAAATGTAACAAAGGTTTCCTGTGTTGTGTAATGCAGATACATTCAGGCTCAAAGTGAACCCTGGGAAAACTTACCTACTGCGTATAGTTAATGCTGCACTCAATAGTGACCTGTTTTTCGCAATAGCCAACCACACATTGACTGTGGTAGAAGCGGATGCTGTGTATGTCAAGCCTTTTCAAACCAATGTTATTCTCATCACTCCCGGTCAGACTACCAACGTCCTCTTGACAGCTATGTCTCAGCCACCCAATGCCACATTCCTCATGTTAGCAGGCCCATTCGCTACGGGAACAGCAGCTTTTGATAACTCAACCAGTGCTGGAATTTTAGAGTATGTAACTTCCAATGCGACAGCAGTTAATTCATCCTCATCCTCTCTTCCTATGATGAAACCGACGCTTCCAGCCCCCAACGATACCTCCTTTGCCGCCAATTTTAGCCAAAAGATGAGAAGCTTGGGCAATCCGAAATTTCCTGCAGCAGCTGTCCCTCAGAAGATGGATAAACAGTTCCTATTCACAGTCGGGTTGGGGCTAAATCCGTGTCCCCAAGGACAGACATGTCAAGGCCCCAACGGTACCAAATTTGCAGCCTCCATTAACAACATATCCTTCATTCTTCCCACCACCGCTCTTCTTCAAGCATACTACTTTAATCAGTCCAATGGAGTTTACAATACCACTTTCCCTGACAATCCGCCATTTCCTTTCAACTACACCGGCACGCCGCCTAACAACACACAGACCCTCAACGACACCAGAGTCGAAGTGCTTCCCTTTAACACTAGCGTACAGCTAGTTCTGCAGGACACCAGCATTGCGACCTTCGAGAGCCATCCTCTGCATCTGCACGGCTTCAACTTCTTCATAGTGGGTCAGGGTATGGGAAACTACAATGCAAGCACTGACCCATCTAACTTTAATCTGGTGGATCCTCCGGAGAGAAACACAGTTGGAGTTCCCAGTGGAGGTTGGGTGGCTCTCAGATTCCTAGCTGATAATCCAGGTATTAATATCATTACGTAATGTTAGCTTCAATCGCTCATCTGGTTCAAAGATTTGTGCTTCTTTCGTATAAACATATATCCGATTGTATGTATGTTTTTTGCAGGAGTGTGGTTCATGCATTGTCATCTCGAGCTGCATACCAGCTGGGGATTGAAGATGGCGTGGGTTGTTTTAAATGGAAATGGTGGCAGATCTCAATCTCTTCTTCCTCCTCCCAAAGATCTTCCCCCCTGTTGATCATTCATCCTTCAATTAGACTATTCAATTTGTGCTTCCTAAAATCTGACTGCATCCAATCGTGTGCTGGTCCAAAGTAGTTTGCAAACGATCGATAAAGAGAAACATATCAGTATATTTGTGTATCAATAAGTATGCTTTGGAATATATCAGTGATGAGACCTTGGTTGAATTACTATGACAGAGACATCTCCACATGGACCTTTCAAAAGTGAAAGTGCGAAGGTAGAATTAAAATTACAAGTTTTGCAGAGAATTTCTAACAGTAAGATTCACATTTCCTTATAATATACTTATTTATTGTTGTTTTATATGGTTGAGATTTTCAGCAGTATATTTCTTCATTCGAATACTTAATTGAAAATAATGTTGTTCTGTGACAGATAATTTAATCTTAAATATTATCTTCATTTTTCAACATCTAAATAGTCAATTAATAAATAAGAAAAAATGTATAATGAATCATTAGAAAAATTACAATTTTGTTATTGACAATTTAGTCTATTTTGAAATATAGTAAGATTTATAAGAAACTTTTAAAAACACATTGATATCTATCGTTTGTAACCTTTTTCTCATGATTTCTGTCAGATTGTTATCTGATACTACCTCATTTTGTACTAGGACTAGCACTTTTCTGAATTAGTTTTTAAGTGCATTATAAAATGTTAAATTTAATTAAATAATTGGATTAAGGCATACTTATAGATATGTAAATGAAAGATCTGTCTTTGTTTTATTTAATCTCAATTATAATACCACTTCTCCTCCTTCTATGCATAGAATCTATCTAGATTTGCATCAACATATTTGATGTGATTAATGATGACTCATATCTTCAATACTAAATATGAAATATATGGAAATTATTCAATTCATTGTGAAAAAATATATTTTCTCAATAATCTCTCTATATTTGAACATTTATTCATTCCCTTAATTAGAGCTTCTATCAAACGGAGGGGGTGGGGGCTTTGTGGTGTAGAGCTCCGAGATGGGCATTCATTATGTCGAATCTCTTCTAGATAAAAACTACATTCTTGGAATTTAGTTTCTCCCCCCCACACATGCACATAATTGCACTTGCTTGTATTGATATGCTACATGCATATGATTTAATTTGTTTTTATAATTTAACTCAATTCCTATATAATTTGAATTGTAATCTTATAAGTACCATTGAAACTTTAATATGTTTTCAGTATATGATACATAATGCACGTGTGACATATAAATGATTTAACAACAATATAACACAAATATAGCTAGCTACAACATATAATTGATGTATATCATTGTTAAGGTGTATACCTATTGATATCAATTGATATTCATATGGTTTTCATTTATCACATAAAACTTTATAGACATTTTTATTGTCAGTGCACATACCACTATTACAGCGGCGTCAATTGATATTGACTTATTTCATGGAATCGATGATGACTTACATCTTCAGTATTGAATATTTAATGTATGGGAATTATTCAGTTCATTGCGAAATAATCTATACTACCAATAATGTGGCTATGTTTTCATATTTTGTTTCTCTTAATTAAAGCTTCATAAAGTGGAGGGGGTTTGGGGCTTTGTGGTGTGGAGTTTTGAGATGGGGTTTGGCTCTATAGAATCTCTTCTAGTTAAGAAAACATATTATTGGAATAAATGCACACACACACACAAATAACTACTTGCTTGTATTGAAATTCTACATACATATAATTTAAATCAATTCATACATAATATGAATTATAATCCAAGGACCATTGAAATTGAAATATGCTTTCACTACATAATAAATAAAGCATATGTTACATATAAATGTTTTAACAATTATATCAAACACAAATTGATGCAGGGGCATCTGGGAGGGGGCACAAATAGCTTGCACCAAACCTCAATTTTGAAATATTAAAATGAGGATTTTCATTTCTTATCTTTATTTTGATAAATTTTAGCTTATAAGTTTGTAAGTGTTTTATTTGAGTAATTAAATTCTTTGAAGAAAATTAACAACACTAACAAAGCTAAGGAGAGTCAAATATGAGGTGAAATGAACAAACAATAAGAAATATTGTCCAAGTAAGTTTAAAGTGATAGGTAGTTTAAATAAAATAATTGAAACATATTGCAGGCATATCAATCAGTGTGGGATGGAGGCGTGGCGAAGAGGTGTCTGGGGTAAATGAAGAGTTTGGATGTTAAACAAAAAAAAACTAGAATAAGAATGAAGGCGTGGGGCCACATGTGGATTTGAAAAGATGGGAAATAATTATTATGTAAAATAAAACAAAATAGAAATCCGAAAAAGAAGAGAGGGTGCGCCAAAATGATTGAGAAAAACTGAAAGGTGAAAAGGGATTTATGAGTAAGGAAAAATAATAACATTGTGTGGGAAGATCAACATATTTTTAATTACAAAGGGAAGGAGAGTGTGTAGAGTAGAAGACATCAAACCTATGAGATTCAAAAACAAAGGGATAGCCAGAAAAGCGTGTGGAGGAAATAAAGAACAGATGATAAGAAATTGATGCCCAGTGCATGAATACAGACAGGGTAGAGATCATGGAAAAGGATATGAAGCATGGACAAGGAAAACCAGAAATAGATGAGCCTGCTAGGGTTGTGTGGTAAATGGATTGAGAAGATAGATGTAGTAGTGATTTAGAACAAAGCATGTAAGAGACACGACTTGTTAACAAAGACAAAGTGAAAAAAGGAAAAAAATAGAGATTCATTTCTACATCTGTAACTATTTTTCTCCTAGTCAATAATGTTTGTAATTTTCATTTAAAATTTTGTGTTGATTATTAATTAATTTTTTTTTTTGACACTATAGTGATATTGGATAGAGCCCTAATTACCCATTACTGTTTTGTTTTGTACTCGTGGTCCCTTTAGTTGATCTTTCGTATTGGATTTGATCACTTCCCCATCTCTCTTGCTTGATTGTCTTGGAAGGAAATTCTTTTTTCCTTTCACTTTGAGAAAATGTGGCTCAAGCAACCTAACCTGTTCTATAGAATTAGAAAATGATGGAATGTCAGGACTAACAATACGACTATGTTTTGAGTTTCTAAAAAAATGAGATTGGTCAAAGCTAAGGTTATTATTTTGAATGATACTTGTTTTGTTCATATCTTTTCTGAGAAGAAAATCATTTAAAGGGATCTCAAGGTTGTGTAAGATTCCATTCAAAAAAGATGGTTAAAGTTGCAGTATCCTAGACTAGTAAAATTCCTTGCTGGCTTGTCTCCATAACCTCATTTCAAAGGAGGAAGAATTATGCTAACAAATATAGAGAGATCTCTATAGTTGCGATGCGAGGATAAGAATAGTATATTTTTTCATCTTTCCACTCTTAAAAATAAGGCTTCTAATTGGATCTCGTCCACCAATGAGAACTGTGCGCTATTGGATTTGGAAAAGCACATTAATGTGGCAGTTGCTAGTTTTTTCTCCAATCGCCTCTTTGAGGAAGGATTGCCTCTGAGTGGTGATGTGGAGAATTTTTTTGGATGTTATACCTAATGTTATTAAAGATGATACTAATAGAATTCTCAATTCCATCCCCTTTGATGATAAAATTAAAAATATGGTGTTCTCTTTTGAATATAACAAGGCTTGGGTCCAGATGCTTTTCCTTTTTTCTACTTCCAATGTTTCTGGGAGATTGTGGAAAAAGATATTTATGATCCAGCTAAGGAATTTTTTGGTTGTAGAAGGATTCTCAAGGAACTCAATGCCGATTTAATTGTTCTTGTCCCTAGTTTCATGGGGGCTAATTATTTTGATACTTTCAGATAGACTAGTCTCTACAACTCTATTTATAAAATATTTTTCAAAATTATGGCTTTAAGATTGTAGCTGGTCCTCTCAATGATTATTTCTCCTAAGAAAAATGTTTTTTTTTCATAGGAGGAAAATTATTGATTCTATTGCAATTTTTTACGAGAACAGTCACTCATTGAGATGCAAAACGAGAGTAGGGATTCTCCTCAAGCTTGATCTTATGAAGGCTTATGACCGTGTGAGTTGGGGTTTTCTTATTAAAGTTCTTAAAGATTTTGGTTTTAGAGATATTTTTTTGGAGATTTCTTGGCAATTTGTTTCGCTTCCTACCTTTTAGGTGGTGATTAATTACTCCCCCTCTAGTTTATTCAATAGTTATAAGGGTATCGAATAGGGGGATCTAATTTCCTCTTTTCTCTTTATTATTATGGTTGAAGCCTTGAGCTGTTTCATTTTTAAAGTTGTAGTTGTTGGTTTGCTTAGAGGTTTATCCCCCTCCTCTTCTAATCTGGTTTGTTCACACCAACAAAGGGATGCTGTAGACAGATACAACAAAGCTCAACAACAGAAAAGCCAAAAAACATCTGAGAAGGTTTGTACATTACTTCTCTTGTGGCACAAGAGGCTACAAGACACAGGGCACCCAAAATGAAACAATCATGAGCCAAACACAAAAGAGCGACAATGCAAACAAGGCCGGCCAAATCAACAGATCGAAACCACCTTATAGATCTGAGAAATCGAAAATGAGGGTTTAACTAGCACCCCAACCCACACATTTGGGTTTTACCAGGCTCCCTTAACCTATAGCAGAGTCTCCAGATCACTAACAGCAAAACCTAAGCCTAATCGAAAACACAAACTGGCCAAATTGGGCCATTGAAAACTACCAGCATCCAGCCTATCCATTAAAAAAGAAAAATACCAAGGGTTTTTCTAGGCTCCCTCAACCTTGAGGATGGGTTTTAAGAGGCTCCAAGAACCAGACACGGTACTACTAGCATCCATCCAGCCCTTGAACGAATGAAAAACAATAGGTTTTTCCTAGGCTCCCTCAACCTTAAAAATGGGTTTTACACAGATCCCACAACCAGACAAGACCCAGATCATAGTAAAACAACCGGAAAAAAAAAATGGGAAATAGGGTTTTTAAAAGGCACTCTAAAGCTTTTAAAGGAAAGACCAAGAGGGTTTTTACAGGCTCCCTCAACCCGTAAAGCAACTTGTGAAGATGGGTTAAGAAAGGAAACCCAAACCCAACTATGACGGTCACCATGGAAGGATTGGCAGACACCCACAACCAGCAACACGAGCATCATTAGGATTCAAAAAGCTCCCTCACCCCTTCTCTCCACCTCAATAGGAGAAAGAGCCACCTCTATAGGCAAGAGTGGAAAGAAAGCCAACCATCCACAAAGTCCATTTGCAGCCCGCAGAAGTTGAAGCACTCCCTCATACCTTGTCTCCACCTCAAAAGGAGAGAGAGCTACCTCAATCAGACACCGAGGAGAGCAGACCCACTGCCTAAGCAATCCTTGTAGCACCCAACATACAAGAAGCCCCTCCACCTCAGTAGGAGGGCAACCCAAAGACAACAGAGAACCGGGAAAATAGGGGAGAGCAGAAGAGACTCACAACAAGGATGAGACAAGGAAATAAACAAGGGTCTACTCACACCGAAAAGAAAAAAAAACTCCCACCAAAATGATTGCACAAAGCCAAGCTCTCGCAAGTCCTTGGATCGAACACCCAACTACGGGTGAGGGTTCTCAATGTGATCCAAGGAAAGAAAGTGAGAGAAAGAATAGGGAGGGAGAATAGAAACAACCACCAGCGCTGTCAAAAACAATAATAACAACCTCCCATCTTGGCTCATCACAGACCAAGCCCACCCTTACCATCACACACGATAGAGCAGTAAACCTTGGAGCAAAAAAATAGACATGAGAGAATCGGTAGCTCCCACAAGCTTGAGAATGGGTTTTAAGAGGATCCCACAACTTGATAGCGTACTACTAGCATCCAGCCAACCCCTGAATGAAAGAAAAACAATACGTTTTTTCCAGGCTCCCTCAACCTTAAAAATGGGTTTTACACGGATCCAACAACCAGACAGGAACCAGATCACAATAAAACAACCTAAAAACAACAATATGGGAAACGGGGTTTTTAAAAGCCACCCTAAACATTTTAAAGGAAAGAACAAGAGGGTTTTTATAGGCTCCCTCAACCCACAAAGCAACTTATGAAGCTGGGTTAATAAAGGAAACCCAAACCCAACTGTGACGGTCACCATGGAAGGATTGACAGGCACCCACAACTAGCAACACGAGCATCAATAGGATTCAAAAAGCTCCCTCACCCCTTCTCTCCACCTCAATAGGAGAAAGAGCCACCTCTATAGGCAAGAGTGGAAATCAAGCCAACCATACACAAAGTCCATTCGCAGTTCGCAGAAGCTGAACCACTCCCTGATACCTTGTCTCCACCTCAAAAGGAGAAAGAGGCACCTCAATAGGACACTGAGGAGAGAAGACCCACTGCTTAAGCAATCCTTGCACAACCCAACACACAAGCAGCCCCTCCACCTCAATAGTAGGGCAACCCAAAGCCAACGGAGAACCAAGAAAAGAGGGAAGAGTAGAAGAGACTCACAACCAGGATGAGACAAGGAAATAAACAAGGGTCTGGTCACACCCAAAAGAAAAAAAACTCCCACCAAAATGACTGCACAAAGCCAAGCTCTAGCAATTTCCTGGATCGAACACCCAACTACCGGTGAGGGTTCTCAATGAGATCCAAGGAAAGAAAGGGAGAAAAAGAACAGGGAGGGAGAATAGAAACAACTACTAGCGCTGTTCAAAAAAATAATAACAACTTCCCATCCTGGTTCATCACAGACCAAGCCCACACTTACCATCACGCACGATAGAGTAGCAAACCTGGGAGCAAAAAAAAAGACATGAGAGAATCTACAACTCCCACAACATCCTCCCAACACCACCCAAAGGCCACCACCACTCCAGATCCATAGGAAAGAATTGCAACTACCGCCATAGGGCACAAAGAAGGTGAAAAAACACGGAGACCCGCTATGTTAAGGAGAAACCAGTCCATGCCCATCATAACACCTGCCTAGCCAAAAACAAAATGAACCACCCAAAACAACGACCCATTTGGCATAGCAAGCCCTGCGACCAACCAATCCTTGCTGCCTTCATCGTCATAAGAGTTAGTGTCCTCGTCCTCCCCTACAGATGCCCTACCGCCCCCACAATCACTTCTCCCACCTTCGCTTATTTCAAAGTTTATTTCATATGCCCTCCACATTAATAATTTGTTGATAATACTTTGATTTTGAGATACTCTTGAATTAGAGAAGTAAGATCTTTGAAGCCTATATTGTTAGGTATGAATCTAACTCGAGTCAAAAAGTTAGTTTTGAGAAGAGCTCTTTATTCTTATTTAACACTCCTATTCTTAGACAGAGAAGAATTGTTGATATTTTGGGTTGTAAAATTGAGGATCTTCCTACAACTTATCTTGGTCTCCCGCTTCATAGTAATGTGATTCATAATTTATTTTGGAATGGGTTGATTGATAGATTCAATTCAGAACTTGTTAGATGGAAAGTTATGCATCTTAGTCAAGCGAGTAAAGTTCAAATGATCAAGGATTTGATTTAGAATATTTTGGTGTATGCTATGAACCTTTTTAAAACTCCCTCAATTTTTTATGAAAGAATTGAAAATATTTAGAAATGCTTTCTCTTGTTTGTCACAGAAGATAGTAAATGTATTCATTTGGCTTCTTGGACCAAGTTTGCTTGCCTTATAAATCTAGTGGTTTGAGTATCAAAAAGCTTGAGGATTTCAATGTTGCTTTGTCAGCTAAGTAATTACAAAGACTTTTCTTTGGAGATTTGGATTGGTGTAAGATTATAGCTGTAAATATGCCCAGGCCATGCTTCGTTTGGGGCAACTCTTGGAGGCTCTTTCTCACCCTACTAAGATGGTGCTTTGGAATAATTTGATCAAGGCCATATGTATTCTCTCTGAGGGTATTAGATGGATTCTAGGGAATGGATGGAGCATTGAATTTTTATATGATTGGTGGATTGGAGATTCCCCTATTTTCGAGGTCCCTTCCTTTAGACCAATTAGGGAGGCTTTCTTGGCCCAATTTGGTGATAAGATGGTGCATTACTTTACTAATGATAGTCGAAGGAACCTTAGTGATTGATCGAGGTCTAGGTGAGCTCCAATTTTTTGAGCTTCTAGCATATTCCTTTCATGGCTTCTTTTCTAGATCATATTATTTGGGGGCCTCCACCCTTTGGATTTTTTTTTTCCACCTTAGCCTTTTCCCTTCCCTATCATCCTAAGTTGACCTTTTCTCTATGGGATTTTCAATCTGGAATTGTAAGTTGATTCTTAAGATTAACATCTTTTTCTGGTTCTTGATTCAAACTAAGATTCTTACTTTGGATAACCTTTGTAAGCATGGTATTTTTCCTGTTAATAAATGCCTTCTTTGTTATTTGCATAAATAGAGAGTGTCAATTATCATTTTATGGAGTGTTGTTTTACCAGATAATTTTGGTCTCTTATCTTGGCCACCTAGAATTTTAATTGGGTCTTCCTTTCCTCTGTCGGGGAGATGTGGTCTCACTGGTCCCCTCCTTCTCTTAATCTATCTTTGAATTTACTTTGGTCTTTGATTATGCCTCATGTGTCTATGTAGATCTGAAAACAAGAGAAACAACTGTGTCTTTAGGGATGTACTTCTCCCTTTTAAGGTGGTGTTTTAGAGGATTCGTACAGTTGTAAAGGATAATTTCTAGATTGTACTTAAGGATGTTAATCTTGGCTTGCCTCCTATATATATTAATGCTTCAGATCAGTAGTCTCCTATTAATTGGGGTTCAAATTTTGATATTTCTAGAACTTTGGGAAATGTTAAAACCTCTAGAACTAATGTTAAATGGTCTACTCCATTTTTTGATTCGGTGAAGGTTAATTTTGACGGGGCAGCTAAGGGGAATCCTGGGCCAACTAGTTGTGGGGTGTGCTGAGTGATGATTATGGCAGGCTCCTTTTGCAAATGGCACTCCCTTTGGGAATCAAGTCCAACCACCTGGCTGAAGCCTCATCTATTTTTAATTCCTTCAAGTTAGCTCTTGATCTTGGTTCTTGGAAGGTTTAGATTGAGGATGATTCACTCAACATAATTAATTGTTTAAACTTATTACATACTTCAAGTTGTTCCATTAAATATTTGGTGAAGGTTGTGTTAAACATTATCAAGGATTTTGATAGTTTGTATATTTATGATATTTTTAGGGAAGGTAATTCTCTTGCGGATGCTTTTGAAAATATTGGTGCATTCCAAAGACAAGGATTTTATTGGAATGGGATTGACCCTCTTCCCCCTAACATTGAGGACAATATGAAACTTGATATTCGTTGCAAATGTGATGATGATGATTATCACTGGTTGTCATTTCAAAGTCAACATAATGGTTGTCATTGATGTCCTTGGTGTTGGTGATCCAGTTGATGTGTTCTTGGAACGTTTGGTGCTATAAAAGTTGTGTTTTAGCATGGGTTAATTGAGTTGATGGCAATCTGGATAGTTTTATCTATTGGATATGGTGTTGATTCATTGTATTCATGTGTATCTTGATTCCATTCTTTTTTTTTACTGGGCAATGATTTTTGGAGATAGATTAAGTCCAGAATTCGAGGTTTGGTGTAGCGTATGAGCCATGATTTGGTTCTGGAATTTGTAATGGATGTAACATGTTGATATGATCATTATTGTTCATTGTGGTATCATCTAATTCTCATTCCTTCCCACCATAAGAATGTTTAGTGTTGACCTATTTTAGATCTCACTCTTGGCCAACTAAGAAGATTATGTTTCTTGGAGATAATATATATATATATATATATATATATATATGAGGAAGATTTGAATGAATTTATATAAAAAAATATGGTATTATTATTGAAGATATGCGAGATTGAAAAGGAAAGATCTGATAGTTGGAAATGGGTGAGAGTGCATTGGTATTGAGGTATCAGAAGCAGTCCAGTCTTGCAGATTGAGATTCAGTGGTGGATTCTTTCTTTTCTAAATTATTCCTTTATTTCTTCGATAGTGAGCCTTTTTCTGGGTAGTGTTCTCTCTCATAGTGAGGATCCTAGCAGTGAGCCACCCTTTGTAAAAATCACCTTAACCCGTGTCACCTTAACCCGTGTTTTATATTGAGAACTAACATTCTCTATGGTTTTTCCCTTCTTGGGTTTTCCACGTTATATCTGGTGTTCATTGTGTGATCTATTGTATGTTTATATGTTCATGCTATATTTTTCTTAAATAATTTTATTGGTCACTATAGATATGCAAAAGGGTTAGAAGAAATTGATTTAATTTTTTCATCTAATTCATTCCCCCTATCAGTTGCTCGGATATTCAACTATTGGTATCAGAGATTTGGTTACTTGGAGAAGAGCTTATCTGCTTGAGGTAGATCTTGATCCAATGGCACATAAATTGACTATTCCTATTTTTGAAGGATCCGAATATAGTTTTTGGAAATTAAAGATTAGAGGCTACCTGATCTCTTTGGGATACAACACTTGGAAAGCAGTGGAAACTTAGTATATTCAATCGGAAAATGGTCTTAGTACTCTAGATAAGGTTCAAGCTTATGAAGTGAATGAAAAGGCACGGTATGCTATGTTTAGTGCTTTATCAAAGATTGAATTGACAATGATTATTTCATTGAATACTACTCATGAGGTTTGGAAAAAGTTGAGAGATATCTATGAAGGAAGTGACAGAGTTAAATTATCAAAGAAGATAAAAACTAATCACAGATATGAGAACTTGAAAATGGAAGAAGGAGAAGATATAACAACCGATTTTTATAAGGTTGATAGTGCGGTAAATGAAATCAGAGAACTTGGTGTCAGCTTGTTGGATGAATACATAATTGAGAAGATTCTAATGTCCCTACCAGAAAGCTACAATGATAAGATCTTGACTAATGAAGAAACCTATGATCGGAAGAAATTTACAAGAGTGAAGCCTTATGGTACTCTATTAGGATTTGAGAGAGGTAAGCTTGGAAAACACAAAGCTAAGATCGAGTCTACCTTCAAAGCATCTAACGAAGATCCAGAAGATGAAATTTTAGATGAGACGAAAGCAAGCTTTGTGAGAAAACTGAAGAGAGACACCGACAAATACAAAGGTATGTTACCTTTTAAATGCTTTAGATGTGAAAAGATTGGTCACATTGCTACTAGATGTTCGGGAAAAGGTTCAAGACAAAGGTCTAGAGAAGGTAAAGGAAAATTTAATAAGAGAGCCTATTATGTCAAAGATGATGTTGGTATTTTAGATGATGATTTAAATTATGAAGATGGTGATTGCTTGTTTTGGTAAAAAGAGATGTAACAAAGATTGATATTCCTAAGGTGGTTGCTACTGTTGTACATGTTAGAAGAGATAGAAATGAATGATTGATTTATAGTGGATGCTGAAATCATATGACTCATGACTAAAGTAAGTTTGTGAAACTTGAAAAGTACGATGGTAGTTTTGTTAGGTTCAGAGATGATCAAACAACACAAATTGTGGGATTGGTTCTATTTCTTTTGATGGAAAGAACAATACTGATAATGTTTACTATGTTAATGGTTTTCATCTTAATATTTTGAGTGTTGGACAAATGTGTGAAAATGGTTACAACGTTGTTTTTCAAGATGATGGTTGTGAGATCTAGAAAGAATCTGAAATTGTTATTGTAGCAGGGAAAAAGATTGGTGGAACATGTATTTCTTGGAAGGAGATGCAAACAATTGTTTGTTATCTTAGATCAATGATATCTGACTCTGGCACCAAAGGACATGTCATATCAATTTTGACAACTTGGTGAAGATTAGCTCATCAAGTGTAGTGAGAGATTTACCGAGTTCGACCAAACCAACAAAATTTGTAGAGAATGTAAACTTTGAAGTAGATGAAAGGAAAATACAAAATAATTTAGAGCACTTGTCCACTAGGCTGTTGAATTTAGTGCACACAAAACTATGCGGTCCGACCAAAACAAGAAGTATACAAGGTGAGAAGCATTTCATGTTGTTGATTGATGATTATTCTAGAATTTCATGGTTTGCATTTTTGAGAGAGAAGCTAGAAGCATTAGAGAAATTCAAGATATTTAAGGCTCAAGTTGAAAATGAAGTTGATAGAAAAATTAAGTGTTTGAGGTCTAATAGAGGAGGAGAATTTAATTCGGAAGAGTTCAACAACTTTTGTGAGAGACATGGTATTAGAAAATAGTCATCTTCCCCTAGAACACTGCAACAGAATGGTGTAGTGGAAAGGATGAACCAAATAATTCAAGATGCAACCAAAATAGTGATCAACAGAGAAGTCTACTGGAGAGAAGCATTTCATACTATAGTCTACAATCCTAACGTAATTTTATATAAGAAAATACATGGAAATACATCTTATGAGCTATGACATGGTAGAAAGTCGACAGTGAAATATTTTAAGGTATTTGGAAGAAACTGCTACATCCGGAGAGATGAAGATAATCTTGGAAAATTTGACAATAGAGAAGATGAAGGCATATTCCTAGGATATTCAACAAAGAGGAAAGCATATCAGCGTTGTAATATAAGGCTAAACAAGATTGTTGAAAGTGAAAATGCGAAGGTTGATGAATACATTTCTAAAGAGTCTGACAAATTGGTAGGTTATGAGTCTGATGAATCGACCGACAGAAAAAGTGGAGAGAAGATCGAAGAAGGAGAAGAAGAAAAGAAAGATTAGGAAGCTTCAACTTCTACATCTAAGACATTGAGATATGTTTAGAAGAATCATTTAGTGGACCGTTTTTTCAGAGATACAAACAAAGGAATTATCACAAGAAGCAAAGCAGCTCAAGAACAAGTTTTGTTATGTTAACTTTTAGAGATTGAATTGAAAACAACAGAAGAAGCTTGCAATTATCAGAATTGGATGAAGGTAATGATAGAAGAGTTGGACACAATTGAGAATAATTCAACATGGGAACTAGTTAATAAAATGACATATAAGAATGTGATTGGAACAAAGTGGGTATTCTAGAACAAGCTCAATGAAGCTGGAAATGTTATGAGAAATAAAGAAATATTGGTTTGTAAAGGTTACACTTTGATTGAAGAGATTAATTTTGACGAGACATATGGCCTGGTTGCTCGGATGGAGGAAATTAGGATGCTTTTGGCTTTTGTAGCTTATAAGGATTTCAAGGTTTATCAGATGGATGTGAAATCAACATTTTTGATGTCCTTGGTGTTGGTGATCCAAAAGATGAACTCCTGAAACCTTTGGTACTCTGGAAGTTATGTTTCAACATGGGTTAATTGAGTTGATCTGTCAATCTAGATATTTTTGTCTATTAGATATGGTGTTGATTAATTGTATTCATGTGTATCTTGATTCCATTCTTATTTTCATTGTATTGGGCAATGATTTTTGGGTCTGGATTAAGTCTAGAATTTGAGGTTGTGTAGCAGCTTTGGTGTAGTGTAAGTCATGTTTCGGGTCCAAAATTTATAATGGATGTAACATTTTGATCTGACAATTGTTCTCCATTGTGGTATGGTTTACTTCTGATTCCTTCCCACCACAATAAGGTTTAGTGTTGACCTATTTTAGAACTCTCTCTTGGCCGATTTAGAAGATTATGTTTCCTTGAGACAATATATATATGTATATATATGTATATATATACATATATATGTATATATATACATATATATGTATATATATACATATATATGTATATATATATACATAGATATACATATATATACATACATATATATATATATGTATCTATACATGTATATATACATGTATACATGTATACATATATACATGTGTAAATGTATATATACATGTATAGATATATGTATACATGTATACATGTATATATACATGTATAGATACATATATATATATATACATATATACATATATATATATACATGTATATATGTATACATGTATATATGTAGATATATATACATGTATATATATACATGTATATACATGTATATATATACATGTATATACATGTATATATATACATGTATATACATATATACATGTATATATATATACATATATACATGTATATATGTATTTATATAAAAGAAAGATCTAAATGAATTTATATAGAAAAAGTGTCGCATTTCTATTGAATGCGATATTGGAAAGGAAAGATCTGATTTTTGGCAATATGTGAGAGTGCATTGGTACTGAGCTACCAGAAGTAGTCTGGTGTTTCAGATTGAGATTCAATGGTGGATTCTTTCTTTTCATTTTTTGTTTCTTCAGTAGTCGACCTTTTTTCTGGGCAATGAGCCCTCTTGAAGTGAGTATTCTAACAATGAGAAACCCTTTGTAAAAATTACCTTAACTGGTGTCACCTAAACCAATATTTTATTTTGAGAACTAACATTCTCTGTGATTTTTCGCTTTCTGGGTTTTCCACATCATATCTAGTGTTCATTGTGTGATTTGTTGTATGTTTATGTTTTCATGCTATATCTATCTTAATTAATTCTATTGGTTACTCCAGATGTGCAAAAGGGTTACATGAAATTGATTTATGTTTTTCAACTAATTCAAGCCCCTCTCAGTTGCCTGGATATTTAACAATATTAACCACCTTGGTTAACTTGTTTTTGTCTATGTGGGTGATTATATTTTTCAACCTATCCTTTCTTCATTATTTGATATGTTTTAATGATGATAGTTAGGTATTTTTCCCCCTTGGTGCTCACTAGCTAACTATTTCCAGTTGGATTGTGGGTGATATTAGTACCCAGTTTCTTGGTTTTTATATTTCCTTATTTCAAATAGCGCTTTTAAGGGCTTCAATTGAGACTATGTTGTTGGGTGGTCAATTGTGGGGTAGGCATTTCTTTGTTATTTTATGTGTGGGCTCCATCATGGCGGGGGACATACATCAATAGGAGTCCATTTCCTCTGATGACATTCATGGTGGGGTTTTTAGGGCTTTGATTATGACTGTTTTTGGGGTAGGCATTTCTTTTTTATTTTATATGTGGGATCCATAATAGGAGGAGAGACATCAATAGGAGCGCATTTCCTCTGACGAAATGCACATAAAAGAGAAAAATTTGTGGATTTTTACTTAATGTGGGGTTACACCCTTTTTAGAGAATCCTCATGGCTTTGATCCAAAGGTAACAAAGATTTTTGGTAGATAATGGATGCACTTTATTTTTTTGAAATGACAATAAAAGCTCAGATTTCACAAAGGAGTTGATTGTGGAGCTTATTGGGCTGCCTATGGAAGGAACAAACAATTTCAAGGGCAAAATCTTCTGAGTCCATGGTGAAAACCTTTCTAAAATATGGAGAGGGGTTGAATCTTGTCAACAATTCAAACATTTCTTACCAAGTAGACACCCTTAAACCCCTTTGGGTGGGTGTGGCTAAGGTCCTTATACAATATTTTACCTTAGATGGGTGGTTTACCAAAATCTATGGTGGTCATTTTTCTCGGCTTAAACACTTTAGAAATAAGTTCTTCGTTTGTTTCCATTCTATCTCTTATCATCCTTGGAAGCCAATATTAAAGAACATAATAAGAAGCAAAGAAACCCTAATCTTCATGAGGGCTCGATCCTTCTAATTATGGAACAATTCAATGCCCTCCCATTTTCCTCTAAGTGAAAATATCAAGGTTATCCCCCTTTGCACTCGGTGAATAGGTGTCAAAGGAGGGTATGTAGAGAAATATAGGGGAATGTGATGATGATTCAGAGGATGAGGACTAGCAAACAAAGGATGAAACTTCCTCAAAGTAAAACAAGAATAATGTGTCAGAGGAGAAGAAAAAGAGAATCTCATTAAATAGAGTATAAAAAGAAAGATTTGTTAAATTAAATAATTTTACATGCATGATTCTCCTAGATGACTTGATGAGGAGTTAGATGCTGAGGAGGTTGACAAGAACCAAAATTTGGAAGGGGAGAATTTTTTGGGCGAAAGGGAGAATGTGATGGGTGGAGGAGAAGGCTTCTTGGGAGTTCCCCTTCCCCTTGATCTTTTAATTATGCTAATCAAGAGAGAATTAATAATCCTCCCTTTCCTAGGGATCTTTAAAAATAGTCCCCTTTCCTTGGAAGTGACCCTGGGAATCTAGCTATTTTTTGGGTATTAATAGGGATGCCATAGTAGACTAGTTTAGGATTTCCTAAGAGCCTTTTTTAGAAATCAATCAAGTTAATATCAACATCCAATCCATTAAAAGAAAAGTGGTTATTTTGGAGCAAGGTGATGGTCGATATTCGTTTAGGGATCCTGTTGACAATGTGATCTCTTATGAGGAAAAAGACAAAATGCTCTCTATCTTAGAAAACATGACCAAATATGTTGCTCACTTGAAGACTATGAAGGTAGACTTGGGCTATTGAAGCCAAGATGAAGAGAATTAATTATAACCTCACTAATCTATTAGCATGAGCCTTAAAACCATTCACAGCAATGTAGAAGGGGATAAAACTTTTGTGAATCAGTGGTAGACTATGTAGGCTTTGAAGTTTGGGGGCAACATTTCAATTAATATCAACCTAGTCGAGAAGAGTAACTAGAATAAGGATGATAGTGTAGGTCCATCATCTCAAACCCATGGACATCTCAAGAACGCTAGGGAGCTAAAGCAAACATAGAATTGCAAGATCTGATGAACATTACCCAAAATATGGAACAAATGAAAGTTGAGTTTGCTAAAGCCCTGAAGAATTTGTGTTAGGTTTTATATTTTCTTTTGTTGGCCTACTATTTTAGGGTTCTGTATTCTAGGTAATTTTTGTGTTGTTGTTTGGCTATGTGTTTTCTATTTGCAGCTCTTTGTACTCAGGGTTTTCAGATCCCTTCAAAACCATTTTTTCCTTAATAATAAACCATACCCAATTTGAAATTCTGTTTAGTAAGTTGGCATGCATCAAGTAGGATTAGAGGAAGTTCATTTGTGTCAAGAAGAAGACCTATAGGTAGCCAATATGACATATAGAAACAAGGGTTGAAGAGGAAGAAGACAAAGAGGCTTTGAGCTCGATATTACAGACATAGTTAGAGGTTTAATATGGAAAATGGACACATTGGAGATGTCTCAGAGAAGAGGAGCCCATATAGAGGACGTCAATGAAAATGTCAAAGAGTATACTGTTGAAGGGGGAGATAATGTGAATCAACTCAGGCTTGATCAAAGAGAGGAGATATTCATCAAGGCCATCACCTGGATTAATTTGAAGCTACAATTTAATCCTTCAAATTTTGAAGGAGGTTTAAATGAAAAGGAATTGCTAGATTAAGGAATTTATTGAATGTATGAAGCCTCCATTGTACTTCGGAATCTTCTTCAAATGCTCTTAGATATTTATCATGTTTAAAAAAGAGAGTGTAGAGGAGAGTATTTACTACCGTTGAGATGAAAATATCTTGTGTAGGAAACCAACCTTCGATACATCACTTAATTTTCACTCTCGTGAGCCAAGAAGATTGATATGGAAGAAAGGAAACAAACTAAACTATGTCTATAAACATAAAATACTACATAAGAAAGGAATATCAAATAGTCAAAATATTTTGATTATAGAAAAAGAAATCTCTATAAATGCATACTTTACCCATGAACTGGTGAAGCCTTAGCCTTGGATACCAATGTGCCAGAGGGACATCTACACATTGCGGTGTCATATGTAGAAACAAAAAATAGAAAAGCACCAAAAGTCACACCAAAAAGAATCTCATGCACTATGAAACTATTCATCACCAACACACACTCATATAGGGCAACATGTTGGGGTTGTATAGGGGTTTGCCTTATTCAAACCCCTGTTTCTATGTTTATACCTCCATAGACAACTAGATACATAGATTGGATAAAATAAAAGATTAGATTGTGCAATAGAAACAAACTCTTCTTAATGGAGGAAACCCACTATTATTTGAGATAAAATGTTAATTTGATTAATTCAAATAGATAATAAATACATTTAGAGACTAGTGACATGATGTTATATTGAAAAAAAATACATACAAGAGATAAGAGAGAAAGGAAAACATTACATAGGAAAGACCCCTCTCTTGAAATAATGGCACGATTGTAAGCAAGATAATAATTGTTTTTTATTTTCATGAGTGCAGATTTTGGTAGAGTTTTATTACTAGTGTGAGAGATAGATATCCGAGAGTGTGAATGTTGCAAAATGAAAGAGAAAGAAGAGTTTTTCTGCTCAAAATGAGTGGGAATAGCCATTTTGAATGTGCCCAAAAGAAGGGACATGCATCAAAAGAGGCTCGATGTAGAATATATCCAATTTAAATCTAAAATCATTTTGGGACGTTTGTGCGCTACATACATGTATGCTCACCACTCTCCCATTTGACCAAATCAATCCCACATTTGGATTAGGGGTTGCTAATGCTTCATCTTTAAAATCCATGATGCTGGAATGATAGTATCTTGATTATTATTTTTTATTATAAACACACCGAGCCTATTGCATAAGTGTCATTAATGCACTAGGTGTAGTTTACGACACTAAATTTTTCCCCCACTTTGTAGGACTACTCAACTCAAGGGAACAAGTGCACTAAACTAACTTAGAAATTTGTGTTCATAGAACTCATGCAGTGTATTAAATGCATTAATTACTTTAAAAAGGGATATTGTAGAGGCCACCAAGGTCAACAAGGAAAATACGAATGGTGACCCCAGTGCCCAACAAAAAAATATAGTGTTTGACATGAATATTCAAGTACCATAAAATCAAAAAAAAATTTAGCGCCAAAAATAAGGAAGCTCTTTGGCAAGAAGAATTATCAAGCTACATATTTTGTCACAATATTCATGTAAAAGGGTAATATATTGTAATAATGAAATAGGTATAATGATCAGATACTTATTCTTCAAAATGTTTTATGTTATCTTCTGTGATATACTCTTATTTGACCTACTATTAATACCACACTATATTTGTATTAGATATTTTAATTTCATGTAATTTTTCCTCTTCTTATTGCCTTTCTTCTACTTTTCCTTCTCCTTCTCATTGACCTTCTTCTTCTAATTTTACTTAGATTTTTGTCGTTCCTTTCCTTTTGTGTCTTGTTCCTCTTCTTGTTCTTGTCCCTCTTCACGGGTGATCCCACAATACTTCTTGAGTCCCCTCCCTTTTGTATGTTTAACCCTATTTGACCCATTACTTGTAATCAATCTAAGAAACATCTATGTGGGTATTAATTTATGATTTATAACTTATTGTAGTTATTTTTAATCCCCTCATATATTAAAAAATATCAAATTTCCATAAAATTTAAGTATGAGAGCTCTCTACTTGATTTCCTCGGTGTTTTCTATGTTTGCCAAATTCATATAGTTTCAAAGTTTCAGTTTATGTCACATCTTTCTCGTCAATCCTAACCTCCTAATACATCACCTTTAAAAAAAATTGAGTCTTTCAAGTTGGACCATTGGACATTCCCATCCCAAATACCATTTACCTGTTAAAATTGATATCCTAATCCCTTGTCCTCTGAACATTTTCTAAGTCTATTTCTTCAACCTTTAGACTTGGCCTTCCCTTCATACCTTCCTCAATCCTCTAAAATATTCAAAGGCCCTTTTAATAACTTTTAAAGTTGGACTTTTAAGATTCCCTCGGTCCCCATGCTTCCTTCTAGGAGTTTAACTTTCCTATATGCTTATCAACTTGTCAGGATTTCGTCCATCCACCTACTTTAAGGGATGTTTACCTCAATACTCTCAATATGCAAACACAAACAATGAAGAAGTGTCTCATGCATCAAGTTAAAATGTTTACAAAATATTTGACATGAAAGAGAGAAAAAAGCAAGTATTGGTTTTGGACAATATGAAGGTTTAAGAACCTTATAAATCCTCAACATGATTCTGTGAGGGGAAATGCTCTAAACTGAAGATGATGTGAATAGGTATTATCGATTTCATGTAGGCTTTGAAACACTTTGAATCACCATTTAAAATCAAATAAAGATGCATAGGCAAAAGAATTACAAGGTGTATGAGTTTTCAAACCATTCAAAAGTGTGGTCCATATTTCAAAAGCTCACTATTGTGCCAACAATATGACATGGTTCATAATAGGAAAAAAGATCTAACATATCAAGTAAGCGTAGCTAAAATAATTATTTTAATTATAGAAAGAGATATAATGAATAATAGCATGCTAAATATCTCTAATAAATGTCGCCTATCCTTTTGCAATGCTCGTGATTCCATTAGTGGTTGATAAGCCCCTACAATCACCAAATTTAATTTTGCAAGTGCCACAAAGGTATATATTTTAGCCAAAATGACGTATATTTAAGAAGTAAAAATGAATGAAATGGGTTTTTTTTCCCTAATTATTTTTGTGGTTACTATCATAGATCATGATAAACTTAAGACAATATCTAGATTCTATTTGCAATATATTTTCTAGGTTTCCTCACTTCATTTCATGCTAGACCTATAGGAGTGATGAATGAAATTACTAAAACGTTTTTCACAATTTTTTGAATGTGACTGTTAAATAATAGTTAATTGTGAGTGGGACATCACAATTTTCCTTGAATATTTAACAATTTCCTAGTACCAAGTCTCCCAAGAGTTGCTAAACGCTAATAAATGATAGATCTAATGATATATCTATATGAACTAGTAGTTCATTTAAATAATTGGTCACTAAACCAATTCTAAGGTATAGTAATTTTTTTTAGTGTTATAGAGAATTGAACATATAAATTGTAAATGAATGGATGCACTTTATATTAGTATAGTAAAGATTTAATAATGCACATTTTTGTAGTTGTATATCTCCATTATTTTATGTCAAGACTCATAGAAGTATTATAATTGCATTTTTAATCATCTGCTCTAGCCACATGTATTGATACAAAAGAAACACTGGTTGTGTGACAACATATAATACACTAGAATCTTTTTCAATTATCATTTTTTATTTATTAAATCCCTATCTCACTAGAACATGAGATGGGTTAGGATAAGGGCTTTGAATGTATATTATGATTAACATTGATCACAACTAGATCGACTAATATGTGAAAAATGAGGAGAATGAAATCGATTGCAAACCAATTTATTTAGCCACTTGGCCCTGATTCTGACTTGTTACTCACAAAACAAGACCTCATGGCACACCCACAAACATGAACATTGAACATTATAGTAAATTTAATTTGTGACATATAAACACTAATTACATGTGTATTCAAATTACTAACATAGAAGGTAGCCTAGGAATCATAACTTTGGGTGAGGAGGTTAGACTGAATGTCGCAGGCATGGGAGAAACACAAGGGAAATCTATATGCGAAAACAAACACTCTCAAATCACTTATTAACATAACTATGGTTTTCCAATGAAGGGACCACACATGCACAAATATAGGACCTAATTCAAATGAATGAGGATTAGACCAACCTCCAAAACGGGGCTCAGTAATTTCCATTGGGAAATTAGGGTGTGGTGTGTGATTAACAATGAGCTAAAAATATATATAGGAGCTATATCGTCACATCCATGAGCAAGATCGGATGCTTGAAGTTGATTGGCATCATGTAGATATGACAATCATAAATGAAGATTGAGAAAACATCAGAGTGTTTTTAGGATTGGTCTCGTTTGATTTATGTTTACTGAAATTCTAATCATGCAATCATTTCATGTGATCCTAGAAGCTAAAAGGAGTTAAAGTTTCGTAGTCCCGCATGGGTAAACGATGTTGCTTCGAAGACCGGGAGTGGAGGCTTAGACCAGTCTGGAACGAACGGATGTGAACCCAGTAACTCAAAAATTCCCAATAACAAAAATATGAGCAGTGGTTGGTATACCAAAATAGGTTTACATTTCATGGATTTTAATGACAATGGAAAAGATGGTGTATTCATCGGGCGAATCGTTTACTTGGTTGCCACTCCGGATAGAAAGCCCCACCTTATCTCCATAACAAACAAAAACGACGAAGAGTACATGTGAATCATTAAAAGTCAAGAAAATGAAATAGATTAATACAGTTGCTAACAATACTTGTTCATGTCGATTTATACTCGTGTTAAAATATCAGTATTGCCTACCAACCTACCCAACAACAGCTGATTTAATTCGTGTATCTATATATACAAACACAAAGAAACAGATTTTCACATCTCAGTTCAGAAACAATTTGGCATTTTAGCCTGTTTAAGTTGTGATCAGACTCTGAAAGAGGAAGTATTGTACGATTCTAGCAATGCAGACATTTTATGGCCGCCTCGTGCTGCCACTTTTGGCATTGTGGTTCACTATTCAATTTGTTTCAGCGAAACATGCTGTGATCACACGGCGCTACAATTTCACTGTGGGTTATATAATTCTATGGAATGAGTTGAATGTTTTATTGTTTAGGAAAGTATTAAATTTTTACAGATAGCCGTGATTGATTCTTTGTTCTAAATATCCACAGATCCAAATGACGAATGTGACTCGTCTTTGCACCACGAAAGCTCTCTTGACTGTCAACGGGCAATATCCGGGGCCTCCAGTAGTTGCTCGAGAAGGAGATCGCGTGGTTATCAAAGTAACAAATAATGTTAAAAACAATATTAGCATACATTGGTATCTCTTCTGCTCCCGCTACTCAGTTATTTACTTAATAAAAATAATATTATATGCTGATGTCCCTTTAGTGGGTGCACCTAATGAATTCCTATGAATCGCTCAGGCATGGAATTCGGCAGCTTAGATCTGGATGGGCGGATGGTCCTGCTTATGTCACTCAGTGTCCAATTCAAACCGGGCAAAGTTATGTGTACAAGTTTATTGTCAAAAGGCAGAGAGGAACACTGTGGTGGCATGCCCACATCTCATGGTTGCGAGCAAGCATACATGGGCCCATTATCATCTATCCCAAGAAGAATGCTTCTTACCCATTCCCTCGCCCACACCAGGAAGTGCCTATTGTTTTCGGTATGCCCTTCAGTACTCGTTGATAATGTGTTGCCATTGTACGTACATAGTCCTAAATTTACAATGAAAATACTGCTGTTGATAATGTGTTGCAAATTGCAGGGGAGTGGTGGAATGCAGACACTGAGACTGTTATCAATCAAGCAATGCAAAGTGGTGCGCAAGCTAATGTGTCAGATGCATATACCATCAACGGGCTCCCTGGACTTATGTATAACTGCTCTACCAACGGTGAGGGCGGGGTATTAAAATGGATGAAACATAACTAGACTGGTCGCTATTGTTCATTTGTTTAAATGTAAATGTAACAAAGGTTTCCTGTGTTGTGTAATGCAGATACATTCAGGCTCAAAGTGAACCCTGGGAAAACTTACCTACTGCGTATAGTTAATGCTGCACTCAATAGTGACCTGTTTTTCGCAATAGCCAACCACACATTGACTGTGGTAGAAGCGGATGCTGTGTATGTCAAGCCTTTTCAAACCAATGTTATTCTCATCACTCCCGGTCAGACTACCAACGTCCTCTTGACAGCTATGTCTCAGCCACCCAATGCCACATTCCTCATGTTAGCAGGCCCATTCGCTACGGGAACAGCAGCTTTTGATAACTCAACCAGTGCTGGAATTTTAGAGTATGTAACTTCCAATGCGACAGCAGTTAATTCATCCTCATCCTCTCTTCCTATGATGAAACCGACGCTTCCAGCCCCCAACGATACCTCCTTTGCCGCCAATTTTAGCCAAAAGATGAGAAGCTTGGGCAATCCGAAATTTCCTGCAGCAGCTGTCCCTCAGAAGATGGATAAACAGTTCCTATTCACAGTCGGGTTGGGGCTAAATCCGTGTCCCCAAGGACAGACATGTCAAGGCCCCAACGGTACCAAATTTGCAGCCTCCATTAACAACATATCCTTCATTCTTCCCACCACCGCTCTTCTTCAAGCATACTACTTTAATCAGTCCAATGGAGTTTACAATACCACTTTCCCTGACAATCCGCCATTTCCTTTCAACTACACCGGCACGCCGCCTAACAACACACAGACCCTCAACGACACCAGAGTCGAAGTGCTTCCCTTTAACACTAGCGTACAGCTAGTTCTGCAGGACACCAGCATTGCGACCTTCGAGAGCCATCCTCTGCATCTGCACGGCTTCAACTTCTTCATAGTGGGTCAGGGTATGGGAAACTACAATGCAAGCACTGACCCATCTAACTTTAATCTGGTGGATCCTCCGGAGAGAAACACAGTTGGAGTTCCCAGTGGAGGTTGGGTGGCTCTCAGATTCCTAGCTGATAATCCAGGTATTAATATCATTACGTAATGTTAGCTTCAATCGCTCATCTGGTTCAAAGATTTGTGCTTCTTTCGTATAAACATATATCCGATTGTATGTATGTTTTTTGCAGGAGTGTGGTTCATGCATTGTCATCTCGAGCTGCATACCAGCTGGGGATTGAAGATGGCGTGGGTTGTTTTAAATGGAAATGGTGGCAGATCTCAATCTCTTCTTCCTCCTCCCAAAGATCTTCCCCCCTGTTGATCATTCATCCTTCAATTAGACTATTCAATTTGTGCTTCCTAAAATCTGACTGCATCCAATCGTGTGCTGGTCCAAAGTAGTTTGCAAACGATCGATAAAGAGAAACATATCAGTATATTTGTGTATCAATAAGTATGCTTTGGAATATATCAGTGATGAGACCTTGGTTGAATTACTATGACAGAGACATCTCCACATGGACCTTTCAAAAGTGAAAGTGCGAAGGTAGAATTAAAATTACAAGTTTTGCAGAGAATTTCTAACAGTAAGATTCACATTTCCTTATAATATACTTATTTATTGTTGTTTTATATGGTTGAGATTTTCAGCAGTATATTTCTTCATTCGAATACTTAATTGAAAATAATGTTGTTCTGTGACAGATAATTTAATCTTAAATATTATCTTCATTTTTCAACATCTAAATAGTCAATTAATAAATAAGAAAAAATGTATAATGAATCATTAGAAAAATTACAATTTTGTTATTGACAATTTAGTCTATTTTGAAATATAGTAAGATTTATAAGAAACTTTTAAAAACACATTGATATCTATCGTTTGTAACCTTTTTCTCATGATTTCTGTCAGATTGTTATCTGATACTACCTCATTTTGTACTAGGACTAGCACTTTTCTGAATTAGTTTTTAAGTGCATTATAAAAAGTTAAATTTAATTAAATAATTGGATTAAGGCATACTTATAGATATGTAAATGAAAGATCTGTCTTTGTTTTATTTAATCTCAATTATAATACCACTTCTCCTCCTTCTATGCATAGAATCTATCTAGATTTGCATCAACATATTTGATGTGATTAATGATGACTCATATCTTCAATACTAAATATGAAATATATGGAAATTATTCAATTCATTGTGAAAAAATATATTTTCTCAATAATCTCTCTATATTTGAACATTTATTCATTCCCTTAATTAGAGCTTCTATCAAACGGAGGGGGTGGGGGCTTTGTGGTGTAGAGCTCCGAGATGGGCATTCATTATGTCGAATCTCTTCTAGATAAAAACTACATTCTTGGAATTTAGTTTCTCCCCCCCACACATGCACATAATTGCACTTGCTTGTATTGATATGCTACATGCATATGATTTAATTTGTTTTTATAATTTAACTCAATTCCTATATAATTTGAATTGTAATCTTATAAGTACCATTGAAACTTTAATATGTTTTCAGTATATGATACATAATGCACGTGTGACATATAAATGATTTAACAACAATATAACACAAATATAGCTAGCTACAACATATAATTGATGTATATCATTGTTAAGGTGTATACCTATTGATATCAATTGATATTCATATGGTTTTCATTTATCACATAAAACTTTATAGACATTTTTATTGTCAGTGCACATACCACTATTACAGCGGCGTCAATTGATATTGACTTATTTCATGGAATCGATGATGACTTACATCTTCAGTATTGAATATTTAATGTATGGGAATTATTCAGTTCATTGCGAAATAATCTATACTACCAATAATGTGGCTATGTTTTCATATTTTGTTTCTCTTAATTAAAGCTTCATAAAGTGGAGGGGGTTTGGGGCTTTGTGGTGTGGAGTTTTGAGATGGGGTTTGGCTCTATAGAATCTCTTCTAGTTAAGAAAACATATTATTGGAATAAATGCACACACACACACAAATAACTACTTGCTTGTATTGAAATTCTACATACATATAATTTAAATCAATTCATACATAATATGAATTATAATCCAAGGACCATTGAAATTGAAATATGCTTTCACTACATAATAAATAAAGCATATGTTACATATAAATGTTTTAACAATTATATCAAACACAAATTGATGCAGGGGCATCTGGGAGGGGGCACAAATAGCTTGCACCAAACCTCAATTTTGAAATATTAAAATGAGGATTTTCATTTCTTATCTTTATTTTGATAAATTTTAGCTTATAAGTTTGTAAGTGTTTTATTTGAGTAATTAAATTCTTTGAAGAAAATTAACAACACTAACAAAGCTAAGGAGAGTCAAATATGAGGTGAAATGAACAAACAATAAGAAATATTGTCCAAGTAAGTTTAAAGTGATAGGTAGTTTAAATAAAATAATTGAAACATATTGCAGGCATATCAATCAGTGTGGGATGGAGGCGTGGCGAAGAGGTGTCTGGGGTAAATGAAGAGTTTGGATGTTAAACAAAAAAAAACTAGAATAAGAATGAAGGCGTGGGGCCACATGTGGATTTGAAAAGATGGGAAATAATTATTATGTAAAATAAAACAAAATAGAAATCCGAAAAAGAAGAGAGGGTGCGCCAAAATGATTGAGAAAAACTGAAAGGTGAAAAGGGATTTATGAGTAAGGAAAAATAATAACATTGTGTGGGAAGATCAACATATTTTTAATTACAAAGGGAAGGAGAGTGTGTAGAGTAGAAGACATCAAACCTATGAGATTCAAAAACAAAGGGATAGCCAGAAAAGCGTGTGGAGGAAATAAAGAACAGATGATAAGAAATTGATGCCCAGTGCATGAATACAGACAGGGTAGAGATCATGGAAAAGGATATGAAGCATGGACAAGGAAAACCAGAAATAGATGAGCCTGCTAGGGTTGTGTGGTAAATGGATTGAGAAGATAGATGTAGTAGTGATTTAGAACAAAGCATGTAAGAGACACGACTTGTTAACAAAGACAAAGTGAAAAAAGGAAAAAAATAGAGATTCATTTCTACATCTGTAACTATTTTTCTCCTAGTCAATAATGTTTGTAATTTTCATTTAAAATTTTGTGTTGATTATTAATTAATTTTTTTTTTTGACACTATAGTGATATTGGATAGAGCCCTAATTACCCATTACTGTTTTGTTTTGTACTCGTGGTCCCTTTAGTTGATCTTTCGTATTGGATTTGATCACTTCCCCATCTCTCTTGCTTGATTGTCTTGGAAGGAAATTCTTTTTTCCTTTCACTTTGAGAAAATGTGGCTCAAGCAACCTAACCTGTTCTATAGAATTAGAAAATGATGGAATGTCAGGACTAACAATACGACTATGTTTTGAGTTTCTAAAAAAATGAGATTGGTCAAAGCTAAGGTTATTATTTTGAATGATACTTGTTTTGTTCATATCTTTTCTGAGAAGAAAATCATTTAAAGGGATCTCAAGGTTGTGTAAGATTCCATTCAAAAAAGATGGTTAAAGTTGCAGTATCCTAGACTAGTAAAATTCCTTGCTGGCTTGTCTCCATAACCTCATTTCAAAGGAGGAAGAATTATGCTAACAAATATAGAGAGATCTCTATAGTTGCGATGCGAGGATAAGAATAGTATATTTTTTCATCTTTCCACTCTTAAAAATAAGGCTTCTAATTGGATCTCGTCCACCAATGAGAACTGTGCGCTATTGGATTTGGAAAAGCACATTAATGTGGCAGTTGCTAGTTTTTTCTCCAATCGCCTCTTTGAGGAAGGATTGCCTCTGAGTGGTGATGTGGAGAATTTTTTTGGATGTTATACCTAATGTTATTAAAGATGATACTAATAGAATTCTCAATTCCATCCCCTTTGATGATAAAATTAAAAATATGGTGTTCTCTTTTGAATATAACAAGGCTTGGGTCCAGATGCTTTTCCTTTTTTCTACTTCCAATGTTTCTGGGAGATTGTGGAAAAAGATATTTATGATCCAGCTAAGGAATTTTTTGGTTGTAGAAGGATTCTCAAGGAACTCAATGCCGATTTAATTGTTCTTGTCCCTAGTTTCATGGGGGCTAATTATTTTGATACTTTCAGATAGACTAGTCTCTACAACTCTATTTATAAAATATTTTTCAAAATTATGGCTTTAAGATTGTAGCTGGTCCTCTCAATGATTATTTCTCCTAAGAAAAATGTTTTTTTTTCATAGGAGGAAAATTATTGATTCTATTGCAATTTTTTACGAGAACAGTCACTCATTGAGATGCAAAACGAGAGTAGGGATTCTCCTCAAGCTTGATCTTATGAAGGCTTATGACCGTGTGAGTTGGGGTTTTCTTATTAAAGTTCTTAAAGATTTTGGTTTTAGAGATATTTTTTTGGAGATTTCTTGGCAATTTGTTTCGCTTCCTACCTTTTAGGTGGTGATTAATTACTCCCCCTCTAGTTTATTCAATAGTTATAAGGGTATCGAATAGGGGGATCTAATTTCCTCTTTTCTCTTTATTATTATGGTTGAAGCCTTGAGCTGTTTCATTTTTAAAGTTGTAGTTGTTGGTTTGCTTAGAGGTTTATCCCCCTCCTCTTCTAATCTGGTTTGTTCACACCAACAAAGGGATGCTGTAGACAGATACAACAAAGCTCAACAACAGAAAAGCCAAAAAACATCTGAGAAGGTTTGTACATTACTTCTCTTGTGGCACAAGAGGCTACAAGACACAGGGCACCCAAAATGAAACAATCATGAGCCAAACACAAAAGAGCGACAATGCAAACAAGGCCGGCCAAATCAACAGATCTAAACCACCTTATAGATCTGAGAAATCGAAAATGAGGGTTTAACTAGCACCCCAACCCACACATTTGGGTTTTACCAGGCTCCCTTAACCTATAGCAGAGTCTCCAGATCACTAACAGCAAAACCTAAGCCTAATCGAAAACACAAACTGGCCAAATTGGGCCATTGAAAACTACCAGCATCCAGCCTATCCATTAAAAAAGAAAAATACCAAGGGTTTTTCTAGGCTCCCTCAACCTTGAGGATGGGTTTTAAGAGGCTCCAAGAACCAGACACGGTACTACTAGCATCCATCCAGCCCTTGAACGAATGAAAAACAATAGGTTTTTCCTAGGCTCCCTCAACCTTAAAAATGGGTTTTACACAGATCCCACAACCAGACAAGACCCAGATCATAGTAAAACAACCAGAAAAAAAAAATGGGAAATAGGGTTTTTAAAAGGCACTCTAAAGCTTTTAAAGGAAAGACCAAGAGGGTTTTTACAGGCTCCCTCAACCCGTAAAGCAACTTGTGAAGATGGGTTAAGAAAGGAAACCCAAACCCAACTATGACGGTCACCATGGAAGGATTGGCAGACACCCACAACCAGCAACATGAGCATCATTAGGATTCAAAAAGCTCCCTCACCCCTTCTCTCCACCTCAATAGGAGAAAGAGCCACCTCTATAGGCAAGAGTGGAAAGAAAGCCAACCATCCACAAAGTCCATTTGCAGCCCGCAGAAGTTGAAGCACTCCCTCATACCTTGTCTCCACCTCAAAAGGAGAGAGAGCTACCTCAATCAGACACCGAGGAGAGCAAACCCACTGCCTAAGCAATCCTTGTAGCACCCAACATACAAGAAGCCCCTCCACCTCAGTAGGAGGGCAACCCAAAGACAACAGAGAACCGGGAAAATAGGGGAGAGCATAAGAGACTCACAACAAGGATGAGACAAGGAAATAAACAAGGGTCTACTCACACCGAAAAGAAAAAAAAACTCCCACCAAAATGATTGCACAAAGCCAAGCTCTCGCAAGTCCTTGGATCGAACACCCAACTACGGGTGAGGGTTCTCAATGTGATCCAAGGAAAGAAAGTGAGAGAAAGAATAGGGAGGGAGAATAGAAACAACCACCAGCGCTGTCAAAAACAATAATAACAACCTCCCATCTTGGCTCATCACAGACCAAGCCCACCCTTACCATCACACACGATAGAGCAGTAAACCTTGGAGCAAAAAAATAGACATGAGAGAATCGGTAGCTCCCACAAGCTTGAGAATGGGTTTTAAGAGGATCCCACAACTTGATAGCGTACTACTAGCATCCAGCCAACCCCTGAATGAAAGAAAAACAATACGTTTTTTCCAGGCTCCCTCAACCTTAAAAATGGGTTTTACACGGATCCAACAACCAGACAGGAACCAGATCACAATAAAACAACCTGAAAACAACAATATGGGAAACGGGGTTTTTAAAAGCCACCCTAAACATTTTAAAGGAAAGAACAAGAGGGTTTTTATAGGCTCCCTCAACCCACAAAGCAACTTATGAAGCTGGGTTAATAAAGGAAACCCAAACCCAACTGTGACGGTCACCATGGAAGGATTGACAGGCACCCACAACTAGCAACACGAGCATCAATAGGATTCAAAAAGCTCCCTCACCCCTTCTCTCCACCTCAATAGGAGAAAGAGCCACCTCTATAGGCAAGAGTGGAAATCAAGCCAACCATACACAAAGTCCATTCGCAGTTCGCAGAAGCTGAACCACTCCCTGATACCTTGTCTCCACCTCAAAAGGAGAAAGAGGCACCTCAATAGGACACTGAGGAGAGAAGACCCACTGCTTAAGCAATCCTTGCACAACCCAACACACAAGCAGCCCCTCCACCTCAATAGTAGGGCAACCCAAAGCCAACGGAGAACCAAGAAAAGAGGGAAGAGTAGAAGAGACTCACAACCAGGATGAGACAAGGAAATAAACAAGGGTCTGGTCACACCCAAAAGAAAAAAAACTCCCACCAAAATGACTGCACAAAGCCAAGCTCTAGCAATTTCCTGGATCGAACACCCAACTACCGGTGAGGGTTCTCAATGAGATCCAAGGAAAGAAAGGGAGAAAAAGAACAGGGAGGGAGAATAGAAACAACTACTAGCGCTGTTCAAAAAAATAATAACAACTTCCCATCCTGGTTCATCACAGACCAAGCCCACACTTACCATCACGCACGATAGAGTAGCAAACCTGGGAGCAAAAAAAAAGACATGAGAGAATCTACAACTCCCACAACATCCTCCCAACACCACCCAAAGGCCACCACCACTCCAGATCCATAGGAAAGAATTGCAACTACCGCCATAGGGCACAAAGAAGGTGAAAAAACACGGAGACCCGCTATGTTAAGGAGAAACCAGTCCATGCCCATCATAACACCTGCCTAGCCAAAAACAAAATGAACCACCCAAAACAACGACCCATTTGGCATAGCAAGCCCTGCGACCAACCAATCCTTGCTGCCTTCATCGTCATAAGAGTTAGTGTCCTCGTCCTCCCCTACAGATGCCCTACCGCCCCCACAATCACTTCTCCCACCTTCGCTTATTTCAAAGTTTATTTCATATGCCCTCCACATTAATAATTTGTTGATAATACTTTGATTTTGAGATACTCTTGAATTAGAGAAGTAAGATCTTTGAAGCCTATATTGTTAGGTATGAATCTAACTCGAGTCAAAAAGTTAGTTTTGAGAAGAGCTCTTTATTCTTATTTAACACTCCTATTCTTAGACAGAGAAGAATTGTTGATATTTTGGGTTGTAAAATTGAGGATCTTCCTACAACTTATCTTGGTCTCCCGCTTCATAGTAATGTGATTCATAATTTATTTTGGAATGGGTTGATTGATAGATTCAATTCAGAACTTGTTAGATGGAAAGTTATGCATCTTAGTCAAGCGAGTAAAGTTCAAATGATCAAGGATTTGATTTAGAATATTTTGGTGTATGCTATGAACCTTTTTAAAACTCCCTCAATTTTTTATGAAAGAATTGAAAATATTTAGAAATGCTTTCTCTTGTTTGTCACAGAAGATAGTAAATGTATTCATTTGGCTTCTTGGACCAAGTTTGCTTGCCTTATAAATCTAGTGGTTTGAGTATCAAAAAGCTTGAGGATTTCAATGTTGCTTTGTCAGCTAAGTAATTACAAAGACTTTTCTTTGGAGATTTGGATTGGTGTAAGATTATAGCTGTAAATATGCCCAGGCCATGCTTCGTTTGGGGCAACTCTTGGAGGCTCTTTCTCACCCTACTAAGATGGTGCTTTGGAATAATTTGATCAAGGCCATATGTATTCTCTCTGAGGGTATTAGATGGATTCTAGGGAATGGATGGAGCATTGAATTTTTATATGATTGGTGGATTGGAGATTCCCCTATTTTCGAGGTCCCTTCCTTTAGACCAATTAGGGAGGCTTTCTTGGCCCAATTTGGTGATAAGATGGTGCATTACTTTACTAATGATAGTCGAAGGAACCTTAGTGATTGATCGAGGTCTAGGTGAGCTCCAATTTTTTGAGCTTCTAGCATATTCCTTTCATGGCTTCTTTTCTAGATCATATTATTTGGGGGCCTCCACCCTTTGGATTTTTTTTTCCACCTTAGCCTTTTCCCTTCCCTATCATCCTAAGTTGACCTTTTCTCTATGGGATTTTCAATCTGGAATTGTAAGTTGATTCTTAAGATTAACATCTTTTTCTGGTTCTTGATTCAAACTAAGATTCTTACTTTGGATAACCTTTGTAAGCATGGTATTTTTCCTGTTAATAAATGCCTTCTTTGTTATTTGCATAAATAGAGAGTGTCAATTATCATTTTATGGAGTGTTGTTTTACCAGATAATTTTGGTCTCTTATCTTGGCCACCTAGAATTTTAATTGGGTCTTCCTTTCCTCTGTCGGGGAGATGTGGTCTCACTGGTCCCCTCCTTCTCTTAATCTATCTTTGAATTTACTTTGGTCTTTGATTATGCCTCATGTGTCTATGTAGATCTGAAAACAAGAGAAACAACTGTGTCTTTAGGGATGTACTTCTCCCTTTTAAGGTGGTGTTTTAGAGGATTCGTACAGTTGTAAAGGATAATTTCTAGATTGTACTTAAGGATGTTAATCTTGGCTTGCCTCCTATATATATTAATGCTTCAGATCAGTAGTCTCCTATTAATTGGGGTTCAAATTTTGATATTTCTAGAACTTTGGGAAATGTTAAAACCTCTAGAACTAATGTTAAATGGTCTACTCCATTTTTTGATTCGGTGAAGGTTAATTTTGACGGGGCAGCTAAGGGGAATCCTGGGCCAACTAGTTGTGGGGTGTGCTGAGTGATGATTATGGCAGGCTCCTTTTGCAAATGGCACTCCCTTTGGGAATCAAGTCCAACCACCTGGCTGAAGCCTCATCTATTTTTAATTCCTTCAAGTTAGCTCTTGATCTTGGTTCTTGGAAGGTTTAGATTGAGGATGATTCACTCAACATAATTAATTGTTTAAACTTATTACATACTTCAAGTTGTTCCATTAAATATTTGGTGAAGGTTGTGTTAAACATTATCAAGGATTTTGATAGTTTGTATATTTATGATATTTTTAGGGAAGGTAATTCTCTTGCGGATGCTTTTGAAAATATTGGTGCATTCCAAAGACAAGGATTTTATTGGAATGGGATTGACCCTCTTCCCCCTAACATTGAGGACAATATGAAACTTGATATTCGTTGCAAATGTGATGATGATGATTATCACTGGTTGTCATTTCAAAGTCAACATAATGGTTGTCATTGATGTCCTTGGTGTTGGTGATCCAGTTGATGTGTTCTTGGAACGTTTGGTGCTATAAAAGTTGTGTTTTAGCATGGGTTAATTGAGTTGATGGCAATCTGGATAGTTTTATCTATTGGATATGGTGTTGATTCATTGTATTCATGTGTATCTTGATTCCATTCTTTTTTTTTACTGGGCAATGATTTTTGGAGATAGATTAAGTCCAGAATTCGAGGTTTGGTGTAGCGTATGAGCCATGATTTGGTTCTGGAATTTGTAATGGATGTAACATGTTGATATGATCATTATTGTTCATTGTGGTATCATCTAATTCTCATTCCTTCCCACCATAAGAATGTTTAGTGTTGACCTATTTTAGATCTCACTCTTGGCCAACTAAGAAGATTATGTTTCTTGGAGATAATATATATATATATATATATATATATGAGGAAGATTTGAATGAATTTATATAAAAAAATATGGTATTATTATTGAAGATATGCGAGATTGAAAAGGAAAGATCTGATAGTTGGAAATGGGTGAGAGTGCATTGGTATTGAGGTATCAGAAGCAGTCCAGTCTTGCAGATTGAGATTCAGTGGTGGATTCTTTCTTTTCTAAATTATTCCTTTATTTCTTCGATAGTGAGCCTTTTTCTGGGTAGTGTTCTCTCTCATAGTGAGGATCCTAGCAGTGAGCCACCCTTTGTAAAAATCACCTTAACCCGTGTCACCTTAACCCGTGTTTTATATTGAGAACTAACATTCTCTATGGTTTTTCCCTTCTTGGGTTTTCCACGTTATATCTGGTGTTCATTGTGTGATCTATTGTATGTTTATATGTTCATGCTATATTTTTCTTAAATAATTTTATTGGTCACTATAGATATGCAAAAGGGTTAGAAGAAATTGATTTAATTTTTTCATCTAATTCATTCCCCCTATCAGTTGCTCGGATATTCAACTATTGGTATCAGAGATTTGGTTACTTGGAGAAGAGCTTATCTGCTTGAGGTAGATCTTGATCCAATGGCACATAAATTGACTATTCCTATTTTTGAAGGATCCGAATATAGTTTTTGGAAATTAAAGATTAGAGGCTACCTGATCTCTTTGGGATACAACACTTGGAAAGCAGTGGAAACTTAGTATATTCAATCGGAAAATGGTCTTAGTACTCTAGATAAGGTTCAAGCTTATGAAGTGAATGAAAAGGCACGGTATGCTATGTTTAGTGCTTTATCAAAGATTGAATTGACAATGATTATTTCATTGAATACTACTCATGAGGTTTGGAAAAAGTTGAGAGATATCTATGAAGGAAGTGACAGAGTTAAATTATCAAAGAAGATAAAAACTAATCACAGATATGAGAACTTGAAAATGGAAGAAGGAGAAGATATAACAACCGATTTTTATAAGGTTGATAGTGCGGTAAATGAAATCAGAGAACTTGGTGTCAGCTTGTTGGATGAATACATAATTGAGAAGATTCTAATGTCCCTACCAGAAAGCTACAATGATAAGATCTTGACTAATGAAGAAACCTATGATCGGAAGAAATTTACAAGAGTGAAGCCTTATGGTACTCTATTAGGATTTGAGAGAGGTAAGCTTGGAAAACACAAAGCTAAGATCGAGTCTACCTTCAAAGCATCTAACGAAGATCCAGAAGATGAAATTTTAGATGAGACGAAAGCAAGCTTTGTGAGAAAACTGAAGAGAGACACCGACAAATACAAAGGTATGTTACCTTTTAAATGCTTTAGATGTGAAAAGATTGGTCACATTGCTACTAGATGTTCGGGAAAAGGTTCAAGACAAAGGTCTAGAGAAGGTAAAGGAAAATTTAATAAGAGAGCCTATTATGTCAAAGATGATGTTGGTATTTTAGATGATGATTTAAATTATGAAGATGGTGATTGCTTGTTTTGGTAAAAAGAGATGTAACAAAGATTGATATTCCTAAGGTGGTTGCTACTGTTGTACATGTTAGAAGAGATAGAAATGAATGATTGATTTATAGTGGATGCTGAAATCATATGACTCATGACTAAAGTAAGTTTGTGAAACTTGAAAAGTACGATGGTAGTTTTGTTAGGTTCAGAGATGATCAAACAACACAAATTGTGGGATTGGTTCTATTTCTTTTGATGGAAAGAACAATACTGATAATGTTTACTATGTTAATGGTTTTCATCTTAATATTTTGAGTGTTGGACAAATGTGTGAAAATGGTTACAACGTTGTTTTTCAAGATGATGGTTGTGAGATCTAGAAAGAATCTGAAATTGTTATTGTAGCAGGGAAAAAGATTGGTGGAACATGTATTTCTTGGAAGGAGATGCAAACAATTGTTTGTTATCTTAGATCAATGATATCTGACTCTGGCACCAAAGGACATGTCATATCAATTTTGACAACTTGGTGAAGATTAGCTCATCAAGTGTAGTGAGAGATTTACCGAGTTCGACCAAACCAACAAAATTTGTAGAGAATGTAAACTTTGAAGTAGATGAAAGGAAAATACAAAATAATTTAGAGCACTTGTCCACTAGGCTGTTGAATTTAGTGCACACAAAACTATGCGGTCCGACCAAAACAAGAAGTATACAAGGTGAGAAGCATTTCATGTTGTTGATTGATGATTATTCTAGAATTTCATGGTTTGCATTTTTGAGAGAGAAGCTAGAAGCATTAGAGAAATTCAAGATATTTAAGGCTCAAGTTGAAAATGAAGTTGATAGAAAAATTAAGTGTTTGAGGTCTAATAGAGGAGGAGAATTTAATTCGGAAGAGTTCAACAACTTTTGTGAGAGACATGGTATTAGAAAATAGTCATCTTCCCCTAGAACACTGCAACAGAATGGTGTAGTGGAAAGGATGAACCAAATAATTCAAGATGCAACCAAAATAGTGATCAACAGAGAAGTCTACTGGAGAGAAGCATTTCATACTATAGTCTACAATCCTAACGTAATTTTATATAAGAAAATACATGGAAATACATCTTATGAGCTATGACATGGTAGAAAGTCGACAGTGAAATATTTTAAGGTATTTGGAAGAAACTGCTACATCCGGAGAGATGAAGATAATCTTGGAAAATTTGACAATAGAGAAGATGAAGGCATATTCCTAGGATATTCAACAAAGAGGAAAGCATATCAGCGTTGTAATATAAGGCTAAACAAGATTGTTGAAAGTGAAAATGCGAAGGTTGATGAATACATTTCTAAAGAGTCTGACAAATTGGTAGGTTATGAGTCTGATGAATCGACCGACAGAAAAAGTGGAGAGAAGATCGAAGAAGGAGAAGAAGAAAAGAAAGATTAGGAAGCTTCAACTTCTACATCTAAGACATTGAGATATGTTTAGAAGAATCATTTAGTGGACCGTTTTTTCAGAGATACAAACAAAGGAATTATCACAAGAAGCAAAGCAGCTCAAGAACAAGTTTTGTTATGTTAACTTTTAGAGATTGAATTGAAAACAACAGAAGAAGCTTGCAATTATCAGAATTGGATGAAGGTAATGATAGAAGAGTTGGACACAATTGAGAATAATTCAACATGGGAACTAGTTAATAAAATGACATATAAGAATGTGATTGGAACAAAGTGGGTATTCTAGAACAAGCTCAATGAAGCTGGAAATGTTATGAGAAATAAAGAAATATTGGTTTGTAAAGGTTACACTTTGATTGAAGAGATTAATTTTCACGAGACATATGGCCTGGTTGCTCGGATGGAGGAAATTAGGATGCTTTTGGCTTTTGTAGCTTATAAGGATTTCAAGGTTTATCAGATGGATGTGAAATCAACATTTTTGATGTCCTTGGTGTTGGTGATCCAAAAGATGAACTCCTGAAACCTTTGGTACTCTGGAAGTTATGTTTCAACATGGGTTAATTGAGTTGATCTGTCAATCTAGATATTTTTGTCTATTAGATATGGTGTTGATTAATTGTATTCATGTGTATCTTGATTCCATTCTTATTTTCATTGTATTGGGCAATGATTTTTGGGTCTGGATTAAGTCTAGAATTTGAGGTTGTGTAGCAGCTTTGGTGTAGTGTAAGTCATGTTTCGGGTCCAAAATTTATAATGGATGTAACATTTTGATCTGACAATTGTTCTCCATTGTGGTATGGTTTACTTCTGATTCCTTCCCACCACAATAAGGTTTAGTGTTGACCTATTTTAGAACTCTCTCTTGGCCGATTTAGAAGATTATGTTTCCTTGAGACAATATATATATATGTATATATATGTATATATATACATATATATGTATATATATACATATATATGTATATATATACATATATATGTATATATATATACATAGATATACATATATATACATACATATATATATATATGTATCTATACATGTATATATACATGTATACATGTATACATATATACATGTGTAAATGTATATATACATGTATAGATATATGTATACATGTATACATGTATATATACATGTATAGATACATATATATATATATACATATATACATATATATATATACATGTATATATGTATACATGTATATATGTAGATATATATACATGTATATATATACATGTATATACATGTATATATATACATGTATATACATGTATATATATACATGTATATACATATATACATGTATATATATATACATATATACATGTATATATGTATTTATATAAAAGAAAGATCTAAATGAATTTATATAGAAAAAGTGTCGCATTTCTATTGAATGCGATATTGGAAAGGAAAGATCTGATTTTTGGCAATATGTGAGAGTGCATTGGTACTGAGCTACCAGAAGTAGTCTGGTGTTTCAGATTGAGATTCAATGGTGGATTCTTTCTTTTCATTTTTTGTTTCTTCAGTAGTCGACCTTTTTTCTGGGCAATGAGCCCTCTTGAAGTGAGTATTCTAACAATGAGAAACCCTTTGTAAAAATTACCTTAACTGGTGTCACCTAAACCAATATTTTATTTTGAGAACTAACATTCTCTGTGATTTTTCGCTTTCTGGGTTTTCCACATCATATCTAGTGTTCATTGTGTGATTTGTTGTATGTTTATGTTTTCATGCTATATCTATCTTAATTAATTCTATTGGTTACTCCAGATGTGCAAAAGGGTTACATGAAATTGATTTATGTTTTTCAACTAATTCAAGCCCCTCTCAGTTGCCTGGATATTTAACAATATTAACCACCTTGGTTAACTTGTTTTTGTCTATGTGGGTGATTATATTTTTCAACCTATCCTTTCTTCATTATTTGATATGTTTTAATGATGATAGTTAGGTATTTTTCCCCCTTGGTGCTCACTAGCTAACTATTTCCAGTTGGATTGTGGGTGATATTAGTACCCAGTTTCTTGGTTTTTATATTTCCTTATTTCAAATAGCGCTTTTAAGGGCTTCAATTGAGACTATGTTGTTGGGTGGTCAATTGTGGGGTAGGCATTTCTTTGTTATTTTATGTGTGGGCTCCATCATGGCGGGGGACATACATCAATAGGAGTCCATTTCCTCTGATGACATTCATGGTGGGGTTTTTAGGGCTTTGATTATGACTGTTTTTGGGGTAGGCATTTCTTTTTTATTTTATATGTGGGATCCATAATAGGAGGAGAGACATCAATAGGAGCGCATTTCCTCTGACGAAATGCACATAAAAGAGAAAAATTTGTGGATTTTTACTTAATGTGGGGTTACACCCTTTTTAGAGAATCCTCATGGCTTTGATCCAAAGGTAACAAAGATTTTTGGTAGATAATGGATGCACTTTATTTTTTTGAAATGACAATAAAAGCTCAGATTTCACAAAGGAGTTGATTGTGGAGCTTATTGGGCTGCCTATGGAAGGAACAAACAATTTCAAGGGCAAAATCTTCTGAGTCCATGGTGAAAACCTTTCTAAAATATGGAGAGGGGTTGAATCTTGTCAACAATTCAAACATTTCTTACCAAGTAGACACCCTTAAACCCCTTTGGGTGGGTGTGGCTAAGGTCCTTATACAATATTTTACCTTAGATGGGTGGTTTACCAAAATCTATGGTGGTCATTTTTCTCGGCTTAAACACTTTAGAAATAAGTTCTTCGTTTGTTTCCATTCTATCTCTTATCATCCTTGGAAGCCAATATTAAAGAACATAATAAGAAGCAAAGAAACCCTAATCTTCATGAGGGCTCGATCCTTCTAATTATGGAACAATTCAATGCCCTCCCATTTTCCTCTAAGTGAAAATATCAAGGTTATCCCCCTTTGCACTCGGTGAATAGGTGTCAAAGGAGGGTATGTAGAGAAATATAGGGGAATGTGATGATGATTCAGAGGATGAGGACTAGCAAACAAAGGATGAAACTTCCTCAAAGTAAAACAAGAATAATGTGTCAGAGGAGAAGAAAAAGAGAATCTCATTAAATAGAGTATAAAAAGAAAGATTTGTTAAATTAAATAATTTTACATGCATGATTCTCCTAGATGACTTGATGAGGAGTTAGATGCTGAGGAGGTTGACAAGAACCAAAATTTGGAAGGGGAGAATTTTTTGGGCGAAAGGGAGAATGTGATGGGTGGAGGAGAAGGCTTCTTGGGAGTTCCCCTTCCCCTTGATCTTTTAATTATGCTAATCAAGAGAGAATTAATAATCCTCCCTTTCCTAGGGATCTTTAAAAATAGTCCCCTTTCCTTGGAAGTGACCCTGGGAATCTAGCTATTTTTTGGGTATTAATAGGGATGCCATAGTAGACTAGTTTAGGATTTCCTAAGAGCCTTTTTTAGAAATCAATCAAGTTAATATCAACATCCAATCCATTAAAAGAAAAGTGGTTATTTTGGAGCAAGGTGATGGTCGATATTCGTTTAGGGATCCTGTTGACAATGTGATCTCTTATGAGGAAAAAGACAAAATGCTCTCTATCTTAGAAAACATGACCAAATATGTTGCTCACTTGAAGACTATGAAGGTAGACTTGGGCTATTGAAGCCAAGATGAAGAGAATTAATTATAACCTCACTAATCTATTAGCATGAGCCTTAAAACCATTCACAGCAATGTAGAAGGGGATAAAACTTTTGTGAATCAGTGGTAGACTATGTAGGCTTTGAAGTTTGGGGGCAACATTTCAATTAATATCAACCTAGTCGAGAAGAGTAACTAGAATAAGGATGATAGTGTAGGTCCATCATCTCAAACCCATGGACATCTCAAGAACGCTAGGGAGCTAAAGCAAACATAGAATTGCAAGATCTGATGAACATTACCCAAAATATGGAACAAATGAAAGTTGAGTTTGCTAAAGCCCTGAAGAATTTGTGTTAGGTTTTATATTTTCTTTTGTTGGCCTACTATTTTAGGGTTCTGTATTCTAGGTAATTTTTGTGTTGTTGTTTGGCTATGTGTTTTCTATTTGCAGCTCTTTGTACTCAGGGTTTTCAGATCCCTTCAAAACCATTTTTTCCTTAATAATAAACCATACCCAATTTGAAATTCTGTTTAGTAAGTTGGCATGCATCAAGTAGGATTAGAGGAAGTTCATTTGTGTCAAGAAGAAGACCTATAGGTAGCCAATATGACATATAGAAACAAGGGTTGAAGAGGAAGAAGACAAAGAGGCTTTGAGCTCGATATTACAGACATAGTTAGAGGTTTAATATGGAAAATGGACACATTGGAGATGTCTCAGAGAAGAGGAGCCCATATAGAGGACGTCAATGAAAATGTCAAAGAGTATACTGTTGAAGGGGGAGATAATGTGAATCAACTCAGGCTTGATCAAAGAGAGGAGATATTCATCAAGGCCATCACCTGGATTAATTTGAAGCTACAATTTAATCCTTCAAATTTTGAAGGAGGTTTAAATGAAAAGGAATTGCTAGATTAAGGAATTTATTGAATGTATGAAGCCTCCATTGTACTTCGGAATCTTCTTCAAATGCTCTTAGATATTTATCATGTTTAAAAAAGAGAGTGTAGAGGAGAGTATTTACTACCGTTGAGATGAAAATATCTTGTGTAGGAAACCAACCTTCGATACATCACTTAATTTTCACTCTCGTGAGCCAAGAAGATTGATATGGAAGAAAGGAAACAAACTAAACTATGTCTATAAACATAAAATACTACATAAGAAAGGAATATCAAATAGTCAAAATATTTTGATTATAGAAAAAGAAATCTCTATAAATGCATACTTTACCCATGAACTGGTGAAGCCTTAGCCTTGGATACCAATGTGCCAGAGGGACATCTACACATTGCGGTGTCATATGTAGAAACAAAAAATAGAAAAGCACCAAAAGTCACACCAAAAAGAATCTCATGCACTATGAAACTATTCATCACCAACACACACTCATATAGGGCAACATGTTGGGGTTGTATAGGGGTTTGCCTTATTCAAACCCCTGTTTCTATGTTTATACCTCCATAGACAACTAGATACATAGATTGGATAAAATAAAAGATTAGATTGTGCAATAGAAACAAACTCTTCTTAATGGAGGAAACCCACTATTATTTGAGATAAAATGTTAATTTGATTAATTCAAATAGATAATAAATACATTTAGAGACTAGTGACATGATGTTATATTGAAAAAAAATACATACAAGAGATAAGAGAGAAAGGAAAACATTACATAGGAAAGACCCCTCTCTTGAAATAATGGCACGATTGTAAGCAAGATAATAATTGTTTTTTATTTTCATGAGTGCAGATTTTGGTAGAGTTTTATTACTAGTGTGAGAGATAGATATCCGAGAGTGTGAATGTTGCAAAATGAAAGAGAAAGAAGAGTTTTTCTGCTCAAAATGAGTGGGAATAGCCATTTTGAATGTGCCCAAAAGAAGGGACATGCATCAAAAGAGGCTCGATGTAGAATATATCCAATTTAAATCTAAAATCATTTCGGGACGTTTGTGCGCTACATACATGTATGCTCACCACTCTCCCATTTGACCAAATCAATCCCACATTTGGATTAGGGGTTGCTAATGCTTCATCTTTAAAATCCATGATGCTGGAATGATAGTATCTTGATTATTATTTTTTATTATAAACACACCGAGCCTATTGCATAAGTGTCATTAATGCACTAGGTGTAGTTTACGACACTAAATTTTTCCCCCACTTTGTAGGACTACTCAACTCAAGGGAACAAGTGCACTAAACTAACTTAGAAATTTGTGTTCATAGAACTCATGCAGTGTATTAAATGCATTAATTACTTTAAAAAGGGATATTGTAGAGGCCACCAAGGTCAACAAGGAAAATACGAATGGTGACCCCAGTGCCCAACAAAAAAATATAGTGTTTGACATGAATATTCAAGTACCATAAAATCAAAAAAAAATTTAGCGCCAAAAATAAGGAAGCTCTTTGGCAAGAAGAATTATCAAGCTACATATTTTGTCACAATATTCATGTAAAAGGGTAATATATTGTAATAATGAAATAGGTATAATGATCAGATACTTATTCTTCAAAATGTTTTATGTTATCTTCTGTGATATACTCTTATTTGACCTACTATTAATACCACACTATATTTGTATTAGATATTTTAATTTCATGTAATTTTTCCTCTTCTTATTGCCTTTCTTCTACTTTTCCTTCTCCTTCTCATTGACCTTCTTCTTCTAATTTTACTTAGATTTTTGTCGTTCCTTTCCTTTTGTGTCTTGTTCCTCTTCTTGTTCTTGTCCCTCTTCACGGGTGATCCCACAATACTTCTTGAGTCCCCTCCCTTTTGTATGTTTAACCCTATTTGACCCATTACTTGTAATCAATCTAAGAAACATCTATGTGGGTATTAATTTATGATTTATAACTTATTGTAGTTATTTTTAATCCCCTCATATATTAAAAAATATCAAATTTCCATAAAATTTAAGTATGAGAGCTCTCTACTTGATTTCCTCGGTGTTTTCTATGTTTGCCAAATTCATATAGTTTCAAAGTTTCAGTTTATGTCACATCTTTCTCGTCAATCCTAACCTCCTAATACATCACCTTTAAAAAAAATTGAGTCTTTCAAGTTGGACCATTGGACATTCCCATCCCAAATACCATTTACCTGTTAAAATTGATATCCTAATCCCTTGTCCTCTGAACATTTTCTAAGTCTATTTCTTCAACCTTTAGACTTGGCCTTCCCTTCATACCTTCCTCAATCCTCTAAAATATTCAAAGGCCCTTTTAATAACTTTTAAAGTTGGACTTTTAAGATTCCCTCGGTCCCCATGCTTCCTTCTAGGAGTTTAACTTTCCTATATGCTTATCAACTTGTCAGGATTTCGTCCATCCACCTACTTTAAGGGATGTTTACCTCAATACTCTCAATATGCAAACACAAACAATGAAGAAGTGTCTCATGCATCAAGTTAAAATGTTTACAAAATATTTGACATGAAAGAGAGAAAAAAGCAAGTATTGGTTTTGGACAATATGAAGGTTTAAGAACCTTATAAATCCTCAACATGATTCTGTGAGGGGAAATGCTCTAAACTGAAGATGATGTGAATAGGTATTATCGATTTCATGTAGGCTTTGAAACACTTTGAATCACCATTTAAAATCAAATAAAGATGCATAGGCAAAAGAATTACAAGGTGTATGAGTTTTCAAACCATTCAAAAGTGTGGTCCATATTTCAAAAGCTCACTATTGTGCCAACAATATGACATGGTTCATAATAGGAAAAAAGATCTAACATATCAAGTAAGCGTAGCTAAAATAATTATTTTAATTATAGAAAGAGATATAATGAATAATAGCATGCTAAATATCTCTAATAAATGTCGCCTATCCTTTTGCAATGCTCGTGATTCCATTAGTGGTTGATAAGCCCCTACAATCACCAAATTTAATTTTGCAAGTGCCACAAAGGTATATATTTTAGCCAAAATGACGTATATTTAAGAAGTAAAAATGAATGAAATGGGTTTTTTTTCCCTAATTATTTTTGTGGTTACTATCATAGATCATGATAAACTTAAGACAATATCTAGATTCTATTTGCAATATATTTTCTAGGTTTCCTCACTTCATTTCATGCTAGACCTATAGGAGTGATGAATGAAATTACTAAAACGTTTTTCACAATTTTTTGAATGTGACTGTTAAATAATAGTTAATTGTGAGTGGGACATCACAATTTTCCTTGAATATTTAACAATTTCCTAGTACCAAGTCTCCCAAGAGTTGCTAAACGCTAATAAATGATAGATCTAATGATATATCTATATGAACTAGTAGTTCATTTAAATAATTGGTCACTAAACCAATTCTAAGGTATAGTAATTTTTTTTAGTGTTATAGAGAATTGAACATATAAATTGTAAATGAATGGATGCACTTTATATTAGTATAGTAAAGATTTAATAATGCACATTTTTGTAGTTGTATATCTCCATTATTTTATGTCAAGACTCATAGAAGTATTATAATTGCATTTTTAATCATCTGCTCTAGCCACATGTATTGATACAAAAGAAACACTGGTTGTGTGACAACATATAATACACTAGAATCTTTTTCAATTATCATTTTTTATTTATTAAATCCCTATCTCACTAGAACATGAGATGGGTTAGGATAAGGGCTTTGAATGTATATTATGATTAACATTGATCACAACTAGATCGACTAATATGTGAAAAATGAGGAGAATGAAATCGATTGCAAACCAATTTATTTAGCCACTTGGCCCTGATTCTGACTTGTTACTCACAAAACAAGACCTCATGGCACACCCACAAACATGAACATTGAACATTATAGTAAATTTAATTTGTGACATATAAACACTAATTACATGTGTATTCAAATTACTAACATAGAAGGTAGCCTAGGAATCATAACTTTGGGTGAGGAGGTTAGACTGAATGTCGCAGGCATGGGAGAAACACAAGGGAAATCTATATGCGAAAACAAACACTCTCAAATCACTTATTAACATAACTATGGTTTTCCAATGAAGGGACCACACATGCACAAATATAGGACCTAATTCAAATGAATGAGGATTAGACCAACCTCCAAAACGGGGCTCAGTAATTTCCATTGGGAAATTAGGGTGTGGTGTGTGATTAACAATGAGCTAAAAATATATATAGGAGCTATATCGTCACATCCATGAGCAAGATCGGATGCTTGAAGTTGATTGGCATCATGTAGATATGACAATCATAAATGAAGATTGAGAAAACATCAGAGTGTTTTTAGGAGTGGTCTCGTTTGATTTATGTTTACTGAAATTCTAATCATGCAATCATTTCATGTGATCCTAGAAGCTAAAAGGAGTTAAAGTTTCGTAGTCCCGCATGGGTAAACGATGTTGCTTCGAAGACCGGGAGTGGAGGCTTAGACCAGTCTGGAACGAACGGATGTGAACCCAGTAACTCAAAAATTCCCAATAACAAAAATATGAGCAGTGGTTGGTATACCAAAATAGGTTTACATTTCATGGATTTTAATGACAATGGAAAAGATGGTGTATTCATCGGGCGAATCGTTTACTTGGTTGCCACTCCGGATAGAAAGCCCCACCTTATCTCCATAACAAACAAAAACGACGAAGAGTACATGTGAATCATTAAAAGTCAAGAAAATGAAATAGATTAATACAGTTGCTAACAATACTTGTTCATGTCGATTTATACTCGTGTTAAAATATCAGTATTGCCTACCAACCTACCCAACAACAGCTGATTTAATTCGTGTATCTATATATACAAACACAAAGAAACAGATTTTCACATCTCAGTTCAGAAACAATTTGGCATTTTAGCCTGTTTAAGTTGTGATCAGACTCTGAAAGAGGAAGTATTGTACGATTCTAGCAATGCAGACATTTTATGGCCGCCTCGTGCTGCCACTTTTGGCATTGTGGTTCACTATTCAATTTGTTTCAGCGAAACATGCTGTGATCACACGGCGCTACAATTTCACTGTGGGTTATATAATTCTATGGAATGAGTTGAATGTTTTATTGTTTAGGAAAGTATTAAATTTTTACAGATAGCCGTGATTGATTCTTTGTTCTAAATATCCACAGATCCAAATGACGAATGTGACTCGTCTTTGCACCACGAAAGCTCTCTTGACTGTCAACGGGCAATATCCGGGGCCTCCAGTAGTTGCTCGAGAAGGAGATCGCGTGGTTATCAAAGTAACAAATAATGTTAAAAACAATATTAGCATACATTGGTATCTCTTCTGCTCCCGCTACTCAGTTATTTACTTAATAAAAATAATATTATATGCTGATGTCCCTTTAGTGGGTGCACCTAATGAATTCCTATGAATCGCTCAGGCATGGAATTCGGCAGCTTAGATCTGGATGGGCGGATGGTCCTGCTTATGTCACTCAGTGTCCAATTCAAACCGGGCAAAGTTATGTGTACAAGTTTATTGTCAAAAGGCAGAGAGGAACACTGTGGTGGCATGCCCACATCTCATGGTTGCGAGCAAGCATACATGGGCCCATTATCATCTATCCCAAGAAGAATGCTTCTTACCCATTCCCTCGCCCACACCAGGAAGTGCCTATTGTTTTCGGTATGCCCTTCAGTACTCGTTGATAATGTGTTGCCATTGTACGTACATAGTCCTAAATTTACAATGAAAATACTGCTGTTGATAATGTGTTGCAAATTGCAGGGGAGTGGTGGAATGCAGACACTGAGACTGTTATCAATCAAGCAATGCAAAGTGGTGCGCAAGCTAATGTGTCAGATGCATATACCATCAACGGGCTCCCTGGACTTATGTATAACTGCTCTACCAACGGTGAGGGCGGGGTATTAAAATGGATGAAACATAACTAGACTGGTCGCTATTGTTCATTTGTTTAAATGTAAATGTAACAAAGGTTTCCTGTGTTGTGTAATGCAGATACATTCAGGCTCAAAGTGAACCCTGGGAAAACTTACCTACTGCGTATAGTTAATGCTGCACTCAATAGTGACCTGTTTTTCGCAATAGCCAACCACACATTGACTGTGGTAGAAGCGGATGCTGTGTATGTCAAGCCTTTTCAAACCAATGTTATTCTCATCACTCCCGGTCAGACTACCAACGTCCTCTTGACAGCTATGTCTCAGCCACCCAATGCCACATTCCTCATGTTAGCAGGCCCATTCGCTACGGGAACAGCAGCTTTTGATAACTCAACCAGTGCTGGAATTTTAGAGTATGTAACTTCCAATGCGACAGCAGTTAATTCATCCTCATCCTCTCTTCCTATGATGAAACCGACGCTTCCAGCCCCCAACGATACCTCCTTTGCCGCCAATTTAGCCAAAAGATGAGAAGCTTGGGCAATCCGAAATTTCCTGCAGCAGCTGTCCCTCAGAAGATGGATAAACAGTTCCTATTCACAGTCGGGTTGGGGCTAAATCCGTGTCCCCAAGGACAGACATGTCAAGGCCCCAACGGTACCAAATTTGCAGCCTCCATTAACAACATATCCTTCATTCTTCCCACCACCGCTCTTCTTCAAGCATACTACTTTAATCAGTCCAATGGAGTTTACAATACCACTTTCCCTGACAATCCGCCATTTCCTTTCAACTACACCGGCACGCCGCCTAACAACACACAGACCCTCAACGACACCAGAGTCGAAGTGCTTCCCTTTAACACTAGCGTACAGCTAGTTCTGCAGGACACCAGCATTGCGACCTTCGAGAGCCATCCTCTGCATCTGCACGGCTTCAACTTCTTCATAGTGGGTCAGGGTATGGGAAACTACAATGCAAGCACTGACCCATCTAACTTTAATCTGGTGGATCCTCCGGAGAGAAACACAGTTGGAGTTCCCAGTGGAGGTTGGGTGGCTCTCAGATTCCTAGCTGATAATCCAGGTATTAATATCATTACGTAATGTTAGCTTCAATCGCTCATCTGGTTCAAAGATTTGTGCTTCTTTCGTATAAACATATATCCGATTGTATGTATGTTTTTTGCAGGAGTGTGGTTCATGCATTGTCATCTCGAGCTGCATACCAGCTGGGGATTGAAGATGGCGTGGGTTGTTTTAAATGGAAATGGTGGCAGATCTCAATCTCTTCTTCCTCCTCCCAAAGATCTTCCCCCCTGTTGATCATTCATCCTTCAATTAGACTATTCAATTTGTGCTTCCTAAAATCTGACTGCATCCAATCGTGTGCTGGTCCAAAGTAGTTTGCAAACGATCGATAAAGAGAAACATATCAGTATATTTGTGTATCAATAAGTATGCTTTGGAATATATCAGTGATGAGACCTTGGTTGAATTACTATGACAGAGACATCTCCACATGGACCTTTCAAAAGTGAAAGTGCGAAGGTAGAATTAAAATTACAAGTTTTGCAGAGAATTTCTAACAGTAAGATTCACATTTCCTTATAATATACTTATTTATTGTTGTTTTATATGGTTGAGATTTTCAGCAGTATATTTCTTCATTCGAATACTTAATTGAAAATAATGTTGTTCTGTGACAGATAATTTAATCTTAAATATTATCTTCATTTTTCAACATCTAAATAGTCAATTAATAAATAAGAAAAAATGTATAATGAATCATTAGAAAAATTACAATTTTGTTATTGACAATTTAGTCTATTTTGAAATATAGTAAGATTTATAAGAAACTTTTAAAAACACATTGATATCTATCGTTTGTAACCTTTTTCTCATGATTTCTGTCAGATTGTTATCTGATACTACCTCATTTTGTACTAGGACTAGCACTTTTCTGAATTAGTTTTTAAGTGCATTATAAAAAGTTAAATTTAATTAAATAATTGGATTAAGGCATACTTATAGATATGTAAATGAAAGATCTGTCTTTGTTTTATTTAATCTCAATTATAATACCACTTCTCCTCCTTCTATGCATAGAATCTATCTAGATTTGCATCAACATATTTGATGTGATTAATGATGACTCATATCTTCAATACTAAATATGAAATATATGGAAATTATTCAATTCATTGTGAAAAAATATATTTTCTCAATAATCTCTCTATATTTGAACATTTATTCATTCCCTTAATTAGAGCTTCTATCAAACGGAGGGGGTGGGGGCTTTGTGGTGTAGAGCTCCGAGATGGGCATTCATTATGTCGAATCTCTTCTAGATAAAAACTACATTCTTGGAATTTAGTTTCTCCCCCCCACACATGCACATAATTGCACTTGCTTGTATTGATATGCTACATGCATATGATTTAATTTGTTTTTATAATTTAACTCAATTCCTATATAATTTGAATTGTAATCTTATAAGTACCATTGAAACTTTAATATGTTTTCAGTATATGATACATAATGCACGTGTGACATATAAATGATTTAACAACAATATAACACAAATATAGCTAGCTACAACATATAATTGATGTATATCATTGTTAAGGTGTATACCTATTGATATCAATTGATATTCATATGGTTTTCATTTATCACATAAAACTTTATAGACATTTTTATTGTCAGTGCACATACCACTATTACAGCGGCGTCAATTGATATTGACTTATTTCATGGAATCGATGATGACTTACATCTTCAGTATTGAATATTTAATGTATGGGAATTATTCAGTTCATTGCGAAATAATCTATACTACCAATAATGTGGCTATGTTTTCATATTTTGTTTCTCTTAATTAAAGCTTCATAAAGTGGAGGGGGTTTGGGGCTTTGTGGTGTGGAGTTTTGAGATGGGGTTTGGCTCTATAGAATCTCTTCTAGTTAAGAAAACATATTATTGGAATAAATGCACACACACACACAAATAACTACTTGCTTGTATTGAAATTCTACATACATATAATTTAAATCAATTCATACATAATATGAATTATAATCCAAGGACCATTGAAATTGAAATATGCTTTCACTACATAATAAATAAAGCATATGTTACATATAAATGTTTTAACAATTATATCAAACACAAATTGATGCAGGGGCATCTGGGAGGGGGCACAAATAGCTTGCACCAAACCTCAATTTTGAAATATTAAAATGAGGATTTTCATTTCTTATCTTTATTTTGATAAATTTTAGCTTATAAGTTTGTAAGTGTTTTACTTGAGTAATTAAATTCTTTGAAGAAAATTAACAACACTAACAAAGCTAAGGAGAGTCAAATATGAGGTGAAATGAACAAACAATAAGAAATATTGTCCAAGTAAGTTTAAAGTGATAGGTAGTTTAAATAAAATAATTGAAACATATTGCAGGCATATCAATCAGTGTGGGATGGAGGCGTGGCGAAGAGGTGTCTGGGGTAAATGAAGAGTTTGGATGTTAAACAAAAAAAAACTAGAATAAGAATGAAGGCGTGGGGCCACATGTGGATTTGAAAAGATGGGAAATAATTATTATGTAAAATAAAACAAAATAGAAATCCGAAAAATAAGAGAGGGTGCGCCAAAATGATTGAGAAAAACTGAAAGGTGAAAAGGGATTTATGAGTAAGGAAAAATAATAACATTGTGTGGGAAGATCAACATATTTTTAATTACAAAGGGAAGGAGAGTGTGTAGAGTAGAAGACATCAAACCTATGAGATTCAAAAACAAAGGGATAGCCAGAAAAGCGTGTGGAGGAAATAAAGAACAGATGATAAGAAATTGATGCCCAGTGCATGAATACAGACAGGGTAGAGATCATGGAAAAGGATATGAAGCATGGACAAGGAAAACCAGAAATAGATGAGCCTGCTAGGGTTGTGTGGTAAATGGATTGAGAAGATAGATGTAGTAGTGATTTAGAACAAAGCATGTAAGAGACACGACTTGTTAACAAAGACAAAGTGAAAAAAGGAAAAAAATAGAGATTCATTTCTACATCTGTAACTATTTTTCTCCTAGTCAATAATGTTTGTAATTTTCATTTAAAATTTTGTGTTGATTATTAATTAATTTTTTTTTTTGACACTATAGTGATATTGGATAGAGCCCTAATTACCCATTACTGTTTTGTTTTGTACTCGTGGTCCCTTTAGTTGATCTTTCGTATTGGATTTGATCACTTCCCCATCTCTCTTGCTTGATTGTCTTGGAAGGAAATTCTTTTTTCCTTTCACTTTGAGAAAATGTGGCTCAAGCAACCTAACCTGTTCTATAGAATTAGAAAATGATGGAATGTCAGGACTAACAATACGACTATGTTTTGAGTTTCTAAAAAAATGAGATTGGTCAAAGCTAAGGTTATTATTTTGAATGATACTTGTTTTGTTCATATCTTTTCTGAGAAGAAAATCATTTAAAGGGATCTCAAGGTTGTGTAAGATTCCATTCAAAAAAGATGGTTAAAGTTGCAGTATCCTAGACTAGAAAAATTCCTTGCTGGCTTGTCTCCATAACCTCATTTCAAAGGAGGAAGAATTATGCTAACAAATATAGAGAGATCTCTATAGTTGCGATGCGAGGATAAGAATAGTATATTTTTTCATCTTTCCACTCTTAAAAATAAGGCTTCTAATTGGATCTCGTCCACCAATGAGAACTGTGCGCTATTGGATTTGGAAAAGCACATTAATGTGGCAGTTGCTAGTTTTTTCTCCAATCGCCTCTTTGAGGAAGGATTGCCTCTGAGTGGTGATGTGGAGAATTTTTTTGGATGTTATACCTAATGTTATTAAAGATGATACTAATAGAATTCTCAATTCCATCCCCTTTGATGATAAAATTAAAAATATGGTGTTCTCTTTTGAATATAACAAGGCTTGGGTCCAGATGCTTTTCCTTTTTTCTACTTCCAATGTTTCTGGGAGATTGTGGAAAAAGATATTTATGATCCAACTAAGGAATTTTTTGGTTGTAGAAGGATTCTCAAGGAACTCAATGCCGATTTAATTGTTCTTGTCCCTAGTTTCATGGGGGCTAATTATTTTGATACTTTCAGATAGACTAGTCTCTACAACTCTATTTATAAAATATTTTTCAAAATTATGGCTTTAAGATTGTAGCTGGTCCTCTCAATGATTATTTCTCCTAAGAAAAATGGTTTTTTTTCATAGGAGGAAAATTATTGATTCTATTGCAATTTTTTACGAGAACAGTCACTCATTGAGATGCAAAACGAGAGTAGGGATTCTCCTCAAGCTTGATCTTATGAAGGCTTATGACCGTGTGAGTTGGGGTTTTCTTATTAAAGTTCTTAAAGATTTTGGTTTTAGAGATATTTTTTTGGAGATTTCTTGGCAATTTGTTTCGCTTCCTACCTTTTAGGTGGTGATTAATTACTCCCCCTCTAGTTTATTCAATAGTTATAAGGGTATCGAATAGGGGGATCTAATTTCCTCTTTTCTCTTTATTATTATGGTTGAAGCCTTGAGCTGTTTCATTTTTAAAGTTGTAGTTGTTGGTTTGCTTAGAGGTTTATCCCCCTCCTCTTCTAATCTGGTTTGTTCACACCAACAAAGGGATGCTGTAGACAGATACAACAAAGCTCAACAACAGAAAAGCCAAAAAACATCTGAGAAGGTTTGTACATTACTTCTCTTGTGGCACAAGAGGCTACAAGACACAGGGCACCCAAAATGAAACAATCATGAGCCAAACACAAAAGAGCGACAATGCAAACAAGGCCGGCCAAATCAACAGATCTAAACCACCTTATAGATCTGAGAAATCGAAAATGAGGGTTTAACTAGCACCCCAACCCACACATTTGGGTTTTACCAGGCTCCCTTAACCTATAGCAGAGTCTCCAGATCACTAACAGCAAAACCTAAGCCTAATCGAAAACACAAACTGGCCAAATTGGGCCATTGAAAACTACCAGCATCCAGCCTATCCATTAAAAAGGAAAAATACCAAGGGTTTTTCTAGGCTCCCTCAACCTTGAGGATGGGTTTTAAGAGGCTCCAAGAACTAGACACGGTACTACTAGCATCCATCCAGCCCTTGAACGAATGAAAAACAATAGGTTTTTCCTAGGCTCCCTCAACCTTAAAAATGGGTTTTACACAGATCCCACAACCAGACAAGACCCAGATCATAGTAAAACAACCAGAAAAAAAATATGGGAAATAGGGTTTTTAAAAGGCACTCTAAAGCTTTTAAAGGAAAGACCAAGAGGGTTTTTACAGGCTCCCTCAACCCGTAAAGCAACTTGTGAAGATGGGTTAAGAAAGGAAACCCAAACCCAACTATGACGGTCACCATGGAAGGATTGGCAGACACCCACAACCAGCAACACGAGCATCATTAGGATTCAAAAAGCTCCCTCACCCCTTCTCTCCACCTCAATAGGAGAAAGAGCCACCTCTATAGGCAAGAGTGGAAAGAAAGCCAACCATCCACAAAGTCCATTTGCAGCCCGCAGAAGTTGAAGCACTCCCTCATACCTTGTCTCCACCTCAAAAGGAGAGAGAGCTACCTCAATCAGACACCGAGGAGAGCAGACCCACTGCCTAAGCAATCCTTGTAGCACCCAACATACAAGAAGCCCCTCCACCTCAGTAGGAGGGCAACCCAAAGACAACAGAGAACCGGGAAAATAGGGGAGAGCAGAAGAGACTCACAACAAGGATGAGACAAGGAAATAAACAAGGGTCTACTCACACCGAAAAGAAAAAAAAACTCCCACCAAAATGATTGCACAAAGCCAAGCTCTCGCAAGTCCTTGGATCGAACACCCAACTACGGGTGAGGGTTCTCAATGTGATCCAAGGAAAGAAAGTGAGAGAAAGAATAGGGAGGGAGAATAGAAACAACCACCAGCGCTGTCAAAAACAATAATAACAACCTCCCATCTTGGCTCATCACAGACCAAGCCCACCCTTACCATCACACACGATAGAGCAGTAAACCTTGGAGCAAAAAAATAGACATGAGAGAATCGGTAGCTCCCACAAGCTTGAGAATGGGTTTTAAGAGGATCCCACAACTTGATAGCGTACTACTAGCATCCAGCCAACCCCTGAATGAAAGAAAACAAATACGTTTTTTCCAGGCTCCCTCAACCTTAAAAATGGGTTTTACACGGATCCAACAACCAGACAGGAACCAGATCACAATAAAACAACCTGAAAACAACAATCTGGGAAACGGGGTTTTTAAAAGCCACCCTAAACATTTTAAAGGAAAGAACAAGAGGGTTTTTATAGGCTCCCTCAACCCACAAAGCAACTTATGAAGCTGGGTTAATAAAGGAAACCCAAACCCAACTGTGACGGTCACCATGGAAGGATTGACAGGCACCCACAACTAGCAACACGAGCATCAATAGGATTCAAAAAGCTCCCTCACCCCTTCTCTCCACCTCAATAGGAGAAAGAGCCACCTCTATAGGCAAGAGTGGAAATCAAGCCAACCATACACAAAGTCCATTCGCAGTTCGCAGAAGCTGAACCACTCCCTGATACCTTGTCTCCACCACAAAAGGAGAAAGAGGCACCTCAATAGGACACTGAGGAGAGAAGACCCACTGCTTAAGCAATCCTTGCACAACCCAACACACAAGCAGCCCCTCCACCTCAATAGTAGGGCAACCCAAAGCCAACGGAGAACCAAGAAAAGAGGGAAGAGTAGAAGAGACTCACAACCAGGATGAGACAAGGAAATAAACAAGGGTCTGGTCACACCCAAAAGAAAAAAAACTCCCACCAAAATGACTGCACAAAGCCAAGCTCTAGCAATTTCCTGGATCGAACACCCAACTACCGGTGAGGGTTCTCAATGAGATCCAAGGAAAGAAAGGGAGAAAAAGAACAGGGAGGGAGAATAGAAACAACTACTAGCGCTGTTCAAAAAAATAATAACAACTTCCCATCCTGGTTCATCACAGACCAAGCCCACACTTACCATCACGCACGATAGAGTAGCAAACCTGGGAGCAAAAAAAAAGACATGAGAGAATCTACAACTCCCACAACATCCTCCCAACACCACCCAAAGGCCACCACCACTCCAGATCCATAGGAAAGAATTGCACCTACTGCCATAGGGCACAAAGAAGGTGAAAAAACACGCAGACCCGCTATGTTAAGGAGAAACCAGTCCATGCCCATCATAACACCTGCCTAGCCAAAAACAAAATGAACCACCCAAAACAACGACCCATTTGGCATAGCAAGCCCTGCGACCAACCACTCCTTGTTGCCTTCATCGTCATAAGAGTTAGTGTCCTCGTCCTCCCCTACAGATGCCCTACCGCCCCCACAATCACTTCTCCCACCTTCGCTTATTTCAAAGTTTATTTCATATGCCCTCCACATTAATAATTTGTTGATAATACTTTGATTTTGAGATACTCTTGAATTAGAGAAGTAAGATCTTTGAAGCCTATATTGTTAGGTATGAATCTAACTCGAGTCAAAAAGTTAGTTTTGAGAAGAGCTCTTTATTCTTATTTAACACTCCTATTCTTAGACAGAGAAGAATTGTTGATATTTTGGGTTGTAAAATTGAGGATCTTCCTACAACTTATCTTGGTCTCCCGCTTCATAGTAATGTGATTCATAATTTATTTTGGAATGGGTTGATTGATAGATTCAATTCAGAACTTGTTAGATGGAAAGTTATGCATCTTAGTCAAGCGAGTAAAGTTCAAATGATCAAGGATTTGATTTAGAATATTTTGGTGTATGCTATGAACCTTTTTAAAACTCCCTCAATTTTTTATGAAAGAATTGAAAATATTTAGAAATGCTTTCTCTTGTTTGTCACAGAAGATAGTAAATGTATTCATTTGGCTTCTTGGACCAAGTTTGCTTGCCTTATAAATCTAGTGGTTTGAGTATCAAAAAGCTTGAGGATTTCAATGTTGCTTTGTCAGCTAAGTAATTACAAAGACTTTTCTTTGGAGATTTGGATTGGTGTAAGATTATAGCTGTAAATATGCCCAGGCCATGCTTGGTTTGGGGCAACTCTTGGAGGCTCTTTCTCACCCTACTAAGATGGTGCTTTGGAATAATTTGATCAAGGCCATATGTATTCTCTCTGAGGGTATTAGATGGATTCTAGGGAATGGATGGAGCATTGAATTTTTATATGATTGGTGGATTGGAGATTCCCCTATTTTCGAGGTCCCTTCCTTTAGACCAATTAGGGAGGCTTTCTTGGCCCAATTTGGTGATAAGATGGTGCATTACTTTACTAATGATAGTCGAAGGAACCTTAGTGATTGATCAAGGTCTAGGTGAGCTCCAATTTTTTGAGCTTCTAGCATATTCCTTTCATGGCTTCTTTTCTAGATCATATTATTTGGGGGCCTCCACCCTTTGGATTTTTTTTTTCCACCTTAGCCTTTTCCCTTCCCTATCATCCTAAGTTGACCTTTTCTCTATGGGATTTTCAATCTGGAATTGTAAGTTGATTCTTAAGATTAACATCTTTTTCTGGTTCTTGATTCAAACTAAGATTCTTACTTTGGATAACCTTTGTAAGCATGGTATTTTTCCTGTTAATAAATGCCTTCTTTGTTATTTGCATAAATAGAGAGTGTCAATTATCATTTTATGGAGTGTTGTTTTACCAGATAATTTTGGTCTCTTATCTTGGCCACCTAGAATTTTAATTGGGTCTTCCTTTCCTCTGTCGGGGAGATGTGGTCTCACTGGTCCCCTCCTTCTCTTAATCTATCTTTGAATTTACTTTGGTCTTTGATTATGCCTCATGTGTCTATGTAGATCTGAAAACAAGAGAAACAACTGTGTCTTTAGGGATGTACTTCTCCCTTTTAAGGTGGTGTTTTAGAGGATTCGTACAGTTGTAAAGGATAATTTCTAGATTGTACTTAAGGATGTTAATCTTGGCTTGCCTCCTATATATATTAATGCTTCAGATCAGTAGTCTCCTATTAATTGGGGTTCAAATTTTGATATTTCTAGAACTTTGGGAAATGTTAAAACCTCTAGAACTAATGTTAAATGGTCTACTCCATTTTTTGATTCGGTGAAGGTTAATTTTGACGGGGCAGCTAAGGGGAATCCTGGGCCAACTAGTTGTGGGGTGTGCTGAGTGATGATTATGGCAGGCTCCTTTTGCAAATGGCACTCCCTTTGGGAATCAAGTCCAACCACCTGGCTGAAGCCTCATCTATTTTTAATTCCTTCAAGTTAGCTCTTGATCTTGGTTCTTGGAAGGTTTAGATTGAGGATGATTCACTCAACATAATTAATTGTTTAAACTTATTACATACTTCAAGTTGTTCCATTAAATATTTGGTGAAGGTTGTGTTAAACATTATCAAGGATTTTGATAGTTTGTATATTTATGATATTTTTAGGGAAGGTAATTCTCTTGCGGATGCTTTTGAAAATATTGGTGCATTCCAAAGACAAGGATTTTATTGGAATGGGATTGACCCTCTTCCCCCTAACATTGAGGACAATATGAAACTTGATATTCGTTGCAAATGTGATGATGATGATTATCACTGGTTGTCATTTCAAAGTCAATATAATGGTTGTCATTGATGTCCTTGGTGTTGGTGATCCAGTTGATGTGTTCTTGGAACGTTTGGTGCTATAAAAGTTGTGTTTTAGCATGGGTTAATTGAGTTGATGGCAATCTGGATAGTTTTATCTATTGGATATGGTGTTGATTGATTGTATTCATGTGTATCTTGATTCCATTCTTTTTTTTTACTGGGCAATGATTTTTGGAGATAGATTAAGTCCAGAATTCGAGGTTTGGTGTAGCGTATGAGCCATGATTTGGTTCTGGAATTTGTAATGGATGTAACATGTTGATATGATCATTATTGTTCATTGTGGTATCATCTAATTCTCATTCCTTCCCACCATAAGAATGTTTAGTGTTGACCTATTTTAGATCTCACTCTTGGCCAACTAAGAAGATTATGTTTCTTGGAGATAATATATATATATATATATATATATATATATATATATATATGAGGAAGATTTGAATGAATTTATATAAAAAAATATGGTATTATTATTGAAGATATGCGAGATTTCAAAGGAAAGATCTGATAGTTGGAAATGGGTGAGAGTGCATTGGTATTGAGGTATCAGAAGCAGTCCAGTCTTGCAGATTGAGATTCAGTGGTGGATTCTTTCTTTTCTAAATTATTCCTTTATTTCTTTGATAGTGAGCCTTTTTCTGGGTAGTGTTCTCTCTCATAGTGAGGATCCTAGCAGTGAGCCACCCTTTGTAAAAATCACCTTAACCCGTGTCACCTTAACCCGTGTTTTATATTGAGAACTAACATTCTCTATGGTTTTTCCCTTCTTGGGTTTTCCACGTTATATCTGGTGTTCATTGTGTGATCTATTGTATGTTTATATGTTCATGCTATATTTTTCTTAAATAATTTTATTGGTCACTATAGATATGCAAAAGGGTTAGAAGAAATTGATTTAATTTTTTCATCTAATTCATTCCCCCTATCAGTTGCTCGGATATTCAACTATTGGTATCAGAGATTTGGTTACTTGGAGAAGAGCTTATCTGCTTGAGGTAGATCTTGATCCAATGGCACATAAATTGACTATTCCTATTTTTGAAGGATCCGAATATAGTTTTTGGAAATTAAAGATTAGAGGCTACCTGATCTCTTTGGGATACAACACTTGGAAAGCAGTGGAAACTTAGTATATTCAATCGGAAAATGGTCTTAGTACTCTAGATAAGGTTCAAGCTTATGAAGTGAATGAAAAGGCACGGTATGCTATGTTTAGTGCTTTATCAAAGATTGAATTGACAATGATTATTTCGTTGAATACTACTCATGAGGTTTGGAAAAAGTTGAGAGATATCTATGAAGGAAGTGACAGAGTTAAATTATCAAAGAAGATAAAAACTAATCACAGATATGAGAACTTGAAAATGGAAGAAGGAGAAGATATAACAACCGATTTTTATAAGGTTGATAGTGCGGTAAATGAAATCAGAGAACTTGGTGTCAGCTTGTTGGATGAATACATAATTGAGAAGATTCTAATGTCCCTACCAGAAAGCTACAATGATAAGATCTTGACTAATGAAGAAACCTATGATCGGAAGAAATTTACAAGAGTGAAGCCTTATGGTACTCTATTAGGATTTGAGAGAGGTAAGCTTGGAAAACACAAAGCTAAGATCGAGTCTACCTTCAAAGCATCTAACGAAGATCCAGAAGATGAAATTTTAGATGAGACGAAAGCAAGCTTTGTGAGAAAACTGAAGAGAGACACCGACAAATACAAAGGTATGTTACCTTTTAAATGCTTTAGATGTGAAAAGATTGGTCACATTGCTACTAGATGTTCGGGAAAAGGTTCAAGACAAAGGTCTAGAGAAGGTAAAGGAAAATTTAATAAGAGAGCCTATTATGTCAAAGATGATGTTGGTATTTTAGATGATGATTTAAATTATGAAGATGGTGATTGCTTGTTTTGGTAAAAAGAGATGTAACAAAGATTGATATTCCTAAGGTGGTTGCTACTGTTGTACATGTTAGAAGAGATAGAAATGAATGATTGATTTATAGTGGATGCTGAAATCATATGACTCATGACTAAAGTAAGTTTGTGAAACTTGAAAAGTACGATGGTAGTTTTGTTAGGTTCAGAGATGATCAAACAACACAAATTGTGGGATTGGTTCTATTTCTTTTGATGGAAAGAACAATACTGATAATGTTTACTATGTTAATGGTTTTCATCTTAATATTTTGAGTGTTGGACAAATGTGTGAAAATGGTTACAACGTTGTTTTTCAAGATGATGGTTGTGAGATCTAGAAAGAATCTGAAATTGTTATTGTAGCAGGGAAAAAGATTGGTGGAACATGTATTTCTTGGAAGGAGATGCAAACAATTGTTTGTTATCTTAGATCAATGATATCTGACTCTGGCACCAAAGGACATGTCATATCAATTTTGACAACTTGGTGAAGATTAGCTCATCAAGTGTAGTGAGAGATTTACCGAGTTCGACCAAACCAACAAAATTTGTAGAGAATGTAAACTTTGAAGTAGATGAAAGGAAAATACAAAATAATTTAGAGCACTTGTCCACTAGGTTGTTGAATTTAGTGCACACAAAACTATGCGGTCCGACCAAAACAAGAAGTATACAAGGTGAGAAGCATTTCATGTTGTTGATTGATGATTATTCTAGAATTTCATGGTTTGCATTTTTGAGAGAGAAGCTAGAAGCATTAGAGAAATTCAAGATATTTAAGGCTCAAGTTGAAAATGAAGTTGATAGAAAAATTAAGTGTTTGAGGTCTAATAGAGGAGGAGAATTTAATTCGGAAGAGTTCAACAACTTTTGTGAGAGACATGGTATTAGAAAATAGTCATCTTCCCCTAGAACACTGCAACAGAATGGTGTAGTGGAAAGGATGAACCAAATAATTCAAGATGCAACCAAAATAGTGATCAACAGAGAAGTCTACTGGAGAGAAGCATTTCATACTATAGTCTACAATCCTAACGTAATTTTATATAAGAAAATACATGGAAATACATCTTATGAGCTATGACATGGTAGAAAGTCGACAGTGAAATATTTTAAGGTATTTGGAAGAAACTGCTACATCCGGAGAGATGAAGATAATCTTGGAAAATTTGACAATAGAGAAGATGAAGGCATATTCCTAGGATATTCAACAAAGAGGAAAGCATATTAGTGTTGTAATATAAGGCTAAACAAGATTGTTGAAAGTGAAAATGCGAAGGTTGATGAATACATTTCTAAAGAGTCTGACAAATTGGTAGGTTATGAGTCTGATGAATCGACCGACAGAAAAAGTGGAGAGAAGATCGAAGAAGGAGAAGAAGAAAAGAAAGATTAGGAAGCTTCAACTTCTACATCTAAGACATTGAGATATGTTTAGAAGAATCATTTAGTGGACCGTTTTTTCAGAGATACAAACAAAGGAATTATCACAAGAAGCAAAGCAGCTCAAGAACAAGTTTTGTTATGTTAACTTTTAGAGATTGAATTGAAAACAACAGAAGAAGCTTGCAATTATCAGAATTGGATGAAGGTAATGATAGAAGAGTTGGACACAATTGAGAATAATTCAACATGGGAACTAGTTAATAAAATGACATATAAGAATGTGATTGGAACAAAGTGGGTATTCTAGAACAAGCTCAATGAAGCTGGAAATGTTATGAGAAATAAAGAAATATTGGTTTGTAAAGGTTACACTTTGATTGAAGAGATTAATTTTGACGAGACATATGGCCTGGTTGCTCGGATGGAGGAAATTAGGATGCTTTTGGCTTTTGTAGCTTATAAGGATTTCAAGGTTTATCAGATGGATGTGAAATCAACATTTTTGATGTCCTTGGGGTTGGTGATCCAAAAGATGAACTCCTGAAACCTTTGGTACTCTGGAAGTTATGTTTCAACATGGGTTAATTGAGTTGATCTGTCAATCTAGATATTTTTGTCTATTAGATATGGTGTTGATTAATTGTATTCATGTGTATCTTGATTCCATTCTTCTTTTCATTGTATTGGGCAATGATTTTTGGGTCTGGATTAAGTCTAGAATTTGAGGTTGTGTAGCAGCTTTGGTGTAGTGTAAGTCATGTTTTGGGTCCAAAATTTATAATGGATGTAACATTTTGATCTGACAATTGTTCTCCATTGTGGTATGGTTTACTTCTGATTCCTTCCCACCACAATAAGGTTTAGTGTTGACCTATTTTAGAACTCTCTCTTGGCCGATTTAGAAGATTATGTTTCCCTGAGACAATATATATATGTATATATATGTATATATATACATATATATGTATATATATACATATATATGTATATATATACATATATATGTATATATATACATATATATGTATATATATATACATAGATATACATATATATACATACATATATATATATGTATCTATACATGTATATATACATGTATACATGTATACATATATACATGTGTAAATGTATATATACATGTATAGATATATGTATACATGTATACATGTATATATACATGTATAGATACATATATATATATATACATATATACATATATATATATACATGTATATATGTATACATGTATATATGTAGATATATATACATGTATATATATACATGTATATACATGTATATATAGACATGTATATACATGTATATATATACATGTATATACATATATACATGTATATATATATACATATATACATGTATATATGTATTTATATAAAAGAAAGATCTAAATGAATTTATATAGAAAAAGTGTCGCATTTCTATTGAATGCGATATTGGAAAGGAAAGATCTGATTTTTGGCAATATGTGAGAGTGCATTGGTACTGAGCTACCAGAAGTAGTCTGGTGTTTCAGATTGAGATTCAATGGTGGATTCTTTCTTTTCATTTTTTGTTTCTTCAGTAGTCGACCTTTTTTCTGGGCAATGAGCCCTCTTGAAGTGAGTATTCTAACAATGAGAAACCCTTTGTAAAAATTACCTTAACTGGTGTCACCTAAACCAATATTTTATATTGAGAACTAACATTCTCTGTGATTTTTCGCTTTCTGGGTTTTCCACATCATATCTAGTGTTCATTGTGTGATTTGTTGTATGTTTATGTTTTCATGCTATATCTATCTTAATTAATTCTATTGGTTACTCCAGATGTGCAAAAGGGTTACATGAAATTGATTTATGTTTTTCAACTAATTCAAGCCCCTCTCAGTTGCCTGGATATTTAACAATATTAACCACCTTGGTTAACTTGTTTTTGTCTATGTGGGTGATTATATTTTTCAACCTATCCTTTCTTCATTATTTGATATGTTTTAATGATGATAGTTAGGTATTTTTCCCCCTTGGTGCTCACTAGCTAACTATTTCCAGTTGGATTGTGGGTGATATTAGTACCCAGTTTCTTGGTTTTTAGATTTCCTTATTTCAAATAGCGCTTTTAAGGGCTTCAATTGAGACTATGTTGTTGGGTGGTCAATTGTGGGGTAGGCATTTCTTTGTTATTTTATGTGTGGGCTCCATCATGGCGGGGGACATACATCAATAGGAGTCCATTTCCTCTGATGACATTCATGGTGGGGTTTTTAGGGCTTTGATTATGACTGTTGTTGGGGTAGGCATTTCTTTTTTATTTTATATGTGGGATCCATAATAGGAGGAGAGACATCAATAGGAGCGCATTTCCTCTGACGAAATGCACATAAAAGAGAAAAATTTGTGGATTTTTACTTAATGTGGGGTTACACCCTTTTTAGAGAATCCTCATGGCTTTGATCCAAAGGTAACAAAGATTTTTGGTAGATAATGGATGCACTTTATTTTTTTGAAATGACAATAAAAGCTCAGATTTCACAAAGGAGTTGATTGTGGAGCTTATTGGGCTGCCTATGGAAGGAACAAACAATTTCAAGGGCAAAATCTTCTGAGTCCATGGTGAAAACCTTTCTAAAATATGGAGAGGGGTTGAATCTTGTCAACAATTCAAACATTTCTTACCAAGTAGACACCCTTAAACCCCTTTGGGTGGGTGTGGCTAAGGTCCTTATACAATATTTTACCTTAGATGGGTGGTTTACCAAAATCTATGGTGGTCATTTTTCTCGGCTTAAACACTTTAGAAATAAGTTCTTCATTTGTTTCCATTCTATCTCTTATCATCCTTGGAAGCCAATATTAAAGAACATAATAAGAAGCAAAGAAACCCTAATCTTCATGAGGGCTCGATCCTTCTAATTATGGAACAATTCAATGCCCTCCCATTTTCCTCTAAGTGAAAATATCAAGGTTATCCCCCTTTGCACTCGGTGAATAGGTGTCAAAGGAGGGTATGTAGAGAAATATAGGGGAATGTGATGATGATTCAGAGGATGAGGACTAGCAAACAAAGGATGAAACTTCCTCAAAGTAAAACAAGAATAATGTGTCAGAGGAGAAGAAAAAGAGAATCTCATTAAATTCAGTATAAAAAGAAAGATTTGTTAAATTAAATAATTTTACATGCATGATTCTCCTAGATGACTTGATGAGGAGTTAGATGCTGAGGAGGTTGACAAGAACCAAAATTTGGAAGGGGAGAATTTTTTGGGCGAAAGGGAGAATGTGATGGGTGGAGGAGAAGGCTTCTTGGGAGTTCCCCTTCCCCTTGATCTTTTAATTATGCTAATCAAGAGAGAATTAATAATCCTCCCTTTCCTAGGGATCTTTAAAAATAGTCCCCTTTCCTTGGAAGTGACCCTGGGAATCTAGCTATTTTTTGGGTATTAATAGGGATGCCATAGTAGACTAGTTTAGGATTTCCTAAGAGCCTTTTTTAGAAATCAATCAAGTTAATATCAACATCCAATCCATTAAAAGAAAAGTGGTTATTTTGGAGCAAGGTGATGGTCGATATTCGTTTAGGGATCCTGTTGACAATGTGATCTCTTATGAGGAAAAAGACAAAATGCTCTCTATCTTAGAAAACATGACCAAATATGTTGCTCACTTGAAGACTATGAAGGTAGACTTGGGCTATTGAAGCCAAGATGAAGAGAATTAATTATAACCTCACTAATCTATTAGCATGAGCCTTAAAACCATTCACAGCAATGTAGAAGGGGATAAAACTTTTGTGAATCAGTGGTAGACTATGTAGGCTTTGAAGTTTGGGGGCAACATTTCAATTAATATCAACCTAGTCGAGAAGAGTAACTAGAATAAGGATGATAGTGTAGGTCCATCATCTCAAACCCATGGACATCTCAAGAACGCTAGGGAGCTAAAGCAGACATAGAATTGCAAGATCTGATGAACATTACCCAAAATATGGAACAAATGAAAGTTGAGTTTGCTAAAGCCCTGAAGAATTTGTGTTAGGTTTTATATTTTCTTTTGTTGGCCTACTATTTTAGGGTTCTGTATTCTAGGTAATTTTTGTGTTGTTGTTTGGCTATGTGTTTTCTATTTGCAGCTCTTTGTACTCAGGGTTTTCAGATCCCTTCAAAACCATTTTTTCCTTAATAATAAACCATACCCAATTTGAAATTCTGTTTAGTAAGTTGGCATGCATCAAGTAGGATTAGAGGAAGTTCATTTGTGTCAAGAAGAAGACCTATAGGTAGCCAATATGACATATAGAAACAAGGGTTGAAGAGGAAGAAGACAAAGAGGCTTTGAGCTCGATATTACAGACATAGTTAGAGGTTTAATATGGAAAATGGACACATTGGAGATGTCTCAGAGAAGAGGAGCCCATATAGAGGACGTCAATGAAAATGTCAAAGAGTATACTGTTGAAGGGGGAGATAATGTGAATCAACTCAGGCTTGATCAAAGAGAGGAGATATTCATCAAGGCCATCACCTGGATTAATTTGAAGCTACAATTTAATCCTTCAAATTTTGAAGGAGGTTTAAATGAAAAGGAATTGCTAGATTAAGGAATTTATTGAATGTATGAAGCCTCCATTGTACTTCGGAATCTTCTTCAAATGCTCTTAGATATTTATCATGTTTAAAAAAGAGAATGTAGAGGAGAGTATTTACTACCGTTGAGATGAAAATATCTTGTGTAGGAAACCAACCTTCGATACATCACTTAATTTTCACTCTCGTGAGCCAAGAAGATTGATATGGAAGAAAGGAAACAAACTAAACTATGTCTATAAACATAAAATACTACATAAGAAAGGAATATCAAATAGTCAAAATATTTTGATTATAGAAAAAGAAATCTCTATAAATGCATACTTTACCCATGAACTGGTGAAGCCTTAGCCTTGGATACCAATGTGCCAGAGGGACATCTACACATTGCGGTGTCATATGTAGAAACAAAAAATAGAAAAGCACCAAAAGTCACACCAAAAAGAATCTCATGCACTATGAAACTATTCATCACCAACACACACTCATATAGGGCAACATGTTGGGGTTGTATAGGGGTTTGCCTTATTCAAACCCCTGTTTCTATGTTTATACCTCCATAGACAACTAGATACATAGATTGGATAAAATAAAAGATTAGATTGTGCAATAGAAACAAACTCTTCTTAATGGAGGAAACCCACTATTATTTGAGATAAAATGTTAATTTGATTAATTCAAATAGATAATAAATACATTTAGAGACTAGTGACATGATGTTATATTGAAAAAAAATACATACAAGAGATAAGAGAGAAAGGAAAACATTACATAGGAAAGACCCCTCTCTTGAAATAATGGCACGATTGTAAGCAAGATAATAATTGTTTTTTATTTTCATGAGTGCAGATTTTGGTAGAGTTTTATTACTAGTGTGAGAGATAGATATCCGAGAGTGTGAATGTTGCAAAATGAAAGAGAAAGAAGAGTTTTTCTGCTCAAAATGAGTGGGAATAGCCATTTTGAATGTGCCCAAAAGAAGGGACATGCATCAAAAGAGGCTCGATGTAGAATATATCCAATTTAAATCTAAAATCATTTCGGGACGTTTGTGCGCTACATACATGTATGCTCACCACTCTCCCATTTGACCAAATCAATCCCACATTTGGATTAGGGGTTGCTAATGCTTCATCTTTAAAATCCATGATGCTGGAATGATAGTATCTTGATTATTATTTTTTATTATAAACACACCGAGCCTATTGCATAAGTGTCATTAATGCACTAGGTGTAGTTTACGACACTAAATTTTTCCCCCACTTTGTAGGACTACTCAACTCAAGGGAACAAGTGCACTAAACTAACTTAGAAATTTGTGTTCATAGAACTCATGCAGTGTATTAAATGCATTAATTACTTTAAAAAGGGATATTGTAGAGGCCACCAAGGTCAACAAGGAAAATACGAATGGTGACCCCAGTGCCCAACAAAAAAATATAGTGTTTGACATGAATATTCAAGTACCATAAAATCAAAAAAAAATTTAGCGCCAAAAATAAGGAAGCTCTTTGGCAAGAAGAATTATCAAGCTACATATTTTGTCACAATATTCATGTAAAAGGGTAATATATTGTAATAATGAAATAGGTATAATGATCAGATACTTATTCTTCAAAATGTTTTATGTTATCTTCTGTGATATACTCTTATTTGACCTACTATTAATACCACACTATATTTGTATTAGATATTTTAATTTCATGTAATTTTTCCTCTTCTTATTGCCTTTCTTCTACTTTTCCTTCTCCTTCTCATTGACCTTCTTCTTCTAATTTTACTTAGATTTTTGTCGTTCCTTTCCTTTTGTGTCTTGTTCCTCTTCTTGTTCTTGTCCCTCTTCACGGGTGATCCCACAATACTTCTTGAGTCCCCTCCCTTTTGTATGTTTAACCCTATTTGACCCATTACTTGTAATCAATCTAAGAAACATCTATGTGGGTATTAATTTATGATTTATAACTTATTGTAGTTATTTTTAATCCCCTCATATATTAAAAAATATCAAATTTCCATAAAATTTAAGTATGAGAGCTCTCTACTTGATTTCCTCGGTGTTTTCTATGTTTGCCAAATTCATATAGTTTCAAAGTTTCAGTTTATGTCACATCTTTCTCGTCAATCCTAACCTCCTAATACATCACCTTTAAAAAAAATTGAGTCTTTCAAGTTGGACCATTGGACATTCCCATCCCAAATACCATTTACCTGTTAAAATTGATATCCTAATCCCTTGTCCTCTGAACATTTTCTAAGTCTATTTCTTCAACCTTTAGACTTGGCCTTCCCTTCATACCTTCCTCAATCCTCTAAAATATTCAAAGGCCCTTTTAATAACTTTTAAAGTTGGACTTTTAAGATTCCCTCGGTCCCCATGCTTCCTTCTAGGAGTTTAACTTTCCTATATGCTTATCAACTTGTCAGGATTTCGTCCATCCACCTACTTTAAGGGATGTTTACCTCAATACTCTCAATATGCAAACACAAACAATGAAGAAGTGTCTCATGCATCAAGTTAAAATGTTTACAAAATATTTGACATGAAAGAGAGAAAAAAGCAAGTATTGGTTTTGGACAATATGAAGGTTTAAGAACCTTATAAATCCTCAACATGATTCTGTGAGGGGAAATGCTCTAAACTGAAGATGATGTGAATAGGTATTATCGATTTCATGTAGGCTTTGAAACACTTTGAATCACCATTTAAAATCAAATAAAGATGCATAGGCAAAAGAATTACAAGGTGTATGAGTTTTCAAACCATTCAAAAGTGTGGTCCATATTTCAAAAGCTCACTATTGTGCCAACAATATGACATGGTTCATAATAGGAAAAAAGATCTAACATATCAAGTAAGCGTAGCTAAAATAATTATTTTAATTATAGAAAGAGATATAATGAATAATAGCATGCTAAATATCTCTAATAAATGTCGCCTATCCTTTTGCAATGCTCGTGATTCCATTAGTGGTTGATAAGCCCCTACAATCACCAAATTTAATTTTGCAAGTGCCACAAAGGTATATATTTTAGCCAAAATGACGTATATTTAAGAAGTAAAAATGAATGAAATGGGTTTTTTTTCCCTAATTATTTTTGTGGTTACTATCATAGATCATGATAAACTTAAGACAATATCTAGATTCTATTTGCAATATATTTTCTAGGTTTCCTCACTTCATTTCATGCTAGACCTATAGGAGTGATGAATGAAATTACTAAAACGTTTTTCACAATTTTTTGAATGTGACTGTTAAATAATAGTTAATTGTGAGTGGGACATCACAATTTTCCTTGAATATTTAACAATTTCCTAGTACCAAGTCTCCCAAGAGTTGCTAAACGCTAATAAATGATAGATCTAATGATATATCTATATGAACTAGTAGTTCATTTAAATAATTGGTCACTAAACCAATTCTAAGGTATAGTAATTTTTTTTAGTGTTATAGAGAATTGAACATATAAATTGTAAATGAATGGATGCACTTTATATTAGTATAGTAAAGATTTAATAATGCACATTTTTGTAGTTGTATATCTCCATTATTTTATGTCAAGACTCATAGAAGTATTATAATTGCATTTTTAATCATCTGCTCTAGCCACATGTATTGATACAAAAGAAACACTGGTTGTGTGACAACATATAATACACTAGAATCTTTTTCAATTATCATTTTTTATTTATTAAATCCCTATCTCACTAGAACATGAGATGGGTTAGGATAAGGGCTTTGAATGTATATTATGATTAACATTGATCACAACTAGATCGACTAATATGTGAAAAATGAGGAGAATGAAATCGATTGCAAACCAATTTATTTAGCCACTTGGCCCTGATTCTGACTTGTTACTCACAAAACAAGACCTCATGGCACACCCACAAACATGAACATTGAACATTATAGTAAATTTAATTTGTGACATATAAACACTAATTACATGTGTATTCAAATTACTAACGTAGAAGGTAGCCTAGGAATCATAACTTTGGGTGAGGAGGTTAGACTGAATGTCGCAGGCATGGGAGAAACACAAGGGAAATCTATATGCGAAAACAAACACTCTCAAATCACTTATTAACATAACTATGGTTTTCCAATGAAGGGACCACACATGCACAAATATAGGACCTAATTCAAATGAATGAGGATTAGACCAACCTCCAAAACGGGGCTCAGTAATTTCCATTGGGAAATTAGGGTGTGGTGTGTGATTAACAATGAGCTAAAAATATATATAGGAGCTATATCGTCACATCCATGAGCAAGATCGGATGCTTGAAGTTGATTGGCATCATGTAGATATGACAATCATAAATGAAGATTGAGAAAACATCAGAGTGTTTTTAGGAGTGGTCTCGTTTGATTTATGTTTACTGAAATTCTAATCATGCAATCATTTCATGTGATCCTAGAAGCTAAAAGGAGTTAAAGTTTCGTAGTCCCGCATGGGTAAACGATGTTGCTTCGAAGACCGGGAGTGGAGGCTTAGACCAGTCTGGAACGAACGGATGTGAACCCAGTAACTCAAAAATTCCCAATAACAAAAATATGAGCAGTGGTTGGTATACCAAAATAGGTTTACATTTCATGGATTTTAATGACAATGGAAAAGATGGTGTATTCATCGGGCGAATCGTTTACTTGGTTGCCACTCCGGATAGAAAGCCCCACCTTATCTCCATAACAAACAAAAACGACGAAGAGTACATGTGAATCATTAAAAGTCAAGAAAATGAAATAGATTAATACAGTTGCTAACAATACTTGTTCATGTCGATTTATACTCGTGTTAAAATATCAGTATTGCCTACCAACCTACCCAACAACAGCTGATTTAATTCGTGTATCTATATATACAAACACAAAGAAACAGATTTTCACATCTCAGTTCAGAAACAATTTGGCATTTTAGCCTGTTTAAGTTGTGATCAGACTCTGAAAGAGGAAGTATTGTACGATTCTAGCAATGCAGACATTTTATGGCCGCCTCGTGCTGCCACTTTTGGCATTGTGGTTCACTATTCAATTTGTTTCAGCGAAACATGCTGTGATCACACGGCGCTACAATTTCACTGTGGGTTATATAATTCTATGGAATGAGTTGAATGTTTTATTGTTTAGGAAAGTATTAAATTTTTACAGATAGCCGTGATTGATTCTTTGTTCTAAATATCCACAGATCCAAATGACGAATGTGACTCGTCTTTGCACCACGAAAGCTCTCTTGACTGTCAACGGGCAATATCCGGGGCCTCCAGTAGTTGCTCGAGAAGGAGATCGCGTGGTTATCAAAGTAACAAATAATGTTAAAAACAATATTAGCATACATTGGTATCTCTTCTGCTCCCGCTACTCAGTTATTTACTTAATAAAAATAATATTATATGCTGATGTCCCTTTAGTGGGTGCACCTAATGAATTCCTATGAATCGCTCAGGCATGGAATTCGGCAGCTTAGATCTGGATGGGCGGATGGTCCTGCTTATGTCACTCAGTGTCCAATTCAAACCGGGCAAAGTTATGTGTACAAGTTTATTGTCAAAAGGCAGAGAGGAACACTGTGGTGGCATGCCCACATCTCATGGTTGCGAGCAAGCATACATGGGCCCATTATCATCTATCCCAAGAAGAATGCTTCTTACCCATTCCCTCGCCCACACCAGGAAGTGCCTATTGTTTTCGGTATGCCCTTCAGTACTCGTTGATAATGTGTTGCCATTGTACGTACATAGTCCTAAATTTACAATGAAAATACTGCTGTTGATAATGTGTTGCAAATTGCAGGGGAGTGGTGGAATGCAGACACTGAGACTGTTATCAATCAAGCAATGCAAAGTGGTGCGCAAGCTAATGTGTCAGATGCATATACCATCAACGGGCTCCCTGGACTTATGTATAACTGCTCTACCAACGGTGAGGGCGGGGTGTTAAAATGGATGAAACATAACTAGACTGGTCGCTATTGTTCATTTGTTTAAATGTAAATGTAACAAAGGTTTCCTGTGTTGTGTAATGCAGATACATTCAGGCTCAATGTGAACCCTGGGAAAACTTACCTACTGCGTATAGTTAATGCTGCACTCAATAGTGACCTGTTTTTCGCAATAGCCAACCACACATTGACTGTGGTAGAAGCGGATGCTGTGTATGTCAAGCCTTTTCAAACCAATGTTATTCTCATCACTCCCGGTCAGACTACCAACGTCCTCTTGACAGCTATGTCTCAGCCACCCAATGCCACATTCCTCATGTTAGCAGGCCCATTCGCTACGGGAACAGCAGCTTTTGATAACTCAACCAGTGCTGGAATTTTAGAGTATGTAACTTCCAATGCGACAGCAGTTAATTCATCCTCATCCTCTCTTCCTATGATGAAACCGACGCTTCCAGCCCCCAACGATACCTCCTTTGCCGCCAATTTTAGCCAAAAGATGAGAAGCTTGGGCAATCCGAAATTTCCTGCAGCAGCTGTCCCTCAGAAGATGGATAAACAGTTCCTATTCACAGTCGGGTTGGGGCTAAATCCGTGTCCCCAAGGACAGACATGTCAAGGCCCCAACGGTACCAAATTTGCAGCCTCCATTAACAACATATCCTTCATTCTTCCCACCACCGCTCTTCTTCAAGCATACTACTTTAATCAGTCCAATGGAGTTTACAATACCACTTTCCCTGACAATCCGCCATTTCCTTTCAACTACACCGGCACGCCGCCTAACAACACACAGACCCTCAACGACACCAGAGTCGAAGTGCTTCCCTTTAACACTAGCGTACAGCTAGTTCTGCAGGACACCAGCATTGCGACCTTCGAGAGCCATCCTCTGCATCTGCACGGCTTCAACTTCTTCATAGTGGGTCAGGGTATGGGAAACTACAATGCAAGCACTGACCCATCTAACTTTAATCTGGTGGATCCTCCGGAGAGAAACACAGTTGGAGTTCCCAGTGGAGGTTGGGTGGCTCTCAGATTCCTAGCTGATAATCCAGGTATTAATATCATTACGTAATGTTAGCTTCAATCGCTCATCTGGTTCAAAGATTTGTGCTTCTTTCGTATAAACATATATCCGATTGTATGTATGTTTTTTGCAGGAGTGTGGTTCATGCATTGTCATCTCGAGCTGCATACCAGCTGGGGATTGAAGATGGCGTGGGTTGTTTTAAATGGAAATGGTGGCAGATCTCAATCTCTTCTTCCTCCTCCCAAAGATCTTCCCCCCTGTTGATCATTCATCCTTCAATTAGACTATTCAATTTGTGCTTCCTAAAATCTGACTGCATCCAATCGTGTGCTGGTCCAAAGTAGTTTGCAAACGATCGATAAAGAGAAACATATCAGTATATTTGTGTATCAATAAGTATGCTTTGGAATATATCAGTGATGAGACCTTGGTTGAATTACTATGACAGAGACATCTCCACATGGACCTTTCAAAAGTGAAAGTGCGAAGGTAGAATTAAAATTACAAGTTTTGCAGAGAATTTCTAACAGTAAGATTCACATTTCCTTGTAATATACTTATTTATTGTTGTTTTATATGGTTGAGATTTTCAGCAGTATATTTCTTCATTCGAATACTTAATTGAAAATAATGTTGTTCTGTGACAGATAATTTAATCTTAAATATTATCTTCATTTTTCAACATCTAAATAGTCAATTAATAAATAAGAAAAAATGTATAATGAATCATTAGAAAAATTACAATTTTGTTATTGACAATTTAGTCTATTTTGAAATATAGTAAGATTTATAAGAAACTTTTAAAAACACATTGATATCTATCGTTTGTAACCTTTTTCTCATGATTTCTGTCAGATTGTTATCTGATACTACCTCATTTTGTACTAGGACTAGCACTTTTCTGAATTAGTTTTTAAGTGCATTATAAAAAGTTAAATTTAATTAAATAATTGGATTAAGGCATACTTATAGATATGTAAATGAAAGATCTGTCTTTGTTTTATTTAATCTCAATTATAATACCACTTCTCCTCCTTCTATGCATAGAATCTATCTAGATTTGCATCAACATATTTGATGTGATTAATGATGACTCATATCTTCAATACTAAATATGAAATATATGGAAATTATTCAATTCATTGTGAAAAAATATATTTTCTCAATAATCTCTCTATATTTGAACATTTATTCATTCCCTTAATTAGAGCTTCTATCAAACGGAGGGGGTGGGGGCTTTGTGGTGTAGAGCTCCGAGATGGGCATTCATTATGTCGAATCTCTTCTAGATAAAAACTACATTCTTGGAATTTAGTTTCTCCCCCCCACACATGCACATAATTGCACTTGCTTGTATTGATATGCTACATGCATATGATTTAATTTGTTTTTATAATTTAACTCAATTCCTATATAATTTGAATTGTAATCTTATAAGTACCATTGAAACTTTAATATGTTTTCAGTATATGATACATAATGCACGTGTGACATATAAATGATTTAACAACAATATAACACAAATATAGCTAGCTACAACATATAATTGATGTATATCATTGTTAAGGTGTATACCTATTGATATCAATTGATATTCATATGGTTTTCATTTATCACATAAAACTTTATAGACATTTTTATTGTCAGTGCACATACCACTATTACAGCCGCGTCAATTGATATTGACTTATTTCATGGAATCGATGATGACTTACATCTTCAGTATTGAATATTTAATGTATGGGAATTATTCAGTTCATTGCGAAATAATCTATACTACCAATAATGTGGCTATGTTTTCATATTTTGTTTCTCTTAATTAAAGCTTCATAAAGTGGAGGGGGTTTGGGGCTTTGTGGTGTGGAGTTTTGAGATGGGGTTTGGCTCTATAGAATCTCTTCTAGTTAAGAAAACATATTATTGGAATAAATGCACACACACACACAAATAACTACTTGCTTGTATTGAAATTCTACATACATATAATTTAAATCAATTCATACATAATATGAATTATAATCCAAGGACCATTGAAATTGAAATATGCTTTCACTACATAATAAATAAAGCATATGTTACATATAAATGTTTTAACAATTATATCAAACACAAATTGATGCAGGGGCATCTGGGAGGGGGCACAAATAGCTTGCACCAAACCTCAATTTTGAAATATTAAAATGAGGATTTTCATTTCTTATCTTTATTTTGATAAATTTTAGCTTATAAGTTTGTAAGTGTTTTATTTGAGTAATTAAATTCTTTGAAGAAAATTAACAACAATAACAAAGCTAAGGAGAGTCAAATATGAGGTGAAATGAACAAACAATAAGAAATATTGTCCAAGTAAGTTTAAAGTGATAGGTAGTTTAAATAAAATAATTGAAACATATTGCAGGCATATCAATCAGTGTGGGATGGAGGCGTGGCGAAGAGGTGTCTGGGGTAAATGAAGAGTTTGGATGTTAAACAAAAAAAAACTAGAATAAGAATGAAGGCGTGGGGCCACATGTGGATTTGAAAAGATGGGAAATAATTATTATGTAAAATAAAACAAAATAGAAATCCGAAAAAGAAGAGAGGGTGCGCCAAAATGATTGAGAAAAACTGAAAGGTGAAAAGGGATTTATGAGTAAGGAAAAATAATAACATTGTTTGGGAAGATCAACATATTTTTAATTACAAAGGGAAGGAGAGTGTGTAGAGTAGAAGACATCAAACCTATGAGATTCAAAAACAAAGGGATAGCTAGAAAAGTGTGTGGAGGAAATAAAGAATAGATGATAAGAAATTGATGCCCAGTGCATGAATACAGACAGGGTAGAGATCATGGAAAAGGATATGAAGCATGGACAAGGAAAACCAGAAATAGATGAGCCTGCTAGGGTTGTGTGGTAAATGGATTGAGAAGATAGATGTAGTAGTGATTTAGAACAAAGCATGTAAGAGACACGACTTGTTAACAAAGACAAAGTGAAAAAAGGAAAAAAATAGAGATTCATTTCTACATCTGTAACTATTTTTCTCCTAGTCAATAATGTTTGTAATTTTCATTTAAAATTTTGTGTTGATTATTAATTAATTTTTTTTTTTGACACTATAGTGATATTGGATAGAGCCCTAATTACCCATTACTATTTTGTTTTGTACTCGTGGTCCCTTTAGTTGATCTTTCGTATTGGATTTGATCACTTCCCCATCTCTCTTGCTTGATTGTCTTGGAAGGAAATTCTTTTTTCCTTTCACTTTGAGAAAATGTGGCTCAAGCAACCTAACCTGTTCTATAGAATTAGAAAATGATGGAATGTCAGGACTAACAATACGACTATGTTTTGAGTTTCTAAAAAAATGAGATTGGTCAAAGCTAAGGTTATTATTTTGAATGATACTTGTTTTGTTCATATCTTTTCTGAGAAGAAAATCATTTAAAGGGATCTCAAGGTTGTGTAAGATTCCATTCAAAAAAGATGGTTAAAGTTGCAGTATCCTAGACTAGAAAAATTCCTTGCTGGCTTGTCTCCATAACCTCATTTCAAAGGAGGAAGAATTATGCTAACAAATATAGAGAGATCTCTATAGTTGCGATGCGAGGATAAGAATAGTATATTTTTTCATCTTTCCACTCTTAAAAATAAGGCTTCTAATTGGATCTCGTCCACCAATGAGAACTGTGCGCTATTGGATTTGGAAAAGCACATTAATGTGGCAGTTGCTAGTTTTTTCTCCAATCGCCTCTTTGAGGAAGGATTGCCTCTGAGTGGTGATGTGGAGAATTTTTTTGGATGTTATACCTAATGTTATTAAAGATGATACTAATAGAATTCTCAATTCCATCCCCTTTGATGATAAAATTAAAAATATGGTGTTCTCTTTTGAATATAACAAGGCTTGGGTCCAGATGCTTTTCCTTTTTTCTACTTCCAATGTTTCTGGGAGATTGTGGAAAAAGATATTTATGATCCAGGTAAGGAATTTTTTGGTTGTAGAAGGATTCTCAAGGAACTCAATGCCGATTTAATTGTTCTTGTCCCTAGTTTCATGGGGGCTAATTATTTTGATACTTTCAGATAGACTAGTCTCTACAACTCTATTTATAAAATATTTTTCAAAATTATGGCTTTAAGATTGTAGCTGGTCCTCTCAATGATTATTTCTCCTAAGAAAAATGGTTTTTTTTCATAGGAGGAAAATTATTGATTCTATTGCAATTTTTTACGAGAACAGTCACTCATTGAGATGCAAAACGAGAGTAGGGATTCTCCTCAAGCTTGATCTTATGAAGGCTTATGACCGTGTGAGTTGGGGTTTTCTTATTAAAGTTCTTAAAGATTTTGGTTTTAGAGATATTCTTTTGGAGATTTCTTGGCAATTTGTTTCGCTTCCTACCTTTTAGGTGGTGATTAATTACTCCCCCTCTAGTTTATTCAATAGTTATAAGGGTATCGAATAGGGGGATCTAATTTCCTCTTTTCTCTTTATTATTATGGTTGAAGCCTTGAGCTGTTTCATTTTTAAAGTTGTAGTTGTTGGTTTGCTTAGAGGTTTATCCCCCTCCTCTTCTAATCTGGTTTGTTCACACCAACAAAGGGATGCTGTAGACAGATACAACAAAGCACAACAACAGAAAAGCCACAAACATCTGAGAAGGTTTGTACATTACTTCTCTTGTGGCACAAGAGGCTACAAGACACAGGGCACCCAAAATGAAACAATCATGAGCCAAACACAAAAGAGCGACAATGCAAACAAGGCCGGCCAAATCAACAGATCTAAACCACCTTATAGATCTGAGAAATCGAAAATGAGGGTTTAACTAGCACCCCAACCCACACATTTGGGTTTTACCAGGCTCCCTTAACCTATAGCAGAGTCTCCAGATCACTAACAGCAAAACCTAAGCCTAATCGAAAACACAAACTGGCCAAATTGGGCCATTGAAAACTACCAGCATCCAGCCTATCCATTAAAAAAGAAAAATACCAAGGGTTTTTCTAGGCTCCCTCAACCTTGAGGATGGGTTTTAAGAGGCTCCAAGAACCAGACACGGTACTACTAGCATCCATCCAGCCCTTGAACGAATGAAAAACAATAGGTTTTTCCTAGGCTCCCTCAACCTTAAAAATGGGTTTTACACAGATCCCACAACCAGACAAGACCCAGATCATAGTAAAACAACCAGAAAAAAAATATGGGAAATAGGGTTTTTAAAAGGCACTCTAAAGCTTTTAAAGGAAAGACCAAGAGGGTTTTTACAGGCTCCCTCAACCCGTAAAGCAACTTGTGAAGATGGGTTAAGAAAGGAAACCCAAACCCAACTATGACGGTCACCATGGAAGGATTGGCAGACACCCACAACCAGCAACACGAGCATCATTAGGATTCAAAAAGCTCCCTCACCCCTTCTCTCCACCTCAATAGGAGAAAGAGCCACCTCTATAGGCAAGAGTGGAAAGAAAGCCAACCATCCACAAAGTCCATTTGCAGCCCGCAGAAGTTGAAGCACTCCCTCATACCTTGTCTCCACCTCAAAAGGAGAGAGAGCTACCTCAATCAGACACCGAGGAGAGCAGACCCACTGCCTAAGCAATCCTTGTAGCACCCAACATACAAGAAGCCCCTCCACCTCAGTAGGAGGGCAACCCAAAGACAACAGAGAACCGGGAAAATAGGGGAGAGCAGAAGAGACTCACAACAAGGATGAGACAAGGAAATAAACAAGGGTCTACTCACACCGAAAAGAAAAAAAAACTCCCACCAAAATGATTGCACAAAGCCAAGCTCTCGCAAGTCCTTGGATCGAACACCCAACTACGGGTGAGGGTTCTCAATGTGATCCAAGGAAAGAAAGTGAGAGAAAGAATAGGGAGGGAGAATAGAAACAACCACCAGCGCTGTCAAAAACAATAATAACAGCCTCCCATCTTGGCTCATCACAGACCAAGCCCACCCTTACCATCACACACGATAGAGCAGTAAACCTTGGAGCAAAAAAATAGACATGAGAGAATCGGTAGCTCCCACAAGCTTGAGAATGGGTTTTAAGAGGATCCCACAACTTGATAGCGTACTACTAGCATCCAGCCAACCCCTGAATGAAAGAAAAACAATACGTTTTTTCCAGGCTCCCTCAACCTTAAAAATGGGTTTTACACGGATCCAACAACCAGACAGGAACCAGATCACAATAAAACAACCTGAAAACAACAATCTGGGAAACGGGGTTTTTAAAAGCCACCCTAAACATTTTAAAGGAAAGAACAAGAGGGTTTTTATAGGCTCCCTCAACCCACAAAGCAACTTATGAAGCTGGGTTAATAAAGGAAACCCAAACCCAACTGTGACGGTCACCATGGAAGGATTGACAGGCACCCACAACTAGCAACACGAGCATCAATAGGATTCAAAAAGCTCCCTCACCCCTTCTCTCCACCTCAATAGGAGAAAGAGCCACCTCTATAGGCAAGAGTGGAAATCAAGCCAACCATACACAAAGTCCATTCGCAGTTCGCAGAAGCTGAACCACTCCCTGATACCTTGTCTCCACCTCAAAAGGAGAAAGAGGCACCTCAATAGGACACTGAGGAGAGAAGACCCACTGCTTAAGCAATCCTTGCACAACCCAACACACAAGCAGCCCCTCCACCTCAATAGTAGGGCAACCCAAAGCCAACGGAGAACCAAGAAAAGAGGGAAGAGTAGAAGAGACTCACAACCAGGATGAGACAAGGAAATAAACAAGGGTCTGGTCACACCCAAAAGAAAAAAAACTCCCACCAAAATGACTGCACAAAGCCAAGCTCTAGCAATTTCCTGGATCGAACACCCAACTACCAGTGAGGGTTCTCAATGAGATCCAAGGAAAGAAAGGGAGAAAAAGAACAAGGAGGGAGAATAGAAACAACTACTAGCGCTGTTCAAAAAAATAATAACAACTTCCCATCCTGGTTCATCACAGACCAAGCCCACACTAACCATCACGCACGATAGAGTAGCAAACCTGGGAGCAAAAAAAAAGACATGAGAGAATCTACAACTCCCACAACATCCTCCCAACACCACCCAAAGGCCACCACCACTCCAGATCCATAGGAAAGAATTGCAACTACCGCCATAGGGCACAAAGAAGGTGAAAAAACATGCAGACCCGCTATGTTAAGGAGAAACCAGTCCATGCCCATCATAACACTTGCCTAGCCAAAAACAAAATGAACCACCCAAAACAACGACCCATTTGGCATAGCAAGCCCTGCGACCAACCACTCCTTGCTGCCTTCATCGTCATAAGAGTTAGTGTCCTCGTCCTCCCCTACAGATGCCCTACCGCCCCCACAATCACTTCTCCCACCTTCGCTTATTTCAAAGTTTATTTCATATGCCCTCCACATTAATAATTTGTTGATAATACTTTGATTTTGAGATACTCTTGAATTAGAGAAGTAAGATCTTTGAAGCCTATATTGTTAGGTATGAATCTAACTCGAGTCAAAAAGTTAGTTTTGAGAAGAGCTCTTTATTCTTATTTAACACTCCTATTCTTAGACAGAGAAGAATTGTTGATATTTTGGGTTGTAAAATTGAGGATCTTCCTACAACTTATCTTGGTCTCCCGCTTCATAGTAATGTGATTCATAATTTATTTTGGAATGGGTTGATTGATAGATTCAATTCAGAACTTGTTAGATGGAAAGTTATGCATCTTAGTCAAGCGAGTAAAGTTCAAATGATCAAGGATTTGATTTAGAATATTTTGGTGTATGCTATGAACCTTTTTAAAACTCCCTCAATTTTTTATGAAAGAATTGAAAATATTTAGAAATGCTTTCTCTTGTTTGTCACAGAAGATAGTAAATGTATTCATTTGGCTTCTTGGACCAAGTTTGCTTGCCTTATAAATCTAGTGGTTTGAGTATCAAAAAGCTTGAGGATTTCAATGTTGCTTTGTCAGCTAAGTAATTACAAAGACTTTTCTTTGGAGATTTGGATTGGTGTAAGATTATAGCTGTAAATATGCCCAGGCCATGCTTGGTTTGGGGCAACTCTTGGAGGCTCTTTCTCACCCTACTAAGATGGTGCTTTGGAATAATTTGATCAAGGCCATATGTATTCTCTCTGAGGGTATTAGATGGATTCTAGGGAATGGATGGAGCATTGAATTTTTATATGATTGGTGGATTGGAGATTCCCCTATTTTCGAGGTCCCTTCCTTTAGACCAATTAGGGAGGCTTTCTTGGCCCAATTTGGTGATAAGATGGTGCATTACTTTACTAATGATAGTTGAAGGAACCTTAGTGATTGATCGAGGTCTAGGTGAGCTCCAATTTTTTGAGCTTCTAGCATATTCCTTTCATGGCTTCTTTTCTAGATCATATTATTTGGGGGCCTCCACCCTTTGGATTTTTTTTTTCCACCTTAGCCTTTTCCCTTCCCTATCATCCTAAGTTGACCTTTTCTCTATGGGATTTTCAATCTGGAATTGTAAGTTGATTCTTAAGATTAACATCTTTTTCTGGTTCTTGATTCAAACTAAGATTCTTACTTTGGATAACCTTTGTAAGCATGGTATTTTTCCTGTTAATAAATGCCTTCTTTGTTATTTGCATAAATAGAGAGTGTCAATTATCATTTTATGGAGTGTTGTTTTACCAGATAATTTTGGTCTCTTATCTTGGCCACCTAGAATTTTAATTGGGTCTTCCTTTCCTCTGTCGGGGAGATGTGGTCTCACTGGTCCCCTCCTTCTCTTAATCTATCTTTGAATTTACTTTGGTCTTTGATTATGCCTCATGTGTCTATGTAGATCTGAAAACAAGAGAAACAACTGTGTCTTTAGGGATGTACTTCTCCCTTTTAAGGTGGTGTTTTAGAGGATTCGTACAGTTGTAAAGGATAATTTCTAGATTGTACTTAAGGATGTTAATCTTGGCTTGCCTCCTATATATATTAATGCTTCAGATCAGTAGTCTCCTATTAATTGGGGTTCAAATTTTGATATTTCTAGAACTTTGGGAAATGTTAAAACCTCTAGAACTAATGTTAAATGGTCTACTCCATTTTTTGATTCGGTGAAGGTTAATTTTGACGGGGCAGCTAAGGGGAATCCTGGGCCAACTAGTTGTGGGGTGTGCTGAGTGATGATTATGGCAGGCTCCTTTTGCAAATGGCACTCCCTTTGGGAATCAAGTCCAACCACCTGGCTGAAGCCTCATCTATTTTTAATTCCTTCAAGTTAGCTCTTGATCTTGGTTCTTGGAAGGTTTAGATTGAGGATGATTCACTCAACATAATTAATTGTTTAAACTTATTACATACTTCAAGTTGTTCCATTAAATATTTGGTGAAGGTTGTGTTAAACATTATCAAGGATTTTGATAGTTTGTATATTTATGATATTTTTAGGGAAGGTAATTCTCTTGCGGATGCTTTTGAAAATATTGGTGCATTCCAAAGACAAGGATTTTATTGGAATGGGATTGACCCTCTTCCCCCTAACATTGAGGACAATATGAAACTTGATATTCGTTGCAAATGTGATGATGATGATTATCACTGGTTGTCATTTCAAAGTCAACATAATGGTTGTCATTGATGTCCTTGGTGTTGGTGATCCAGTTGATGTGTTCTTGGAACGTTTGGTGCTATAAAAGTTGTGTTTTAGCATGGGTTAATTGAGTTGATGGCAATCTGGATAGTTTTATCTATTGGATATGGTGTTGATTGATTGTATTCATGTGTATCTTGATTCCATTCTTTTTTTTTACTGGGCAATGATTTTTGGAGATAGATTAAGTCCAGAATTCGAGGTTTGGTGTAGCGTATGAGCCATGATTTGGTTCTGGAATTTGTAATGGATGTAACATGTTGATATGATCATTATTGTTCATTGTGGTATCATCTAATTCTCATTCCTTCCCACCATAAGAATGTTTAGTGTTGACCTATTTTAGATCTCACTCTTGGCCAACTAAGAAGATTATGTTTCTTGGAGATAATATATATATATATATATATATGAGGAAGATTTGAATGAATTTATATAAAAAAATATGGTATTATTATTGAAGATATGCTAGATTGAAAAGGAAAGATCTGATAGTTGGAAATGGGTGAGAGTGCATTGGTATTGAGGTATCAGAAGCAGTCTAGTCTTGCAGATTGAGATTCAGTGGTGGATTCTTTCTTTTCTAAATTATTCCTTTATTTCTTCGATAGTGAGCCTTTTTCTGGGTAGTGTTCTCTCTCATAGTGAGGATCCTAGCAGTGAGCCACCCTTTGTAAAAATCACCTTAACCCGTGTCACCTTAACCCGTGTTTTATATTGAGAACTAACATTCTCTATGGTTTTTCCCTTCTTGGGTTTTCCACGTTATATCTGGTGTTCATTGTGTGATCTATTGTATGTTTATATGTTCATGCTATATTTTTCTTAAATAATTTTATTGGTCACTATAGATATGCAAAAGGGTTAGAAGAAATTGATTTAATTTTTTCATCTAATTCATTCCCCCTATCAGTTGCTCGGATATTCAACTATTGGTATCAGAGATTTGGTTACTTGGAGAAGAGCTTATCTGCTTGAGGTAGATCTTGATCCAATGGCACATAAATTGACTATTCCTATTTTTGAAGGATCCGAATATAGTTTTTGGAAATTAAAGATTAGAGGCTACCTGATCTCTTTGGGATACAACACTTGGAAAGCAGTGGAAACTTAGTATATTCAATCGGAAAATGGTCTTAGTACTCTAGATAAGGTTCAAGCTTATGAAGTGAATGAAAAGGCACGGTATGCTATGTTTAGTACTTTATCAAAGATTGAATTGACAATGATTATTTCGTTGAATACTACTCATGAGGTTTGGAAAAAGTTGAGAGATATCTATGAAGGAAGTGACAGAGTTAAATTATCAAAGAAGATAAAAACTAATCACAGATATGAGAACTTGAAAATGGAAGAAGGAGAAGATATAACAACCGATTTTTATAAGGTTGATAGTGCGGTAAATGAAATCAGAGAACTTGGTGTCAGCTTGTTGGATGAATACATAATTGAGAAGATTCTAATGTCCCTACCAGAAAGCTACAATGATAAGATCTTGACTAATGAAGAAACCTATGATCGGAAGAAATTTACAAGAGTGAAGCCTTATGGTACTCTATTAGGATTTGAGAGAGGTAAGCTTGGAAAACACAAAGCTAAGATCGAGTCTACCTTCAAAGCATCTAACGAAGATCCAGAAGATGAAATTTTAGATGAGACGAAAGCAAGCTTTGTGAGAAAACTGAAGAGAGACACCGACAAATACAAAGGTATGTTACCTTTTAAATGCTTTAGATGTGAAAAGATTGGTCACATTGCTACTAGATGTTCGGGAAAAGGTTCAAGACAAAGGTCTAGAGAAGGTAAAGGAAAATTTAATAAGAGAGCCTATTATGTCAAAGATGATGTTGGTATTTTAGATGATGATTTAAATTATGAAGATGGTGATTGCTTGTTTTGGTAAAAAGAGATGTAACAAAGATTGATATTCCTAAGGTGGTTGCTACTGTTGTACATGTTAGAAGAGATAGAAATGAATGATTGATTTATAGTGGATGCTGAAATCATATGACTCATGACTAAAGTAAGTTTGTGAAACTTGAAAAGTACGATGGTAGTTTTGTTAGGTTCAGAGATGATCAAACAACACAAATTGTGGGATTGGTTCTATTTCTTTTGATGGAAAGAACAATACTGATAATGTTTACTATGTTAATGGTTTTCATCTTAATATTTTGAGTGTTGGACAAATGTGTGAAAATGGTTACAACGTTGTTTTTCAAGATGATGGTTGTGAGATCTAGAAAGAATCTGAAATTGTTATTGTAGCAGGGAAAAAGATTGGTGGAACATGTATTTCTTGGAAGGAGATGCAAACAATTGTTTGTTATCTTAGATCAATGATATCTGACTCTGGCACCAAAGGACATGTCATATCAATTTTGACAACTTGGTGAAGATTAGCTCATCAAGTGTAGTGAGAGATTTACCGAGTTCGACCAAACCAACAAAATTTGTAGAGAATGTAAACTTTGAAGTAGATGAAAGGAAAATACAAAATAATTTAGAGCACTTGTCCACTAGGTTGTTGAATTTAGTGCACACAAAACTATGCGGTCCGACCAAAACAAGAAGTATACAAGGTGAGAAGCATTTCATGTTGTTGATTGATGATTATTCTAGAATTTCATGGTTTGCATTTTTGAGAGAGAAGCTAGAAGCATTAGAGAAATTCAAGATATTTAAGGCTCAAGTTGAAAATGAAGTTGATAGAAAAATTAAGTGTTTGAGGTCTAATAGAGGAGGAGAATTTAATTCGGAAGAGTTCAACAACTTTTGTGAGAGACATGGTATTAGAAAATAGTCATCTTCCCCTAGAACACTGCAACAGAATGGTGTAGTGGAAAGGATGAACCAAATAATTCAAGATGCAACCAAAATAGTGATCAACAGAGAAGTCTACTGGAGAGAAGCATTTCATACTATAGTCTACAATCCTAACGTAATTTTATATAAGAAAATACATGGAAATACATCTTATGAGCTATGACATGGTAGAAAGTCGACAGTGAAATATTTTAAGGTATTTGGAAGAAACTGCTACATCCGGAGAGATGAAGATAATCTTGGAAAATTTGACAATAGAGAAGATGAAGGCATATTCCTAGGATATTCAACAAAGAGGAAAGCATATCAGCGTTGTAATATAAGGCTAAACAAGATTGTTGAAAGTGAAAATGCGAAGGTTGATGAATACATTTCTAAAGAGTCTGACAAATTGGTAGGTTATGAGTCTGATGAATCGACTGACAGAAAAAGTGGAGAGAAGATCGAAGAAGGAGAAGAAGAAAAGAAAGATTAGGAAGCTTCAACTTCTACATCTAAGACATTGAGATATGTTTAGAAGAATCATTTAGTGGACCGTTTTTTCAGAGATACAAACAAAGGAATTATCACAAGAAGCAAAGCAGCTCAAGAACAAGTTTTGTTATGTTAACTTTTAGAGATTGAATTGAAAACAATAGAAGAAGCTTGCAATTATCAGAATTGGATGAAGGTAATGATAGAAGAGTTGGACACAATTGAGAATAATTCAACATGGGAACTAGTTAATAAAATGACATATAAGAATGTGATTGGAACAAAGTGGGTATTCTAGAACAAGCTCAATGAAGCTGGAAATGTTATGAGAAATAAAGAAATATTGGTTTGTAAAGGTTACACTTTGATTGAAGAGATTAATTTTGACGAGACATATGGCCTGGTTGCTCGGATGGAGGAAATTAGGATGCTTTTGGCTTTTGTAGCTTATAAGGATTTCAAGGTTTATCAGATGGATGTGAAATCAACATTTTTGATGTCCTTGGTGTTGGTGATCCAAAAGATGAACTCCTGAAACCTTTGGTACTCTGGAAGTTATGTTTCAACATGGGTTAATTGAGTTGATCTGTCAATCTAGATATTTTTGTCTATTAGATATGGTGTTGATTAATTGTATTCATGTGTATCTTGATTCCATTCTTATTTTCATTGTATTGGGCAATGATTTTTGGGTCTGGATTAAGTCTAGAATTTGAGGTTGTGTAGTAGCTTTGGTGTAGTGTAAGTCATGTTTCGGGTCCAAAATTTATAATGGATGTAACATTTTGATCTGACAATTGTTCTCCATTGTGGTATGGTTTACTTCTGATTCCTTCCCACCACAATAAGGTTTAGTGTTGACCTATTTTAGAACTCTCTCTTGGCCGATTTAGAAGATTATGTTTCCCTGAGACAATATATATATGTATATATATGTATATATATACATATATATGTATATATATACATATATATGTATATATATATACATAGATATACATATATATACATACATATATATATATGTATCTATACATGTATATATACATGTATACATGTATACATATATACATGTGTAAATGTATATATACATGTATAGATATATGTATACATGTATACATGTATATATACATGTATAGATACATATATATATACATATATACATATATATATACATGTATATATGTATACATGTATATATGTAGATATATATACATGTATATATATACATGTATATACATGTATATATATACATGTATATACATGTATATATATACATGTATGTACATATATACATGTATATATATATACATATATACATGTATATATGTATTTATATAAAAGAAAGATCTAAATGAATTTATATAGAAAAAGTGTCGCATTTCTATTGAATGCGATATTGGAAAGGAAAGATCTGATTTTTGGCAATATGTGAGAGTGCATTGGTACTGAGCTACCAGAAGTAGTCTGGTGTTTCAGATTGAGATTCATTGGTGGATTCTTTCTTTTCATTTTTTGTTTCTTCAGTAGTCGACCTTTTTTCTGGGCAATGAGCCCTCTTGAAGTGAGTATTCTAACAATGAGAAACCCTTTGTAAAAATTACCTTAACTGGTGTCACCTAAACCAATATTTTATATTGAGAACTAACATTCTCTGTGATTTTTCGCTTTCTGGGTTTTCCACATCATATCTAGTGTTCATTGTGTGATTTGTTGTATGTTTATGTTTTCATGCTATATCTATCTTAATTAATTCTATTGGTTACTCCAGATGTGCAAAAGGGTTACATGAAATTGATTTATGTTTTTCAACTAATTCAAGCCCCTCTCAGTTGCCTGGATATTTAACAATATTAACCACCTTGGTTAACTTGTTTTTGTCTATGTGGGTGATTATATTTTTCAACCTATCCTTTCTTCATTATTTGATCTGTTTTAATGATGATAGTTAGGTATTTTTCCCCCTTGGTGCTCACTAGCTAACTATTTCCAGTTGGATTGTGGGTGATATTAGTACCCAGTTTCTTGGTTTTTAGATTTCCTTATTTCAAATAGCGCTTTTAAGGGCTTCAATTGAGACTATGTTGTTGGGTGGTCAATTGTGGGGTAGGCATTTCTTTGTTATTTTATGTGTGGGCTCCATCATGGCGGGGGACATACATCAATAGGAGTCCATTTCCTCTGATGACATTCATGGTGGGGTTTTTAGGGCTTTGATTATGACTGTTGTTGGGGTAGGCATTTCTTTTTTATTTTATATGTGGGATCCATAATAGGAGGAGAGACATCAATAGGAGCGCATTTCCTCTGACGAAATGCACATAAAAGAGAAAAATTTGTGGATTTTTACTTAATGTGGGGTTACACCCTTTTTAGAGAATCCTCATGGCTTTGATCCAAAGGTAACAAAGATTTTTGGTAGATAATGGATGCACTTTATTTTTTTGAAATGACAATAAAAGCTCAGATTTCACAAAGGAGTTGATTGTGGAGCTTATTGGGCTGCCTATGGAAGGAACAAACAATTTCAAGGGCAAAATCTTCTGAGTCCATGGTGAAAACCTTTCTAAAATATGGAGAGGGGTTGAATCTTGTCAACAATTCAAACATTTCTTACCAAGTAGACACCCTTAAACCCCTTTGGGTGGGTGTGGCTAAGGTCCTTATACAATATTTTACCTTAGATGGGTGGTTTACCAAAATCTATGGTGGTCATTTTTCTCGGCTTAAACACTTTAGAAATAAGTTCTTCGTTTGTTTCCATTCTATCTCTTATCATCCTTGGAAGCCAATATTAAAGAACATAATAAGAAGCAAAGAAACCCTAATCTTCATGAGGGCTCGATCCTTCTAATTATGGAACAATTCAATGCCCTCCCATTTTCCTCTAAGTGAAAATATCAAGGTTATCCCCCTTTGCACTCGGTGAATAGGTGTCAAAGGAGGGTATGTAGAGAAATATAGGGGAATGTGATGATGATTCAGAGGATGAGGACTAGCAAACAAAGGATGAAACTTCCTCAAAGTAAAACAAGAATAATGTGTCAGAGGAGAAGAAAAAGAGAATCTCATTAAATTCAGTATAAAAAGAAAGATTTGTTAAATTAAATAATTTTACATGCATGATTCTCCTAGATGACTTGATGAGGAGTTAGATGCTGAGGAGGTTGACAAGAACCAAAATTTGGAAGGGGAGAATTTTTTGGGCGAAAGGGAGAATGTGATGGGTGGAGGAGAAGGCTTCTTGGGAGTTCCCCTTCCCCTTGATCTTTTAATTATGCTAATCAAGAGAGAATTAATAATCCTCCCTTTCCTAGGGATCTTTAAAAATAGTCCCCTTTCCTTGGAAGTGACCCTGGGAATCTAGCTATTTTTTGGGTATTAATAGGGATGCCATAGTAGACTAGTTTAGGATTTCCTAAGAGCCTTTTTTAGAAATCAATCAAGTTAATACCAACATCCAATCCATTAAAAGAAAAGTGGTTATTTTGGAGCAAGGTGATGGTCGATATTCGTTTAGGGATCCTGTTGACAATGTGATCTCTTATGAGGAAAAAGACAAAATGCTCTCTATCTTAGAAAACATGACCAAATATGTTTCTCACTTGAAGACTATGAAGGTAGACTTGGGCTATTGAAGCCAAGATGAAGAGAATTAATTATAACCTCACTAATCTATTAGCATGAGCCTTAAAACCATTCACAGCAATGTAGAAGGGGATAAAACTTTTGTGAATCAGTGGTAGACTATGTAGGCTTTGAAGTTTGGGGGCAACATTTCAATTAATATCAACCTAGTCGAGAAGAGTAACTAGAATAAGGATGATAGTGTAGGTCCATCATCTCAAACCCATGGACATCTCAAGAACGCTAGGGAGCTAAAGCAAACATAGAATTGCAAGATCTGATGAACATTACCCAAAATATGGAACAAATGAAAGTTGAGTTTGCTAAAGCCCTGAAGAATTTGTGTTAGGTTTTATATTTTCTTTTGTTGGCCTACTATTTTAGGGTTCTGTATTCTAGGTAATTTTTGTGTTGTTGTTTGGCTATGTGTTTTCTATTTGCAGCTCTTTGTACTCAGGGTTTTCAGATCCCTTCAAAACCATTTTTTCCTTAATAATAAACCATACCCAATTTGAAATTCTGTTTAGTAAGTTGGCATGCATCAAGTAGGATTAGAGGAAGTTCATTTGTGTCAAGAAGAAGACCTATAGGTAGCCAATATGACATATAGAAACAAGGGTTGAAGAGGAAGAAGACAAAGAGGCTTTGAGCTCGATATTACAGACATAGTTAGAGGTTTAATATGGAAAATGGACACATTGGAGATGTCTCAGAGAAGAGGAGCCCATATAGAGGACGTCAATGAAAATGTCAAAGAGTATACTGTTGAAGGGGGAGATAATGTGAATCAACTCAGGCTTGATCAAAGAGAGGAGATATTCATCAAGGCCATCACCTGGATTAATTTGAAGCTACAATTTAATCCTTCAAATTTTGAAGGAGGTTTAAATGAAAAGGAATTGCTAGATTAAGGAATTTATTGAATGTATGAAGCCTCCATTGTACTTCGGAATCTTCTTCAAATGCTCTTAGATATTTATCATGTTTAAAAAAGAGAATGTAGAGGAGAGTATTTACTACCGTTGAGATGAAAATATCTTGTGTAGGAAACCAACCTTCGATACATCACTTAATTTTCACTCTCGTGAGCCAAGAAGATTGATATGGAAGAAAGGAAACAAACTAAACTATGTCTATAAACATAAAATACTACATAAGAAAGGAATATCAAATAGTCAAAATATTTTGATTATAGAAAAAGAAATCTCTATAAATGCATACTTTACCCATGAACTGGTGAAGCCTTAGCCTTGGATACCAATGTGCCAGAGGGACATCTACACATTGCGGTGTCATATGTAGAAACAAAAAATAGAAAAGCACCAAAAGTCACACCAAAAAGAATCTCATGCACTATGAAACTATTCATCACCAACACACACTCATATAGGGCAACATGTTGGGGTTGTATAGGGGTTTGCCTTATTCAAACCCCTGTTTCTATGTTTATACCTCCATAGACAACTAGATACATAGATTGGATAAAATAAAAGATTAGATTGTGCAATAGAAACAAACTCTTCTTAATGGAGGAAACCCACTATTATTTGAGATAAAATGTTAATTTGATTAATTCAAATAGATAATAAATACATTTAGAGACTAGTGACATGATGTTATATTGAAAAAAAATACATACAAGAGATAAGAGAGAAAGGAAAACATTACATAGGAAAGACCCCTCTCTTGAAATAATGGCACGATTGTAAGCAAGATAATAATTGTTTTTTATTTTCATGAGTGCAGATTTTGGTAGAGTTTTATTACTAGTGTGAGAGATAGATATCCGAGAGTGTGAATGTTGCAAAATGAAAGAGAAAGAAGAGTTTTTCTGCTCAAAATGAGTGGGAATAGCCATTTTGAATGTGCCCAAAAGAAGGGACATGCATCAAAAGAGGCTCGATGTAGAATATATCCAATTTAAATCTAAAATCATTTCGGGACGTTTGTGCGCTACATACATGTATTCTCACCACTCTCCCATTTGACCAAATCAATCCCACATTTGGATTAGGGGTTGCTAATGCTTCATCTTTAAAATCCATGATGCTGGAATGATAGTATCTTGATTATTATTTTTTATTATAAACACACCGAGCCTATTGCATAAGTGTCATTAATGCACTAGGTGTAGTTTACGACACTAAATTTTTCCCCCACTTTGTAGGACTACTCAACTCAAGGGAACAAGTGCACTAAACTAACTTAGAAATTTGTGTTCATAGAACTCATGCAGTGTATTAAATGCATTAATTACTTTAAAAAGGGATATTGTAGAGGCCACCAAGGTCAACAAGGAAAATACGAATGGTGACCCCAGTGCCCAACAAAAAAATATAGTGTTTGACATGAATATTCAAGTACCATAAAATCAAAAAAAAATTTAGCGCCAAAAATAAGGAAGCTCTTTGGCAAGAAGAATTATCAAGCTACATATTTTGTCACAATATTCATGTAAAAGGGTAATATATTGTAATAATGAAATAGGTATAATGATCAGATACTTATTCTTCAAAATGTTTTATGTTATCTTCTGTGATATACTCTTATTTGACCTACTATTAATACCACACTATATTTGTATTAGATATTTTAATTTCATGTAATTTTTCCTCTTCTTATTGCCTTTCTTCTACTTTTCCTTCTCCTTCTCATTGACCTTCTTCTTCTAATTTTACTTAGATTTTTGTCGTTCCTTTCCTTTTGTGTCTTGTTCCTCTTCTTGTTCTTGTCCCTCTTCACGGGTGATCCCACAATACTTCTTGAGTCCCCTCCCTTTTGTATGTTTAACCCTATTTGACCCATTACTTGTAATCAATCTAAGAAACATCTATGTGGGTATTAATTTATGATTTATAACTTATTGTAGTTATTTTTAATCCCCTCATATATTAAAAAATATCAAATTTCCATAAAATTTAAGTATGAGAGCTCTCTACTTGATTTCCTCGGTGTTTTCTATGTTTGCCAAATTCATATAGTTTCAAAGTTTCAGTTTATGTCACATCTTTCTCGTCAATCCTAACCTCCTAATACATCACCTTTAAAAAGAATTGAGTCTTTCAAGTTGGACCATTGGACATTCCCATCCCAAATACCATTTACCTGTTAAAATTGATATCCTAATCCCTTGTCCTCTGAACATTTTCTAAGTCTATTTCTTCAACCTTTAGACTTGGCCTTCCCTTCATACCTTCCTCAATCCTCTAAAATATTCAAAGGCCCTTTTAATAACTTTTAAAGTTGGACTTTTAAGATTCCCTCGGTCCCCATGCTTCCTTCTAGGAGTTTAACTTTTCTATATGCTTATCAACTTGTCAGGATTTCGTCCATCCACCTACTTTAAGGGATGTTTACCTCAATACTCTCAATATGCAAACACAAACAATGAAGAAGTGTCTCATGCATCAAGTTAAAATGTTTACAAAATATTTGACATGAAAGAGAGAAAAAAGCAAGTATTGGTTTTGGACAATATGAAGGTTTAAGAACCTTATAAATCCTCAACATGATTCTGTGAGGGGAAATGCTCTAAACTGAAGATGATGTGAATAGGTATTATCGATTTCATGTAGGCTTTGAAACACTTTGAATCACCATTTAAAATCAAATAAAGATGCATAGGCAAAAGAATTACAAGGTGTATGAGTTTTCAAACCATTCAAAAGTGTGGTCCATATTTCAAAAGCTCACTATTGTGCCAACAATATGACATGGTTCATAATAGGAAAAAAGATCTAACATATCAAGTAAGCATAGCTAAAATAATTATTTTAATTTTAGAAAGAGATATAATGAATAATAGCATGCTAAATATCTCTAATAAATGTCGCCTATCCTTTTGCAATGCTCGTGATTCCATTAGTGGTTGATAAGCCCCTACAATCACCAAATTTAATTTTGCAAGTGCCACAAAGGTATATATTTTAGCCAAAATGACGTATATTTAAGAAGTAAAAATGAATGAAATGGGTTTTTTTTCCCTAATTATTTTTGTGGTTACTATCATAGATCATGATAAACTTAAGACAATATCTAGATTCTATTTGCAATATATTTTCTAGGTTTCCTCACTTCATTTCATGCTAGACCTATAGGAGTGATGAATGAAATTACTAAAACGTTTTTCACAATTTTTTGAATGTGACTGTTAAATAATAGTTAATTGTGAGTGGGACATCACAATTTTCCTTGAATATTTAACAATTTCCTAGTACCAAGTCTCCCAAGAGTTGCTAAACGCTAATAAATGATAGATCTAATGATATATCTATATGAACTAGTAGTTCATTTAAATAATTGGTCACTAAACCAATTCTAAGGTATAGTAATTTTTTTTAGTGTTATAGAGAATTGAACATATAAATTGTAAATGAATGGATGCACTTTATATTAGTATAGTAAAGATTTAATAATGCACATTTTTGTAGTTGTATATCTCCATTATTTTATGTCAAGACTCATAGAAGTATTATAATTGCATTTTTAATCATCTGCTCTAGCCACATGTATTGATACAAAAGAAACACTGGTTGTGTGACAACATATAATACACTAGAATCTTTTTCAATTATCATTTTTTATTTATTAAATCCCTATCTCACTAGAACATGAGATGGGTTAGGATAAGGGCTTTAAATGTATATTATGATTAACATTGATCACAACTAGATCGACTAATATGTGAAAAATGAGGAGAATGAAATCGATTGCAAACCAATTTATTTAGCCACTTGGCCCTGATTCTGACTTGTTACTCACAAAACAAGACCTCATGGCACACCCACAAACATGAACATTGAACATTATAGTAAATTTAATTTGTGACATATAAACACTAATTACATGTGTATTCAAATTACTAACGTAGAAGGTAGCCTAGGAATCATAACTTTGGGTGAGGAGGTTAGACTGAATGTCGCAGGCATGGGAGAAACACAAGGGAAATCTATATGCGAAAACAAACACTCTCAAATCACTTATTAACATAACTATGGTTTTCCAATGAAGGGACCACACATGCACAAATATAGGACCTAATTCAAATGAATGAGGATTAGACCAACCTCCAAAACGGGGCTCAGTAATTTCCATTGGGAAATTAGGGTGTGGTGTGTGATTAACAATGAGCTAAAAATATATATAGGAGCTATATCGTCACATCCATGAGCAAGATCGGATGCTTGAAGTTGATTGGCATCATGTAGATATGACAATCATAAATGAAGATTGAGAAAACATCAGAGTGTTTTTAGGAGTGGTCTCGTTTGATTTATGTTTACTGAAATTCTAATCATGCAATCATTTCATGTGATCCTAGAAGCTAAAAGGAGTTAAAGTTTCGTAGTCCCGCATGGGTAAACGATGTTGCTTCGAAGACCGGGAGTGGAGGCTTAGACCAGTCTGGAACGAACGGATGTGAACCCAGTAACTCAAAAATTCCCAATAACAAAAATATGAGCAGTGGTTGGTATACCAAAATAGGTTTACATTTCATGGATTTTAATGACAATGGAAAAGATGGTGTATTCATCGGGCGAATCGTTTACTTGGTTGCCACTCCGGATAGAAAGCCCCACCTTATCTCCATAACAAACAAAAACGACGAAGAGTACATGTGAATCATTAAAAGTCAAGAAAATGAAATAGATTAATACAGTTGCTAACAATACTTGTTCATGTCGATTTATACTCGTGTTAAAATATCAGTATTGCCTACCAACCTACCCAACAACAGCTGATTTAATTCGTGTATCTATATATACAAACACAAAGAAACAGATTTTCACATCTCAGTTCAGAAACAATTTGGCATTTTAGCCTGTTTAAGTTGTGATCAGACTCTGAAAGAGGAAGTATTGTACGATTCTAGCAATGCAGACATTTTATGGCCGCCTCGTGCTGCCACTTTTGGCATTGTGGTTCACTATTCAATTTGTTTCAGCGAAACATGCTGTGATCACACGGCGCTACAATTTCACTGTGGGTTATATAATTCTATGGAATGAGTTGAATGTTTTATTGTTTAGGAAAGTATTAAATTTTTACAGATAGCCGTGATTGATTCTTTGTTCTAAATATCCACAGATCCAAATGACGAATGTGACTCGTCTTTGCACCACGAAAGCTCTCTTGACTGTCAACGGGCAATATCCGGGGCCTCCAGTAGTTGCTCGAGAAGGAGATCGCGTGGTTATCAAAGTAACAAATAATGTTAAAAACAATATTAGCATACATTGGTATCTCTTCTGCTCCCGCTACTCAGTTATTTACTTAATAAAAATAATATTATATGCTGATGTCCCTTTAGTGGGTGCACCTAATGAATTCCTATGAATCGCTCAGGCATGGAATTCGGCAGCTTAGATCTGGATGGGCGGATGGTCCTGCTTATGTCACTCAGTGTCCAATTCAAACCGGGCAAAGTTATGTGTACAAGTTTATTGTCAAAAGGCAGAGAGGAACACTGTGGTGGCATGCCCACATCTCATGGTTGCGAGCAAGCATACATGGGCCCATTATCATCTATCCCAAGAAGAATGCTTCTTACCCATTCCCTCGCCCACACCAGGAAGTGCCTATTGTTTTCGGTATGCCCTTCAGTACTCGTTGATAATGTGTTGCCATTGTACGTACATAGTCCTAAATTTACAATGAAAATACTGCTGTTGATAATGTGTTGCAAATTGCAGGGGAGTGGTGGAATGCAGACACTGAGACTGTTATCAATCAAGCAATGCAAAGTGGTGCGCAAGCTAATGTGTCAGATGCATATACCATCAACGGGCTCCCTGGACTTATGTATAACTGCTCTACCAACGGTGAGGGCGGGGTGTTAAAATGGATGAAACATAACTAGACTGGTCGCTATTGTTCATTTGTTTAAATGTAAATGTAACAAAGGTTTCCTGTGTTGTGTAATGCAGATACATTCAGGCTCAAAGTGAACCCTGGGAAAACTTACCTACTGCGTATAGTTAATGCTGCACTCAATAGTGACCTGTTTTTCGCAATAGCCAACCACACATTGACTGTGGTAGAAGCGGATGCTGTGTATGTCAAGCCTTTTCAAACCAATGTTATTCTCATCACTCCCGGTCAGACTACCAACGTCCTCTTGACAGCTATGTCTCAGCCACCCAATGCCACATTCCTCATGTTAGCAGGCCCATTCGCTACGGGAACAGCAGCTTTTGATAACTCAACCAGTGCTGGAATTTTAGAGTATGTAACTTCCAATGCGACAGCAGTTAATTCATCCTCATCCTCTCTTCCTATGATGAAACCGACGCTTCCAGCCCCCAACGATACCTCCTTTGCCGCCAATTTTAGCCAAAAGATGAGAAGCTTGGGCAATCCGAAATTTCCTGCAGCAGCTGTCCCTCAGAAGATGGATAAACAGTTCCTATTCACAGTCGGGTTGGGGCTAAATCCGTGTCCCCAAGGACAGACATGTCAAGGCCCCAACGGTACCAAATTTGCAGCCTCCATTAACAACATATCCTTCATTCTTCCCACCACCGCTCTTCTTCAAGCATAATACTTTTATCAGTCCAATGGAGTTTACAATACCACTTTCCCTGACAATCCGCCATTTCCTTTCAACTACACCGGCACGCCGCCTAACAACACACAGACCCTCAACGACACCAGAGTCGAAGTGCTTCCCTTTAACACTAGCGTACAGCTAGTTCTGCAGGACACCAGCATTGCGACCTTCGAGAGCCATCCTCTGCATCTGCACGGCTTCAACTTCTTCATAGTGGGTCAGGGTATGGGAAACTACAATGCAAGCACTGACCCATCTAACTTTAATCTGGTGGATCCTCCGGAGAGAAACACAGTTGGAGTTCCCAGTGGAGGTTGGGTGGCTCTCAGATTCCTAGCTGATAATCCAGGTATTAATATCATTACGTAATGTTAGCTTCAATCGCTCATCTGGTTCAAAGATTTGTGCTTCTTTCGTATAAACATATATCCGATTGTATGTATGTTTTTTGCAGGAGTGTGGTTCATGCATTGTCATCTCGAGCTGCATACCAGCTGGGGATTGAAGATGGCGTGGGTTGTTTTAAATGGAAATGGTGGCAGATCTCAATCTCTTCTTCCTCCTCCCAAAGATCTTCCCCCCTGTTGATCATTCATCCTTCAATTAGACTATTCAATTTGTGCTTCCTAAAATCTGACTGCATCCAATCGTGTGCTGGTCCAAAGTAGTTTGCAAACGATCGATAAAGAGAAACATATCAGTATATTTGTGTATCAATAAGTATGCTTTGGAATATATCAGTGATGAGACCTTGGTTGAATTACTATGACAGAGACATCTCCACATGGACCTTTCAAAAGTGAAAGTGCGAAGGTAGAATTAAAATTACAAGTTTTGCAGAGAATTTCTAACAGTAAGATTCACATTTCCTTGTAATATACTTATTTATTGTTGTTTTATATGGTTGAGATTTTCAGCAGTATATTTCTTCATTCGAATACTTAATTGAAAATAATGTTGTTCTGTGACAGATAATTTAATCTTAAATATTATCTTCATTTTTCAACATCTAAATAGTCAATTAATAAATAAGAAAAAATGTATAATGAATCATTAGAAAAATTACAATTTTGTTATTGACAATTTAGTCTATTTTGAAATATAGTAAGATTTATAAGAAACTTTTAAAAACACATTGATATCTATCGTTTGTAACCTTTTTCTCATGATTTCTGTCAGATTGTTATCTGATACTACCTCATTTTGTACTAGGACTAGCACTTTTCTGAATTAGTTTTTAAGTGCATTATAAAAAGTTAAATTTAATTAAATAATTGGATTAAGGCATACTTATAGATATGTAAATGAAAGATCTGTCTTTGTTTTATTTAATCTCAATTATAATACCACTTCTCCTCCTTCTATGCATAGAATCTATCTAGATTTGCATCAACATATTTGATGTGATTAATGATGACTCATATCTTCAATACTAAATATGAAATATATGGAAATTATTCAATTCATTGTGAAAAAATATATTTTCTCAATAATCTCTCTATATTTGAACATTTATTCATTCCCTTAATTAGAGCTTCTATCAAACGGAGGGGGTGGGGGCTTTGTGGTGTAGAGCTCCGAGATGGGCATTCATTATGTCAAATCTCTTCTAGATAAAAACTACATTCTTGGAATTTAGTTTCTCCCCCCCACACATGCACATAATTGCACTTGCTTGTATTGATATGCTACATGCATATGATTTAATTTGTTTTTATAATTTAACTCAATTCCTATATAATTTGAATTGTAATCTTATAAGTACCATTGAAACTTTAATATGTTTTCAGTATATGATACATAATGCACGTGTGACATATAAATGATTTAACAACAATATAACACAAATATAGCTAGCTACAACATATAATTGATGTATATCATTGTTAAGGTGTATACCTATTGATATCAATTGATATTCATATGGTTTTCATTTATCACATAAAACTTTATAGACATTTTTATTGTCAGTGTACATACCACTATTACAGCGGCGTCAATTGATATTGACTTATTTCATGGAATCGATGATGACTTACATCTTCAGTATTGAATATTTAATGTATGGGAATTATTCAGTTCATTGCGAAATAATCTATACTACCAATAATGTGGCTATGTTTTCATATTTTGTTTCTCTTAATTAAAGCTTCATAAAGTGGAGGGGGTTTGGGGCTTTGTGGTGTGGAGTTTTGAGATGGGGTTTGGCTCTATAGAATCTCTTCTAGTTAAGAAAACATATTATTGGAATAAATGCACACACACACACAAATAACTACTTGCTTGTATTGAAATTCTACATACATATAATTTAAATCAATTCATACATAATATGAATTATAATCCAAGGACCATTGAAATTGAAATATGCTTTCACTACATAATAAATAAAGCATATGTTACATATAAATGTTTTAACAATTATATCAAACACAAATTGATGCAGGGGCATCTGGGAGGGGGCACAAATAGCTTGCACCAAACCTCAATTTTGAAATATTAAAATGAGGATTTTCATTTCTTATCTTTATTTTGATAAATTTTAGCTTATAAGTTTGTAAGTGTTTTATTTGAGTAATTAAATTCTTTGAAGAAAATTAACAACACTAACAAAGCTAAGGAGAGTCAAATATGAGGTGAAATGAACAAACAATAAGAAATATTGTCCAAGTAAGTTTAAAGTGATAGGTAGTTTAAATAAAATAATTGAAACATATTGCAGGTATATCAATCAGTGTGGGATGGAGGCGTGGCGAAGAGGTGTCTGGGGTAAATGAAGAGTTTGGATGTTAAACAAAAAAAAACTAGAATAAGAATGAAGGCGTGGGGCCACATGTGGATTTGAAAAGATGGGAAATAATTATTATGTAAAATAAAACAAAATAGAAATCCGAAAAAGAAGAGAGGGTGCGCCAAAATGATTGAGAAAAACTGAAAGGTGAAAAGGGATTTATGAGTAAGGAAAAATAATAACATTGTGTGGGAAGATCAACATATTTTTAATTACAAAGGGAAGGAGAGTGTGTAGAGTAGAAGACATCAAACCTATGAGATTCAAAAACAAAGGGATAGCCAGAAAAGCGTGTGGAGGAAATAAAGAACAGATGATAAGAAATTGATGCCCAGTGCATGAATACAGACAGGGTAGAGATCATGGAAAAGGATATGAAGCATGGACAAGGAAAACCAGAAATAGATGAGCCTGCTAGGGTTGTGTGGTAAATGGATTGAGAAGATAGATGTAGTAGTGATTTAGAACAAAGCATGTAAGAGACACGACTTGTTAACAAAGACAAAGTGAAAAAAGGAAAAAAATAGAGATTCATTTCTACATCTGTAACTATTTTTCTCCTAGTCAATAATGTTTGTAATTTTCATTTAAAATTTTGTGTTGATTATTAATTAATTTTTTTTTTTGACACTATAGTGATATTGGATAGAGCCCTAATTACCCATTACTGTTTTGTTTTGTACTCGTGGTCCCTTTAGTTGATCTTTCGTATTGGATTTGATCACTTCCCCATCTCTCTTGCTTGATTGTCTTGGAAGGAAATTCTTTTTTCCTTTCACTTTGAGAAAATGTGGCTCAAGCAACCTATACTGTTCTATAGAATTAGAAAATGATGGAATGTCAGGACTAACAATACGACTATGTTTTGAGTTTCTAAAAAAATGAGATTGGTCAAAGCTAAGGTTATTATTTTGAATGATACTTGTTTTGTTCATATCTTTTCTGAGAAGAAAATCATTTAAAGGGATCTCAAGGTTGTGTAAGATTCCATTCAAAAAAGATGGTTAAAGTTGCAGTATCCTAGACTAGAAAAATTCCTTGCTGGCTTGTCTCCATAACCTCATTTCAAAGGAGGAAGAATTATGCTAACAAATATAGAGAGATCTCTATAGTTGCGATGCAAGGATAAGAATAGTATATTTTTTCATCTTTCCACTCTTAAAAATAAGGCTTCTAATTGGATCTCGTCCACCAATGAGAACTGTGCGCTATTGGATTTGGAAAAGCACATTAATGTGGCAGTTGCTAGTTTTTTCTCCAATCGCCTCTTTGAGGAAGGATTGCCTCTGAGTGGTGATGTGGAGAATTTTTTTGGATGTTATACCTAATGTTATTAAAGATGATACTAATAGAATTCTCAATTCCATCCCCTTTGATGATAAAATTAAAAATATGGTGTTCTCTTTTGAATATAACAAGGCTTGGGTCCAGATGCTTTTCCTTTTTTCTACTTCCAATGTTTCTGGGAGATTGTGGAAAAAGATATTTATGATCCAGGTAAGGAATTTTTTGGTTGTAGAAGGATTCTCAAGGAACTCAATGCCGATTTAATTGTTCTTGTCCCTAGTTTCATGGGGGCTAATTATTTTGATACTTTCAGATAGACTAGTCTCTACAACTCTATTTATAAAATATTTTTCAAAATTATGGCTTTAAGATTGTAGCTGGTCCTCTCAATGATTATTTCTCCTAAGAAAAATGGTTTTTTTTCATAGGAGGAAAATTATTGATTCTATTGCAATTTTTTACGAGAACAGTCACTCATTGAGATGCAAAACGAGAGTAGGGATTCTCCTCAAGCTTGATCTTATGAAGGCTTATGACCGTGTGAGTTGGGGTTTTCTTATTAAAGTTCTTAAAGATTTTGGTTTTAGAGATATTCTTTTGGAGATTTCTTGGCAATTTGTTTCGCTTCCTACCTTTTAGGTGGTGATTAATTACTCCCCCTCTAGTTTATTCAATAGTTATAAGGGTATCGAATAGGGGGATCTAATTTCCTCTTTTCTCTTTATTATTATGGTTGAAGCCTTGAGCTGTTTCATTTTTAAAGTTGTAGTTGTTGGTTTGCTTAGAGGTTTATCCCCCTCCTCTTCTAATCTGGTTTGTTCACACCAACAAAGGGATGCTGTAGACAGATACAACAAAGCTCAACAACAGAAAAGCCACAAACATCTGAGAAGGTTTGTACATTACTTCTCTTGTGGCACAAGAGGCTACAAGACACAGGGCACCCAAAATGAAACAATCATGAGCCAAACACAAAAGAGCGACAATGCAAACAAGGCCGGCCAAATCAACAGATCTAAACCACCTTATAGATCTGAGAAATCGAAAATGAGGGTTTAACTAGCACCCCAACCCACACATTTGGGTTTTACCAGGCTCCCTTAACCTATAGCAGAGTCTCCAGATCACTAACAGCAAAACCTAAGCCTAATCGAAAACACAAATTGGCCAAATTGGGCCATTGAAAACTACCAGCATCCAGCCTATCCATTAAAAAAGAAAAATACCAAGGGTTTTTCTAGGCTCCCTCAACCTTGAGGATGGGTTTTAAGAGGCTCCAAGAACCAGACACGGTACTACTAGCATCCATCCAGCCCTTGAACGAATGAAAAACAATAGGTTTTTCCTAGGCTCCCTCAACCTTAAAAATGGGTTTTACACAGATCCCACAACCAGACAAGACCCAGATCATAGTAAAACAACCAGAAAAAAAATATGGGAAATAGGGTTTTTAAAAGGCACTCTAAAGCTTTTAAAGGAAACACCAAGAGGGTTTTTACAGGCTCCCTCAACCCGTAAAGCAACTTGTGAAGATGGGTTAAGAAAGGAAACCCAAACCCAACTATGACGGTCACCATGGAAGGATTGGCAGACACCCACAACCAGCAACACGAGCATCATTAGGATTCAAAAAGCTCCCTCACCCCTTCTCTCCACCTCAATAGGAGAAAGAGCCACCTCTATAGGCAAGAGTGGAAAGAAAGCCAACCATCCACAAAGTCCATTTGCAGCCCGCAGAAGTTGAAGCACTCCCTCATACCTTGTCTCCACCTCAAAAGGAGAGAGAGCTACCTCAATCAGACACCGAGGAGAGCAGACCCACTGCCTAAGCAATCCTTGTAGCACCCAACATACAAGAAGCCCCTCCACCTCAGTAGGAGGGCAACCCAAAGACAACAGAGAACCGGGAAAATAGGGGAGAGCAGAAGAGACTCACAACAAGGATGAGACAAGGAAATAAACAAGGGTCTACTCACACCGAAAAGAAAAAAAAACTCCCACCAAAATGATTGCACAAAGCCAAGCTCTCGCAAGTCCTTGGATCGAACACCCAACTACGGGTGAGGGTTCTCAATGTGATCCAAGGAAAGAAAGTGAGAGAAAGAATAGGGAGGGAGAATAGAAACAACCACCAGCGCTGTCAAAAACAATAATAACAACCTCCCATCTTGGCTCATCACAGACCAAGCCCACCCTTACCATCACACACGATAGAGCAGTAAACCTTGGAGCAAAAAAATAGACATGAGAGAATCGGTAGCTCCCACAAGCTTGAGAATGGGTTTTAAGAGGATCCCACAACTTGATAGCGTACTACTAGCATCCAGCCAACCCTTGAATGAAAGAAAAACAATACGTTTTTTCCAGGCTCCCTCAACCTTAAAAATGGGTTTTACACGGATCCAACAACCAGACAGGAACCAGATCACAATAAAACAACCTGAAAACAACAATCTGGGAAACGAGGTTTTTAAAAGCCACCCTAAACATTTTAAAGGAAAGAACAAGAGGGTTTTTATAGGCTCCCTCAACCCACAAAGCAACTTATGAAGCTGGGTTAATAAAGGAAACCCAAACCCAACTGTGACGGTCACCATGGAAGGATTGACAGGCACCCACAACTAGCAACACGAGCATCAATAGGATTCAAAAAGCTCCCTCACCCCTTCTCTCCACCTCAATAGGAGAAAGAGCCACCTCTATAGGCAAGAGTGGAAATCAAGCCAACCATACACAAAGTCCATTCGCAGTTCGCAGAAGCTGAACCACTCCCTGATACCTTGTCTCCACCTCAAAAGGAGAAAGAGGCACCTCAATAGGACACTGAGGAGAGAAGACCCACTGCTTAAGCAATCCTTGCACAACCCAACACACAAGCAGCCCCTCCACCTCAATAGTAGGGCAACCCAAAGCCAACGGAGAACCAAGAAAAGAGGGAAGAGTAGAAGAGACTCACAACCAGGATGAGACAAGGAAATAAACAAGGGTCTGGTCACACCCAAAAGAAAAAAAACTCCCACCAAAATGACTGCACAAAGCCAAGCTCTAGCAATTTCCTGGATCGAACACCCAACTACCGGTGAGGGTTCTCAATGAGATCCAAGGAAAGAAAGGGAGAAAAAGAACAGGGAGGGAGAATAGAAACAACTACTAGCGCTGTTCAAAAAAATAATAACAACTTCCCATCCTGGTTCATCACAGACCAAGCCCACACTTACCATCACGCACGATAGAGTAGCAAACCTGGGAGCAAAAAAAAAGACATGAGAGAATCTACAACTCCCACAACATCCTCCCAACACCACCCAAAGGCCACCACCACTCCAGATCCATAGGAAAGAATTGCAACTACCGCCATAGGGCACAAAGAAGGTGAAAAAACACGCAGACCCGCTATGTTAAGGAGAAACCAGTCCATGCCCATCATAACACCTGCCTAGCCAAAAACAAAATGAACCACCCAAAACAACGACCCATTTGGCATAGCAAGCCCTGCGACCAACCACTCCTTGCTGCCTTCATCATCATAAGAGTTAGTGTCCTCGTCCTCCCCTACAGATGCCCTACCGCCCCCACAATCACTTCTCCCACCTTCGCTTATTTCAAAGTTGATTTCATATGCCCTCCACATTAATAATTTGTTGATAATACTTTGATTTTGAGATACTCTTGAATTAGAGAAGTAAGATCTTTGAAGCCTATATTGTTAGGTATGAATCTAACTCGAGTCAAAAAGTTAGTTTTGAGAAGAGCTCTTTATTCTTATTTAACACTCCTATTCTTGACAGAGAAGAATTGTTGATATTTTGGGTTGTAAAATTGAGGATCTTCCTACAACTTATCTTGGTCTCCCGCTTCATAGTAATGTGATTCATAATTTATTTTGGAATGGGTTGATTGATAGATTCAATTCAGAACTTGTTAGATGGAAAGTTATGCATCTTAGTCAAGCGAGTAAAGTTCAAATGATCAAGGATTTGATTTAGAATATTTTGGTGTATGCTATGAACCTTTTTAAAACTCCCTCAATTTTTTATGAAAGAATTGAAAATATTTAGAAATGCTTTCTCTTGTTTGTCACAGAAGATAGTAAATGTATTCATTTGGCTTCTTGGACCAAGTTTGCTTGCCTTATAAATCTAGTGGTTTGAGTATCAAAAAGCTTGAGGATTTCAATGTTGCTTTGTCAGCTAAGTAATTACAAAGACTTTTCTTTGGAGATTTGGATTGGTGTAAGATTATAGCTGTAAATATGCCCAGGCCATGCTTGGTTTGGGGCAACTCTTGGAGGCTCTTTCTCACCCTACTAAGATGGTGCTTTGGAATAATTTGATCAAGGCCATATGTATTCTCTCTGAGGGTATTAGATGGATTCTAGGGAATGGATGGAGCATTGAATTTTTATATGATTGGTGGATTGGAGATTCCCCTATTTTCGAGGTCCCTTCCTTTAGACCAATTAGGGAGGCTTTCTTGGCCCAATTTGGTGATAAGATGGTGCATTACTTTACTAATGATAGTTGAAGGAACCTTAGTGATTGATCGAGGTCTAGGTGAGCTCCAATTTTTTGAGCTTCTAGCATATTCCTTTCATGGCTTCTTTTCTAGATCATATTATTTGGGGGCCTCCACCCTTTGGATTTTTTTTTTCCACCTTAGCCTTTTCCCTTCCCTATCATCCTAAGTTGACCTTTTCTCTATGGGATTTTCAATCTGGAATTGTAAGTTGATTCTTAAGATTAACATCTTTTTCTGGTTCTTGATTCAAACTAAGATTCTTACTTTGGATAACCTTTGTAAGCATGGTATTTTTCCTGTTAATAAATGCCTTCTTTGTTATTTGCATAAATAGAGAGTGTCAATTATCATTTTATGGAGTGTTGTTTTACCAGATAATTTTGGTCTCTTATCTTGGCCACCTAGAATTTTAATTGGGTCTTCCTTTCCTCTGTCGGGGAGATGTGGTCTCACTGGTCCCCTCCTTCTCTTAATCTATCTTTGAATTTACTTTGGTCTTTGATTATGCCTCATGTGTCTATGTAGATCTGAAAACAAGAGAAACAACTGTGTCTTTAGGGATGTACTTCTCCCTTTTAAGGTGGTGTTTTAGAGGATTCGTACAGTTGTAAAGGATAATTTCTAGATTGTACTTAAGGATGTTAATCTTGGCTTGCCTCCTATATATATTAATGCTTCAGATCAGTAGTCTCCTATTAATTGGGGTTCAAATTTTGATATTTCTAGAACTTTGGGAAATGTTAAAACCTCTAGAACTAATGTTAAATGGTCTACTCCATTTTTTGATTCGGTGAAGGTTAATTTTGACGGGGCAGCTAAGGGGAATCCTGGGCCAACTAGTTGTGGGGTGTGCTGAGTGATGATTATGGCAGGCTCCTTTTGCAAATGGCACTCCCTTTGGGAATCAAGTCCAACCACCTGGCTGAAGCCTCATCTATTTTTAATTCCTTCAAGTTAGCTCTTGATCTTGGTTCTTGGAAGGTTTAGATTGAGGATGATTCACTCAACATAATTAATTGTTTAAACTTATTACATACTTCAAGTTGTTCCATTAAATATTTGGTGAAGGTTGTGTTAAACATTATCAAGGATTTTGATAGTTTGTATATTTATGATATTTTTAGGGAAGGTAATTCTCTTGCGGATGCTTTTGAAAATATTGGTGCATTCCAAAGACAAGGATTTTATTGGAATGGGATTGACCCTCTTCCCCCTAACATTGAGGACAATATGAAACTTGATATTCGTTGCAAATGTGATGATGATGATTATCACTGGTTGTCATTTCAAAGTCAACATAATGGTTGTCATTGATGTCCTTGGTGTTGGTGATCCAGTTGATGTGTTCTTGGAACGTTTGGTGCTATAAAAGTTGTGTTTTAGAATGGGTTAATTGAGTTGATGGCAATCTGGATAGTTTTATCTATTGGATATGGTGTTGATTGATTGTATTCATGTGTATCTTGATTCCATTCTTTTTTTTTACTGGGCAATGATTTTTGGAGATAGATTAAGTCCAGAATTCGAGGTTTGGTGTAGCGTATGAGCCATGATTTGGTTCTGGAATTTGTAATGGATGTAACATGTTGATATGATCATTATTGTTCATTGTGGTATCATCTAATTCTCATTCCTTCCCACCATAAGAATGTTTAGTGTTGACCTATTTTAGATCTCACTCTTGGCCAACTAAGAAGATTATGTTTCTTGGAGATAATATATATATATATATATATATATGAGGAAGATTTGAATGAATTTATATAAAAAAATATGGTATTATTATTGAAGATATGCTAGATTGAAAAGGAAAGATCTGATAGTTGGAAATGGGTGAGAGTGCATTGGTATTGAGGTATCAGAAGCAGTCCAGTCTTGCAGATTGAGATTCAGTGGTGGATTCTTTCTTTTCTAAATTATTCCTTTATTTCTTCGATAGTGAGCCTTTTTCTGGGTAGTGTTCTCTCTCATAGTGAGGATCCTAGCAGTGAGCCACCCTTTGTAAAAATCACCTTAACCCGTGTCACCTTAACCCGTGTTTTATATTGAGAACTAACATTCTCTATGGTTTTTCCCTTCTTGGGTTTTCCACGTTATATCTGGTGTTCATTGTGTGATCTATTGTATGTTTATATGTTCATGCTATATTTTTCTTAAATAATTTTATTGGTCACTATAGATATGCAAAAGGGTTAGAAGAAATTGATTTAATTTTTTCATCTAATTCATTCCCCCTATCAGTTGCTCGGATATTCAACAATTGGTATCAGAGATTTGGTTACTTGGAGAAGAGCTTATCTGCTTGAGGTAGATCTTGATCCAATGGCACATAAATTGACTATTCCTATTTTTGAAGGATCCGAATATAGTTTTTGGAAATTAAAGATTAGAGGCTACCTGATCTCTTTGGGATACAACACTTGGAAAGCAGTGGAAACTTAGTATATTCAATCAGAAAATGGTCTTAGTACTCTAGATAAGGTTCAAGCTTATGAAGTGAATGAAAAGGCACGGTATGCTATGTTTAGTTCTTTATCAAAGATTGAATTGACAATGATTATTTCATTGAATACTACTCATGAGGTTTGGAAAAAGTTGAGAGATATCTATGAAGGAAGTGACAGAGTTAAATTATCAAAGAAGATAAAAACTAATCACAGATATGAGAACTTGAAAATGGAAGAAGGAGAAGATATAACAACCGATTTTTATAAGGTTGATAGTGCGGTAAATGAAATCAGAGAACTTGGTGTCAGCTTGTTGGATGAATACATAATTGAGAAGATTCTAATGTCCCTACCAGAAAGCTACAATGATAAGATCTTGACTAATGAAGAAACCTATGATCGGAAGAAATTTACAAGAGTGAAGCCTTATGGTACTCTATTAGGATTTGAGAGAGGTAAGCTTGGAAAACACAAAGATAAGATCGAGTCTACCTTCAAAGCATCTAACGAAGATCCAGAAGATGAAATTTTAGATGAGACGAAAGCAAGCTTTGTGAGAAAACTGAAGAGAGACACCGACAAATACAAAGGTATGTTACCTTTTAAATGCTTTAGATGTGAAAAGATTGGTCACATTGCTACTAGATGTTCGGGAAAAGGTTCAAGACAAAGGTCTAGAGAAGGTAAAGGAAAATTTAATAAGAGAGCCTATTATGTCAAAGATGATGTTGGTATTTTAGATGATGATTTAAATTATGAAGATGGTGATTGCTTGTTTTGGTAAAAAGAGATGTAACAAAGATTGATATTCCTAAGGTGGTTGCTACTGTTGTACATGTTAGAAGAGATAGAAATGAATGATTGATTTATAGTGGATGCTGAAATCATATGACTCATGACTAAAGTAAGTTTGTGAAACTTGAAAAGTACGATGGTAGTTTTGTTAGGTTCAGAGATGATCAAACAACACAAATTGTGGGATTGGTTCTATTTCTTTTGATGGAAAGAACAATACTGATAATGTTTACTATGTTAATGGTTTTCATCTTAATATTTTGAGTGTTGGACAAATGTGTGAAAATGGTTACAACGTTGTTTTTCAAGATGATGGTTGTGAGATCTAGAAAGAATCTGAAATTGTTATTGTAGCAGGGAAAAAGATTGGTGGAACATGTATTTCTTGGAAGGAGATGCAAACAATTGTTTGTTATCTTAGATCAATGATATCTGACTCTGGCACCAAAGGACATGTCATATCAATTTTGACAACTTGGTGAAGATTAGCTCATCAAGTGTAGTGAGAGATTTACCGAGTTCGACCAAACCAACAAAATTTGTAGAGAATGTAAACTTTGAAGTAGATGAAAGGAAAATACAAAATAATTTAGAGCACTTGTCCACTAGGTTGTTGAATTTAGTGCACACAAAACTATGCGGTCCGACCAAAACAAGAAGTATACAAGGTGAGAAGCATTTCATGTTGTTGATTGATGATTATTCTAGAATTTCATGGTTTGCATTTTTGAGAGAGAAGCTAGAAGCATTAGAGAAATTCAAGATATTTAAGGCTCAAGTTGAAAATGAAGTTGATAGAAAAATTAAGTGTTTGAGGTCTAATAGAGGAGGAGAATTTAATTCGGAAGAGTTCAACAACTTTTGTGAGAGACATGGTATTAGAAAATAGTCATCTTCCCCTAGAACACTGCAACAGAATGGTGTAGTGGAAAGGATGAACCAAATAATTCAAGATGCAACCAAAATAGTGATCAACAGAGAAGTCTACTGGAGAGAAGCATTTCATACTATAGTCTACAATCCTAACGTAATTTTATATAAGAAAATACATGGAAATACATCTTATGAGCTATGACATGGTAGAAAGTCGACAGTGAAATATTTTAAGGTATTTGGAAGAAACTGCTACATCCGGAGAGATGAAGATAATCTTGGAAAATTTGACAATAGAGAAGATGAAGGCATATTCCTAGGATATTCAACAAAGAGGAAAGCATATCAGCGTTGTAATATAAGGCTAAACAAGATTGTTGAAAGTGAAAATGCGAAGGTTGATGAATACATTTCTAAAGAGTCTGACAAATTGGTAGGTTATGAGTCTGATGAATCGACCGACAGAAAAAGTGGAGAGAAGATCGAAGAAGGAGAAGAAGAAAAGAAAGATTAGGAAGCTTCAACTTCTACATCTAAGACATTGAGATATGTTTAGAAGAATCATTTAGTGGACTGTTTTTTCAGAGATACAAACAAAGGAATTATCACAAGAAGCAAAGCAGCTCAAGAACAAGTTTTGTTATGTTAACTTTTAGAGATTGAATTGAAAACAACAGAAGAAGCTTGCAATTATCAGAATTGGATGAAGGTAATGATAGAAGAGTTGGACACAATTGAGAATAATTCAACATGGGAACTAGTTAATAAAATGACATATAAGAATGTGATTGGAACAAAGTGGGTATTCTAGAACAAGCTCAATGAAGCTGGAAATGTTATGAGAAATAAAGAAATATTGGTTTGTAAAGGTTACACTTTGATTGAAGAGATTAATTTTGACGAGACATATGGCCTGGTTGCTCGGATGGAGGAAATTAGGATGCTTTTGGCTTTTGTAGCTTATAAGGATTTCAAGGTTTATCAGATGGATGTGAAATCAACATTTTTGATGTCCTTGGTGTTGGTGATCCAAAAGATGAACTCCTGAAACCTTTGGTACTCTGGAAGTTATGTTTCAACATGGGTTAATTGAGTTGATCTGTCAATCTAGATATTTTTGTCTATTAGATATGGTGTTGATTAATTGTATTCATGTGTATCTTGATTCCATTCTTATTTTCATTGTATTGGGCAATGATTTTTGGGTCTGGATTAAGTCTAGAATTTGAGGTTGTGTAGCAGCTTTGGTGTAGTGTAAGTCATGTTTCGGGTCCAAAATTTATAATGGATGTAACATTTTGATCTGACAATTGTTCTCCATTGTGGTATGGTTTACTTCTGATTCCTTCCCACCACAATAAGGTTTAGTGTTGACCTATTTTAGAACTCTCTCTTGGCCGATTTAGAAGATTATGTTTCCCTGAGACAATATATATATATGTATATATATGTATATATATACATATATATGTATATATATATACATAGATATACATATATATACATACATATATATATATATGTATCTATACATGTATACATGTATACATATATACATGTGTAAATGTATATATACATGTATAGATATATGTATACATGTATACATGTATATATACATGTATAGATACATATATATATATATACATATATACATATATATATACATGTATATATGTATACATGTATATATGTAGATATATATACATGTATATATATACATGTATATACATGTATATATATACATGTATATACATGTATATATATACATGTATATACATATATACATGTATATATGTATTTATATAAAAGAAAGATCTAAATGAATTTATATAGAAAAAGTGTCGCATTTCTATTGAATGCGATATTGGAAAGGAAAGATCTGATTTTTGGCAATATGTGAGAGTGCATTGGTACTGAGCTACCAGAAGTAGTCTGGTGTTTCAGATTGAGATTCAATGGTGGATTCTTTCTTTTCATTTTTTGTTTCTTCAGTAGTCGACCTTTTTTCTGGGCAATGAGCCCTCTTGAAGTGAGTATTCAAACAATGAGAAACCCTTTGTAAAAATTACCTTAACTGGTGTCACCTAAACCAATATTTTATATTGAGAACTAACATTCTCTGTGATTTTTCGCTTTCTGGGTTTTCCACATCATATCTAGTGTTCATTGTGTGATTTGTTGTATGTTTATGTTTTCATGCTATATCTATCTTAATTAATTCTATTGGTTACTCCAGATGTGCAAAAGGGTTACATGAAATTGATTTATGTTTTTCAACTAATTCAAGCCCCTCTCAGTTGCCTGGATATTTAACAATATTAACCACCTTGGTTAACTTGTTTTTGTCTATGTGGGTGATTATATTTTTCAACCTATCCTTTCTTCATTATTTGATATGTTTTAATGATGATAGTTAGGTATTTTTCCCCCTTGGTGCTCACTAGCTAACTATTTCCAGTTGGATTGTGGGTGATATTAGTACCCAGTTTCTTGGTTTTTAGATTTCCTTATTTCAAATAGCGCTTTTAAGGGCTTCAATTGAGACTATGTTGTTGGGTGGTCAATTGTGGGGTAGGCATTTCTTTGTTATTTTATGTGTGGGCTCCATCATGGCGGGGGACATACATCAATAGGAGTCCATTTCCTCTGATGACATTCATGGTGGGGTTTTTAGGGCTTTGATTATGACTGTTGTTGGGGTAGGCATTTCTTTTTTATTTTATATGTGGGATCCATAATAGGAGGAGAGACATCAATAGGAGCGCATTTCCTCTGACGAAATGCACATAAAAGAGAAAAATTTGTGGATTTTTACTTAATGTGGGGTTACACCCTTTTTAGAGAATCCTCATGGCTTTGATCCAAAGGTAACAAAGATTTTTGGTAGATAATGGATGCACTTTATTTTTTTGAAATGACAATAAAAGCTCAGATTTCACAAAGGAGTTGATTGTGGAGCTTATTGGGCTGCCTATGGAAGGAACAAACAATTTCAAGGGCAAAATCTTTTGAGTCCATGGTGAAAACCTTTCTAAAATATGGAGAGGGGTTGAATCTTGTCAACAATTCAAACATTTCTTACCAAGTAGACACCCTTAAACCCCTTTGGGTGGGTGTGGCTAAGGTCCTTATACAATATTTTACCTTAGATGGGTGGTTTACCAAAATCTATGGTGGTCATTTTTCTCGGCTTAAACACTTTAGAAATAAGTTCTTCGTTTGTTTCCATTCTATCTCTTATCATCCTTGGAAGCCAATATTAAAGAACATAATAAGAAGCAAAGAAACCCTAATCTTCATGAGGGCTCGATCCTTCTAATTATGGAACAATTCAATGCCCTCCCATTTTCCTCTAAGTGAAAATATCAAGGTTATCCCCCTTTGCACTCGGTGAGTAGGTGTCAAAGGAGGGTATGTAGAGAAATATAGGGGAATGTGATGATGATTCAGAGGATGAGGACTAGCAAACAAAGGATGAAACTTCCTCAAAGTAAAACAAGAATAATGTGTCAGAGGAGAAGAAAAAGAGAATCTCATTAAATAGAGTATAAAAAGAAAGATTTGTTAAATTAAATAATTTTACATGCATGATTCTCCTAGATGACTTGATGAGGAGTTAGATGCTGAGGAGGTTGACAAGAACCAAAATTTGGAAGGGGAGAATTTTTTGGGCGAAAGGGAGAATGTGATGGGTGGAGGAGAAGGCTTCTTGGGAGTTCCCCTTCCCCTTGATCTTTTAATTATGCTAATCAAGAGAGAATTAATAATCCTCCCTTTCCTAGGGATCTTTAAAAATAGTCCCCTTTCCTTGGAAGTGACCCTGGGAATCTAGCTATTTTTTGGGTATTAATAGGGATGCCATAGTAGACTAGTTTAGGATTTCCTAAGAGCCTTTTTTAGAAATCAATCAAGTTAATACCAACATCCAATCCATTAAAAGAAAAGTGGTTATTTTGGAGCAAGGTGATGGTCGATATTCGTTTAGGGATCCTGTTGACAATGTGATCTCTTATGAGGAAAAAGACAAAATGCTCTCTATCTTAGAAAACATGACCAAATATGTTGCTCACTTGAAGACTATGAAGGTAGACTTGGGCTATTGAAGCCAAGATGAAGAGAATTAATTATAACCTCACTAATCTATTAGCATGAGCCTTAAAACCATTCACAGCAATGTAGAAGGGGATAAAACTTTTGTGAATCAGTGGTAGACTATGTAGGCTTTGAAGTTTGGGGGCAACATTTCAATTAATATCAACCTAGTCGAGAAGAGTAACTAGAATAAGGATGATAGTGTAGGTCCATCATCTCAAACCCATGGACATCTCAAGAACGCTAGGGAGCTAAAGCAAACATAGAATTGCAAGATCTGATGAACATTACCCAAAATATGGAACAAATGAAAGTTGAGTTTGCTAAGGCCCTGAAGAATTTGTGTTAGGTTTTATATTTTCTTTTGTTGGCCTACTATTTTAGGGTTCTGTATTCTAGGTAATTTTTGTGTTGTTGTTTGGCTATGTGTTTTCTATTTGCAGCTCTTTGTACTCAGGGTTTTCAGATCCCTTCAAAACCATTTTTTCCTTAATAATAAACCATACCCAATTTGAAATTCTGTTTAGTAAGTTGGCATGCATCAAGTAGGATTAGAGGAAGTTCATTTGTGTCAAGAAGAAGACCTATAGGTAGCCAATATGACATATAGAAACAAGGGTTGAAGAGGAAGAAGACAAAGAGGCTTTGAGCTCGATATTACAGACATAGTTAGAGGTTTAATATGGAAAATGGACACATTGGAGATGTCTCAGAGAAGAGGAGCCCATATAGAGGACGTCAATGAAAATGTCAAAGAGTATACTGTTGAAGGGGGAGATAATGTGAATCAACTCAGGCTTGATCAAAGAGAGGAGATATTCATCAAGGCCATCACCTGGATTAATTTGAAGCTACAATTTAATCCTTCAAATTTTGAAGGAGGTTTAAATGAAAAGGAATTGCTAGATTAAGGAATTTATTGAATGTATGAAGCCTCCATTGTACTTCGGAATCTTCTTCAAATGCTCTTAGATATTTATCATGTTTAAAAAAGAGAATGTAGAGGAGAGTATTTACTACCGTTGAGATGAAAATATCTTGTGTAGGAAACCAACCTTCGATACATCACTTAATTTTCACTCTCGTGAGCCAAGAAGATTGATATGGAAGAAAGGAAACAAACTAAACTATGTCTATAAACATAAAATACTACATAAGAAAGGAATATCAAATAGTCAAAATATTTTGATTATAGAAAAAGAAATCTCTATAAATGCATACTTTACCCATGAACTGGTGAAGCCTTAGCCTTGGATACCAATGTGCCAGAGGGACATCTACACATTGCGGTGTCATATGTAGAAACAAAAAATAGAAAAGCACCAAAAGTCACACCAAAAAGAATCTCATGCACTATGAAACTATTCATCACCAACACACACTCATATAGGGCAACATGTTGGGGTTGTATAGGGGTTTGCCTTATTCAAACCCCTGTTTCTATGTTTATACCTCCATAGACAACTAGATACATAGATTGGATAAAATAAAAGATTAGATTGTGCAATAGAAACAAACTCTTCTTAATGGAGGAAACCCACTATTATTTGAGATAAAATGTTAATTTGATTAATTCAAATAGATAATAAATACATTTAGAGACTAGTGACATGATGTTATATTGAAAAAAAATACATACAAGAGATAAGAGAGAAAGGAAAACATTACATAGGAAAGACCCCTCTCTTGAAATAATGGCACGATTGTAAGCAAGATAATAATTGTTTTTTATTTTCATGAGTGCAGATTTTGGTAGAGTTTTATTACTAGTGTGAGAGATAGATATCCGAGAGTGTGAATGTTGCAAAATGAAAGAGAAAGAAGAGTTTTTCTGCTCAAAATGAGTGGGAATAGCCATTTTGAATGTGCCCAAAAGAAGGGACATGCATCAAAAGAGGCTCGATGTAGAATATATCCAATTTAAATCTAAAATCATTTCGGGACGTTTGTGCGCTACATACATGTATGCTCACCACTCTCCCATTTGACCAAATCAATCCCACATTTGGATTAGGGGTTGCTAATGCTTCATCTTTAAAATCCATGATGCTGGAATGATAGTATCTTGATTATTATTTTTTATTATAAACACACCGAGCCTATTGCATAAGTGTCATTAATGCACTAGGTGTAGTTTACGACACTAAATTTTTCCCCCACTTTGTAGGACTACTCAACTCAAGGGAACAAGTGCACTAAACTAACTTAGAAATTTGTGTTCATAGAACTCATGCAATGTATTAAATGCATTAATTACTTTAAAAAGGGATATTGTAGAGGCCACCAAGGTCAACAAGGAAAATACGAATGGTGACCCCAGTGCCCAACAAAAAAATATAGTGTTTGACATGAATATTCAAGTACCATAAAATCAAAAAAAAATTTAGCGCCAAAAATAAGGAAGCTCTTTGGCAAGAAGAATTATCAAGCTACATATTTTGTCACAATATTCATGTAAAAGGGTAATATATTGTAATAATGAAATAGGTATAATGATCAGATACTTATTCTTCAAAATGTTTTATGTTATCTTCTGTGATATACTCTTATTTGACCTACTATTAATACCACACTATATTTGTATTAGATATTTTAATTTCATGTAATTTTTCCTCTTCTTATTGCCTTTCTTCTACTTTTCCTTCTCCTTCTCATTGACCTTCTTCTTCTAATTTTACTTAGATTTTTGTCGTTCCTTTCCTTTTGTGTCTTGTTCCTCTTCTTGTTCTTGTCCCTCTTCACGGGTGATCCCACAATACTTCTTGAGTCCCCTCCCTTTTGTATGTTTAACCCTATTTGACCCATTACTTGTAATCAATCTAAGAAACATCTATGTGGGTATTAATTTATGATTTATAACTTATTGTAGTTATTTTTAATCCCCTCATATATTAAAAAATATCAAATTTCCATAAAATTTAAGTATGAGAGCTCTCTACTTGATTTCCTCGGTGTTTTCTATGTTTGCCAAATTCATATAGTTTCAAAGTTTCAGTTTATGTCACATCTTTCTCGTCAATCCTAACCTCCTAATACATCACCTTTAAAAAAAATTGAGTCTTTCAAGTTGGACCATTGGACATTCCCATCCCAAATACCATTTACCTGTTAAAATTGATATCCTAATCCCTTGTCCTCTGAACATTTTCTAAGTCTATTTCTTCAACCTTTAGACTTGGCCTTCCCTTCATACCTTCCTCAATCCTCTAAAATATTCAAAGGCCCTTTTAATAACTTTTAAAGTTGGACTTTTAAGATTCCCTCGGTCCCCATGCTTCCTTCTAGGAGTTTAACTTTCCTATATGCTTATCAACTTGTCAGGATTTCGTCCATCCACGTACTTTAAGGGATGTTTACCTCAATACTCTCAATATGCAAACACAAACAATGAAGAAGTGTCTCATGCATCAAGTTAAAATGTTTACAAAATATTTGACATGAAAGAGAGAAAAAAGCAAGTATTGGTTTTGGACAATATGAAGGTTTAAGAACCTTATAAATCCTCAACATGATTCTGTGAGGGGAAATGCTCTAAACTGAAGATGATGTGAATAGGTATTATCGATTTCATGTAGGCTTTGAAACACTTTGAATCACCATTTAAAATCAAATAAAGATGCATAGGCAAAAGAATTACAAGGTGTATGAGTTTTCAAACCATTCAAAAGTGTGGTCCATATTTCAAAAGCTCACTATTGTGCCAACAATATGACATGGTTCATAATAGGAAAAAAGATCTAACATATCAAGTAAGCGTAGCTAAAATAATTATTTTAATTATAGAAAGAGATATAATGAATAATAGCATGCTAAATATCTCTAATAAATGTCGCCTATCCTTTTGCAATGCTCGTGATTCCATTAGTGGTTGATAAGCCCCTACAATCACCAAATTTAATTTTGCAAGTGCCCCAAAGGTATATATTTTAGCCAAAATGACGTATATTTAAGAAGTAAAAATGAATGAAATGGGTTTTTTTTCCCTAATTATTTTTGTGGTTACTATCATAGATCATGATAAACTTAAGACAATATCTAGATTCTATTTGCAATATATTTTCTAGGTTTCCTCACTTCATTTCATGCTAGACCTATAGGAGTGATGAATGAAATTACTAAAACGTTTTTCACAATTTTTTGAATGTGACTGTTAAATAATAGTTAATTGTGAGTGGGACATCACAATTTTCCTTGAATATTTAACAATTTCCTAGTACCAAGTCTCCCAAGAGTTGCTAAACGCTAATAAATGATAGATCTAATGATATATCTATATGAACTAGTAGTTCATTTAAATAATTGGTCACTAAACCAATTCTAAGGTATAGTAATTTTTTTTAGTGTTATAGAGAATTGAACATATAAATTGTAAATGAATGGATGCACTTTATATTAGTATAGTAAAGATTTAATAATGCACATTTTTGTAGTTGTATATCTCCATTATTTTATGTCAAGACTCATAGAAGTATTATAATTGCATTTTTAATCATCTGCTCTAGCCAAATGTATTGATACAAAAGAAACACTGGTTGTGTGACAACATATAATACACTAGAATCTTTTTCAATTATCATTTTTTATTTATTAAATCCCTATCTCACTAGAACATGAGATGGGTTAGGATAAGGGCTTTAAATGTATATTATGATTAACATTGATCACAACTAGATCGACTAATATGTGAAAAATGAGGAGAATGAAATCGATTGCAAACCAATTTATTTAGCCACTTGGCCCTGATTCTGACTTGTTACTCACAAAACAAGACCTCATGGCACACCCACAAACATGAACATTGAACATTATAGTAAATTTAATTTGTGACATATAAACACTAATTACATGTGTATTCAAATTACTAACGTAGAAGGTAGCCTAGGAATCATAACTTTGGGTGAGGAGGTTAGACTGAATGTCGCAGGCATGGGAGAAACACAAGGGAAATCTATATGCGAAAACAAACACTCTCAAATCACTTATTAACATAACTATGGTTTTCCAATGAAGGGACCACACATGCACAAATATAGGACCTAATTCAAATGAATGAGGATTAGACCAACCTCCAAAACGGGGCTCAGTAATTTCCATTGGGAAATTAGGGTGTGGTGTGTGATTAACAATGAGCTAAAAATATATATAGGAGCTATATCGTCACATCCATGAGCAAGATCGGATGCTTGAAGTTGATTGGCATCATGTAGATATGACAATCATAAATGAAGATTGAGAAAACATCAGAGTGTTTTTAGGAGTGGTCTCGTTTGATTTATGTTTACTGAAATTCTAATCATGCAATCATTTCATGTGATCCTAGAAGCTAAAAGGAGTTAAAGTTTCGTAGTCCCGCATGGGTAAACGATGTTGCTTCGAAGACCGGGAGTGGAGGCTTAGACCAGTCTGGAACGAACGGATGTGAACCCAGTAACTCAAAAATTCCCAATAACAAAAATATGAGCAGTGGTTGGTATACCAAAATAGGTTTACATTTCATGGATTTTAATGACAATGGAAAAGATGGTGTATTCATCGGGCGAATCGTTTACTTGGTTGCCACTCCGGATAGAAAGCCCCACCTTATCTCCATAACAAACAAAAACGACGAAGAGTACATGTGAATCATTAAAAGTCAAGAAAATGAAATAGATTAATACAGTTGCTAACAATACTTGTTCATGTCGATTTATACTCGTGTTAAAATATCAGTATTGCCTACCAACCTACCCAACAACAGCTGATTTAATTCGTGTATCTATATATACAAACACAAAGAAACAGATTTTCACATCTCAGTTCAGAAACAATTTGGCATTTTAGCCTGTTTAAGTTGTGATCAGACTCTGAAAGAGGAAGTATTGTACGATTCTAGCAATGCAGACATTTTATGGCCGCCTCGTGCTGCCACTTTTGGCATTGTGGTTCACTATTCAATTTGTTTCAGCGAAACATGCTGTGATCACACGGCGCTACAATTTCACTGTGGGTTATATAATTCTATGGAATGAGTTGAATGTTTTATTGTTTAGGAAAGTATTAAATTTTTACAGATAGCCGTGATTGATTCTTTGTTCTAAATATCCACAGATCCAAATGACGAATGTGACTCGTCTTTGCACCACGAAAGCTCTCTTGACTGTCAACGGGCAATATCCGGGGCCTCCAGTAGTTGCTCGAGAAGGAGATCGCGTGGTTATCAAAGTAACAAATAATGTTAAAAACAATATTAGCATACATTGGTATCTCTTCTGCTCCCGCTACTCAGTTATTTACTTAATAAAAATAATATTATATGCTGATGTCCCTTTAGTGGGTGCACCTAATGAATTCCTATGAATCGCTCAGGCATGGAATTCGGCAGCTTAGATCTGGATGGGCGGATGGTCCTGCTTATGTCACTCAGTGTCCAATTCAAACCGGGCAAAGTTATGTGTACAAGTTTATTGTCAAAAGGCAGAGAGGAACACTGTGGTGGCATGCCCACATCTCATGGTTGCGAGCAAGCATACATGGGCCCATTATCATCTATCCCAAGAAGAATGCTTCTTACCCATTCCCTCGCCCACACCAGGAAGTGCCTATTGTTTTCGGTATGCCCTTCAGTACTCGTTGATAATGTGTTGCCATTGTACGTACATAGTCCTAAATTTACAATGAAAATACTGCTGTTGATAATGTGTTGCAAATTGCAGGGGAGTGGTGGAATGCAGACACTGAGACTGTTATCAATCAAGCAATGCAAAGTGGTGCGCAAGCTAATGTGTCAGATGCATATACCATCAACGGGCTCCCTGGACTTATGTATAACTGCTCTACCAACGGTGAGGGCGGGGTGTTAAAATGGATGAAACATAACTAGACTGGTCGCTATTGTTCATTTGTTTAAATGTAAATGTAACAAAGGTTTCCTGTGTTGTGTAATGCAGATACATTCAGGCTCAAAGTGAACCCTGGGAAAACTTACCTACTGCGTATAGTTAATGCTGCACTCAATAGTGACCTGTTTTTCGCAATAGCCAACCACACATTGACTGTGGTAGAAGCGGATGCTGTGTATGTCAAGCCTTTTCAAACCAATGTTATTCTCATCACTCCCGGTCAGACTACCAACGTCCTCTTGACAGCTATGTCTCAGCCACCCAATGCCACATTCCTCATGTTAGCAGGCCCATTCGCTACGGGAACAGCAGCTTTTGATAACTCAACCAGTGCTGGAATTTTAGAGTATGTAACTTCCAATGCGACAGCAGTTAATTCATCCTCATCCTCTCTTCCTATGATGAAACCGACGCTTCCAGCCCCCAACGATACCTCCTTTGCCGCCAATTTTAGCCAAAAGATGAGAAGCTTGGGCAATCCGAAATTTCCTGCAGCAGCTGTCCCTCAGAAGATGGATAAACAGTTCCTATTCACAGTCGGGTTGGGGCTAAATCCGTGTCCCCAAGGACAGACATGTCAAGGCCCCAACGGTACCAAATTTGCAGCCTCCATTAACAACATATCCTTCATTCTTCCCACCACCGCTCTTCTTCAAGCATACTACTTTAATCAGTCCAATGGAGTTTACAATACCACTTTCCCTGACAATCCGCCATTTCCTTTCAACTACACCGGCACGCCGCCTAACAACACACAGACCCTCAACGACACCAGAGTCGAAGTGCTTCCCTTTAACACTAGCGTACAGCTAGTTCTGCAGGACACCAGCATTGCGACCTTCGAGAGCCATCCTCTGCATCTGCACGGCTTCAACTTCTTCATAGTGGGTCAGGGTATGGGAAACTACAATGCAAGCACTGACCCATCTAACTTTAATCTGGTGGATCCTCCGGAGAGAAACACAGTTGGAGTTCCCAGTGGAGGTTGGGTGGCTCTCAGATTCCTAGCTGATAATCCAGGTATTAATATCATTACGTAATGTTAGCTTCAATCGCTCATCTGGTTCAAAGATTTGTGCTTCTTTCGTATAAACATATATCCGATTGTATGTATGTTTTTTGCAGGAGTGTGGTTCATGCATTGTCATCTCGAGCTGCATACCAGCTGGGGATTGAAGATGGCGTGGGTTGTTTTAAATGGAAATGGTGGCAGATCTCAATCTCTTCTTCCTCCTCCCAAAGATCTTCCCCCCTGTTGATCATTCATCCTTCAATTAGACTATTCAATTTGTGCTTCCTAAAATCTGACTGCATCCAATCGTGTGCTGGTCCAAAGTAGTTTGCAAACGATCGATAAAGAGAAACATATCAGTATATTTGTGTATCAATAAGTATGCTTTGGAATATATCAGTGATGAGACCTTGGTTGAATTACTATGACAGAGACATCTCCACATGGACCTTTCAAAAGTGAAAGTGCGAAGGTAGAATTAAAATTACAAGTTTTGCAGAGAATTTCTAACAGTAAGATTCACATTTCCTTGTAATATACTTATTTATTGTTGTTTTATATGGTTGAGATTTTCAGCAGTATATTTCTTCATTCGAATACTTAATTGAAAATAATGTTGTTCTGTGACAGATAATTTAATCTTAAATATTATCTTCATTTTTCAACATCTAAATAGTCAATTAATAAATAAGAAAAAATGTATAATGAATCATTAGAAAAATTACAATTTTGTTATTGACAATTTAGTCTATTTTGAAATATAGTAAGATTTATAAGAAACTTTTAAAAACACATTGATATCTATCGTTTGTAACCTTTTTCTCATGATTTCTGTCAGATTGTTATCTGATACTACCTCATTTTGTACTAGGACTAGCACTTTTCTGAATTAGTTTTTAAGTGCATTATAAAAAGTTAAATTTAATTAAATAATTGGATTAAGGCATACTTATAGATATGTAAATGAAAGATCTGTCTTTGTTTTATTTAATCTCAATTATAATACCACTTCTCCTCCTTCTATGCATAGAATCTATCTAGATTTGCATCAACATATTTGATGTGATTAATGATGACTCATATCTTCAATACTAAATATGAAATATATGGAAATTATTCAATTCATTGTGAAAAAATATATTTTCTCAATAATCTCTCTATATTTGAACATTTATTCATTCCCTTAATTAGAGCTTCTATCAAACGGAGGGGGTGGGGGCTTTGTGGTGTAGAGCTCCGAGATGGGCATTCATTATGTCGAATCTCTTCTAGATAAAAACTACATTCTTGGAATTTAGTTTCTCCCCCCCACACATGCACATAATTGCACTTGCTTGTATTGATATGCTACATGCATATGATTTAATTTGTTTTTATAATTTAACTCAATTCCTATATAATTTGAATTGTAATCTTATAAGTACCATTGAAACTTTAATATGTTTTCAGTATATGATACATAATGCACGTGTGACATATAAATGATTTAACAACAATATAACACAAATATAGCTAGCTACAACATATAATTGATGTATATCATTGTTAAGGTGTATACCTATTGATATCAATTGATATTCATATGGTTTTCATTTATCACATAAAACTTTATAGACATTTTTATTGTCAGTGCACATACCACTATTACAGCCACGTCAATTGATATTGACTTATTTCATGGAATCGATGATGACTTACATCTTCAGTATTGAATATTTAATGTATGGGAATTATTCAGTTCATTGCGAAATAATCTATACTACCAATAATGTGGCTATGTTTTCATATTTTGTTTCTCTTAATTAAAGCTTCATAAAGTGGAGGGGGTTTGGGGCTTTGTGGTGTGGAGTTTTGAGATGGGGTTTGGCTCTATAGAATCTCTTCTAGTTAAGAAAACATATTATTGGAATAAATGCACACACACACACACACAAATAACTACTTGCTTGTATTGAAATTCTACATACATATAATTTAAATCAATTCATACATAATATGAATTATAATCCAAGGACCATTGAAATTGAAATATGCTTTCACTACATAATAAATAAAGCATATGTTACATATAAATGTTTTAACAATTATATCAAACACAAATTGATGCAGGGGCATCTGGGAGGGGGCACAAATAGCTTGCACCAAACCTCAATTTTGAAATATTAAAATGAGGATTTTCATTTCTTATCTTTATTTTGATAAATTTTAGCTTATAAGTTTGTAAGTGTTTTATTTGAGTAATTAAATTCTTTGAAGAAAATTAACAACACTAACAAAGCTAAGGAGAGTCAAATATGAGGTGAAATGAACAAACAATAAGAAATATTGTCCAAGTAAGTTTAAAGTGATAGGTAGTTTAAATAAAATAATTGAAACATATTGCAGGCATATCAATCAGTGTGGGATGGAGGCGTGGCGAAGAGGTGTCTGGGGTAAATGAAGAGTTTGGATGTTAAACAAAAAAAAACTAGAATAAGAATGAAGGCGTGGGGCCACATGGGGATTTGAAAAGATGGGAAATAATTATTATGTAAAATAAAACAAAATAGAAATCCGAAAGAGAAGAGAGGGTGCGCCAAAATGATTGAGAAAAACTGAAAGGTGAAAAGGGATTTATGAGTAAGGAAAAATAATAACATTGTGTGGGAAAATCAACATATTTTTAATTACAAAGGGAAGGAGAGTGTGTAGAGTAGAAGACATCAAACCTATGAGATTCAAAAACAAAGGGATGGCCAGAAAAGCGTGTAGAGGAAATAAAGAACAGATGATAAGAAATTGATGCCCAGTGCATGAATACAGACAGGGTAGAGATCATGGAAAAGGATATGAAGCATGGACAAGGAAAACCAGAAATAGATGAGCCTGCTAGGGTTGTGTGGTAAATGGATTGAGAAGATAGATGTAGTAGTGATTTAGAACAAAGCATGTAAGAGACACGACTTGTTAACAAAGACAAAGTGAAAAAAGGAAAAAAATAGAGATTCATTTCTACATCTGTAACTATTTTTCTCCTTGTCAATAATGTTTGTAATTTTCATTTAAAATTTTGTGTTGATTATTAATTAATTTTTTTTTTTGACACTATAGTGATATTGGATAGAGCCCTAATTACCCATTACTGTTTTGTTTTGTACTTGTGGTCCCTTTAGTTGATCTTTCGTATTGGATCTGATCACTTCCCCATCTCTCTTGCTTGATTGTCTTGGAAGGAAATTCTTTTTTCCTTTCACTTTGAGAAAATGTGGCTCAAGCACCCTAACCTGTTCTATAGAATTAGAAAATGATGGAATGTCAGGACTAACAATACGACTATGTTTTGAGTTTCTAAAAAAATGAGATTGGTCAAAGCTAAGGTTATTCTTTTGAATGATACTTGTTTTGTTCATATCTTTTCTGAGAGGAAAATCATTTAAAGAGATCTCAAGGTTGTGTAAGATTCCATTCAGAAAAGATGGTTAAAGTTGCAGTATCCTAGACTAGAAAAATTCCTTGCTGGCTTGTCTCCATAACCTCATTTCAAAGGAGGAAGAATTATGCTAACAAATATAGAGAGATCTCTATAGTTGCGATGCAAGAATAAGAATAGTATATTTTTTCATCTTTCCACTCTTAAAAATAAGGCTTCTAATTGGATCTCGTCCACCAATGAGAACTGTGCACTATTGGATTTGGAAAAGCACATTAATGTGGTAGTTGCTAGTTTTTTCTCCAATCGCCTCTTTGAGGAAGGATTGCCTCTGAGTGGTGATGTGGAGAATTTTTTTGGATGTTATACCTAATGTTATTAAAGATGATACTAATAGAATTCTCAATTCCATCCCCTTTGATGATAAAATTAAAAATATGGTGTTCTCTTTTGAATATAACAAGGCTTGGGTCCAGATGCTTTTCCTTTTTTCTACTTCCAATGTTTCTGGGAGATTGTGGAAAAAGATATTTATGATCCAGCTAAGGAATTTTTTGGTTGTAGAAGGATTCTCAAGGAACTCAATGCCGATTTAATTGTTCTTGTCCCTAGTTTCATGGGGGCTAATTATTTTGATACTTTCAGATAGACTAGTCTCTACAACTCTATTTATAAAATATTTTTCAAAATTATGGCTTTAAGATTGTAGCTGGTCCTCTCGCTGATTATTTCTCCTAAGAAAAATGGTTTTTTTTCATAGGAGGAAAATTATTGATTCTATTGCAATTTTTTACGAGAACAGTCACTCATTGAGATGCAAAACGAGAGTAGGGATTCTCCTCAAGCTTGATCTTATGAAGGCTTATGACCGTGTGAGTTGGGGTTTTCTTATTAAAGTTCTTAAAGATTTTGGTTTTAGAGATATTTTTTTGGAGATTTCTTGGCAATTTGTTTCGCTTCCTACCTTTTAGGTGGTGATTAATTACTCCCCCTCTAGTTTATTCAAGAGTTATAAGGGTATCGAATAGGGGGATCTAATTTCCTCTTTTCTCTTTATTATTATGGTTGAAGCCTTGAGCTGTTTCATTTTTAAAGTTGTAGTTGTTGGTTTGCTAAGAGGTTTATCCCCCTCCTCTTCTAATCTGGTTTGTTCACAACAACAAAGGGATGCTGTAGACAGATACAACAAAGCTCAACAACAGAAAAGCCACAAACATCTGAGAAGGTTTGTACATTACTTCTCTTGTGGCACAAGAGGCTACAAGACACAGGGCACCCAAAATGAAACAATCATGAGCCAAACACAAAAGAGCGACAATGCAAACAAGGCCGGCCAAATCAACAGATCTAAACCACCTTATAGATCTGAGAAATCGAAAATGAGGGTTTAACTAGCACCCCAACCCACACATTTGGGTTTTACCAGGCTCCCTTAACTTATAGCAGAGTCTCCAGATCACTAACAGCAAAACCTAAGCCTAATCGAAAACACAAACTGGCCAAATTGGGCCATTGAAAACTACCAGCATCCAGCCTATCCATTAAAAAAGAAAAATACCAAGGGTTTTTCTATGCTCCCTCAACCTTGAGGATGGGTTTTAAGAGGCTCCAAGAACCAGACACGGTACTACTAGCATCCATCCAGCCCTTGAACGAATGAAAAACAATAGGTTTTTCCTAGGCTCCCTCAACCTTAAAAATGGGTTTTACACAGATCCCACAACCAGACAAGACCCAGATCATAGTAAAACAACCAGAAAAAAAATATGGGAAATAGGGTTTTTAAAAGGCACTCTAAAGCTTTTAAAGGAAAGACCAAGAGGGTTTTTACAGGCTCCCTCAACCCGTAAAGCAACTTGTGAAGATGGGTTAAGAAAGGAAACCCAAACCCAACTATGACGGTCACCATGGAAGGATTGGCAGACACCCACAACCAGCAACACGAGCATCATTAGGATTCAAAAAGCTCCCTCACCCCTTCTCTCCACCTCAATAGGAGAAAGAGCCACCTCTATAGGCAAGAGTGGAAAGAAAGCCAACCATCCACAAAGTCCATTTGCAGCCCGCAGAAGTTGAAGCACTCCCTCATACCTTGTCTCCACCTCAAAAGGAGAGAGAGCTACCTCAATCAGACACCGAGGAGAGCAGACCCACTGCCTAAGCAATCCTTGTAGCACCCAACATACAAGAAGCCCCTCCACCTCAGTAGGAGGGCAACCCAAAGACAACAGAGAACCGGGAAAATAGGGGAGAGCAGAAGAGACTCACAACAAGGATGAGACAAGGAAATAAACAAGGGTCTACTCACACCGAAAAGAAAAAAAAACTCCCACCAAAATGATTGCACAAAGCCAAGCTCTCGCAAGTCCTTGGATCGAACAGACAACTATGGGTGAGGGTTCTCAATGTGATCCAAGGAAAGAAAGTGAGAGAAAGAATAGGGAGGGAGAATAGAAACAACCACCAGCGCTGTCAAAAACAATAATAACAACCTCCCATCTTGGCTCATCACAGACCAAGCCCACCCTTACCATCACACACGATAGAGCAGTAAACCTTGGAGCAAAAAAATAGACATGAGAGAATCGGTAGCTCCCACAAGCTTGAGAATGGGTTTTAAGAGGATCCCACAACTTGATAGCGTACTACTAGGATCCAGCCAACCCCTGAATGAAAGAAAAACAATCCGTTTTTTCCAGGCTCCCTCAACCTTAAAAATGGGTTTTACACGGATCCAACAACCAGACAGGAACCAGATCACAATAAAACAACCTGAAAACAACAATCTGGGAAATGGGGTTTTTAAAAGCCACCCTAAACATTTTAAAGGAAAGAACAAGAGGGTTTTTATAGGCTCCCTCAACCCACAAAGCAACTTATGAAGCTGGGTTAATAAAGGAAACCCAAACCCAACTGTGACGGTCACCATGGAAGGATTGACAGGCACCCACAACTAGCAACACGAGCATCAATAGGATTCAAAAAGCTCCCTCACCCCTTCTCTCCACCTCAATAGGAGAAAGAGCCACCTCTATAGGCAAGAGTGGAAATCAAGCCAACCATACACAAAGTCCATTCGCAGTTCGCAGAAGCTGAACCACTCCCTGATACCTTGTCTCCACCTCAAAAGGAGAAAGAGGCACCTCAATAGGACACTGAGGAGAGAAGACCCACTGCTTAAGCAATCCTTGCACAACCCAACACACAAGCAGCCCCTCCACCTCAATAGTAGGGCAACCCAAAGCCAGCGGAGAACCAAGAAAAGAGGGAAGAGTAGAAGAGACTCACAACCAGGATGAGACAAGGAAATAAACAAGGGTCTGGTCACACCCAAAAGAAAAAAAAAACTCCCACCAAAATGACTGCACAAAGCCAAGCTCTAGCAATTTCCTGGATCGAACACCCAACTACCGGTGAGGGTTCTCAATGAGATCCAAGGAAAGAAAGGGAGAAAAAGAACAGGGAGGGAGAATAGAAACAACTACTAGCGCTGTTCAAAAAGATAATAACAACTTCCCATCCTGGTTCATCACAGACCAAGCCCACACTTACCATCACGCACGATAGAGTAGCAAACCTGGGAGCAAAAAAAAAGACATGAGAGAATCTACAACTCCCACAACATCCTCCCAACACCACCCAAAGGCCACCACCACTCCAGATCCATAGGAAAGAATTGCAAGTACCGCCATAGGGCACAAAGAAGGTGAAAAAACACGCAGACCCGCTATGTTAAGGAGAAACCAGTCCATGCCCATCATAACACCTGCCTAGCCAAAAACAAAATGAACCACCCAAAACAACGACCCATTTGGCATAGCAAGCCCTGCGACCAACCACTCCTTGCTGCCTTCATCGTCATAAGAGTTAGTGTCCTCGTCCTCCCCTACAGATGCCCTACTGCCCCCACAATCACTTCTCCCACCTTCGCTTATTTCAAAGTTTATTTCATATGCTCTCCACATTAATAATTTGTTGATAATACTTTGATTTTGAGATACTCTTGAATTAGAGAAGTAAGATCTTTGAAGCCTATATTGTTTGGTATGAATCTAACTCGAGTCAAAAAGTTAGTTTTGAGAAGAGCTCTTTATTCTTATTTAACACTCCTATTCTTAGACAGAGAAGAATTGTTGATATTTTGGGTTGTAAAATTGAGGATCTTCCTACAACTTATCTTGGTCTCCCGCTTCATAGTAATGTGATTCATAATTTATTTTGGAATGGGTTGATTGATAGATTCAATTCAGAACTTGTTAGATGGAAAGTTATGCATCTTAGTCAAGCGAGTAAAGTTCAAATGATCAAGGATTTGATTTAGAATATTTTGGTGTATGCTATGAACCTTTTTAAAACTCCCTCAATTTTTTATGAAAGAATTGAAAATATTTAGAAATGCTTTCTCTTGTTTGTCACAGAAGATAGTAAATGTATTCATTTGGCTTCTTGGACCAAGTTTGCTTGCCTTATAAATCTAGTGGTTTGAGTATCAAAAAGCTTGAGGATTTCAATGTTGCTTTGTCAGCTAAGTAATTACAAAGACTTTTCTTTGGAGATTTGGATTGGTGTAAGATTATAGCTGTAAATATGCCCAGGCCATGCTTGGTTTGGGGCAACTCTTGGAGGCTCTTTCTCACCCTACTAAGATGGTGCTTTGGAATAATTTGATCAAGGCCATATGTATTCTCTCTGAGGGTATTAGATGGATTCTAGGGAATGGATGGAGCATTGAATTTTTATATGATTGGTGGATTGGAGATTCCCCTATTTTCGAGGTCCCTTCCTTTAGACCAATTAGGGAGGCTTTCTTGGCCCAATTTGGTGATAAGATGGTGCATTACTTTACTAATGATAGTTGAAGGAACCTTAGTGATTGATCGAGGTCTAGGTGAGCTCCAATTTTTTGAGCTTCTAGCATATTCCTTTCATGGCTTCTTTTCTAGATCATATTATTTGGGGGCCTCCACCCTTTGGATTTTTTTTTTCCACCTTAGCCTTTTCCCTTCCCTATCATCCTAAGTTGACCTTTTCTCTATGGGATTTTCAATCTGGAATTGTAAGTTGATTCTTAAGATTAACATCTTTTTCTGGTTCTTGATTCAAACTAAGATTCTTACTTTGGATAACCTTTGTAAGCATGGTATTTTTCCTGTTAATAAATGCCTTCTTTGTTATTTGCATAAATAGAGAGTGTCAATTATCATTTTATGGAGTGTTGTTTTACCAGATAATTTTGGTCTCTTATCTTGGCCACCTAGAATTTTAATTGGGTCTTCCTTTCCTCTGTCGGGGAGATGTGGTCTCACTGGTCCCCTCCTTCTCTTAATCTATCTTTGAATTTACTTTGGTCTTTGATTATGCCTCATGTGTCTATGTAGATCTGAAAACAAGAGAAACAACTGTGTCTTTAGGGATGTACTTCTCCCTTTTAAGGTGGTGTTTTAGAGGATTCGTACAGTTGTAAAGGATAATTTCTAGATTGTACTTAAGGATGTTAATCTTGGCTTGCCTCCTATATATATTAATGCTTCAGATCAGTAGTCTCCTATTAATTGGGGTTCAAATTTTGATATTTCTAGAACTTTGGGAAATGTTAAAACCTCTAGAACTAATGTTAAATGGTCTACTCCATTTTTTGATTCGGTGAAGGTTAATTTTGATGGGGCAGCTAAGGGGAATCCTGGGCCAACTAGTTGTGGGGTGTGCTGAGTGATGATTATGGCAGGCTCCTTTTGCAAATGGCACTCCCTTTGGGAATCAAGTCCAACCACCTGGCTGAAGCCTCATCTATTTTTAATTCCTTCAAGTTAACTCTTGATCTTGGTTCTTGGAAGGTTTAGATTGAGGATGATTCACTCAACATAATTAATTGTTTAAACTTATTACATACTTCAAGTTGTTCCATTAAATATTTGGTGAAGGTTGTGTTAAACATTATCAAGGATTTTGATAGTTTGTATATTTATGATATTTTTAGGGAAGGTAATTCTCTTGCGGATGCTTTTGAAAATATTGGTGCATTCCAAAGACAAGGATTTTATTGGAATGGGATTGACCCTCTTCCCCCTAACATTGAGGACAATATGAAACTTGATATTCGTTGCAAATGTGATGATGATGATTATCACTGGTTGTCATTTCAAAGTCAACATAATGGTTGTCATTGATGTCCTTGGTGTTGGTGATCCAGTTGATGTGTTCTTGGAACGTTTGGTGCTATAAAAGTTGTGTTTTAGCATGGGTTAATTGAGTTGATGGCAATTTGGATAGTTTTATCTATTGGATATGGTGTTGATTGATTGTATTCATGTGTATCTTGATTCCATTCTTTTTTTTTACTGGGCAATGATTTTTGGAGATAGATTAAGTCCAGAATTTGAGGTTTGGTGTAGCGTATGAGCCATGATTTGGTTCTGGAATTTGTAATGGATGTAACATGTTGATATGATCATTATTGTTCATTGTGGTATCATCTAATTCTCATTCCTTCCCACCATAAGAATGTTTAGTGTTGACCTATTTTAGATCTCACTCTTGGCCAACTAAGAAGATTATGTTTCTTGGAGATAATATATATATATATATATATATGAGGAAGATTTGAATGAATTTATATAAAAAAATATGGTATTATTATTGAAGATATGCTAGATTGAAAAGGAAAGATCTGATAGTTGGAAATGGGTGAGAGTGCATTGGTATTGAGGTATCAGAAGCAGTCCAGTCTTGCAGATTGAGATTCAGTGGTGGATTCTTTCTTTTCTAAATTATTCCTTTATTTCTTCGATAGTGAGCCTTTTTCTGGGTAGTGTTCTCTCTCATAGTGAGGATCCTAGCAGTGAGCCACCCTTTGTAAAAATCACCTTAACCCGTGTCACCTTAACCCATGTTTTATATTGAGAACTAACATTCTCTATGGTTTTTCCCTTCTTGGGTTTTCCACGTTATATCTGGTGTTCATTGTGTGATCTATTGTATGTTTATATGTTCATGCTATATTTTTCTTAAATAATTTTATTGGTCACTATAGATATGCAAAAGGGTTAGAAGAAATTGATTTAATTTTTTCATCTAATTCATTCCCCCTATCAGTTGCTCGGATATTCAACAATTGGTATCAGAGATTTGGTTACTTGGAGAAGAGCTTATCTGCTTGAGGTAGATCTTGATCCAATGGCACATAAATTGACTATTCCTATTTTTGAAGGATCCGAATATAGTTTTTGGAAATTAAAGATTAGAGGCTACCTGATCTCTTTGGGATACAACACTTGGAAAGCAGTGGAAACTTAGTATATTCAATCAGAAAATGGTCTTAGTACTCTAGATAAGGTTCAAGCTTATGAAGTGAATGAAAAGGCACGGTATGCTATGTTTAGTGCTTTATCAAAGATTGAATTGACAATGATTATTTCATTGAATACTACTCATGAGGTTTGGAAAAAGTTGAGAGATATCTATGAAGGAAGTGACAGAGTTAAATTATCAAAGAAGATAAAAACTAATCACAGATATGAGAACTTGAAAATGGAAGAAGGAGAAGATATAACAACCGATTTTTATAAGGTTGATAGTGCGGTAAATGAAATCAGAGAACTTGGTGTCAGCTTGTTGGATGAATACATAATTGAGAAGATTCTAATGTCCCTACCAGAAAGCTACAATGATAAGATCTTGACTAATGAAGAAACCTATGATCGGAAGAAATTTACAAGAGTGAAGCCTTATGGTACTCTATTAGGATTTGAGAGAGGTAAGCTTGGAAAACACAAAGCTAAGATCGAGTCTACCTTCAAAGCATCTAACGAAGATCCAGAAGATGAAATTTTAGATGAGACGAAAGCAAGCTTTGTGAGAAAACTGAAGAGAGACACCGACAAATACAAAGGTATGTTACCTTTTAAATGCTTTAGATGTGAAAAGATTGGTCACATTGCTACTAGATGTTCGGGAAAAGGTTCAAGACAAAGGTCTAGAGAAGGTAAAGGAAAATTTAATAAGAGAGCCTATTATGTCAAAGATGATGTTGGTATTTTAGATGATGATTTAAATTATGAAGATGGTGATTGCTTGTTTTGGTAAAAAGAGATGTAACAAAGATTGATATTCCTAAGGTGGTTGCTACTGTTGTACATGTTAGAAGAGATAGAAATGAATGATTGATTTATAGTGGATGCTGAAATCATATGACTCATGACTAAAGTAAGTTTGTGAAACTTGAAAAGTACGATGGTAGTTTTGTTAGGTTCAGAGATGATCAAACAACACAAATTGTGGGATTGGTTCTATTTCTTTTGATGGAAAGAACAATACTGATAATGTTTACTATGTTAATGGTTTTCATCTTAATATTTTGAGTGTTGGACAAATGTGTGAAAATGGTTACAACGTTGTTTTTCAAGATGATGGTTGTGAGATCTAGAAAGAATCTGAAATTGTTATTGTAGCAGGGAAAAAGATTGGTGGAACATGTATTTCTTGGAAGGAGATGCAAACAATTGTTTGTTATCTTAGATCAATGATATCTGACTCTGGCACCAAAGGACATGTCATATCAATTTTGACAACTTGGTGAAGATTAGCTCATCAAGTGTAGTGAGAGATTTACCGAGTTCGACCAAACCAACAAAATTTGTAGAGAATGTAAACTTTGAAGTAGATGAAAGGAAAATACAAAATAATTTAGAGCACTTGTCCACTAGGTTGTTGAATTTAGTGCACACAAAACTATGCGGTCCGACCAAAACAAGAAGTATACAAGGTGAGAAGCATTTCATGTTGTTGATTGATGATTATTCTAGAATTTCATGGTTTGCATTTTTGAGAGAGAAGCTAGAAGCATTAGAGAAATTCAAGATATTTAAGGCTCAAGTTGAAAATGAAGTTGATAGAAAAATTAAGTGTTTGAGGTCTAATAGAGGAGGAGAATTTAATTCGGAAGAGTTCAACAACTTTTGTGAGAGACATGGTATTAGAAAATAGTCATCTTCCCCTAGAACACTGCAACAGAATGGTGTAGTGGAAAGGATGAACCAAATAATTCAAGATGCAACCAAAATAGTGATCAACAGAGAAGTCTACTGGAGAGAAGCATTTCATACTATAGTCTACAATCCTAACGTAATTTTATATAAGAAAATACATGGAAATACATCTTATGAGCTATGACATGGTAGAAAGTCGACAGTGAAATATTTTAAGGTATTTGGAAGAAACTGCTACATCCGGAGAGATGAAGATAATCTTGGAAAATTTGACAATAGAGAAGATGAAGGCATATTCCTAGGATATTCAACAAAGAGGAAAGCATATCAGCGTTGTAATATAAGGCTAAACAAGATTGTTGAAAGTGAAAATGCGAAGGTTGATGAATACATTTCTAAAGAGTCTGACAAATTGGTAGGTTATGAGTCTGATGAATCGACCGACAGAAAAAGTGGAGAGAAGATCGAAGAAGGAGAAGAAGAAAAGAAAGATTAGGAAGCTTCAACTTCTACATCTAAGACATTGAGATATGTTTAGAAGAATCATTTAGTGGACTATTTTTTCAGAGATACAAACAAAGGAATTATCACAAGAAGCAAAGCAGCTCAAGAACAAGTTTTGTTATGTTAACTTTTAGAGATTGAATTGAAAACAACAGAAGAAGCTTGCAATTATCAGAATTGGATGAAGGTAATGATAGAAGAGTTGGACACAATTGAGAATAATTCAACATGGGAACTAGTTAATAAAATGACATATAAGAATGTGATTGGAACAAAGTGGGTATTCTAGAACAAGCTCAATGAAGCTGGAAATGTTATGAGAAATAAAGAAATATTGGTTTGTAAAGGTTACACTTTGATTGAAGAGATTAATTTTGACGAGACATATGGCCTGGTTGCTCGGATGGAGGAAATTAGGATGCTTTTGGCTTTTGTAGCTTATAAGGATTTCAAGGTTTATCAGATGGATGTGAAATCAACATTTTTGATGTCCTTGGTGTTGGTGATCCAAAAGATGAACTCCTGAAACCTTTGGTACTCTGGAAGTTATGTTTCAACATGGGTTAATTGAGTTGATCTGTCAATCTAGATATTTTTGTCTATTAGATATGGTGTTGATTAATTGTATTCATGTGTATCTTGATTCCATTCTTATTTTCATTGTATTGGGCAATGATTTTTGGGTCTGGATTAAGTCTAGAATTTGAGGTTGTGTAGCAGCTTTGGTGTAGTGTAAGTCATGTTTCGGGTCCAAAATTTATAATGGATGTAACATTTTGATCTGACAATTGTTCTCCATTGTGGTATGGTTTACTTCTGATTCCTTCCCACCACAATAAGGTTTAGTGTTGACCTATTTTAGAACTCTCTCTTGGCCGATTTAGAAGATTATGTTTCCCTGAGACAATATATATATATGTATATATATGTATATATATACATATATATGTATATATATATACATAGATATACATATATATACATACATATATATATATATGTATCTATACATGTATACATGTATACATATATACATGTGTAAATGTATATATACATGTATAGATATATGTATACATGTATACATGTATATATACATGTATAGATACATATATATATATATACATATATACATATATATATACATGTATATATGTATACATGTATATATGTAGATATATATACATGTATATATATACATGTATATACATGTATATATATACATGTATATACATGTATATATATACATGTATATACATATATACATGTATATATGTATTTATATAAAAGAAAGATCTAAATGAATTTATATAGAAAAAGTGTCGCATTTCTATTGAATGCGATATTGGAAAGGAAAGATCTGATTTTTGGCAATATGTGAGAGTGCATTGGTACTGAGCTACCAGAAGTAGTCTGGTGTTTCAGATTGAGATTCAATGGTGGATTCTTTCTTTTCATTTTTTGTTTCTTCAGTAGTCGACCTTTTTTCTGGGCAATGAGCCCTCTTGAAGTGAGTATTCAAACAATGAGAAACCCTTTGTAAAAATTACCTTAACTGGTGTCACCTAAACCAATATTTTATATTGAGAACTAACATTCTCTGTGATTTTTCGCTTTCTGGGTTTTCCACATCATATCTAGTGTTCATTGTGTGATTTGTTGTATGTTTATGTTTTCATGCTATATCTATCTTAATTAATTCTATTGGTTACTCCAGATGTGCAAAAGGGTTACATGAAATTGATTTATGTTTTTCAACTAATTCAAGCCCCTCTCAGTTGCCTGGATATTTAACAATATTAACCACCTTGGTTAACTTGTTTTTGTCTATGTGGGTGATTATATTTTTCAACCTATCCTTTCTTCATTATTTGATATGTTTTAATGATGATAGTTAGGTATTTTTCCCCCTTGGTGCTCACTAGCTAACTATTTCCAGTTGGATTGTGGGTGATATTAGTACCCAGTTTCTTGGTTTTTAGATTTCCTTATTTCAAATAGCGCTTTTAAGGGCTTCAATTGAGACTATGTTGTTGGGTGGTCAATTGTGGGGTAGGCATTTCTTTGTTATTTTATGTGTGGGCTCCATCATGGCGGGGGACATACATCAATAGGAGTCCATTTCCTCTGATGACATTCATGGTGGGGTTTTTAGGGCTTTGATTATGACTGTTGTTGGGGTAGGCATTTCTTTTTTATTTTATATGTGGGATCCATAATAGGAGGAGAGACATCAATAGGAGCGCATTTCCTCTGACGAAATGCACATAAAAGAGAAAAATTTGTGGATTTTTACTTAATGTGGGGTTACACCCTTTTTAGAGAATCCTCATGGCTTTGATCCAAAGGTAACAAAGATTTTTGGTAGATAATGGATGCACTTTATTTTTTTGAAATGACAATAAAAGCTCAGATTTCACAAAGGAGTTGATTGTGGAGCTTATTGGGCTGCCTATGGAAGGAACAAACAATTTCAAGGGCAAAATCTTTTGAGTCCATGGTGAAAACCTTTCTAAAATATGGAGAGGGGTTGAATCTTGTCAACAATTCAAACATTTCTTACCAAGTAGACACCCTTAAACCCCTTTGGGTGGGTGTGGCTAAGGTCCTTATACAATATTTTACCTTAGATGGGTGGTTTACCAAAATCTATGGTGGTCATTTTTCTCGGCTTAAACACTTTAGAAATAAGTTCTTCGTTTGTTTCCATTCTATCTCTTATCATCCTTGGAAGCCAATATTAAAGAACATAATAAGAAGCAAAGAAACCCTAATCTTCATGAGGGCTCGATCCTTCTAATTATGGAACAATTCAATGCCCTCCCATTTTCCTCTAAGTGAAAATATCAAGGTTATCCCCCTTTGCACTCGGTGAATAGGTGTCAAAGGAGGGTATGTAGAGAAATATAGGGGAATGTGATGATGATTCAGAGGATGAGGACTAGCAAACAAAGGATGAAACTTCCTCAAAGTAAAACAAGAATAATGTGTCAGAGGAGAAGAAAAAGAGAATCTCATTAAATAGAGTATAAAAAGAAAGATTTGTTAAATTAAATAATTTTACATGCATGATTCTCCTAGATGACTTGATGAGGAGTTAGATGCTGAGGAGGTTGACAAGAACCAAAATTTGGAAGGGGAGAATTTTTTGGGCGAAAGGGAGAATGTGATGGGTGGAGGAGAAGGCTTCTTGGGAGTTCCCCTTCCCCTTGATCTTTTAATTATGCTAATCAAGAGAGAATTAATAATCCTCCCTTTCCTAGGGATCTTTAAAAATAGTCCCCTTTCCTTGGAAGTGACCCTGGGAATCTAGCTATTTTTTGGGTATTAATAGGGATGCCATAGTAGACTAGTTTAGGATTTCCTAAGAGCCTTTTTTAGAAATCAATCAAGTTAATACCAACATCCAATCCATTAAAAGAAAAGTGGTTATTTTGGAGCAAGGTGATGGTCGATATTCGTTTAGGGATCCTGTTGACAATGTGATCTCTTATGAGGAAAAAGACAAAATGCTCTCTATCTTAGAAAACATGACCAAATATGTTGCTCACTTGAAGACTATGAAGGTAGACTTGGGCTATTGAAGCCAAGATGAAGAGAATTAATTATAACCTCACTAATCTATTAGCATGAGCCTTAAAACCATTCACAGCAATGTAGAAGGGGATAAAACTTTTGTGAATCAGTGGTAGACTATGTAGGCTTTGAAGTTTGGGGGCAACATTTCAATTAATATCAACCTAGTCGAGAAGAGTAACTAGAATAAGGATGATAGTGTAGGTCCATCATCTCAAACCCATGGACATCTCAAGAACGCTAGGGAGCTAAAGCAAACATAGAATTGCAAGATCTGATGAACATTACCCAAAATATGGAACAAATGAAAGTTGAGTTTGCTAAGGCCCTGAAGAATTTGTGTTAGGTTTTATATTTTCTTTTGTTGGCCTACTATTTTAGGGTTCTGTATTCTAGGTAATTTTTGTGTTGTTGTTTGGCTATGTGTTTTCTATTTGCAGCTCTTTGTACTCAGGGTTTTCAGATCCCTTCAAAACCATTTTTTCCTTAATAATAAACCATACCCAATTTGAAATTCTGTTTAGTAAGTTGGCATGCATCAAGTAGGATTAGAGGAAGTTCATTTGTGTCAAGAAGAAGACCTATAGGTAGCCAATATGACATATAGAAACAAGGGTTGAAGAGGAAGAAGACAAAGAGGCTTTGAGCTCGATATTACAGACATAGTTAGAGGTTTAATATGGAAAATGGACACATTGGAGATGTCTCAGAGAAGAGGAGCCCATATAGAGGACGTCAATGAAAATGTCAAAGAGTATACTGTTGAAGGGGGAGATAATGTGAATCAACTCAGGCTTGATCAAAGAGAGGAGATATTCATCAAGGCCATCACCTGGATTAATTTGAAGCTACAATTTAATCCTTCAAATTTTGAAGGAGGTTTAAATGAAAAGGAATTGCTAGATTAAGGAATTTATTGAATGTATGAAGCCTCCATTGTACTTCGGAATCTTCTTCAAATGCTCTTAGATATTTATCATGTTTAAAAAAGAGAATGTAGAGGAGAGTATTTACTACCGTTGAGATGAAAATATCTTGTGTAGGAAACCAACCTTCGATACATCACTTAATTTTCACTCTCGTGAGCCAAGAAGATTGATATGGAAGAAAGGAAACAAACTAAACTATGTCTATAAACATAAAATACTACATAAGAAAGGAATATCAAATAGTCAAAATATTTTGATTATAGAAAAAGAAATCTCTATAAATGCATACTTTACCCATGAACTGGTGAAGCCTTAGCCTTGGATACCAATGTGCCAGAGGGACATCTACACATTGCGGTGTCATATGTAGAAACAAAAAATAGAAAAGCACCAAAAGTCACACCAAAAAGAATCTCATGCACTATGAAACTATTCATCACCAACACACACTCATATGGGCAACATGTTGGGGTTGTATAGGGGTTTGCCTTATTCAAACCCCTGTTTCTATGTTTATACCTCCATAGACAACTAGATACATAGATTGGATAAAATAAAAGATTAGATTGTGCAATAGAAACAAACTCTTCTTAATGGAGGAAACCCACTATTATTTGAGATAAAATGTTAATTTGATTAATTCAAATAGATAATAAATACATTTAGAGACTAGTGACATGATGTTATATTGAAAAAAAATACATACAAGAGATAAGAGAGAAAGGAAAACATTACATAGGAAAGACCCCTCTCTTGAAATAATGGCACGATTGTAAGCAAGATAATAATTGTTTTTTATTTTCATGAGTGCAGATTTTGGTAGAGTTTTATTACTAGTGTGAGAGATAGATATCCGAGAGTGTGAATGTTGCAAAATGAAAGAGAAAGAAGAGTTTTTCTGCTCAAAATGAGTGGGAATAGCCATTTTGAATGTGCCCAAAAGAAGGGACATGCATCAAAAGAGGCTCGATGTAGAATATATCCAATTTAAATCTAAAATCATTTCGGGACGTTTGTGCGCTACATACATGTATGCTCACCACTCTCCCATTTGACCAAATCAATCCCACATTTGGATTAGGGGTTGCTAATGCTTCATCTTTAAAATCCATGATGCTGGAATGATAGTATCTTGATTATTATTATTTATTATAAACACACCGAGCCTATTGCATAAGTGTCATTAATGCACTAGGTGTAGTTTACGACACTAAATTTTTCCCCCACTTTGTAGGACTACTCAACTCAAGGGAACAAGTGCACTAAACTAACTTAGAAATTTGTGTTCATAGAACTCATGCAATGTATTAAATGCATTAATTACTTTAAAAAGGGATATTGTAGAGGCCACCAAGGTCAACAAGGAAAATACGAATGGTGACCCCAGTGCCCAACAAAAAAATATAGTGTTTGACATGAATATTCAAGTACCATAAAATCAAAAAAAAATTTAGCGCCAAAAATAAGGAAGCTCTTTGGCAAGAAGAATTATCAAGCTACATATTTTGTCACAATATTCATGTAAAAGGGTAATATATTGTAATAATGAAATAGGTATAATGATCAGATACTTATTCTTCAAAATGTTTTATGTTATCTTCTGTGATATACTCTTATTTGACCTACTATTAATACCACACTATATTTGTATTAGATATTTTAATTTCATGTAATTTTTCCTCTTCTTATTGCCTTTCTTCTACTTTTCCTTCTCCTTCTCATTGACCTTCTTCTTCTAATTTTACTTAGATTTTTGTCGTTCCTTTCCTTTTGTGTCTTGTTCCTCTTCTTGTTCTTGTCCCTCTTCACGGGTGATCCCACAATACTTCTTGAGTCCCCTCCCTTTTGTATGTTTAACCCTATTTGACCCATTACTTGTAATCAATCTAAGAAACATCTATGTGGGTATTAATTTATGATTTATAACTTATTGTAGTTATTTTTAATCCCCTCATATATTAAAAAATATCAAATTTTCATAAAATTTAAGTATGAGAGCTCTCTACTTGATTTCCTCTGTGTTTTTTATGTTTGCCAAATTCATATAGTTTCAAAGTTTCAGTTTATGTCACATCTTTCTCGTCAATCCTAACCTCCTAATACATCACCTTTAAAAAAAATTGAGTCTTTCAAGTTGGACCATTGGACATTCCCATCCCAAATACCATTTACCTGTTAAAATTGATATCCTAATCCCTTGTCCTCTGAACATTTTCTAAGTCTATTTCTTCAACCTTTAGACTTGGCCTTCCCTTCATACCTTCCTCAATCCTCTAAAATATTCAAAGGCCCTTTTAATAACTTTTAAAGTTGGACTTTTAAGATTCCCTCGGTCCCCATGCTTCCTTCTAGGAGTTTAACTTTCCTATATGCTTATCAACTTGTCAGGATTTCGTCCATCCACCTACTTTAAGGGATGTTTACCTCAATACTCTCAATATGCAAACACAAACAATGAAGAAGTGTCTCATGCATCAAGTTAAAATGTTTACAAAATATTTGACATGAAAGAGAGAAAAAAGCAAGTATTGGTTTTGGACAATATGAAGGTTTAAGAACCTTATAAATCCTCAACATGATTCTGTGAGGGGAAATGCTCTAAACTGAAGATGATGTGAATAGGTATTATCGATTTCATGTAGGCTTTGAAACACTTTGAATCACCATTTAAAATCAAATAAAGATGCATAGGCAAAAGAATTACAAGGTGTATGAGTTTTCAAACCATTCAAAAGTGTGGTCCATATTTCAAAAGCTCACTATTGTGCCAACAATATGACATGGTTCATAATAGGAAAAAAGATCTAACATATCAAGTAAGCGTAGCTAAAATAATTATTTTAATTATAGAAAGAGATATAATGAATAATAGCATGCTAAATATCTCTAATAAATGTCGCCTATCCTTTTGCAATGCTCGTGATTCCATTAGTGGTTGATAAGCCCCTACAATCACCAAATTTAATTTTGCAAGTGCCCCAAAGGTATATATTTTAGCCAAAATGACGTATATTTAAGAAGTAAAAATGAATGAAATGGGTTTTTTTTCCCTAATTATTTTTGTGGTTACTATCATAGATCATGATAAACTTAAGACAATATCTAGATTCTATTTGCAATATATTTTCTAGGTTTCCTCACTTCATTTCATGCTAGACCTATAGGAGTGATGAATGAAATTACTAAAACGTTTTTCACAATTTTTTGAATGTGACTGTTAAATAATAGTTAATTGTGAGTGGGACATCACAATTTTCCTTGAATATTTAACAATTTCCTAGTACCAAGTCTCCCAAGAGTTGCTAAACGCTAATAAATGATAGATCTAATGATATATCTATATGAACTAGTAGTTCATTTAAATAATTGGTCACTAAACCAATTCTAAGGTATAGTAATTTTTTTTAGTGTTATAGAGAATTGAACATATAAATTGTAAATGAATGGATGCACTTTATATTAGTATAGTAAAGATTTAATAATGCACATTTTTGTAGTTGTATATCTCCATTATTTTATGTCAAGACTCATAGAAGTATTATAATTGCATTTTTAATCATCTGCTCTAGCCACATGTATTGATACAAAAGAAACACTGGTTGTGTGACAACATATAATACACTAGAATCTTTTTCAATTATCATTTTTTATTTATTAAATCCCTATCTCACTAGAACATGAGATGGGTTAGGATAAGGGCTTTAAATGTATATTATGATTAACATTGATCACAACTAGATCGACTAATATGTGAAAAATGAGGAGAATGAAATCGATTGCAAACCAATTTATTTAGCCACTTGGCCCTGATTCTGACTTGTTACTCACAAAACAAGACCTCATGGCACACCCACAAACATGAACATTGAACATTATAGTAAATTTAATTTGTGACATATAAACACTAATTACATGTGTATTCAAATTACTAACGTAGAAGGTAGCCTAGGAATCATAACTTTGGGTGAGGAGGTTAGACTGAATGTCGCAGGCATGGGAGAAACACAAGGGAAATCTATATGCGAAAACAAACACTCTCAAATCACTTATTAACATAACTATGGTTTTCCAATGAAGGGACCACACATGCACAAATATAGGACCTAATTCAAATGAATGAGGATTAGACCAACCTCCAAAACGGGGCTCAGTAATTTCCATTGGGAAATTAGGGTGTGGTGTGTGATTAACAATGAGCTAAAAATATATATAGGAGCTATATCGTCACATCCATGAGCAAGATCGGATGCTTGAAGTTGATTGGCATCATGTAGATATGACAATCATAAATGAAGATTGAGAAAACATCAGAGTGTTTTTAGGAGTGGTCTCGTTTGATTTATGTTTACTGAAATTCTAATCATGCAATCATTTCATGTGATCCTAGAAGCTAAAAGGAGTTAAAGTTTCGTAGTCCCGCATGGGTAAACGATGTTGCTTCGAAGACCGGGAGTGGAGGCTTAGACCAGTCTGGAACGAACGGATGTGAACCCAGTAACTCAAAAATTCCCAATAACAAAAATATGAGCAGTGGTTGGTATACCAAAATAGGTTTACATTTCATGGATTTTAATGACAATGGAAAAGATGGTGTATTCATCGGGCGAATCGTTTACTTGGTTGCCACTCCGGATAGAAAGCCCCACCTTATCTCCATAACAAACAAAAACGACGAAGAGTACATGTGAATCATTAAAAGTCAAGAAAATGAAATAGATTAATACAGTTGCTAACAATACTTGTTCATGTCGATTTATACTCGTGTTAAAATATCAGTATTGCCTACCAACCTACCCAACAACAGCTGATTTAATTCGTGTATCTATATATACAAACACAAAGAAACAGATTTTCACATCTCAGTTCAGAAACAATTTGGCATTTTAGCCTGTTTAAGTTGTGATCAGACTCTGAAAGAGGAAGTATTGTACGATTCTAGCAATGCAGACATTTTATGGCCGCCTCGTGCTGCCACTTTTGGCATTGTGGTTCACTATTCAATTTGTTTCAGCGAAACATGCTGTGATCACACGGCGCTACAATTTCACTGTGGGTTATATAATTCTATGGAATGAGTTGAATGTTTTATTGTTTAGGAAAGTATTAAATTTTTACAGATAGCCGTGATTGATTCTTTGTTCTAAATATCCACAGATCCAAATGACGAATGTGACTCGTCTTTGCACCACGAAAGCTCTCTTGACTGTCAACGGGCAATATCCGGGGCCTCCAGTAGTTGCTCGAGAAGGAGATCGCGTGGTTATCAAAGTAACAAATAATGTTAAAAACAATATTAGCATACATTGGTATCTCTTCTGCTCCCGCTACTCAGTTATTTACTTAATAAAAATAATATTATATGCTGATGTCCCTTTAGTGGGTGCACCTAATGAATTCCTATGAATCGCTCAGGCATGGAATTCGGCAGCTTAGATCTGGATGGGCGGATGGTCCTGCTTATGTCACTCAGTGTCCAATTCAAACCGGGCAAAGTTATGTGTACAAGTTTATTGTCAAAAGGCAGAGAGGAACACTGTGGTGGCATGCCCACATCTCATGGTTGCGAGCAAGCATACATGGGCCCATTATCATCTATCCCAAGAAGAATGCTTCTTACCCATTCCCTCGCCCACACCAGGAAGTGCCTATTGTTTTCGGTATGCCCTTCAGTACTCGTTGATAATGTGTTGCCATTGTACGTACATAGTCCTAAATTTACAATGAAAATACTGCTGTTGATAATGTGTTGCAAATTGCAGGGGAGTGGTGGAATGCAGACACTGAGACTGTTATCAATCAAGCAATGCAAAGTGGTGCGCAAGCTAATGTGTCAGATGCATATACCATCAACGGGCTCCCTGGACTTATGTATAACTGCTCTACCAACGGTGAGGGCGGGGTGTTAAAATGGATGAAACATAACTAGACTGGTCGCTATTGTTCATTTGTTTAAATGTAAATGTAACAAAGGTTTCCTGTGTTGTGTAATGCAGATACATTCAGGCTCAAAGTGAACCCTGGGAAAACTTACCTACTGCGTATAGTTAATGCTGCACTCAATAGTGACCTGTTTTTCGCAATAGCCAACCACACATTGACTGTGGTAGAAGCGGATGCTGTGTATGTCAAGCCTTTTCAAACCAATGTTATTCTCATCACTCCCGGTCAGACTACCAACGTCCTCTTGACAGCTATGTCTCAGCCACCCAATGCCACATTCCTCATGTTAGCAGGCCCATTCGCTACGGGAACAGCAGCTTTTGATAACTCAACCAGTGCTGGAATTTTAGAGTATGTAACTTCCAATGCGACAGCAGTTAATTCATCCTCATCCTCTCTTCCTATGATGAAACCGACGCTTCCAGCCCCCAACGATACCTCCTTTGCCGCCAATTTTAGCCAAAAGATGAGAAGCTTGGGCAATCCGAAATTTCCTGCAGCAGCTGTCCCTCAGAAGATGGATAAACAGTTCCTATTCACAGTCGGGTTGGGGCTAAATCCGTGTCCCCAAGGACAGACATGTCAAGGCCCCAACGGTACCAAATTTGCAGCCTCCATTAACAACATATCCTTCATTCTTCCCACCACCGCTCTTCTTCAAGCATACTACTTTAATCAGTCCAATGGAGTTTACAATACCACTTTCCCTGACAATCCGCCATTTCCTTTCAACTACACCGGCACGCCGCCTAACAACACACAGACCCTCAACGACACCAGAGTCGAAGTGCTTCCCTTTAACACTAGCGTACAGCTAGTTCTGCAGGACACCAGCATTGCGACCTTCGAGAGCCATCCTCTGCATCTGCACGGCTTCAACTTCTTCATAGTGGGTCAGGGTATGGGAAACTACAATGCAAGCACTGACCCATCTAACTTTAATCTGGTGGATCCTCCGGAGAGAAACACAGTTGGAGTTCCCAGTGGAGGTTGGGTGGCTCTCAGATTCCTAGCTGATAATCCAGGTATTAATATCATTACGTAATGTTAGCTTCAATCGCTCATCTGGTTCAAAGATTTGTGCTTCTTTCGTATAAACATATATCCGATTGTATGTATGTTTTTTGCAGGAGTGTGGTTCATGCATTGTCATCTCGAGCTGCATACCAGCTGGGGATTGAAGATGGCGTGGGTTGTTTTAAATGGAAATGGTGGCAGATCTCAATCTCTTCTTCCTCCTCCCAAAGATCTTCCCCCCTGTTGATCATTCATCCTTCAATTAGACTATTCAATTTGTGCTTCCTAAAATCTGACTGCATCCAATCGTGTGCTGGTCCAAAGTAGTTTGCAAACGATCGATAAAGAGAAACATATCAGTATATTTGTGTATCAATAAGTATGCTTTGGAATATATCAGTGATGAGACCTTGGTTGAATTACTATGACAGAGACATCTCCACATGGACCTTTCAAAAGTGAAAGTGCGAAGGTAGAATTAAAATTACAAGTTTTGCAGAGAATTTCTAACAGTAAGATTCACATTTCCTTGTAATATACTTATTTATTGTTGTTTTATATGGTTGAGATTTTCAGCAGTATATTTCTTCATTCGAATACTTAATTGAAAATAATGTTGTTCTGTGACAGATAATTTAATCTTAAATATTATCTTCATTTTTCAACATCTAAATAGTCAATTAATAAATAAGAAAAAATGTATAATGAATCATTAGAAAAATTACAATTTTGTTATTGACAATTTAGTCTATTTTGAAATATAGTAAGATTTATAAGAAACTTTTAAAAACACATTGATATCTATCGTTTGTAACCTTTTTCTCATGATTTCTGTCAGATTGTTATCTGATACTACCTCATTTTGTACTAGGACTAGCACTTTTCTGAATTAGTTTTTAAGTGCATTATAAAAAGTTAAATTTAATTAAATAATTGGATTAAGGCATACTTATAGATATGTAAATGAAAGATCTGTCTTTGTTTTATTTAATCTCAATTATAATACCACTTCTCCTCCTTCTATGCATAGAATCTATCTAGATTTGCATCAACATATTTGATGTGATTAATGATGACTCATATCTTCAATACTAAATATGAAATATATGGAAATTATTCAATTCATTGTGAAAAAATATATTTTCTCAATAATCTCTCTATATTTGAACATTTATTCATTCCCTTAATTAGAGCTTCTATCAAACGGAGGGGGTGGGGGCTTTGTGGTGTAGAGCTCCGAGATGGGCATTCATTATGTCGAATCTCTTCTAGATAAAAACTACATTCTTGGAATTTAGTTTCTCCCCCCCACACATGCACATAATTGCACTTGCTTGTATTGATATGCTACATGCATATGATTTAATTTGTTTTTATAATTTAATTCAATTCCTATATAATTTGAATTGTAATCTTATAAGTACCATTGAAACTTTAATATGTTTTCAGTATATGATACATAATGCACGTGTGACATATAAATGATTTAACAACAATATAACACAAATATAGCTAGCTACAACATATAATTGATGTATATCATTGTTAAGGTGTATACCTATTGATATCAATTGATATTCATATGGTTTTCATTTATCACATAAAACTTTATAGACATTTTTATTGTCAGTGCACATACCACTATTACAGCCGCGTCAATTGATATTGACTTATTTCATGGAATCGATGATGACTTACATCTTCAGTATTGAATATTTAATGTATGGGAATTATTCAGTTCATTGCGAAATAATCTATACTACCAATAATGTGGCTATGTTTTCATATTTTGTTTCTCTTAATTAAAGCTTCATAAAGTGGAGGGGGTTTGGGGCTTTGTGGTGTGGAGTTTTGAGATGGGGTTTGGCTCTATAGAATCTCTTCTAGTTAAGAAAACATATTATTGGAATAAATGCACACACACACACACACAAATAACTACTTGCTTGTATTGAAATTCTACATACATATAATTTAAATCAATTCATACATAATATGAATTATAATCCAAGGACCATTGAAATTGAAATATGCTTTCACTACATAATAAATAAAGCATATGTTACATATAAATGTTTTAACAATTATATCAAACACAAATTGATGCAGGGGCATCTGGGAGGGGGCACAAATAGCTTGCACCAAACCTCAATTTTGAAATATTAAAATGAGGATTTTCATTTCTTATCTTTATTTTGATAAATTTTAGCTTATAAGTTTGTAAGTGTTTTATTTGAGTAATTAAATTCTTTGAAGAAAATTAACAACACTAACAAAGCTAAGGAGAGTCAAATATGAGGTGAAATGAACAAACAATAAGAAATATTGTCCAAGTAAGTTTAAAGTGATAGGTAGTTTAAATAAAATAATTGAAACATATTGCAGGCATATCAATCAGTGTGGGATGGAGGCGTGGCGAAGAGGTGTCTGGGGTAAATGAAGAGTTTGGATGTTAAACAAAAAAAAACTAGAATAAGAATGAAGGCGTGGGGCCACATGGGGATTTGAAAAGATGGGAAATAATTATTATGTAAAATAAAACAAAATAGAAATCCGAAAGAGAAGAGAGGGTGCGCCAAAATGATTGAGAAAAACTGAAAGGTGAAAAGGGATTTATGAGTAAGGAAAAATAATAACATTGTGTGGGAAAATCAACATATTTTTAATTACAAAGGGAAGGAGAGTGTGTAGAGTAGAAGACATCAAACCTATGAGATTCAAAAACAAAGGGATGGCCAGAAAAGCGTGTAGAGGAAATAAAGAACAGATGATAAGAAATTGATGCCCAGTGCATGAATACAGACAGGGTAGAGATCATGGAAAAGGATATGAAGCATGGACAAGGAAAACCAGAAATAGATGAGCCTGCTAGGGTTGTGTGGTAAATGGATTGAGAAGATAGATGTAGTAGTGATTTAGAACAAAGCATGTAAGAGACACGACTTGTTAACAAAGACAAAGTGAAAAAAGGAAAAAAATAGAGATTCATTTCTACATCTGTAACTATTTTTCTCCTTGTCAATAATGTTTGTAATTTTCATTTAAAATTTTGTGTTGATTATTAATTAATTTTTTTTTTTGACACTATAGTGATATTGGATAGAGCCCTAATTACCCATTACTGTTTTGTTTTGTACTTGTGGTCCCTTTAGTTGATCTTTCGTATTGGATCTGATCACTTCCCCATCTCTCTTGCTTGATTGTCTTGGAAGGAAATTCTTTTTTCCTTTCACTTTGAGAAAATGTGGCTCAAGCACCCTAACCTGTTCTATAGAATTAGAAAATGATGGAATGTCAGGACTAACAATACGACTATGTTTTGAGTTTCTAAAAAAATGAGATTGGTCAAAGCTAAGGTTATTCTTTTGAATGATACTTGTTTTGTTCATATCTTTTCTGAGAGGAAAATCATTTAAAGAGATCTCAAGGTTGTGTAAGATTCCATTCAGAAAAGATGGTTAAAGTTGCAGTATCCTAGACTAGAAAAATTCCTTGCTGGCTTGTCTCCATAACCTCATTTCAAAGGAGGAAGAATTATGCTAACAAATATAGAGAGATCTCTATAGTTGCGATGCGAGAATAAGAATAGTATATTTTTTCATCTTTCCACTCTTAAAAATAAGGCTTCTAATTGGATCTCGTCCACCAATGAGAACTGTGCACTATTGGATTTGGAAAAGCACATTAATGTGGTAGTTGCTAGTTTTTTCTCCAATCGCCTCTTTGAGGAAGGATTGCCTCTGAGTGGTGATGTGGAGAATTTTTTTGGATGTTATACCTAATGTTATTAAAGATGATACTAATAGAATTCTCAATTCCATCCCCTTTGATGATAAAATTAAAAATATGGTGTTCTCTTTTGAATATAACAAGGCTTGGGTCCAGATGCTTTTCCTTTTTTCTACTTCCAATGTTTCTGGGAGATTGTGGAAAAAGATATTTATGATCCAGCTAAGGAATTTTTTGGTTGTAGAAGGATTCTCAAGGAACTCAATGCCGATTTAATTGTTCTTGTCCCTAGTTTCATGGGGGCTAATTATTTTGATACTTTCAGATAGACTAGTCTCTACAACTCTATTTATAAAATATTTTTCAAAATTATGGCTTTAAGATTGTAGCTGGTCCTCTCGCTGATTATTTCTCCTAAGAAAAATGGTTTTTTTTCATAGGAGGAAAATTATTGATTCTATTGCAATTTTTTACGAGAACAGTCACTCATTGAGATGCAAAACGAGAGTAGGGATTCTCCTCAAGCTTGATCTTATGAAGGCTTATGACCGTGTGAGTTGGGGTTTTCTTATTAAAGTTCTTAAAGATTTTGGTTTTAGAGATATTTTTTTGGAGATTTCTTGGCAATTTGTTTCGCTTCCTACCTTTTAGGTGGTGATTAATTACTCCCCCTCTAGTTTATTCAAGAGTTATAAGGGTATCGAATAGGGGGATCTAATTTCCTCTTTTCTCTTTATTATTATGGTTGAAGCCTTGAGCTGTTTCATTTTTAAAGTTGTAGTTGTTGGTTTGCTAAGAGGTTTATCCCCCTCCTCTTCTAATCTGGTTTGTTCACAACAACAAAGGGATGCTGTAGACAGATACAACAAAGCTCAACAACAGAAAAGCCACAAACATCTGAGAAGGTTTGTACATTACTTCTCTTGTGGTACAAGAGGCTACAAGAGACAAGGCACCCAAAATGAAACAATCATGAGCCAAACACAAAAGAGCGACAATGCAAACAAGGCCGGCCAAATCAACAGATCTAAACCACCTTATAGATCTGAGAAATCGAAAATGAGGGTTTAACTAGCACCCCAACCCACACATTTGGGTTTTACCAGGCTCCCTTAACCTATAGCAGAGTCTCCAGATCACTAACAGCAAAACCTAAGCCTAATCGAAAACACAAACTGGCCAAATTGGGCCATTGAAAACTACCAGCATCCAGCCTATCCATTAAAAAAGAAAAATACCAAGGGTTTTTCTAGGCTCCCTCAACCTTGAGGATGGGTTTTAAGAGGCTCCAAGAACCAGACACGGTACTACTAGCATCCATCCAGCCCTTGAACGAATGAAAAACAATAGGTTTTTCCTAGGCTCCCTCAACCTTAAAAATGGGTTTTACACAGATCCCACAACCAGACAAGACCCAGATCATAGTAAAACAACCAGAAAAAAAATATGGGAAATAGGGTTTTTAAAAGGCACTCTAAAGCTTTTAAAGGAAAGACCAAGAGGGTTTTTACAGGCTCCCTCAACCCGTAAAGCAACTTGTGAAGATGGGTTAAGAAAGGAAACCCAAACCCAACTATGACGGTCACCATGGAAGGATTGGCAGACACCCACAACCAGCAACATGAGCATCATTAGGATTCAAAAAGCTCCCTCACCCCTTCTCTCCACCTCAATAGGAGAAAGAGACACCTCTATAGGCAAGAGTGGAAAGAAAGCCAACCATCCACAAAGTCCATTTGCAGCCCGCAGAAGTTGAAGCACTCCCTCATACCTTGTCTCCACCTCAAAAGGAGAGAGAGCTACCTCAATCAGACACCGAGGAGAGCAGACCCACTGCCTAAGCAATCCTTGTAGCACCCAACATACAAGAAGCCCCTCCACCTCAGTAGGAGGGCAACCCAAAGACAACAGAGAACCGGGAAAATAGGGGAGAGCAGAAGAGACTCACAACAAGGATGAGACAAGGAAATAAACAAGGGTCTACTCACACCGAAAAGAAAAAAAAAATCCCACCAAAATGATTGCACAAAGCCAAGCTCTCGCAAGTCCTTGGATCGAACACCCAACTACGGGTGAGGGTTCTCAATGTGATCCAAGGAAAGAAAGTGAGAGAAAGAATAGGGAGGGAGAATAGAAACAACCACCAGCGCTGTCAAAAACAATAATAACAACCTCCCATCTTGGCTCATCACAGACCAAGCCCACCCTTACCATCACACACGATAGAGCAGTAAACCTTGGAGCAAAAAAATAGACATGAGAGAATCGGTAGCTCCCACAAGCTTGAGAATGGGTTTTAAGAGGATCCCACAACTTGATAGCGTACTACTAGCATCCAGCCAACCCCTGAATGAAAGAAAAACAATACGTTTTTTCCAAGCTCCCTCAACCTTAAAAATGGGTTTTACACGAATCCAACAACCAGACAGGAACCAGATCACAATAAAACAACCTGAAAACAACAATCTGTGAAGCGGGGTTTTTAAAAGCCACCCTAAACATTTTAAAGGAAAGAACAAGAGGGTTTTTATAGGCTCCCTCAACCCACAAAGCAACTTATGAAGCTGGGTTAATAAAGGAAACCCAAACCCAACTGTGACGGTCACCATGGAAGGATTGACAGGCACCCACAACTAGCAACACGAGCATCAATAGGATTCAAAAAGCTCCCTCACCCCTTCTCTCCACCTCAATAGGAGAAAGAGCCACCTCTATAGGCAAGAGTGGAAATCAAGCCAACCATACACAAAGTCCATTCGCAGTTCGCAGAAGCTGAACCACTCCCTGATACCTTGTCTCCACCTCAAAATGAGAAAGAGGCACCTCAATAGGACACTGAGGAGAGAAGACCCACTGCTTAAGCAATCCTTGCACAACCCAACACACAAGCAGCCCCTCCACCTCAATAGTAGGGCAACCCAAAGCCAACGGAGAACCAAGAAAAGAGGGAAGAGTAGAAGAGACTCACAACCAGGATGAGACAAGGAAATAAACAAGGGTCTGGTCACACCCAAAAGAAAAAAAACTCCCACCAAAATGACAGCACAAAGCCAAGCTCTAGCAATTTCCTGGATCGAACACCCAACTACCGGTGAGGGTTCTCAATGAGATCCAAGGAAAGAAAGGGAGAAAAAGAACAAGGAGGGAGAATAGAAACAACTACTAGCGCTGTTCAAAAAAATAATAACAACTTCCCATCCTGGTTCATCACAGACCAAGCCCACACTTACCATCACGCACGATAGAGTAGCAAACCTGGGAGCAAAAAAAAAGACATGAGAGAATCTACAACTCCCACAACATCCTCCCAACACCACCCAAAGGCCACCACCACTCCAGATCCATAGGAAAGAATTGCAACTACCGCCATAGGGCACAAAGAAGGTGAAAAAACATGCAGACCCACTATGTTAAGGAGAAACCAGTCCATGCCCATCATAACACCTGCCTAGCCAAAAACAAAATGAACCACCCAAAACAACGACCCATTTGGCATAGCAAGCCCTGCGACCAACCACTCCTTGCTGCCTTCATCGTCATAAGAGTTAGTGTCCTCGTCCTCCCCTACAGATGCCCTACCACCCCCACAATCACTTCTCCCACCTTCGCTTATTTCAAAGTTTATTTCATATGCCCTCCACATTAATAATTTGTTGATAATACTTTGATTTTGAGATACTCTTGAATTAGAGAAGTAAGATCTTTGAAGCCTATATTGTTAGGTATGAATCTAACTCGAGTCAAAAAGTTAGTTTTGAGAAGAGCTCTTTATTCTTATTTAACACTCCTATTCTTAGACAGAGAAGAATTGTTGATATTTTGGGTTGTAAAATTGAGGATCTTCCTACAACTTATCTTGGTCTCCCGCTTCATAGTAATGTGATTCATAATTTATTTTGGAATGGGTTGATTGATAGATTCAATTCAGAACTTGTTAGATGGAAAGTTATGCATCTTAGTCAAGCGAGTAAAGTTCAAATGATCAAGGATTTGATTTAGAATATTTTGGTGTATGCTATGAACCTTTTTAAAACTCCCTCAATTTTTTATGAAAGAATTGAAAATATTTAGAAATGCTTTCTCTTGTTTGTCACAGAAGATAGTAAATGTATTCATTTGGCTTCTTGGACCAAGTTTGCTTGCCTCATAAATCTAGTGGTTTGAGTATCAAAAAGCTTGAGGATTTCAATGTTGCTTTGTCAGCTAAGTAATTACAAAGACTTTTCTTTGGAGATTTGGATTGGTGTAAGATTATAGCTGTAAATATGCCCAGGCCATGCTTGGTTTGGGGCAACTCTTGGAGGCTCTTTCTCACCCTACTAAGATGGTGCTTTGGAATAATTTGATCAAGGCCATATGTATTCTCTCTGAGGGTATTAGATGGATTCTAGGGAATGGATGGAGCATTGAATTTTTATATGATTGGTGGATTGGAGATTCCCCTATTTTCGAGGTCCCTTCCTTTAGACCAATTAGGGAGGCTTTCTTGGCCCAATTTGGTGATAAGATGGTGCATTACTTTACTAATGATAGTTGAAGGAACCTTAGTGATTGATCGAGGTCTAGGTGAGCTCCAATTTTTTGAGCTTCTAGCATATTCCTTTCATGGCTTCTTTTCTAGATCATATTATTTGGGGGCCTCCACCCTTTGGATTTTTTTTTTCCACCTTAGCCTTTTCCCTTCCCTATCATCCTAAGTTGACCTTTTCTCTATGGGATTTTCAATCTGGAATTGTAAGTTGATTCTTAAGATTAACATCTTTTTCTGGTTCTTGATTCAAACTAAGATTCTTACTTTGGATAACCTTTGTAAGCATGGTATTTTTCCTGTTAATAAATGCCTTCTTTGTTATTTGCATAAATAGAGAGTGTCAATTATCATTTTATGGAGTGTTGTTTTACCAGATAATTTTGGTCTCTTATCTTGGCCACCTAGAATTTTAATTGGGTCTTCCTTTCCTCTGTCGGGGAGATGTGGTCTCACTGGTCCCCTCCTTCTCTTAATCTATCTTTGAATTTACTTTGGTCTTTGATTATGCCTCATGTGTCTATGTAGATCTGAAAACAAGAGAAACAACTGTGTCTTTAGGGATGTACTTCTCCCTTTTAAGGTGGTGTTTTAGAGGATTCGTACAGTTGTAAAGGATAATTTCTAGATTGTACTTAAGGATGTTAATCTTGGCTTGCCTCCTATATATATTAATGCTTCAGATCAGTAGTCTCCTATTAATTGGGGTTCAAATTTTGATATTTCTAGAACTTTGGGAAATGTTAAAACCTCTAGAACTAATGTTAAATGGTCTACTCCATTTTTTGATTCGGTGAAGGTTAATTTTGACGGGGCAGCTAAGGGGAATCCTGGGCCAACTAGTTGTGGGGTGTGCTGAGTGATGATTATGGCAGGCTCCTTTTGCAAATGGCACTCCCTTTGGGAATCAAGTCCAACCACCTGGCTGAAGCCTCATCTATTTTTAATTCCTTCAAGTTAGCTCTTGATCTTGGTTCTTGGAAGGTTTAGATTGAGGATGATTCACTCAACATAATTAATTGTTTAAACTTATTACATACTTCAAGTTGTTCCATTAAATATTTGGTGAAGGTTGTGTTAAACATTATCAAGGATTTTGATAGTTTGTATATTTATGATATTTTTAGGGAAGGTAATTCTCTTGCGGATGCTTTTGAAAATATTGGTGCATTCCAAAGACAAGGATTTTATTGGAATGGGATTGACCCTCTTCCCCCTAACATTGAGGACAATATGAAACTTGATATTCGTTGCAAATGTGATGATGATGATTATCACTGGTTGTCATTTCAAAGTCAACATAATGGTTGTCATTGATGTCCTTGGTGTTGGTGATCCAGTTGATGTGTTCTTGGAACGTTTGGTGCTATAAAAGTTGTGTTTTAGCATGGGTTAATTGAGTTGATGGCAATCTGGATAGTTTTATCTATTGGATATGGTGTTGATTGATTGTATTCATGTGTATCTTGATTCCATTCTTTTTTTTTACTGGGCAATGATTTTTGGAGATAGATTAAGTCCAGAATTCGAGGTTTGGTGTAGCGTATGAGCCATGATTTGGTTCTGGAATTTGTAATGGATGTAACATGTTGATATGATCATTATTGTTCATTGTGGTATCATCTAATTCTCATTCCTTCCCACCATAAGAATGTTTAGTGTTGACCTATTTTAGATCTCACTCTTGGCCAACTAAGAAGATTATGTTTCTTGGAGATAATATATATATATATATATATGAGGAAGATTTGAATGAATTTATATAAAAAAATATGGTATTATTATTGAAGATATGCTAGATTGAAAAGGAAAGATCTGATAGTTGGAAATGGGTGAGAGTGCATTGGTATTGAGGTATCAGAAGCAGTCCAGTCTTGCAGATTGAGATTCAGTGGTGGATTCTTTCTTTTCTAAATTATTCCTTTATTTCTTCGATAGTGAGCCTTTTTCTGGGTAGTGTTCTCTCTCATAGTGAGGATCCTAGCAGTGAGCCACCCTTTGTAAAAATCACCTTAACCCGTGTCACCTTAACCCGTGTTTTATATTGAGAACTAACATTCTCTATGGTTTTTCCCTTCTTGGGTTTTCCACGTTATATCTGGTGTTCATTGTGTGATCTATTGTATGTTTATATGTTCATGCTATATTTTTCTTAAATAATTTTATTGGTCACTATAGATATGCAAAAGGGTTAGAAGAAATTGATTTAATTTTTTCATCTAATTCATTCCCCCTATCAGTTGCTCGGATATTCAACAATTGGTATCAGAGATTTGGTTACTTGGAGAAGAGCTTATCTGCTTGAGGTAGATCTTGATCCAATGGCACATAAATTGACTATTCCTGTTTTTGAAGGATCCGAATATAGTTTTTGGAAATTAAAGATTAGAGGCTACCTGATCTCTTTGGGATACAACACTTGGAAAGCAGTGGAAACTTAGTATATTCAATCAGAAAATGGTCTTAGTACTCTAGATAAGGTTCAAGCTTATGAAGTGAATGAAAAGGCACGGTATGCTATGTTTAGTGCTTTATAAAAGATTGAATTGACAATGATTATTTCATTGAATACTACTCATGAGGTTTGGAAAAAGTTGAGAGATATCTATGAAGGAAGTGACAGAGTTAAATTATCAAAGAAGATAAAAACTAATCACAGATATGAGAACTTGAAAATGGAAGAAGGAGAAGATATAACAACCGATTTTTATAAGGTTGATAGTGCGGTAAATGAAATCAGAGAACTTGGTGTCAGCTTGTTGGATGAATACATAATTGAGAAGATTCTAATGTCCCTACCAGAAAGCTACAATGATAAGATCTTGACTAATGAAGAAACCTATGATCGGAAGAAATTTACAAGAGTGAAGCCTTATGGTACTCTATTAGGATTTGAGAGAGGTAAGCTTGGAAAACACAAAGCTAAGATCGAGTCTACCTTCAAAGCATCTAACGAAGATCCAGAAGATGAAATTTTAGATGAGACGAAAGCAAGCTTTGTGAGAAAACTGAAGAGAGACACCGACAAATACAAAGGTATGTTACCTTTTAAATGCTTTAGATGTGAAAAGATTGGTCACATTGCTACTAGATGTTCGGGAAAAGGTTCAAGACAAAGGTCTAGAGAAGGTAAAGGAAAATTTAATAAGAGAGCCTATTATGTCAAAGATGATGTTGGTATTTTAGATGATGATTTAAATTATGAAGATGGTGATTGCTTGTTTTGGTAAAAAGAGATGTAACAAAGATTGATATTCCTAAGGTGGTTGCTACTGTTGTACATGTTAGAAGAGATAGAAATGAATGATTGATTTATAGTGGATGCTGAAATCATATGACTCATGACTAAAGTAAGTTTGTGAAACTTGAAAAGTACGATGGTAGTTTTGTTAGGTTCAGAGATGATCAAACAACACAAATTGTGGGATTGGTTCTATTTCTTTTGATGGAAAGAACAATACTGATAATGTTTACTATGTTAATGGTTTTCATCTTAATATTTTGAGTGTTGGACAAATGTGTGAAAATGGTTACAACGTTGTTTTTCAAGATGATGGTTGTGAGATCTAGAAAGAATCTGAAATTGTTATTGTAGCAGGGAAAAAGATTGGTGGAACATGTATTTCTTGGAAGGAGATGCAAACAATTGTTTGTTATCTTAGATCAATGATATCTGACTCTGGCACCAAAGGACATGTCATATCAATTTTGACAACTTGGTGAAGATTAGCTCATCAAGTGTAGTGAGAGATTTACCGAGTTCGACCAAACCAACAAAATTTGTAGAGAATGTAAACTTTGAAGTAGATGAAAGGAAAATACAAAATAATTTAGAGCACTTGTCCACTAGGTTGTTGAATTTAGTGCACACAAAACTATGCGGTCCGACCAAAACAAGAAGTATACAAGGTGAGAAGCATTTCATGTTGTTGATTGAGGATTATTCTAGAATTTCATGGTTTGCATTTTTGAGAGAGAAGCTAGAAGCATTAGAGAAATTCAAGATATTTAAGGCTCAAGTTGAAAATGAAGTTGATAGAAAAATTAAGTGTTTGAGGTCTAATAGAGGAGGAGAATTTAATTCGGAAGAGTTCAACAACTTTTGTGAGAGACATGGTATTAGAAAATAGTCATCTTCCCCTAGAACACTGCAACAGAATGGTGTAGTGGAAAGGATGAACCAAATAATTCAAGATGCAACCAAAATAGTGATCAACAGAGAAGTCTACTGGAGAGAAGCATTTCATACTATAGTCTACAATCCTAATGTAATTTTATATAAGAAAATACATGGAAATACATCTTATGAGCTATGACATGGTAGAAAGTCGACAATGAAATATTTTAAGGTATTTGGAAGAAACTGCTACATCCGGAGAGATGAAGATAATCTTGGAAAATTTGACAATAGAGAAGATGAAGGCATATTCCTAGGATATTCAACAAAGAGGAAAGCATATCAACGTTGTAATATAAGGCTAAACAAGATTGTTGAAAGTGAAAATGCGAAGGTTGATGAATACATTTCTAAAGAGTCTGACAAATTGGTAGGTTATGAGTCTGATGAATCGACCGACAGAAAAAGTGGAGAGAAGATCGAAGAAGGAGAAGAAGAAAAGAAAGATTAGGAAGCTTCAACTTCTACATCTAAGACATTGAGATATGTTTAGAAGAATCATTTAGTGGACCGTTTTTTCAGAGATACAAACAAAGGAATTATCACAAGAAGCAAAGCAGCTCAAGAACAAGTTTTGTTATGTTAACTTTTAGAGATTGAATTGAAAACAACAGAAGAAGCTTGCAATTATCAGAATTGGATGAAGGTAATGATAGAAGAGTTGGACACAATTGAGAATAATTCAACATGGGAACTAGTTAATAAAATGACATATAAGAATGTGATTGGAACAAAGTGGGTATTCTAGAACAAGCTCAATGAAGCTGGAAATGTTATGAGAAATAAAGAAATATTGGTTTGTAAAGGTTACACTTTGATTGAAGAGATTAATTTTGACGAGACATATGGCCTGGTTGCTCGGATGGAGGAAATTAGGATGCTTTTGGCTTTTGTAGCTTATAAGGATTTCAAGGTTTATCAGATGGATGTGAAATCAACATTTTTGATGTCCTTGGTGTTGGTGATCCAAAAGATGAACTCCTGAAACCTTTGGTACTCTGGAAGTTATGTTTCAACATGGGTTAATTGAGTTGATCTGTCAATCTAGATATTTTTGTCTATTAGATATGGTGTTGATTAATTGTATTCATGTGTATCTTGATTCCATTCTTATTTTCATTGTATTGGGCAATGATTTTTGGGTCTGGATTAAGTCTAGAATTTGAGGTTGTGTAGCAGCTTTGGTGTAGTGTAAGTCATGTTTCGGGTCCAAAATTTATAATGGATGTAACATTTTGATCTGACAATTGTTCTCCATTGTGGTATGGTCTACTTCTGATTCCTTCCCACCACAATAAGGTTTAGTGTTGACCTATTTTAGAACTCTCTCTTGGCCGATTTAGAAGATTATGTTTCCCTGAGACAATATATATATGTATATATATGTATATATATACATATATATGTATATATATACATATATATGTATATATATATACATAGATATACATATATATACATACATATATATATATGTATCTATACATGTATATATACATGTATACATGTATACATATATACATGTGTAAATGTATATATACATGTATAGATATATGTATACATGTATACATGTATATATACATGTATAGATACATATATATATATACATATATACATATATATATATACATGTATATATGTATACATGTATATATGTAGATATATATACATGTATATATATACATGTATATACATGTATATATATACATGTATATACATGTATATATATACATGTATATACATATATACATGTATATATATATACATATATACATGTATATATGTATTTATATAAAAGAAAGATCTAAATGAATTTATATAGAAAAAGTGTCGCATTTCTATTGAATGCGATATTGGAAAGGAAAGATCTGATTTTTGGCAATATGTGAGAATGCATTGGTACTGAGCTACCAGAAGTAGTCTGGTGTTTCAGATTGAGATTCAATGGTGGATTCTTTCTTTTCATTTTTTGTTTCTTCAGTAGTCGACCTTTTTTCTGGGCAATGAGCCCTCTTGAAGTGAGTATTCTAACAATGAGAAACCCTTTGTAAAAATTACCTTAACTGGTGTCACCTAAACCAATATTTTATATTGAGAACTAACATTCTCTGTGATTTTTCGCTTTCTGGGTTTTCCACATCATATCTAGTGTTCATTGTGTGATTTGTTGTATGTTTATGTTTTCATGCTATATCTATCTTAATTAATTCTATTGGTTACTCCAGATGTGCAAAAGGGTTACATGAAATTGATTTATGTTTTTCAACTAATTCAAGCCCCTCTCAGTTGCCTGGATATTTAACAATATTAACCACCTTGGTTAACTTGTTTTTGTCTATGTGGGTGATTATATTTTTCAACCTATCCTTTCTTCATTATTTGATATGTTTTAATGATGATAGTTAGGTATTTTTCCCCCTTGGTGCTCACTAGCTAACTATTTCCAGTTGGATTGTGGGTGATATTAGTACCCAGTTTCTTGGTTTTTAGATTTCCTTATTTCAAATAGCGCTTTTAAGGGCTTCAATTGAGACTATGTTGTTGGGTGGTCAATTGTGGGGTAGGCATTTCTTTGTTATTTTATGTGTGGGCTCCATCATGGCGGGGGACATACATCAATAGGAGTCCATTTCCTCTGATGACATTCATGGTGGGGTTTTTAGGGCTTTGATTATGACTGTTGTTGGGGTAGGCATTTCTTTTTTATTTTATATGTGGGATCCATAATAGGAGGAGAGACATCAATAGGAGCGCATTTCCTCTGACGAAATGCACATAAAAGAGAAAAATTTGTGGATTTTTACTTAATGTGGGGTTACACCCTTTTTAGAGAATCCTCATGGCTTTGATCCAAAGGTAACAAAGATTTTTGGTAGATAATGGATGCACTTTATTTTTTTGAAATGACAATAAAAGCTCAGATTTCACAAAGGAGTTGATTGTGGAGCTTATTGGGCTGCCTATGGAAGGAACAAACAATTTCAAGGGCAAAATCTTCTGAGTCCATGGTGAAAACCTTTCTAAAATATGGAGAGGGGTTGAATCTTGTCAACAATTCAAACATTTCTTACCAAGTAGACACCGTTAAACCCCTTTGGGTGGGTGTGGCTAAGGTCCTTATACAATATTTTACCTTGGATGGGTGGTTTACCAAAATCTATGGTGGTCATTTTTCTCGGCTTAAACACTTTAGAAATAAGTTCTTCGTTTGTTTCCATTCTATCTCTTATCATCCTTGGAAGACAATATTAAAGAACATAATAAGAAGCAAAGAAACCCTAATCTTCATGAGGGCTCGATCCTTCTAATTATGGAACAATTCAATGCCCTCCCATTTTCCTCTAAGTGAAAATATCAAGGTTATCCCCCTTTGCACTCGGTGAATAGGTGTCAAAGGAGGGTATGTAGAGAAATATAGGGGAATGTGATGATGATTCAGAGGATGAGGACTAGCAAACAAAGGATGAAACTTCCTCAAAGTAAAACAAGAATAATGTGTCAGAGGAGAAGAAAAAGAGAATCTCATTAAATTCAGTATAAAAAGAAAGATTTGTTAAATTAAATAATTTTACATGCATGATTCTCCTAGATGACTTGATGAGGAGTTAGATGCTGAGGAGGTTGACAAGAACCAAAATTTGGAAGGGGAGAATTTTTTGGGCGAAAGGGAGAATGTGATGGGTGGAGGAGAAGGCTTCTTGGGAGTTCCCCTTCCCCTTGATCTTTTAATTATGCTAATCAAGAGAGAATTAATAATCCTCCCTTTCCTAGGGATCTTTAAAAATAGTCCCCTTTCCTTGGAAGTGACCCTGGGAATCTAGCTATTTTTTGGGTATTAATAGGGATGCCATAGTAGACTAGTTTAGGATTTCCTAAGAGCCTTTTTTAGAAATCAATCAAGTTAATATCAACATCCAATCCATTAAAAGAAAAGTGGTTATTTTGGAGCAAGGTGATGGTCGATATTCGTTTAGGGATCCTGTTGACAATGTGATCTCTTATGAGGAAAAAGACAAAATGCTCTCTATCTTAGAAAACATGACCAAATATGTTGCTCACTTGAAGACTATGAAGGTAGACTTGGGCTATTGAAGCCAAGATGAAGAGAATTAATTATAACCTCACTAATCTATTAGCATGAGCCTTAAAACCATTCACAGCAATGTAGAAGGGGATAAAACTTTTGTGAATCAGTGGTAGACTATTTAGGCTTTGAAGTTTGGGGGCAACATTTCAATTAATATCAACCTAGTCGAGAAGAGTAACTAGAATAAGGATGATAGTGTAGGTCCATCATCTCAAACCCATGGACATCTCAAGAACGCTAGGGAGCTAAAGCAAACATAGAATTGCAAGATCTGATGAACATTACCCAAAATATGGAACAAATGAAAGTTGAGTTTGCTAAAGCCTTGAAGAATTTGTGTTAGGTTTTATATTTTCTTTTGTTGGCCTACTATTTTAGGGTTCTGTATTCTAGGTAATTTTTGTGTTGTTGTTTGGCTATGTGTTTTCTATTTGCAGCTCTTTGTACTCAGGGTTTTCAGATCCCTTCAAAACCATTTTTTCCTTAATAATAAACCATACCCAATTTGAAATTCTGTTTAGTAAGTTGGCATGCATCAAGTAGGATTAGAGGAAGTTCATTTGTGTCAAGAAGAAGACCTATAGGTAGCCAATATGACATATAGAAACAAGGGTTGAAGAGGAAGAAGACAAAGAGGCTTTGAGCTCGATATTACAGACATAGTTAGAGGTTTAATATGGAAAATGGACACATTGGAGATGTCTCAGAGAAGAGGAGCCCATATAGAGGACGTCAATGAAAATGTCAAAGAGTATACTGTTGAAGGGGGAGATAATGTGAATCAACTCAGGCTTGATCAAAGAGAGGAGATATTCATCAAGGCCATCACCTGGATTAATTTGAAGCTACAATTTAATCCTTCAAATTTTGAAGGAGGTTTAAATGAAAAGGAATTGCTAGATTAAGGAATTTATTGAATGTATGAAGCCTCCATTGTACTTCGGAATCTTCTTCAAATGCTCTTAGATATTTATCATGTTTAAAAAAGAGAATGTAGAGGAGAGTATTTACTACCGTTGAGATGAAAATATCTTGTGTAGGAAACCAACCTTCGATACATCACTTAATTTTCACTCTCGTGAGCCAAGAAGATTGATATGGAAGAAAGGAAACAAACTAAACTATGTCTATAAACATAAAATACTACATAAGAAAGGAATATCAAATAGTCAAAATATTTTGATTATAGAAAAAGAAATCTCTATAAATGCATACTTTACTCATGAACTGGTGAAGCCTTAGCCTTGGATACCAATGTGCCAGAGGGACATCTACACATTGCGGTGTCATATGTAGAAACAAAAAATAGAAAAGCACCAAAAGTCACACCAAAAAGAATCTCATGCACTATGAAACTATTCATCACCAACACACACTCATATAGGGCAACATGTTGGGGTTGTATAGGGGTTTGCCTTATTCAAACCCCTGTTTCTATGTTTATACCTCCATAGACAACTAGATACATAGATTGGATAAAATAAAAGATTAGATTGTGCAATAGAAACAAACTCTTCTTAATGGAGGAAACCCACTATTATTTGAGATAAAATGTTAATTTGATTAATTCAAATAGATAATAAATACATTTAGAGACTAGTGACATGATGTTATATTGAAAAAAAATACATACAAGAGATAAGAGAGAAAGGAAAACATTACATAGGAAAGACCCCTCTCTTGAAATAATGGCACGATTGTAAGCAAGATAATAATTGTTTTTTATTTTCATGAGTGCAGATTTTGGTAGAGTTTTATTACTAGTGTGAGAGATAGATATCCGAGAGTGTGAATGTTGCAAAATGAAAGAGAAAGAAGAGTTTTTCTGCTCAAAATGAGTGGGAATAGCCATTTTGAATGTGCCCAAAAGAAGGGACATGCATCAAAAGAGGCTCGATGTAGAATATATCCAATTTAAATCTAAAATCATTTCGGGACGTTTGTGCGCTACATACATGTATGCTCACCACTCTCCCATTTGACCAAATCAATCCCACATTTGGATTAGGGGTTGCTAATGCTTCATCTTTAAAATCCATGATGCTGGAATGATAGTATCTTGATTATTATTTTTTATTATAAACACACCGAGCCTATTGCATAAGTGTCATTAATGCACTAGGTGTAGTTTACGACACTAAATTTTTCCCCCACTTTGTAGGACTACTCAACTCAAGGGAACAAGTGCACTAAACTAACTTAGAAATTTGTGTTCATAGAACTCATGCAATGTATTAAATGCATTAATTACTTTAAAAAGGGATATTGTAGAGGCCACCAAGGTCAACAAGGAAAATACGAATGGTGACCCCAGTGCCCAACAAAAAAATATAGTGTTTGACATGAATATTCAAGTACCATAAAATCAAAAAAAAATTTAGCGCCAAAAATAAGGAAGCTCTTTGGCAAGAAGAATTATCAAGCTACATATTTTGTCACAATATTCATGTAAAAGGGTAATATATTGTAATAATGAAATAGGTATAATGATCAGATACTTATTCTTCAAAATGTTTTATGTTATCTTCTGTGATATACTCTTATTTGACCTACTATTAATACCACACTATATTTGTATTAGATATTTTAATTTCATGTAATTTTTCCTCTTCTTATTGCCTTTCTTCTACTTTTCCTTCTCCTTCTCATTGACCTTCTTCTTCTAATTTTACTTAGATTTTTGTCGTTCCTTTCCTTTTGTGTCTTGTTCCTCTTCTTGTTCTTGTCCCTCTTCACGGGTGATCCCACAATACTTCTTGAGTCCCCTCCCTTTTGTATGTTTAACCCTATTTGACCCATTACTTGTAATCAATCTAAGAAACATCTATGTGGGTATTAATTTATGATTTATAACTTATTGTAGTTATTTTTAATCCCCTCATATATTAAAAAATATCAAATTTTCATAAAATTTAAGTATGAGAGCTCTCTACTTGATTTCCTCTGTGTTTTCTATGTTTGCCAAATTCATATAGTTTCAAAGTTTCAGTTTATGTCACATCTTTCTCGTCAATCCTAACCTCCTAATACATCACCTTTAAAAAAAATTGAGTCTTTCAAGTTGGACCATTGGACATTCCCATCCCAAATACCATTTACCTGTTAAAATTGATATCCTAATCCCTTGTCCTCTGAACATTTTCTAAGTCTATTTCTTCAACCTTTAGACTTGGCCTTCCCTTCATACCTTCCTCAATCCTCTAAAATATTCAAAGGCCCTTTTAATAACTTTTAAAGTTGGACTTTTAAGATTCCCTCGGTCCCCATGCTTCCTTCTAGGAGTTTAACTTTCCTATATGCTTATCAACTTGTCAGGATTTCGTCCATCCACCTACTTTAAGGGATGTTTACCTCAATACTCTCAATATGCAAACACAAACAATGAAGAAGTGTCTCATGCATCAAGTTAAAATGTTTACAAAATATTTGACATGAAAGAGAGAAAAAAGCAAGTATTGGTTTTGGACAATATGAAGGTTTAAGAACCTTATAAATCCTCAACATGATTCTGTGAGGGGAAATGCTCTAAACTGAAGATGATGTGAATAGGTATTATCGATTTCATGTAGGCTTTGAAACACTTTGAATCACCATTTAAAATCAAATAAAGATGCATAGGCAAAAGAATTACAAGGTGTATGAGTTTTCAAACCATTCAAAAGTGTGGTCCATATTTCAAAAGCTCACTATTGTGCCAACAATATGACATGGTTCATAATAGGAAAAAAGATCTAACATATCAAGTAAGCGTAGCTAAAATAATTATTTTAATTATAGAAAGAGATATAATGAATAATAGCATGCTAAATATCTCTAATAAATGTCGCCTATCCTTTTGCAATGCTCGTGATTCCATTAGTGGTTGATAAGCCCCTACAATCACCAAATTTAATTTTGCAAGTGCCCCAAAGGTATATATTTTAGCCAAAATGACGTATATTTAAGAAGTAAAAATGAATGAAATGGGTTTTTTTTCCCTAATTATTTTTGTGGTTACTATCATAGATCATGATAAACTTAAGACAATATCTAGATTCTATTTGCAATATATTTTCTAGGTTTCCTCACTTCATTTCATGCTAGACCTATAGGAGTGATGAATGAAATTACTAAAACGTTTTTCACAATTTTTTGAATGTGACTGTTAAATAATAGTTAATTGTGAGTGGGACATCACAATTTTCCTTGAATATTTAACAATTTCCTAGTACCAAGTCTCCCAAGAGTTGCTAAACGCTAATAAATGATAGATCTAATGATATATCTATATGAACTAGTAGTTCATTTAAATAATTGGTCACTAAACCAATTCTAAGGTATAGTAATTTTTTTTAGTGTTATAGAGAATTGAACATATAAATTGTAAATGAATGGATGCACTTTATATTAGTATAGTAAAGATTTAATAATGCACATTTTTGTAGTTGTATATCTCCATTATTTTATGTCAAGACTCATAGAAGTATTATAATTGCATTTTTAATCATCTGCTCTAGCCACATGTATTGATACAAAAGAAACACTGGTTGTGTGACAACATATAATACACTAGAATCTTTTTCAATTATCATTTTTTATTTATTAAATCCCTATCTCACTAGAACATGAGATGGGTTAGGATAAGGGCTTTAAATGTATATTATGATTAACATTGATCACAACTAGATCGACTAATATGTGAAAAATGAGGAGAATGAAATCGATTGCAAACCAATTTATTTAGCCACTTGGCCCTGATTCTGACTTGTTACTCACAAAACAAGACCTCATGGCACACCCACAAACATGAACATTGAACATTATAGTAAATTTAATTTGTGACATATAAACACTAATTACATGTGTATTCAAATTACTAACGTAGAAGGTAGCCTAGGAATCATAACTTTGGGTGAGGAGGTTAGACTGAATGTCGCAGGCATGGGAGAAACACAAGGGAAATCTATATGCGAAAACAAACACTCTCAAATCACTTATTAACATAACTATGGTTTTCCAATGAAGGGACCACACATGCACAAATATAGGACCTAATTCAAATGAATGAGGATTAGACCAACCTCCAAAACGGGGCTCAGTAATTTCCATTGGGAAATTAGGGTGTGGTGTGTGATTAACAATGAGCTAAAAATATATATAGGAGCTATATCGTCACATCCATGAGCAAGATCGGATGCTTGAAGTTGATTGGCATCATGTAGATATGACAATCATAAATGAAGATTGAGAAAACATCAGAGTGTTTTTAGGAGTGGTCTCGTTTGATTTATGTTTACTGAAATTCTAATCATGCAATCATTTCATGTGATCCTAGAAGCTAAAAGGAGTTAAAGTTTCGTAGTCCCGCATGGGTAAACGATGTTGCTTCGAAGACCGGGAGTGGAGGCTTAGACCAGTCTGGAACGAACGGATGTGAACCCAGTAACTCAAAAATTCCCAATAACAAAAATATGAGCAGTGGTTGGTATACCAAAATAGGTTTACATTTCATGGATTTTAATGACAATGGAAAAGATGGTGTATTCATCGGGCGAATCGTTTACTTGGTTGCCACTCCGGATAGAAAGCCCCACCTTATCTCCATAACAAACAAAAACGACGAAGAGTACATGTGAATCATTAAAAGTCAAGAAAATGAAATAGATTAATACAGTTGCTAACAATACTTGTTCATGTCGATTTATACTCGTGTTAAAATATCAGTATTGCCTACCAACCTACCCAACAACAGCTGATTTAATTCGTGTATCTATATATACAAACACAAAGAAACAGATTTTCACATCTCAGTTCAGAAACAATTTGGCATTTTAGCCTGTTTAAGTTGTGATCAGACTCTGAAAGAGGAAGTATTGTACGATTCTAGCAATGCAGACATTTTATGGCCGCCTCGTGCTGCCACTTTTGGCATTGTGGTTCACTATTCAATTTGTTTCAGCGAAACATGCTGTGATCACACGGCGCTACAATTTCACTGTGGGTTATATAATTCTATGGAATGAGTTGAATGTTTTATTGTTTAGGAAAGTATTAAATTTTTACAGATAGCCGTGATTGATTCTTTGTTCTAAATATCCACAGATCCAAATGACGAATGTGACTCGTCTTTGCACCACGAAAGCTCTCTTGACTGTCAACGGGCAATATCCGGGGCCTCCAGTAGTTGCTCGAGAAGGAGATCGCGTGGTTATCAAAGTAACAAATAATGTTAAAAACAATATTAGCATACATTGGTATCTCTTCTGCTCCCGCTACTCAGTTATTTACTTAATAAAAATAATATTATATGCTGATGTCCCTTTAGTGGGTGCACCTAATGAATTCCTATGAATCGCTCAGGCATGGAATTCGGCAGCTTAGATCTGGATGGGCGGATGGTCCTGCTTATGTCACTCAGTGTCCAATTCAAACCGGGCAAAGTTATGTGTACAAGTTTATTGTCAAAAGGCAGAGAGGAACACTGTGGTGGCATGCCCACATCTCATGGTTGCGAGCAAGCATACATGGGCCCATTATCATCTATCCCAAGAAGAATGCTTCTTACCCATTCCCTCGCCCACACCAGGAAGTGCCTATTGTTTTCGGTATGCCCTTCAGTACTCGTTGATAATGTGTTGCCATTGTACGTACATAGTCCTAAATTTACAATGAAAATACTGCTGTTGATAATGTGTTGCAAATTGCAGGGGAGTGGTGGAATGCAGACACTGAGACTGTTATCAATCAAGCAATGCAAAGTGGTGCGCAAGCTAATGTGTCAGATGCATATACCATCAACGGGCTCCCTGGACTTATGTATAACTGCTCTACCAACGGTGAGGGCGGGGTGTTAAAATGGATGAAACATAACTAGACTGGTCGCTATTGTTCATTTGTTTAAATGTAAATGTAACAAAGGTTTCCTGTGTTGTGTAATGCAGATACATTCAGGCTCAAAGTGAACCCTGGGAAAACTTACCTACTGCGTATAGTTAATGCTGCACTCAATAGTGACCTGTTTTTCGCAATAGCCAACCACACATTGACTGTGGTAGAAGCGGATGCTGTGTATGTCAAGCCTTTTCAAACCAATGTTATTCTCATCACTCCCGGTCAGACTACCAACGTCCTCTTGACAGCTATGTCTCAGCCACCCAATGCCACATTCCTCATGTTAGCAGGCCCATTCGCTACGGGAACAGCAGCTTTTGATAACTCAACCAGTGCTGGAATTTTAGAGTATGTAACTTCCAATGCGACAGCAGTTAATTCATCCTCATCCTCTCTTCCTATGATGAAACCGACGCTTCCAGCCCCCAACGATACCTCCTTTGCCGCCAATTTTAGCCAAAAGATGAGAAGCTTGGGCAATCCGAAATTTCCTGCAGCAGCTGTCCCTCAGAAGATGGATAAACAGTTCCTATTCACAGTCGGGTTGGGGCTAAATCCGTGTCCCCAAGGACAGACATGTCAAGGCCCCAACGGTACCAAATTTGCAGCCTCCATTAACAACATATCCTTCATTCTTCCCACCACCGCTCTTCTTCAAGCATACTACTTTAATCAGTCCAATGGAGTTTACAATACCACTTTCCCTGACAATCCGCCATTTCCTTTCAACTACACCGGCACGCCGCCTAACAACACACAGACCCTCAACGACACCAGAGTCGAAGTGCTTCCCTTTAACACTAGCGTACAGCTAGTTCTGCAGGACACCAGCATTGCGACCTTCGAGAGCCATCCTCTGCATCTGCACGGCTTCAACTTCTTCATAGTGGGTCAGGGTATGGGAAACTACAATGCAAGCACTGACCCATCTAACTTTAATCTGGTGGATCCTCCGGAGAGAAACACAGTTGGAGTTCCCAGTGGAGGTTGGGTGGCTCTCAGATTCCTAGCTGATAATCCAGGTATTAATATCATTACGTAATGTTAGCTTCAATCGCTCATCTGGTTCAAAGATTTGTGCTTCTTTCGTATAAACATATATCCGATTGTATGTATGTTTTTTGCAGGAGTGTGGTTCATGCATTGTCATCTCGAGCTGCATACCAGCTGGGGATTGAAGATGGCGTGGGTTGTTTTAAATGGAAATGGTGGCAGATCTCAATCTCTTCTTCCTCCTCCCAAAGATCTTCCCCCCTGTTGATCATTCATCCTTCAATTAGACTATTCAATTTGTGCTTCCTAAAATCTGACTGCATCCAATCGTGTGCTGGTCCAAAGTAGTTTGCAAACGATCGATAAAGAGAAACATATCAGTATATTTGTGTATCAATAAGTATGCTTTGGAATATATCAGTGATGAGACCTTGGTTGAATTACTATGACAGAGACATCTCCACATGGACCTTTCAAAAGTGAAAGTGCGAAGGTAGAATTAAAATTACAAGTTTTGCAGAGAATTTCTAACAGTAAGATTCACATTTCCTTGTAATATACTTATTTATTGTTGTTTTATATGGTTGAGATTTTCAGCAGTATATTTCTTCATTCGAATACTTAATTGAAAATAATGTTGTTCTGTGACAGATAATTTAATCTTAAATATTATCTTCATTTTTCAACATCTAAATAGTCAATTAATAAATAAGAAAAAATGTATAATGAATCATTAGAAAAATTACAATTTTGTTATTGACAATTTAGTCTATTTTGAAATATAGTAAGATTTATAAGAAACTTTTAAAAACACATTGATATCTATCGTTTGTAACCTTTTTCTCATGATTTCTGTCAGATTGTTATCTGATACTACCTCATTTTGTACTAGGACTAGCACTTTTCTGAATTAGTTTTTAAGTGCATTATAAAAAGTTAAATTTAATTAAATAATTGGATTAAGGCATACTTATAGATATGTAAATGAAAGATCTGTCTTTGTTTTATTTAATCTCAATTATAATACCACTTCTCCTCCTTCTATGCATAGAATCTATCTAGATTTGCATCAACATATTTGATGTGATTAATGATGACTCATATCTTCAATACTAAATATGAAATATATGGAAATTATTCAATTCATTGTGAAAAAATATATTTTCTCAATAATCTCTCTATATTTGAACATTTATTCATTCCCTTAATTAGAGCTTCTATCAAACGGAGGGGGTGGGGGCTTTGTGGTGTAGAGCTCCGAGATGGGCATTCATTATGTCGAATCTCTTCTAGATAAAAACTACATTCTTGGAATTTAGTTTCTCCCCCCCACACATGCACATAATTGCACTTGCTTGTATTGATATGCTACATGCATATGATTTAATTTGTTTTTATAATTTAACTCAATTCCTATATAATTTGAATTGTAATCTTATAAGTACCATTGAAACTTTAATATGTTTTCAGTATATGATACATAATGCACGTGTGACATATAAATGATTTAACAACAATATAACACAAATATAGCTAGCTACAACATATAATTGATGTATATCATTGTTAAGGTGTATACCTATTGATATCAATTGATATTCATATGGTTTTCATTTATCACATAAAACTTTATAGACATTTTTATTGTCAGTGCACATACCACTATTACAGCCGCGTCAATTGATATTGACTTATTTCATGGAATCGATGATGACTTACATCTTCAGTATTGAATATTTAATGTATGGGAATTATTCAGTTCATTGCGAAATAATCTATACTACCAATAATGTGGCTATGTTTTCATATTTTGTTTCTCTTAATTAAAGCTTCATAAAGTGGAGGGGGTTTGGGGCTTTGTGGTGTGGAGTTTTGAGATGGGGTTTGGCTCTATAGAATCTCTTCTAGTTAAGAAAACATATTATTGGAATAAATGCACACACACACACAAATAACTACTTGCTTGTATTGAAATTCTACATACATATAATTTAAATCAATTCATACATAATATGAATTATAATCCAAGGACCATTGAAATTGAAATATGCTTTCACTACATAATAAATAAAGCATATGTTACATATAAATGTTTTAACAATTATATCAAACACAAATTGATGCAGGGGCATCTGGGAGGGGGCACAAATAGCTTGCACCAAACCTCAATTTTGAAATATTAAAATGAGGATTTTCATTTCTTATCTTTATTTTGATAAATTTTAGCTTATAAGTTTGTAAGTGTTTTATTTGAGTAATTAAATTCTTTGAAGAAAATTAACAACACTAACAAAGCTAAGGAGAGTCAAATATGAGGTGAAATGAACAAACAATAAGAAATATTGTCCAAGTAAGTTTAAAGTGATAGGTAGTTTAAATAAAATAATTGAAACATATTGCAGGCATATCAATCAGTGTGGGATGGAGGCGTGGCGAAGAGGTGTCTGGGGTAAATGAAGAGTTTGGATGTTAAACAAAAAAAAACTAGAATAAGAATGAAGGCGTGGGGCCACATGTGGATTTGAAAAGATGGGAAATAATTATTATGTAAAATAAAACAAAATAGAAATCCGAAAAAGAAGAGAGGGTGCGCCAAAATGATTGAGAAAAACTGAAAGGTGAAAAGGGATTTATGAGTAAGGAAAAATAATAACATTGTGTGGGAAGATCAACATATTTTTAATTACAAAGGGAAGGAGAGTGTGTAGAGTAGAAGACATCAAACCTATGAGATTCAAAAACAAAGGGATAGCTAGAAAAGCGTGTGGAGGAAATAAAGAACAGATGATAAGAAATTGATGCCCAGTGCATGAATACAGACAGGGTAGAGATCATGGAAAAGGATATGAAGCATGGACAAGGAAAACCAGAAATAGATGAGCCTGCTAGGGTTGTGTGGTAAATGGATTGAGAAGATAGATGTAGTAGTGATTTAGAACAAAGCATGTAAGAGACACGACTTGTTAACAAAGACAAAGTGAAAAAAGGAAAAAAATAGAGATTCATTTCTACATCTGTAACTATTTTTCTCCTAGTCAATAATGTTTGTAATTTTCATTTAAAATTTTGTGTTGATTATTAATTAATTTTTTTTTTTGACACTATAGTGATATTGGATAGAGCCCTAATTACCCATTACTGTTTTGTTTTGTACTCGTGGTCCCTTTAGTTGATCTTTCGTATTGGATTTGATCACTTCCCCATCTCTCTTGCTTGATTGTCTTGGAAGGAAATTCTTTTTTCCTTTCACTTTGAGAAAATGTGGCTCAAGCACCCTAACCTGTTCTATAGAATTAGAAAATGATGGAATGTCAGGACTAACAATACGACTATGTTTTGAGTTTCTAAAAAAATGAGATTGGTCAAAGCTAAGGTTATTCTTTTGAATGATACTTGTTTTGTTCATATCTTTTCTGAGAAGAAAATCATTTAAAGGGATCTCAAGGTTGTGTAAGATTCCATTCAAAAAAGATGGTTAAAGTTGCAGTATCCTAGACTAGAAAAATTCCTTGCTGGCTTGTCTCCATAACCTCATTTCAAAGGAGGAAGAATTATGCTAACAAATATAGAGAGATCTCTATAGTTGCGATGCGAGGATAAGAATAGTATATTTTTTCATCTTTCCACTCTTAAAAATAAGGCTTCTAATTGGATCTCGTCCACCAATGAGAACTGTGCGCTATTGGATTTGGAAAAGCACATTAATGTGCCAGTTGCTAGTTTTTTCTCCAATCGCCTCTTTGAGGAAGGATTGCCTCTGAGTGGTGATGTGGAGAATTTTTTTGGATGTTATACCTAATGTTATTAAAGATGATACTAATAGAATTCTCAATTCCATCCCCTTTGATGATAAAATTAAAAATATGGTGTTCTCTTTTGAATATAACAAGGCTTGGGTCCATATGCTTTTCCTTTTTTCTACTTCCAATGTTTCTGGGAGATTGTGGAAAAAGATATTTATGATCCAGCTAAGGAATTTTTTGGTTGTAGAAGGATTCTCAAGGAACTCAATGCCGATTTAATTGTTCCTGTCCCTAGTTTCATGGGGGCTAATTATTTTGATACTTTCAGATAGACTAGTCTCTACAACTCTATTTATAAAATATTTTTCAAAATTATGGCTTTAAGATTGTAGCTGGTCCTCTCGCTGATTATTTCTCCTAAGAAAAATGGTTTTTTTTCATAGGAGGAAAATTATTGATTCTATTGCAATTTTTTACGAGAACAGTCACTCATTGAGATGCAAAACGAGAGTAGGGATTCTCCTCAAGCTTGATCTTATGAAGGCTTATGACCGTGTGAGTTGGGGTTTTCTTATTAAAGTTCTTAAAGATTTTGGTTTTAGAGATATTTTTTTGGAGATTTCTTGGCAATTTGTTTCGCTTCCTACCTTTTAGGTGGTGATTAATTACTCCCCCTCTAGTTTATTCAAGAGTTATAAGGGTATCGAATAGGGGGATCTAATTTCCTCTTTTCTCTTTATTATTATGGTTGAAGCCTTGAGCTGTTTCATTTTTAAAGTTGTAGTTGTTGGTTTGCTAAGAGGTTTATCCCCCTCCTCTTCTAATCTAGTTTGTTCACACCAACAAAGGGATGCTGTAGACAAATACAACAAAGCTCAACAACAGAAAAGCCACAAACATCTGAGAAGGTTTGTACATTACTTCTCTTGTGGCACAAGAGGCTACAAGACACAGGGCACCCAAAATGAAACAATCATGAGCCAAACACAAAAGAGCGACAATGCAAACAAGGCCGGCCAAATCAACAGATCTAAACCACCTTATAGATCTGAGAAATCAAAAATGAGGGTTTAACTAGCACCCCAACCCACACATTTGGGTTTTACCAGGCTCCCTTAACCTATAGCAGAGTCTCCAGATCACTAACAGCAAAACCTAAGCCTAATTGAAAACACAAACTGGCCAAATTGGGCCATTGAAAACTACCAGCATCCAGCCTATCCATTAAAAAAGAAAAATACCAAGGGTTTTTCTAGGCTCCCTCAACCTTGAGGATGGGTTTTAAGAGGCTCCAAGAACCAGACACGATACTACTAGCATCCATCCAGCCCTTGAACGAATGAAAAACAATAGGTTTTTCCTAGGCTCCCTCAACCTTAAAAATGGGTTTTACACAGATCCCACAACCAGACAAGACCCAGATCATAGTAAAACAACCAGAAAAAAAATATGGGAAATAGGGTTTTTAAAAGGCACTCTAAAGCTTTTAAAGGAAAGACCAAGAGGGTTTTTACAGGCTCCCTCAACCCGTAAAGCAACTTGTGAAGATGGGTTAAGAAAGGAAACCCAAACCCAACTATGACGGTCACCATGGAAGGATTGGCAGACACCCACACAACCAGCAACACGAGCATCATTAGGATTCAAAAAGCTCCCTCACCCCTTCTCTCCACCTCAATAGGAGAAAGAGCCACCTCTATAGGCAAGAGTGGAAAGAAAGCCAACCATCCACAAAGTCCATTTGCAGCCCGCAGAAGTTGAAGCACTCCCTCATACCTTGTCTCCACCTCAAAAGGAGAGAGAGCTACCTCAATCAGACACCGAGGAGAGCAGACCCACTGCCTAAGCAATCCTTGTAGCACCCAACATACAAGAAGCCCCTCCACCTCAATAGGAGGGCAACCCAAAGACAACAGAGAACCGGGAAAATAGGGGAGAGCAGAAGAGACTCACAACAAGGATGAGACAAGGAAATAAACAAGGGTCTACTCACACCGAAAAGAAAAAAAAACTCCCACCAAAATGATTGCACAAAGCCAAGCTCTCGCAAGTCCTTGGATCGAACACCCAACTACGGGTGAGGGTTCTCAATGTGATCCAAGGAAAGAAAGTGAGAGAAAGAATAGGGAGGGAGAATAGAAACAACCACCAGCGCTGTCAAAAACAATAATAACAACCTCCCATCTTGGCTCATCACAGACCAAGCCCACCCTTACCATCACACACGATAGAGCAGTAAACCTTGGAGCAAAAAAATAGACATGAGAGAATCGGTAGCTCCCACAAGCTTGAGAATGGGTTTTAAGAGGATCCCACAACTTGATAGCGTACTACTAGCATCCAGCCAACCCCTGAATGAAAGAAAAACAATACGTTTTTTCCAGGCTCCCTCAACCTTAAAAATGGGTTTTACATGGATCCAACAACCAGACAGGAACCAGATCACAATAAAACAACCTGAAAACAACAATCTGGGAAACGGGGTTTTTAAAAGCCACCCTAAACATTTTAAAGGAAAGAACAAGAGGGTTTTTACAGGCTCCCTCAACCCACAAAGCAACTTATGAAGCTGGGTTAATAAAGGAAACCCAAACCCAACTGTGACGGTCACCATGGAAGGATTGACAGGCACCCACAACTAGCAACACGAGCATCAATAGGATTCAAAAAGCTCCCTCACCCCTTCTCTCCACCTCAATAGGAGAAAGAGCCACCTCTATAGGCAAGAGTGGAAATCAAGCCAACCATACACAAAGTCCATTCGCAGTTCGCAGAAGCTGAACCACTCCCTGATACCTTGTCTCCACCTCAAAAGGAGAAAGAGGCACCTCAATAGGACACTGAGGAGAGAAGACCCACTGCTTAAGCAATCCTTGCACAACCCAACACACAAGCAGCCCCTCCACCTCAATAGTAGGGCAACCCAAAGCCAACGGAGAACCAAGAAAAGAGGGAAGAGTAGAAGAGACTCACAACCAGGATGAGACAAGGAAATAAACAAGGGTCTGGTCACACCCAAAAGAAAAAAAACTCCCACCAAAATGACTGCACAAAGCCAAGCTCTAGCAATTTCCTGGATCGAACACCCAACTACCGGTGAGGGTTCTCAATGAGATCCAAGGAAAGAAAGGGAGAAAAAGAACAGGGAGGGAGAATAGAAACAACTACTAGCGCTGTTCAAAAAAATAATAACAACTTCCCATCCTGGTTCATCACAGACCAAGCCCACACTTACCATCACGCACGATAGAGTAGCAAACCTGGTAGCAAAAAAAAAGACATGAGAGAATCTACAACTCCCACAACATCCTCCCAACACCACCCAAAGGCCACCACCACTCCAGATCCATAGGAAAGAATTGCAACTACCGCCATAGGGCACAAAGAAGGTGAAAAAACACGCAGACCCGCTATGTTAAGGAGAAACCAGTCCATGCCCATCATAACACTTGCCTAGCCAAAAACAAAATGAACCACCCAGAACAATGACCCATTTGGCATAGCAAGCCCTGCGACCAACCACTCCTTGCTGCCTTCATCGTCATAAGAGTTAGTGTCCTCGTCCTCCCCTACAGATGCCCTACCGCCCCCACAATCACTTCTCCCACCTTCGCTTATTTCAAAGTTTATTTCATATGCCCTCCACATTAATAATTTGTTGATAATACTTTGATTTTGAGATACTCTTGAATTAGAGAAGTAAGATCTTTGAAGCCTATATTGTTAGGTATGAATCTAACTCGAGTCAAAAATTTAGTTTTGAGAAGAGCTCTTTATTCTTATTTAACACTCCTATTCTTAGACAGAGAAGAATTGTTGATATTTTGGGTTGTAAAATTGAGGATCTTCCTACAACTTATCTTGGTCTCCCGCTTCATAGTAATGTGATTCATAATTTATTTTGGAATGGGTTGATTGATAGATTCAATTCAGAACTTGTTAGATGGAAAGTTATGCATCTTAGTCAAGCGAGTAAAGTTCAAATGATCAAGGATTTGATTTAGAATATTTTGGTGTATGCTATGAACCTTTTTAAAACTCCCTCAATTTTTTATGAAAGAATTGAAAATATTTAGAAATGCTTTCTCTTGTTTGTCACAGAAGATAGTAAATGTATTCATTTGGCTTCTTGGACCAAGTTTGCTTGCCTCATAAATCTAGTGGTTTGAGTATCAAAAAGCTTGAGGATTTCAATGTTGCTTTGTCAGCTAAGTAATTACAAAGACTTTTCTTTGGAGATTTGGATTGGTGTAAGATTATAGCTGTAAATATGCCCAGGCCATGCTTGGTTTGGGGCAACTCTTGGAGGCTCTTTCTCACCCTACTAAGATGGTGCTTTGGAATAATTTGATCAAGGCCATATGTATTCTCTCTGAGGGTATTAGATGGATTCTAGGGAATGGATGGAGCATTGAATTTTTATATGATTGGTGGATTGGAGATTCCCCTATTTTCGAGGTCCCTTCCTTTAGACCAATTAGGGAGGCTTTCTTGGCCCAATTTGGTGATAAGATGGTGCATTACTTTACTAATGATAGTTGAAGGAACCTTAGTGATTGATCGAGGTCTAGGTGAGCTCCAATTTTTTGAGCTTCTAGCATATTCCTTTCATGGCTTCTTTTCTAGATCATATTATTTGGGGGCCTCCACCCTTTGGATTTTTTTTTTCCACCTTAGCCTTTTCCCTTCCCTATCATCCTAAGTTGACCTTTTCTCTATGGGATTTTCAATCTGGAATTGTAAGTTGATTCTTAAGATTAACATCTTTTTCTGGTTCTTGATTCAAACTAAGATTCTTACTTTGGATAACCTTTGTAAGCATGGTATTTTTCCTGTTAATAAATGCCTTCTTTGTTATTTGCATAAATAGAGAGTGTCAATTATCATTTTATGGAGTGTTGTTTTACCAGATAATTTTGGTCTCTTATCTTGGCCACCTAGAATTTTAATTGGGTCTTCCTTTCCTCTGTCGGGGAGATGTGGTCTCACTGGTCCCCTCCTTCTCTTAATCTATCTTTGAATTTACTTTGGTCTTTGATTATGCCTCATGTGTCTATGTAGATCTGAAAACAAGAGAAACAACTGTGTCTTTAGGGATGTACTTCTCCCTTTTAAGGTGGTGTTTTAGAGGATTCGTACAGTTGTAAAGGATAATTTCTAGATTGTACTTAAGGATGTTAATCTTGGCTTGCCTCCTATATATATTAATGCTTCAGATCAGTAGTCTCCTATTAATTGGGGTTCAAATTTTGATATTTCTAGAACTTTGGGAAATGTTAAAACCTCTAGAACTAATGTTAAATGGTCTACTCCATTTTTTGATTCGGTGAAGGTTAATTTTGACGGGGCAGCTAAGGGGAATCCTGGGCCAACTAGTTGTGGGGTGTGCTGAGTGATGATTATGGCAGGCTCCTTTTGCAAATGGCACTCCCTTTGGGAATCAAGTCCAACCACCTGGCTGAAGCCTCATCTATTTTTAATTCCTTCAAGTTAGCTCTTGATCTTGGTTCTTGGAAGGTTTAGATTGAGGATGATTCACTCAACATAATTAATTGTTTAAACTTATTACATACTTCAAGTTGTTCCATTAAATATTTGGTGAAGGTTGTGTTAAACATTATCAAGGATTTTGATAGTTTGTATATTTATGATATTTTTAGGGAAGGTAATTCTCTTGCGGATGCTTTTGAAAATATTGGTGCATTCCAAAGACAAGGATTTTATTGGAATGGGATTGACCCTCTTCCCCCTAACATTGAGGACAATATGAAACTTGATATTCGTTGCAAATGTGATGATGATGATTATCACTGGTTGTCATTTCAAAGTCAACATAATGGTTGTCATTGATGTCCTTGGTGTTGGTGATCCAGTTGATGTGTTCTTGGAACGTTTGGTGCTATAAAAGTTGTGTTTTAGTATGGCTTAATTGAGTTGATGGCAATCTGGATAGTTTTATCTATTGGATATGGTGTTGATTGATTGTATTCATGTGTATCTTGATTCCATTCTTTTTTTTTACCGGGCAATGATTTTTGGAGATAGATTAAGTCCAGAATTCGAGGTTTGGTGTAGCGTATGAGCCATGATTTGGTTCTGGAATTTGTAATGGATGTAACATGTTGATATGATCATTATTGTTCATTGTGGTATCATCTAATTCTCATTCCTTCCCACCATAAGAATGTTTAGTGTTGACCTATTTTAGATCTCACTCTTGGCCAACTAAGAAGATTATGTTTCTTGGAGATAATATATATATATATATATATATATGAGGAAGATTTGAATGAATTTATATAAAAAAATATGGTATTATTATTGAAGATATGCGAGATTGAAAAGGAAAGATCTGATAGTTGGAAATGGGTGAGAGTGCATTGGTATTGAGGTATCAGAATCAGTCTAGTCTTGCAGATTGAGATTCAGTGGTGGATTCTTTCTTTTCTAAATTATTCCTTTATTTCTTCGATAGTGAGCCTTTTTCTGGGTAGTGTTCTCTCTCATAGTGAGGATCCTAGCAGTGAGCCACCCTTTGTAAAAATCACCTTAACCCGTGTCACCTTAACCCGTGTTTTATATTGAGAACTAACATTCTCTATGGTTTTTCCCTTCTTGGGTTTTCCACGTTATATCTGGTGTTCATTGTGTGATCTATTGTATGTTTATATGTTCATGCTATATTTTTCTTAAATAATTTTATTGGTCACTATAGATATGCAAAAGGGTTAGAAGAAATTGATTTAATTTTTTCATCTAATTCATTCCCCCTATCAGTTGCTCGGATATTCAACAATTGGTATCAGAGATTTGGTTACTTGGAGAAGAGCTTATCTGCTTGAGGTAGATCTTGATCCAATGGCACATAAATTGACTATTCCTATTTTTGAAGGATCCGAATATAGTTTTTGGAAATTAAAGATTAGAGGCTACCTGATCTCTTTGGGATACAACACTTGGAAAGCAGTGGAAACTTAGTATATTCAATCGGAAAATGGTCTTAGTACTCTAGATAAGGTTCAAGCTTATGAAGTGAATGAAAAGGCACGGTATGCTATGTTTAGTGCTTTATCAAAGATTGAATTGACAATGATTATTTCATTGAATACTACTCATGAGGTTTGGAAAAAGTTGAGAGATATCTATGAAGGAAGTGACAGAGTTAAATTATCAAAGAAGATAAAAACCAATCACAGATATGAGAACTTGAAAATGGAAGAAGGAGAAGATATAACAACCGATTTTTATAAGGTTGATAGTGCGGTAAATGAAATCAGAGAACTTGGTGTCAGCTTGTTGGATGAATACATAATTGAGAAGATTCTAATGTCCCTACCAGAAAGCTACAATGATAAGATCTTGACTAATGAAGAAACCTATGATCGGAAGAAATTTACAAGAGTGAAGCCTTATGGTACTCTATTAGGATTTGAGAGAGGTAAGCTTGGAAAACACAAAGCTAAGATCGAGTCTACCTTCAAAGCATCTAACGAAGATCCAGAAGATGAAATTTTAGATGAGACGAAAGCAAGCTTTGTGAGAAAACTGAAGAGAGACACCGACAAATACAAAGGTATGTTACCTTTTAAATGCTTTAGATGTGAAAAGATTGGTCACATTGCTACTAGATGTTCGGGAAAAGGTTCAAGACAAAGGTCTAGAGAAGGTAAAGGAAAATTTAATAAGAGAGCCTATTATGTCAAAGATGATGTTGGTATTTTAGATGATGATTTAAATTATGAAGATGGTGATTGCTTGTTTTGGTAAAAAGAGATGTAACAAAGATTGATATTCCTAAGGTGGTTGCTACTGTTGTACATGTTAGAAGAGATAGAAATGAATGATTGATTTATAGTGGATGCTGAAATCATATGACTCATGACTAAAGTAAGTTTATGAAACTTGAAAAGTACGATGGTAGTTTTGTTAGGTTCAGAGATGATCAAACAACACAAATTGTGGGATTGGTTCTATTTCTTTTGATGGAAAGAACAATACTGATAATGTTTACTATGTTAATGGTTTTCATCTTAATATTTTGAGTGTTGGACAAATGTGTGAAAATGGTTACAACGTTATTTTTCAAGATGATGGTTGTGAGATCTAGAAAGAATCTGAAATTGTTATTGTAGCAGGGAAAAAGATTGGTGGAACATGTATTTCTTGGAAGGAGATGCAAACAATTGTTTGTTATCTTAGATCAATGATATCTGACTCTGGCACCAAAGGACATGTCATATCAATTTTGACAACTTGGTGAAGATTAGCTCATCAAGTGTAGTGAGAGATTTACCGAGTTCGACCAAACCAACAAAATTTGTAGAGAATGTAAACTTTGAAGTAGATGAAAGGAAAATACAAAATAATTTAGAGCACTTGTCCACTAGGTTGTTGAATTTAGTGCACACAAAACTATGCGGTCCGACCAAAACAAGAAGTATACAAGGTGAGAAGCATTTCATGTTGTTGATTGACGATTATTCTAGAATTTCATGGTTTGCATTTTTGAGAGAGAAGCTAGAAGCATTAGAGAAATTCAAGATATTTAAGGCTCAAGTTGAAAATGAAGTTGATAGAAAAATTAAGTGTTTGAGGTCTAATAGAGGAGGAGAATTTAATTCGGAAGAGTTCAACAACTTTTGTGAGAGACATGGTATTAGAAAATAGTCATCTTCCCCTAGAACACTGCAACAGAATGGTGTAGTGGAAAGGATGAACCAAATAATTCAAGATGCAACCAAAATAGTGATCAACAGAGAAGTCTACTGGAGAGAAGCATTTCATACTATAGTCTACAATCCTAACGTAATTTTATATAAGAAAATACATGGAAATACATCTTATGAGCTATGACATGGTAGAAAGTCGACAGTGAAATATTTTAAGGTATTTGGAAGAAACTGCTACATCCGGAGAGATGAAGATAATCTTGGAAAATTTGACAATAGAGAAGATGAAGGCATATTCCTAGGATATTCAACAAAGAGGAAAGCATATCAGCGTTGTAATATAAGGCTAAACAAGATTGTTGAAAGTGAAAATGCGAAGGTTGATGAATACATTTCTAAAGAGTCTGACAAATTGGTAGGTTATGAGTCTGATGAATCGACCGACAGAAAAAGTGGAGAGAAGATCGAAGAAGGAGAAGAAGAAAAGAAAGATTAGGAAGCTTCAACTTCTACATCTAAGACATTGAGATATGTTTAGAAGAATCATTTAGTGGACCGTTTTTTCAGAGATACAAACAAAGGAATTATCACAAGAAGCAAAGCAGCTCAAGAACAAGTTTTGTTATGTTAACTTTTAGAGATTGAATTGAAAACAACAGAAGAAGCTTGCAATTATCAGAATTGGATGAAGGTAATGATAGAAGAGTTGGACACAATTGAGAATAATTCAACATGGGAACTAGTTAATAAAATGACATATAAGAATGTGATTGGAACAAAGTGGGTATTCTAGAACAAGCTCAATGAAGCTGGAAATGTTATGAGAAATAAAGAAATATTGGTTTGTAAAGGTTACACTTTGATTGAAGAGATTAATTTTGACAAGACATATGGCCTGGTTGCTCGGATGGAGGAAATTAGGATGCTTTTGGCTTTTGTAGCTTATAAGGATTTCAAGGTTTATCAGATGGATGTGAAATCAACATTTTTGATGTCCTTGGTGTTGGTGATCCAAAAGATGAACTCCTGAAACCTTTGGTACTCTGGAAGTTATGTTTCAACATGGGTTAATTGAGTTGATCTGTCAATCTAGATATTTTTGTCTATTAGATATGGTGTTGATTAATTGTATTCATGTGTATCTTGATTCCATTCTTATTTTCATTGTATTGGGCAATGATTTTTGGGTCTGGATTAAGTCTAGAATTTGAGGTTGTGTAGCAGCTTTGGTGTAGTGTAAGTCATGTTTCGGGTCCAAAATTTATAATGGATGTAACATTTTGATCTGACAATTGTTCTCCATTGTGGTATGGTCTACTTCTGATTCCTTCCCACCACAATAAGGTTTAGTGTTGACCTATTTTAGAACTCTCTCTTGGCCGATTTAGAAGATTATGTTTCCCTGAGACAATATATATATGTATATATATGTATATATATACATATATATGTATATATATACATATATATGTATATATATATACATAGATATACATATATATACATACATATATATATATGTATCTATACATGTATATATACATGTATACATGTATACATATATACATGTGTAAATGTATATATACATGTATAGATATATGTATACATGTATACATGTATATATACATGTATAGATACATATATATATATACATATATACATATATATATATACATGTATATATGTATACATGTATATATGTAGATATATATACATGTATATATATACATGTATATACATGTATATATATACATGTATATACATGTATATATATACATGTATATACATATATACATGTATATATATATACATATATACATGTATATATGTATTTATATAAAAGAAAGATCTAAATGAATTTATATAGAAAAAGTGTCGCATTTCTATTGAATGCGATATTGGAAAGGAAAGATCTGATTTTTGGCAATATGTGAGAGTGCATTGGTACTGAGCTACCAGAAGTAGTCTGGTGTTTCAGATTGAGATTCAATGGTGGATTCTTTCTTTTCATTTTTTGTTTCTTCAGTAGTCGACCTTTTTTCTGGGCAATGAGCCCTCTTGAAGTGAGTATTCTAACAATGAGAAACCCTTTGTAAAAATTACCTTAACTGGTGTCACCTAAACCAATATTTTATATTGAGAACTAACATTCTCTGTGATTTTTCACTTTCTGGGTTTTCCACATCATATCTAGTGTTCATTGTGTGATTTGTTGTATGTTTATGTTTTCATGCTATATCTATCTTAATTAATTCTATTGGTTACTCCAGATGTGCAAAAGGGTTACATGAAATTGATTTATGTTTTTCAACTAATTCAAGCCCCTCTCAGTTGCCTGGATATTTAACAATATTAACCACCTTGGTTAACTTGTTTTTGTCTATGTGGGTGATTATATTTTTCAACCTATCCTTTCTTCATTATTTGATATGTTTTAATGATGATAGTTAGGTATTTTTCCCCCTTGGTGCTCACTAGCTAACTATTTCCAGTTGGATTGTGGGTGATATTAGTACCCAGTTTCTTGGTTTTTAGATTTCCTTATTTCAAATAGCGCTTTTAAGGGCTTCAATTGAGACTATGTTGTTGGGTGGTCAATTGTGGGGTAGGCATTTCTTTGTTATTTTATGTGTGGGCTCCATCATGGCGGGGGACATACATCAATAGGAGTCCATTTCCTCTGATGACATTCATGGTGGGGTTTTTAGGGCTTTGATTATGACTGTTGTTGGGGTAGGCATTTCTTTTTTATTTTATATGTGGGATCCATAATAGGAGGAGAGACATCAATAGGAGCGCATTTCCTCTGACGAAATGCACATAAAAGAGAAAAATTTGTGGATTTTTACTTAATGTGGGGTTACACCCTTTTTAGAGAATCCTCATGGCTTTGATCCAAAGGTAACAAAGATTTTTGGTAGATAATGGATGCACTTTATTTTTTTGAAATGACAATAAAAGCTCAGATTTCACAAAGGAGTTGATTGTGGAGCTTATTGGGCTGCCTATGGAAGGAACAAACAATTTCAAGGGCAAAATCTTCTGAGTCCATGGTGAAAACCTTTCTAAAATATGGAGAGGGGTTGAATCTTGTCAACAATTCAAACATTTCTTACCAAGTAGACACCGTTAAACCCCTTTGGGTGGGTGTGGCTAAGGTCCTTATACAATATTTTACCTTGGATGGGTGGTTTACCAAAATCTATGGTGGTCATTTTTCTCGGCTTAAACACTTTAGAAATAAGTTCTTCGTTTGTTTCCATTCTATCTCTTATCATCCTTGGAAGACAATATTAAAGAACATAATAAGAAGCAAAGAAACCCTAATCTTCATGAGGGCTCGATCCTTCTAATTATGGAACAATTCAATGCCCTCCCATTTTCCTCTAAGTGAAAATATCAAGGTTATCCCCCTTTGCACTCGGTGAATAGGTGTCAAAGGAGGGTATGTAGATAAATATAGGGGAATGTGATGATGATTCAGAGGATGAGGACTAGCAAACAAAGGATGAAACTTCCTCAAAGTAAAACAAGAATAATGTGTCAGAGGAGAAGAAAAAGAGAATCTCATTAAATTCAGTATAAAAAGAAAGATTTGTTAAATTAAATAATTTTACATGCATGATTCTCCTAGATGACTTGATGAGGAGTTAGATGCTGAGGAGGTTGACAAGAACCAAAATTTGGAAGGGGAGAATTTTTTGGGCGAAAGGGAGAATGTGATGGGTGGAGGAGAAGGCTTCTTGGGAGTTCCCCTTCCCCTTGATCTTTTAATTATGCTAATCAAGAGAGAATTAATAATCCTCCCTTTCCTAGGGATCTTTAAAAATAGTCCCCTTTCCTTGGAAGTGACCCTGGGAATCTAGCTATTTTTTGGGTATTAATAGGGATGCCATAGTAGACTAGTTTAGGATTTCCTAAGAGCCTTTTTTAGAAATCAATCAAGTTAATATCAACATCCAATCCATTAAAAGAAAAGTGGTTATTTTGGAGCAAGGTGATGGTCGATATTCTTTTAGGGATCCTGTTGACAATGTGATCTCTTATGAGGAAAAAGACAAAATGCTCTCTATCTTAGAAAACATGACCAAATATGTTGCTCACTTGAAGACTATGAAGGTAGACTTGGGCTATTGAAGCCAAGATGAAGAGAATTAATTATAACCTCACTAATCTATTAGCATGAGCCTTAAAACCATTCACAGCAATGTAGAAGGGGATAAAACTTTTGTGAATCAGTGGTAGACTATGTAGGCTTTGAAGTTTGGGGGCAACATTTCAATTAATATCAACCTAGTCGAGAAGAGTAACTAGAATAAGGATGATAGTGTAGGTCCATCATCTCAAACCCATGGACATCTCAAGAACGCTAGGGAGCTAAAGCAAACATAGAATTGCAAGATCTGATGAACATTACCCAAAATATGGAACAAATGAAAGTTGAGTTTGCTAAAGCCCTGAAGAATTTGTGTTAGGTTTTATATTTTCTTTTGTTGGCCTACTATTTTAGGGTTCTGTATTCTAGGTAATTTTTGTGTTGTTGTTTGGCTATGTGTTTTCTATTTGCAGCTCTTTGTACTCAGGGTTTTCAGATCCCTTCAAAACCATTTTTTCCTTAATAATAAACCATACCCAATTTGAAATTCTCTTTAGTAAGTTGGCATGCATCAAGTAGGATTAGAGGAAGTTCATTTGTGTCAAGAAGAAGACCTATAGGTAGCCAATATGACATATAGAAACAAGGGTTGAAGAGGAAGAAGACAAAGAGGCTTTGAGCTCGATATTACAGACATAGTTAGAGGTTTAATATGGAAAATGGACACATTGGAGATGTCTCAGAGAAGAGGAGCCCATATAGAGGACGTCAATGAAAATGTCAAAGAGTATACTGTTGAAGGGGGAGATAATGTGAATCAACTCAGGCTTGATCAAAGAGAGGAGATATTCATCAAGGCCATCACCTGGATTAATTTGAAGCTACAATTTAATCCTTCAAATTTTGAAGGAGGTTTAAATGAAAAGGAATTGCTAGATTAAGGAATTTATTGAATGTATGAAGCCTCCATTGTACTTCGAAATCTTCTTCAAATGCTCTTAGATATTTATCATGTTTAAAAAAGAGAATGTAGAGGAGAGTATTTACTACCGTTGAGATGAAAATATCTTGTGTAGGAAACCAACCTTCGATACATCACTTAATTTTCACTCTCGTGAGCCAAGAAGATTGATATGGAAGAAAGGAAACAAACTAAACTATGTCTATAAACATAAAATACTACATAAGAAAGGAATATCAAATAGTCAAAATATTTTGATTATAGAAAAAGAAATCTCTATAAATGCATACTTTACCCATGAACTGGTGAAGCCTTAGCCTTGGATACCAATGTGCCAGAGGGACATCTACACATTGCGGTGTCATATGTAGAAACAAAAAATAGAAAAGCACCAAAAGTCACACCAAAAAGAATCTCATGCACTATGAAACTATTCATCACCAACACACACTCATATAGGGCAACATGTTGGGGTTGTATAGGGGTTTGCCTTATTCAAACCCCTGTTTCTATGTTTATACCTCCATAGACAACTAGATACATAGATTGGATAAAATAAAAGATTAGATTGTGCAATAGAAACAAACTCTTCTTAATGGAGGAAACCCACTATTATTTGAGATAAAATGTTAATTTGATTAATTCAAATAGATAATAAATACATTTAGAGACTAGTGACATGATGTTATATTGAAAAAAAATACATACAAGAGATAAGAGAGAAAGGAAAACATTACATAGGAAAGACCCCTCTCTTGAAATAATGGCACGATTGTAAGCAAGATAATAATTGTTTTTTATTTTCATGAGTGCAGATTTTGGTAGAGTTTTATTACTAGTGTGAGAGATAGATATCCGAGAGTGTGAATGTTGCAAAATGAAAGAGAAAGAAGAGTTTTTCTGCTCAAAATGAGTGGGAATAGCCATTTTGAATGTGCCCAAAAGAAGGGACATGCATCAAAAGAGGCTCGATGTAGAATATATCCAATTTAAATCTAAAATCATTTCGGGACGTTTGTGCGCTACATACATGTATGCTCACCACTCTCCCATTTGACCAAATCAATCCCACATTTGGATTAGGGGTTGCTAATGCTTCATCTTTAAAATCCATGATGCTGGAATGATAGTATCTTGATTATTATTTTTTATTATAAACACACCGAGCCTATTGCATAAGTGTCATTAATGCACTAGGTGTAGTTTACGACACTAAATTTTTCCCCCACTTTGTAGGACTACTCAACTCAAGGGAACAAGTGCACTAAACTAACTTAGAAATTTGTGTTCATAGAACTCATGCAGTGTATTAAATGCATTAATTACTTTAAAAAGGGATATTGTAGAGGCCACCAAGGTCAACAAGGAAAATACGAATGGTGACCCCAGTGCCCAACAAAAAAATATAGTGTTTGACATGAATATTCAAGTACCATAAAATCAAAAAAAAATTTAGCGCCAAAAATAAGGAAGCTCTTTGGCAAGAAGAATTATCAAGCTACATATTTTGTCACAATATTCATGTAAAAGGGTAATATATTGTAATAATGAAATAGGTATAATGATCAGATACTTATTCTTCAAAATGTTTTATGTTATCTTCTGTGATATACTCTTATTTGACCTACTATTAATACCACACTATATTTGTATTAGATATTTTAATTTCATGTAATTTTTCCTCTTCTTATTGCCTTTCTTCTACTTTTCCTTCTCCTTCTCATTGACCTTCTTCTTCTAATTTTACTTAGATTTTTGTCGTTCCTTTCCTTTTGTGTCTTGTTCCTCTTCTTGTTCTTGTCCCTCTTCACGGGTGATCCCACAATACTTCTTGAGTCCCCTCCCTTTTGTATGTTTAACCCTATTTGACCCATTACTTGTAATCAATCTAAGAAACATCTATGTGGGTATTAATTTATGATTTATAACTTATTGTAGTTATTTTTAATCCCCTCATATATTAAAAAATATCAAATTTCCATAAAATTTAAGTATGAGAGCTCTCTACTTGATTTCCTCGGTGTTTTCTATGTTTGCCAAATTCATATAGTTTCAAAGTTTCAGTTTATGTCACATCTTTCTCGTCAATCCTAACCTCCTAATACATCACCTTTAAAAAAAATTGAGTCTTTCAAGTTGGACCATTGGACATTCCCATCCCAAATACCATTTACCTGTTAAAATTGATATCCTAATCCCTTGTCCTCTGAACATTTTCTAAGTCTATTTCTTCAACCTTTAGACTTGGCCTTCCCTTCATACCTTCCTCAATCCTCTAAAATATTCAAAGGCCCTTTTAATAACTTTTAAAGTTGGACTTTTAAGATTCCCTCGGTCCCCATGCTTCCTTCTAGGAGTTTAACTTTCCTATATGCTTATCAACTTGTCAGGATTTCGTCCATCCACCTACTTTAAGGGATGTTTACCTCAATACTCTCAATATGCAAACACAAACAATGAAGAAGTGTCTCATGCATCAAGTTAAAATGTTTACAAAATATTTGACATGAAAGAGAGAAAAAAGCAAGTATTGGTTTTGGACAATATGAAGGTTTAAGAACCTTATAAATCCTCAACATGATTCTGTGAGGGGAAATGCTCTAAACTGAAGATGATGTGAATAGGTATTATCGATTTCATGTAGGCTTTGAAACACTTTGAATCACCATTTAAAATCAAATAAAGATGCATAGGCAAAAGAATTACAAGGTGTATGAGTTTTCAAACCATTCAAAAGTGTGGTCCATATTTCAAAAGCTCACTATTGTGCCAACAATATGACATGGTTCATAATAGGAAAAAAGATCTAACATATCAAGTAAGCGTAGCTAAAATAATTATTTTAATTATAGAAAGAGATATAATGAATAATAGCATGCTAAATATCTCTAATAAATGTCGCCTATCCTTTTGCAATGCTCGTGATTCCATTAGTGGTTGATAAGCCCCTACAATCACCAAATTTAATTTTGCAAGTGCCCCAAAGGTATATATTTTAGCCAAAATGACGTATATTTAAGAAGTAAAAATGAATGAAATGGGTTTTTTTTCCCTAATTATTTTTGTGGTTACTATCATAGATCATGATAAACTTAAGACAATATCTAGATTCTATTTGCAATATATTTTCTAGGTTTCCTCACTTCATTTCATGCTAGACCTATAGGAGTGATGAATGAAATTACTAAAACGTTTTTCACAATTTTTTGAATGTGACTGTTAAATAATAGTTAATTGTGAGTGGGACATCACAATTTTCCTTGAATATTTAACAATTTCCTAGTACCAAGTCTCCCAAGAGTTGCTAAACGCTAATAAATGATAGATCTAATGATACATCTATATGAACTAGTAGTTCATTTAAATAATTGGTCACTAAACCAATTCTAAGGTATAGTAATTTTTTTTAGTGTTATAGAGAATTGAACATATAAATTGTAAATGAATGGATGCACTTTATATTAGTATAGTAAAGATTTAATAATGCACATTTTTGTAGTTGTATATCTCCATTATTTTATGTCAAGACTCATAGAAGTATTATAATTGCATTTTTAATCATCTGCTCTAGCCACATGTATTGATACAAAAGAAACACTGGTTGTGTGACAACATATAATACACTAGAATCTTTTTCAATTATCATTTTTTATTTATTAAATCCCTATCTCACTAGAACATGAGATGGGTTAGGATAAGGGCTTTCAATGTATATTATGATTAACATTGATCACAACTAGATCGAATAATATGTGAAAAATGAGGAGAATGAAATCGATTGCAAACCAATTTATTTAGCCACTTGGCCCTGATTCTGACTTGTTACTCACAAAACAAGACCTCATGGCACACCCACAAACATGAACATTGAACATTATAGTAAATTTAATTTGTGACATATAAACACTAATTACATGTGTATTCAAATTACTAACATAGAAGGTAGCCTAGGAATCATAACTTTGGGTGAGGAGGTTAGACTGAATGTCGCAGGCATGGGAGAAACACAAGGGAAATCTATATGCGAAAACAAACACTCTCAAATCACTTATTAACATAACTATGGTTTTCCAATGAAGGGACCACACATGCACAAATATAGGACCTAATTCAAATGAATGAGGATTAGACCAACCTCCAAAACGGGGCTCAGTAATTTCCATTGGGAAATTAGGGTGTGGTGTGTGATTAACAATGAGCTAAAAATATATATAGGAGCTATATCGTCACATCCATGAGCAAGATCGGATGCTTGAAGTTGATTGGCATCATGTAGATATGACAATCATAAATGAAGATTGAGAAAACATCAGAGTGTTTTTAGGAGTGGTCTCGTTTGATTTATGTTTACTGAAATTCTAATCATGCAATCATTTCATGTGATCCTAGAAGCTAAAAGGAGTTAAAGTTTCGTAGTCCCGCATGGGTAAACGATGCTGCTTCGAAGACCGGGAGTGGAGGCTTAGACCAGTCTGGAACGAACGGATGTGAACCCAGTAACTCAAAAATTCCCAATAACAAAAATATGAGCAGTGGTTGGTATACCAAAATAGGTTTACATTTCATGGATTTTAATGACAATGGAAAAGATGGTGTATTCATCGGGCGAATCGTTTACTTGGTTGCCACTCCGGATAGAAAGCCCCACCTTATCTCCATAACAAACAAAAACGACGAAGAGTACATGTGAATCATTAAAAGTCAAGAAAATGAAATAGATTAATACAGTTGCTAACAATACTTGTTCATGTCGATTTATACTCGTGTTAAAATATCAGTATTGCCTACCAACCTACCCAACAACAGCTGATTTAATTCGTGTATCTATATATACAAACACAAAGAAACAGATTTTCACATCTCAGTTCAGAAACAATTTGGCATTTTAGCCTGTTTAAGTTGTGATCAGACTCTGAAAGAGGAAGTATTGTACGATTCTAGCAATGCAGACATTTTATGGCCGCCTCGTGCTGCCACTTTTGGCATTGTGGTTCACTATTCAATTTGTTTCAGCGAAACATGCTGTGATCACACGGCGCTACAATTTCACTGTGGGTTATATAATTCTATGGAATGAGTTGAATGTTTTATTGTTTAGGAAAGTATTAAATTTTTACAGATAGCCGTGATTGATTCTTTGTTCTAAATATCCACAGATCCAAATGACGAATGTGACTCGTCTTTGCACCACGAAAGCTCTCTTGACTGTCAACGGGCAATATCCGGGGCCTCCAGTAGTTGCTCGAGAAGGAGATCGCGTGGTTATCAAAGTAACAAATAATGTTAAAAACAATATTAGCATACATTGGTATCTCTTCTGCTCCCGCTACTCAGTTATTTACTTAATAAAAATAATATTATATGCTGATGTCCCTTTAGTGGGTGCACCTAATGAATTCCTATGAATCGCTCAGGCATGGAATTCGGCAGCTTAGATCTGGATGGGCGGATGGTCCTGCTTATGTCACTCAGTGTCCAATTCAAACCGGGCAAAGTTATGTGTACAAGTTTATTGTCAAAAGGCAGAGAGGAACACTGTGGTGGCATGCCCACATCTCATGGTTGCGAGCAAGCATACATGGGCCCATTATCATCTATCCCAAGAAGAATGCTTCTTACCCATTCCCTCGCCCACACCAGGAAGTGCCTATTGTTTTCGGTATGCCCTTCAGTACTCGTTGATAATGTGTTGCCATTGTACGTACATAGTCCTAAATTTACAATGAAAATACTGCTGTTGATAATGTGTTGCAAATTGCAGGGGAGTGGTGGAATGCAGACACTGAGACTGTTATCAATCAAGCAATGCAAAGTGGTGCGCAAGCTAATGTGTCAGATGCATATACCATCAACGGGCTCCCTGGACTTATGTATAACTGCTCTACCAACGGTGAGGGCGGGGTATTAAAATGGATGAAACATAACTAGACTGGTCGCTATTGTTCATTTGTTTAAATGTAAATGTAACAAAGGTTTCCTGTGTTGTGTAATGCAGATACATTCAGGCTCAAAGTGAACCCTGGGAAAACTTACCTACTGCGTATAGTTAATGCTGCACTCAATAGTGACCTGTTTTTCGCAATAGCCAACCACACATTGACTGTGGTAGAAGCGGATGCTGTGTATGTCAAGCCTTTTCAAACCAATGTTATTCTCATCACTCCCGGTCAGACTACCAACGTCCTCTTGACAGCTATGTCTCAGCCACCCAATGCCACATTCCTCATGTTAGCAGGCCCATTCGCTACGGGAACAGCAGCTTTTGATAACTCAACCAGTGCTGGAATTTTAGAGTATGTAACTTCCAATGCGACAGCAGTTAATTCATCCTCATCCTCTCTTCCTATGATGAAACCGACGCTTCCAGCCCCCAACGATACCTCCTTTGCCGCCAATTTTAGCCAAAAGATGAGAAGCTTGGGCAATCCGAAATTTCCTGCAGCAGCTGTCCCTCAGAAGATGGATAAACAGTTCCTATTCACAGTCGGGTTGGGGCTAAATCCGTGTCCCCAAGGACAGACATGTCAAGGCCCCAACGGTACCAAATTTGCAGCCTCCATTAACAACATATCCTTCATTCTTCCCACCACCGCTCTTCTTCAAGCATACTACTTTAATCAGTCCAATGGAGTTTACAATACCACTTTCCCTGACAATCCGCCATTTCCTTTCAACTACACCGGCACGCCGCCTAACAACACACAGACCCTCAACGACACCAGAGTCGAAGTGCTTCCCTTTAACACTAGCGTACAGCTAGTTCTGCAGGACACCAGCATTGCGACCTTCGAGAGCCATCCTCTGCATCTGCACGGCTTCAACTTCTTCATAGTGGGTCAGGGTATGGGAAACTACAATGCAAGCACTGACCCATCTAACTTTAATCTGGTGGATCCTCCGGAGAGAAACACAGTTGGAGTTCCCAGTGGAGGTTGGGTGGCTCTCAGATTCCTAGCTGATAATCCAGGTATTAATATCATTACGTAATGTTAGCTTCAATCGCTCATCTGGTTCAAAGATTTGTGCTTCTTTCGTATAAACATATATCCGATTGTATGTATGTTTTTTGCAGGAGTGTGGTTCATGCATTGTCATCTCGAGCTGCATACCAGCTGGGGATTGAAGATGGCGTGGGTTGTTTTAAATGGAAATGGTGGCAGATCTCAATCTCTTCTTCCTCCTCCCAAAGATCTTCCCCCCTGTTGATCATTCATCCTTCAATTAGACTATTCAATTTGTGCTTCCTAAAATCTGACTGCATCCAATCGTGTGCTGGTCCAAAGTAGTTTGCAAACGATCGATAAAGAGAAACATATCAGTATATTTGTGTATCAATAAGTATGCTTTGGAATATATCAGTGATGAGACCTTGGTTGAATTACTATGACAGAGACATCTCCACATGGACCTTTCAAAAGTGAAAGTGCGAAGGTAGAATTAAAATTACAAGTTTTGCAGAGAATTTCTAACAGTAAGATTCACATTTCCTTATAATATACTTATTTATTGTTGTTTTATATGGTTGAGATTTTCAGCAGTATATTTCTTCATTCGAATACTTAATTGAAAATAATGTTGTTCTGTGACAGATAATTTAATCTTATATATTATCTTCATTTTTCAACATCTAAATAGTCAATTAATAAATAAGAAAAAATGTATAATGAATCATTAGAAAAATTACAATTTTGTTATTGACAATTTAGTCTATTTTGAAATATAGTAAGATTTATAAGAAACTTTTAAAAACACATTGATATCTATCGTTTGTAACCTTTTTCTCATGATTTCTGTCAGATTGTTATCTGATACTACCTCATTTTGTACTAGGACTAGCACTTTTCTGAATTAGTTTTTAAGTGCATTATAAAAAGTTAAATTTAATTAAATAATTGGATTAAGGCATACTTATAGATATGTAAATGAAAGATCTGTCTTTGTTTTATTTAATCTCAATTATAATACCACTTCTCCTCCTTCTATGCATAGAATCTATCTAGATTTGCATCAACATATTTGATGTGATTAATGATGACTCATATCTTCAATACTAAATATGAAATATATGGAAATTATTCAATTCATTGTGAAAAAATATATTTTCTCAATAATCTCTCTATATTTGAACATTTATTCATTCCCTTAATTAGAGCTTCTATCAAACGGAGGGGGTGGGGGCTTTGTGGTGTAGAGCTCCGAGATGGGCATTCATTATGTCGAATCTCTTCTAGATAAAAACTACATTCTTGGAATTTAGTTTCTCCCCCCCACACATGCACATAATTGCACTTGCTTGTATTGATATGCTACATGCATATGATTTAATTTGTTTTTATAATTTAACTCAATTCCTATATAATTTGAATTGTAATCTTATAAGTACCATTGAAACTTTAATATGTTTTCAGTATATGATACATAATGCACGTGTGACATATAAATGATTTAACAAGAATATAACACAAATATAGCTAGCTACAACATATAATTGATGTATATCATTGTTAAGGTGTATACCTATTGATATCAATTGATATTCATATGGTTTTCATTTATCACATAAAACTTTATAGACATTTTTATTGTCAGTGCACATACCACTATTACAGCCGCGTCAATTGATATTGACTTATTTCATGGAATCGATGATGACTTACATCTTCAGTATTGAATATTTAATGTATGGGAATTATTCAGTTCTTGGAAGGAAATTCTTTTTTCCTTTCACTTTGAGAAAATGTGGCTCAAGCAACCTAACCTGTTCTATAGAATTACAAAATGATGGAATGTCAGGACTAACAATACGACTATGTTTTGAGTTTCTAAAAAAATGAGATTGGTCAAAGCTAAGGTTATTCTTTTGAATGATACTTGTTTTGTTCATATCTTTTCTGAGAAGAAAATCATTTAAAGGGATCTCAAGGTTGTGTAAGATTCCATTCAAAAAAGATGGTTAAAGTTGCAGTATCCTAGACTAGAAAAATTCCTTGCTGGCTTGTCTCCATAACCTCATTTCAAAGGAGGAAGAATTATGCTAACAAATATAGAGAGATCTCTATAGTTGCGATGCGAGGATAAGAATAGTATATTTTTTCATCTTTCCACTCTTAAAACTAAGGCTTCTAATTGGATCTCGTCCACCAATGAGAACTGTGCGCTATTGGATTTGGAAAAGCACATTAATGTGGCAGTTGCTAGTTTTTTCTCCAATCGCCTCTTTGAGGAAGGATTGCCTCTGAGTGGTGATGTGGAGAATTTTTTTGGATGTTATACCTAATGTTATTAAAGATGATACTAATAGAATTCTCAATTCCATCCCCTTTGATGATAAAATTAAAAATATGGTGTTCTCTTTTGAATATAAAAAGGCTTGGGTCCAGATGCTTTTCCTTTTTTCTACTTCCAATGTTTCTGGGAGATTGTGGAAAAAGATATTTATGATCCAGCTAAGGAATTTTTTGGTTGTAGAAGGATTCTCAAGGAACTCAATGCCGATTTAATTGTTCTTGTCCCTAGTTTCATGGGGGCTAATTATTTTGATACTTTCAGATAGACTAGTCTCTACAACTCTATTTATAAAATATTTTTCAAAATTATGGCTTTAAGATTGTAGCTGGTCCTCTCGCTGATTATTTCTCCTAAGAAAAATGGTTTTTTTTCATAGGAGGAAAATTATTGATTCTATTGCAATTTTTTACGAGAACAGTCACTCATTGAGATGCAAAACGAGAGTAGGGATTCTCTTCAAGCTTGATCTTATGAAGGCTTATGACCATGTGAGTTGGGGTTTTCTTATTAAAGTTCTTAAAGATTTTGGTTTTAGAGATATTTTTTTGGAGATTTCTTGGCAATTTGTTTCGCTTCCTACCTTTTAGGTGGTGATTAATTACTCCCCCTCTAGTTTATTCAAGAGTTATAAGGGTATCGAATAGGGGGATCTAATTTCCTCTTTTCTCTTTATTATTATGGTTGAAGCCTTGAGCTGTTTCATTTTTAAAGTTGTAGTTGTTGGTTTGCTAAGAGGTTTATCCCCCTCCTCTTCTAATCTGGTTTGTTCACAACAACAAAGGGATGCTGTAGACAGATACAACAAAGCTCAACAACAGAAAAGCCACAAACATCTGAGAAGGTTTGTACATTACTTCTCTTGTGGCACAAGAGGCTACAAGACACAGGGCACCCAAAATGAAACAATCATGAGCCAAACACAAAAGAGCGACAATGCAAACAAGGCCGGCCAAATCAACAGATCTAAACCACCTTATAGATCTGAGAAATCGAAAATGAGGGTTTAACTAGCACCCCAACCCACACATTTGGGTTTTACCAGGCTCCCTTAACCTATAGCAGAGTCTCCAGATCACTAACAGCAAAACCTAAGCCTAATCGAAAACACAAACTAGCCAAATTGGGCCATTGAAAACTACCAGCATCCAGCCTATCCATTAAAAAAGAAAAATACCAAGGGTTTTTCTAGGCTCCCTCAACCTTGAGGATGGGTTTTAAGAGGCTCCAAGAACCAGACACGGTACTACTAGCATCCATCCAGCCCTTGAACGAATGAAAAACAATAGGTTTTTCCTAGGCTCCCTCAACCTTAAAAATGGGTTTTACACAGATCCCACAACCAGACAAGACCCAGATCATAGTAAAACAACCAGAAAAAAACTATGGGAAATAGGGTTTTTAAAAGGCACTCTAAAGCTTTTAAAGGAAAGACCAAGAGGGTTTTTACAGGCTCCCTCAACCCGTAAAGCAACTTGTGAAGATGGGTTAAGAAAGGAAACCCAAACCCAACTATGACGGTCACCATGGAAGGATTGGCAGACACCCAAAACCAGCAACACGAGCATCATTAGGATTCAAAAAGCTCCCTCACCCCTTCTCTCCACCTCAATAGGAGAAAGAGCCACCTCTATAGGCAAGAGTGGAAAGAAAGCCAACCATCCACAAAGTCCATTTGCAGCCCGCAGAAGTTGAAGCACTCCCTCATACCTTGTCTCCACCTCAAAAGGAGAGAGAGCTACCTCAATCAGACACCGAGGAGAGCAGACCCACTGCCTAAGCAATCCTTGTAGCACCCAACATACAAGAAGCCCCTCCACCTCAGTAGGAGGGCAACCCAAAGACAACAGAGAACCGATAAAATAGGGGAGAGCAGAAGAGACTCACAACAAGGATGAGACAAGGAAATAAACAAGGGTCTACTCACACCGAAAAGAAAAAAAAACTCCCACCAAAATGATTGCACAAAGCCAAGCTCTCGCAAGTCCTTGGATCGAACACCCAACTACAGGTGAGGGTTCTCAATGTGATCCAAGGAAAGAAAGTGAGAGAAAGAATAGGGAGGGAGAATAGAAACAACCACCAGCGCTGTCAAAAACAATAATAACAACCTCCCATCTTGGCTCATCACAGACCAAGCCCACCCTTACCATCACACACGATAGAGCAGTAAACCTTGGAGCAAAAAAGTAGACATGAGAGAATCGGTAGCTCCCACAAGCTTGAGAATGGGTTTTAAGAGGATCCCACAACTTGATAGCGTACTACTAGCATCCAGCCAACCCCTGAATGAAAGAAAAACAATATGTTTTTTCCAGGCTCCCTCAACCTTAAAAATGGGTTTTACACGGATCCAACAACCAGACAGGAACCAGATCACAATAAAACAACCTGAAAACAACAATCTGGGAAACAGGGTTTTTAAAAGCCACCCTAAACATTTTAAAGGAAAGAACAAGAGGGTTTTTATAGGCTCCCTCAACCCACAAAGCAACTTATGAAGCTGGGTTAATAAAGGAAACCCAAACCCAACTGTGACGGTCACCATGGAAGGATTGACAGGCACCCACAACTAGCAACACGGGCATCAATAGGATTCAAAAAGCTCCCTCACCCCTTCTCTCCACCTCAATAGGAGAAAGAGCCACCTCTATAGGCAAGAGTGGAAATCAAGCCAACCATACACAAAGTCCATTCGCAGTTCGCAGAAGCTGAACCACTCCCTGATACCTTGTCTCCACCTCAAAAGGAGAAAGAGGCACCTCAATAGGACACTGAGGAGAGAAGACCCACTACTTAAGCAATCCTTGCACAACCCAACACACAAGCAGCCCCTCCACCTCAATAGTAGGGCAACCCAAAGCCAACGGAGAACCAAGAAAAGAGGGAAGAGTAGAAGAGACTCACAACCAGGATGAGACAAGGAAATAAACAAGGGTCTGGTCACACCCAAAAGAAAAAAAACTCCCACCAAAATGACTGCACAAAGCCAAGCTCTAGCAATTTCCTGGATCGAACACCCAACTACCGGTGAGGGTTCTCAATGAGATCCAAGGAAAGAAAGGGAGAAAAAGAACAGGGAGGGAGAATAGAAACAACTACTAGCGCTGTTCAAAAAAATAATAACAACTTCCCATCCTGGTTCATCACAGACCAAGCCCACACTTACCATCACGCACGATAGAGTAGCAAACCTGGGAGCAAAAAAAAAGACATGAGAGAATCTACAACTCCCACAACATCCTCCCAACACCACCCAAAGGCCACCACCACTCCAGATCCATAGGAAAGAATTGCAACTACCGCCATAGGGCACAAAGAAGGTGAAAAAACACGCAGACCCGCTATGTTAAGGAGAAACCAGTCCATGCCCATCATAACACCTGCCTAGCCAAAAACAAAATGAACCACCCAAAACAACGACCCATTTGGCATAGCAAGCCCTGCGACCAACCACTCCTTGCTGCCTTCATCGTCATAAGAGTTAGTGTCCTCGTCCTCCCCTACAGATGCCCTACCGCCCCCACAATCACTTCTCCCACCTTCGCTTATTTCAAAGTTTATTTCATATGCCCTCCACATTAATAATTTGTTGATAATACTTTGATTTTGAGATACTCTTGAATTAGAGAAGTAAGATCTTTGAAGCCTATATTGTTAGGTATGAATCTAACTCGAGTCAAAAAGTTAGTTTTGAGAAGAGCTCTTTATTCTTATTTAACACTCCTATTCTTAGACAGAGAAGAATTGTTGATATTTTGGGTTGTAAAATTGAGGATCTTCCTACAACTTATCTTGGTCTCCCGCTTCATAGTACTGTGATTCATAATTTATTTTGGAATGGGTTGATTGATAGATTCAATTCAGAACTTGTTAGATGGAAAGTTATGCATCTTAGTCAAGCGAGTAAAGTTCAAATGATCAAGGATTTGATTTAGAATATTTTGGTGTATGCTATGAACCTTTTTAAAACTCCCTCAATTTTTTATGAAAGAATTGAAAATATTTAGAAATGCTTTCTCTTGTTTGTCACAGAAGATAGTAAATGTATTCATTTGGCTTCTTGGACCAAGTTTGCTTGCCTTATAAATCTAGTGGTTTGAGTATCAAAAAGCTTGAGGATTTCAATGTTGCTTTGTCAGCTAAGTAATTACAAAGACTTTTCTTTGGAGATTTGGATTGGTGTAAGATTATAGCTGTAAATATGCCCAGGCCATGCTTGGTTTGGGGCAACTCTTGGAGGCTCTTTCTCACCCTACTAAGATGGTGCTTTGGAATAATTTGATCAAGGCCATATGTATTCTCTCTGAGGGTATTAGATGGATTCTAGGGAATGGATGGAGCATTGAATTTTTATATGATTGGTGGATTGGAGATTCCCCTATTTTCGAGGTCCCTTCCTTTAGACCAATTAGGGAGGCTTTCTTGGCCCAATTTGGTGATAAGATGGTGCATTACTTTACTAATGATAGTTGAAGGAACCTTAGTGATTGATCGAGGTCTAGGTGAGCTCCAATTTTTTGAGCTTCTAGCATATTCCTTTCATGGCTTCTTTTCTAGATCATATTATTTGGGGGCCTCCACCCTTTGGATTTTTTTTTTCCACCTTAGCCTTTTCCCTTCCCTATCATCCTAAGTTGACCTTTTCTCTATGGGATTTTCAATCTGGAATTGTAAGTTGATTCTTAAGATTAACATCTTTTTCTGGTTCTTGATTCAAACTAAGATTCTTACTTTGGATAACCTTTGTAAGCATGGTATTTTTCCTGTTAATAAATGCCTTCTTTGTTATTTGCATAAATAGAGAGTGTCAATTATCATTTTATGGAGTGTTGTTTTACCAGATAATTTTGGTCTCTTATCTTGGCCACCTAGAATTTTAATTGGGTCTTCCTTTCCTCTATCGGGGAGATGTGGTCTCACTGGTCCCCTCCTTCTCTTAATCTATCTTTGAATTTACTTTGGTCTTTGATTATGCCTCATGTGTCTATGTAGATCTGAAAACAAGAGAAACAACTGTGTCTTTAGGGATGTACTTCTCCCTTTTAAGGTGGTGTTTTAGAGGATTCGTACAGTTGTAAAGGATAATTTCTAGATTGTACTTAAGGATGTTAATCTTGGCTTGCCTCCTATATATATTAATGCTTCAGATCAGTAGTCTCCTATTAATTGGGGTTCAAATTTTGATATTTCTAGAACTTTGGGAAATGTTAAAACCTCTAGAACTAATGTTAAATGGTCTACTCCATTTTTTGATTCGGTGAAGGTTAATTTTGATGGGGCAGCTAAGGGAAATCCTGGGCCAACTAGTTGTGGGGTGTGCTGAGTGATGATTATGGTAGGCTCCTTTTGCAAATGGCACTCCCTTTGGGAATCAAGTCCAACCACCTGGCTGAAGCCTCATCTATTTTTAATTCCTTCAAGTTAGCTCTTGATCTTGGTTCTTGGAAGGTTTAGATTGAGGATGATTCACTCAACATAATTAATTGTTTAAACTTATTACATACTTCAAGTTGTTCCATTAAATATTTGGTGAAGGTTGTGTTAAACATTATCAAGGATTTTGATAGTTTGTATATTTATGATATTTTTAGGGAAGGTAATTCTCTTGCGGATGCTTTTGAAAATATTGGTGCATTCCGAAGACAAGGATTTTATTGGAATGGGATTGACCCTCTTCCCCCTAACATTGAGGACAATATGAAACTTGATATTCGTTGCAAATGTGATGATGATGATTATCACTGGTTGTCATTTCAATGTCAACATAATGGTTGTCATTGATGTCCTTGGTGTTGGTGATCCAGTTGATGTGTTCTTGGAACGTTTGGTGCTATAAAAGTTGTGTTTTAGCATGGGTTAATTGAGTTGATGGCAATCTGGATAGTTTTATCTATTGGATATGGTGTTGATTGATTGTATTCATGTGTATCTTGATTCCATTCTTTTTTTTTACTGGGCAATGATTTTTGGAGATAGATTAAGTCCAGAATTCGAGGTTTGGTGTAGCGTATGAGCCATGATTTGGTTCTGGAATTTGTAATGGATGTAACATGTTGATATGATCATTATTGTTCATTGTGGTATCATCTAATTCTCATTCCTTCCCACCATAAGAATGTTTAGTGTTGACCTATTTTAGATCTCACTCTTGGCCAACTAAGAAGATTATGTTTCTTGGAGATAATATATATATATATATATATATATATATATATATATATATATATATATGAGGAAGATTTAAATGAATTTATATAAAAAAATATGGTATTATTATTGAAGATATGCGAGATTGAAAAGGAAAGATCTGATAGTTGGAAATGGGTGAGAGTGCATTGGTATTGAGGTATCAGAAGCAGTCCAGTCTTGCAGATTGAGATTCAGTGGTGGATTCTTTCTTTTCTAAATTATTCCTTTATTTCTTCGATAGTGAGCCTTTTTTTGGGTAGTGTTCTCTCTCATAGTGAGGATCCTAGCAGTGAGCCACCCTTTGTAAAAATCACCTTAACCCATGTCACCTTAACCGGTGTTTTATATTGAGAACTAACATTCTCTATGGTTTTTCCCTTCTTGGGTTTTCCACGTTATATCTGGTGTTCATTGTGTGATCTATTGTATGTTTATATGTTCATGCTATATTTTTCTTAAATAATTTTATTGGTCACTATAGATATGCAAAAGGGTTAGAAGAAATTGATTTAATTTTTTCATCTAATTCATTCCCCCTATCAGTTGCTCGGATATTCAACAATTGGTTTCAGAGATTTGGTTACTTGGAGAAGAGCTTATCTGCTTGAGGTAGATCTTGATCCAATGGCACATAAATTGACTATTCCTATTTTTGAAGGATCCGAATATAGTTTTTGGAAATTAAAGATTAGAGGCTACTTGATCTCTTTGGGATACAACACTTGGAAAGCAGTGGAAACTTAGTATATTCAATCGGAAAATGGTCTTAGTACTCTAGATAAGGTTCAAGCTTATGAAGTGAATGAAAAGGCACGGTATGCTATGTTTAGTGCTTTATCAAAGATTGAATTGACAATGATTATTTCATTGAATACTACTCATGAGGTTTGGAAAAAGTTGAGAGATATCTATGAAGGAAGTGACAGAGTTAAATTATCAAAGAAGATAAAAACTAATCACAGATATGAGAACTTGAAAATGGAAGAAGGAGAAGATATAACAACCGATTTTTATAAGGTTGATAGTGTGGTAAATGAAATCAGAGAACTTGGTGTCAGCTTGTTGGATGAATACATAATTGAGAAGATTCTAATGTCCCTACCAGAAAGCTACAATGATAAGATCTTGACTAATGAAGAAACCTATGATCGGAAGAAATTTACAAGAGTGAAGCCTTATGGTACTCTATTAGGATTTGAGAGAGGTAAGCTTGGAAAACACAAAGCTAAGATCGAGTCTACCTTCAAAGCATCTAACGAAGATCCAGAAGATGAAATTTTAGATGAGACGAAAGCAAGCTTTGTGAGAAAACTGAAGAGAGACACCGACAAATACAAAGGTATGTTACCTTTTAAATGCTTTAGATGTGAAAAGATTGGTCACATTGCCACTAGATGTTCGGGAAAAGGTTCAAGAAAAAGGTCTAGAGAAGGTAAAGGAAAATTTAATAAGAGAGCCTATTATGTCAAAGATGATGTTGGTATTTTAGATGATGATTTAAATTATGAAGATGGTGATTGCTTGTTTTGGTAAAAAGAGATGTAACAAAGATTGATATTCCTAAGGTGGTTGCTACTGTTGTACATGTTAGAAGAGATAGAAATGAATGATTGATTTATAGTGGATGCTGAAATCATATGACTCATGACTAAAGTAAGTTTGTGAAACTTGAAAAGTACGATGGTAGTTTTGTTAGGTTCAGAGATGATCAAACAACACAAATTGTGGGATTGGTTCTATTTCTTTTGATGGAAAGAACAATACTGATAATGTTTACTATGTTAATGGTTTTCATCTTAATATTTTGAGTGTTGGACAAATGTGTGAAAATGGTTACAACGTTGTTTTTCAAGATGATGGTTGTGAGATCTAGAAAGAATCTGAAATTGTTATTGTAGCAGGGAAAAAGATTGGTGGAACATGTATTTCTTGGAAGGAGATGCAAACAATTGTTTGTTATCTTAGATCAATGATATCTGACTCTGGCACCAAAGGACATGTCATATCAATTTTGACAACTTGGTGAAGATTAGCTCATCAAGTGTAGTGAGAGATTTACCGAGTTCGACCAAACCAACAAAATTTGTAGAGAATGTAAACTTTGAAGTAGATGAAAGGAAAATACAAAATAATTTAGAGCACTTGTCCACTAGGTTGTTGAATTTAGTGCACACAAAACTATGCGGTCCGACCAAAACAAGAAGTATACAAGGTGAGAAGCATTTCATGTTGTTGATTGATGATTATTCTAGAATTTCATGGTTTGCATTTTTGAGAGAGAAGCTAGAAGCATTAGAGAAATTCAAGATATTTAAGGCTCAAGTTGAAAATGAAGTTGATAGAAAAATTAAGTGTTTGAGGTCTAATAGAGGAGGAGAATTTAATTCGGAAGAGTTCAACAACTTTTGTGAGAGACATGGTATTAGAAAATAGTCATCTTCCCCTAGAACACTGCAACAGAATGGTGTAGTGGAAAGGATGAACCAAATAATTCAAGATGCAACCAAAATAGTGATCAACAGAGAAGTCTACTGGAGAGAAGCATTTCATACTATAGTCTACAATCCTAACGTAATTTTATATAAGAAAATACATGGAAATACATCTTATGAGCTATGACATGGTAGAAAGTCGACAGTGAAATATTTTAAGGTATTTGGAAGAAACTGCTACATCCGGAGAGATGAAGATAATCTTGGAAAATTTGACAATAGAGAAGATGAAGGCATATTCCTAGGATATTCAACAAAGAGGAAAGCATATCAGCATTGTAATATAAGGCTAAACAAGATTGTTGAAAGTGAAAATGCGAAGGTTGATGAATACATTTCTAAAGAGTCTGACAAATTGGTAGGTTATGAGTCTGATGAATTGACCGACAGAAAAAGTGGAGAGAAGATCGAAGAAGGAGAAGAAGAAAAGAAAGATTAGGAAGCTTCAACTTCTACATCTAAGACATTGAGATATGTTTAGAAGAATCATTTAGTGGACTGTTTTTTCAGAGATACAAACAAAGGAATTATCACAAGAAGCAAAGCAGCTCAAGAACAAGTTTTGTTATGTTAACTTTTAGAGATTGAATTGAAAACAACAGAAGAAGCTTGCAATTATCAGAATTGGATGAAGGTAATGATAGAAGAGTTGGACACAATTGAGAATAATTCAACATGGGAACTAGTTAATAAAATGACATATAAGAATGTGATTGGAACAAAGTGGGTATTCTAGAACAAGCTCAATGAAGCTGGAAATGTTATGAGAAATAAAGAAATATTGGTTTGTAAAGGTTACACTTTGATTGAAGAGATTAATTTTGACGAGACATATGGCCTGGTTGCTCGGATGGAGGAAATTAGGATGCTTTTGGCTTTTGTAGCTTATAAGGATTTCAAGGTTTATCAGATGGATGTGAAATCAACATTTTTGATGTCCTTGGTGTTGGTGATCCAAAAGATGAACTCCTGAAACCTTTGGTACTCTGGAAGTTATGTTTCAACATGGGTTAATTGAGTTGATCTGTCAATCTAGATATTTTTGTCTATTAGATATGGTGTTGATTAATTGTATTCATGTGTATCTTGATTCCATTCTTATTTTCATTGTATTGGGCAATGATTTTTGGGTCTGGATTAAGTCTAGAATTTGAGGTTGTGTAGTAGCTTTGGTGTAGTGTAAGTCATGTTTCGGGTCCAAAATTTATAATGGATGTAACATTTTGATCTGACAATTGTTCTCCATTGTGGTATGGTCTACTTCTGATTCCTTCCCACCACAATAAGGTTTAGTGTTGACCTATTTTAGAACTCTCTCTTGGCCGATTTAGAAGATTATGTTTCCCTGAGACAATATATATATGTATATATATGTATATATATACATATATATGTATATATATACATATATATGTATATATATATACATAGATATACATATATATACATACATATATATATATGTATCTATACATGTATACATATATACATGTGTAAATGTATATATACATGTATAGATATATGTATACATGTATACATGTATATATACATGTATAGATACATATATATATATACATATATACATATATATATACATGTATATATGTATACATGTATATATGTAGATATATATACATGTATATATATACATGTATATACATGTATATATATACATGTATATACATGTATATATATACATGTATATACATGTATATATATACATGTATATACATATATACATGTATATATATATACATATATACATGTATATATGTATTTATATAAAAGAAAGATCTAAATGAATTTATATAGAAAAAGTGTCGCATTTCTATTGAATGCGATATTGGAAAGGAAAGATCTGATTTTTGGCAATATGTGAGAGTGCATTGGTACTGAGCTACCAGAAGTAGTCTGGTGTTTCAGATTGAGATTCAATGGTGGATTCTTTCTTTTCATTTTTTGTTTCTTCAGTAGTCGACCTTTTTTCTGGGCAATGAGCCCTCTTGAAGTGAGTATTCTAACAATGAGAAACCCTTTGTAAAAATTACCTTAACTGGTGTCACCTAAACCAATATTTTATATTGAGAACTAACATTCTCTGTGATTTTTCGCTTTCTGGGTTTTCCACATCATATCTAGTGTTCATTGTGTGATTTGTTGTATGTTTATGTTTTCATGCTATATCTATCTTAATTAATTCTATTGGTTACTCCAGATGTGCAAAAGGGTTACATGAAATTGATTTATGTTTTTCAACTAATTCAAGCCCCTCTCAGTTGCCTGGATATTTAACAATATTAACCACCTTGGTTAACTTGTTTTTGTCTATGTGGGTGATTATATTTTTCAACCTATCCTTTCTTCATTATTTGATATGTTTTAATGATGATAGTTAGGTATTTTTCCCCCTTGGTGCTCACTAGCTAACTATTTCGAATTGGATTGTGGGTGATATTAGTACCCAGTTTCTTGGTTTTTAGATTTCCTTATTTCAAATAGCGCTTTTAAGGGCTTCAATTGAGACTATGTTGTTGGGTGGTCAATTGTGGGGTAGGCATTTCTTTGTTATTTTATGTGTGGGCTCCATCATGGCGGGGGACATACATCAATAGGAGTCCATTTCCTCTGATGACATTCATGGTGGGTTTTTTAGGGCTTTGATTATGACTGTTGTTGGGGTAGGCATTTCTTTTTTATTTTATATGTGGGATCCATAATAGGAGGAGAGACATCAATAGGAGCGCATTTCCTCTGACGAAATGCACATAAAAGAGAAAAATTTGTGGATTTTTACTTAATGTGGGGTTACACCCTTTTTAGAGAATCCTCGTGGCTTTGATCCAAAGGTAACAAAGATTTTTGGTAGATAATGGATGCACTTTATTTTTTTGAAATGACAATAAAAGCTCAGATTTCACAAAGGAGTTGATTGTGGAGCTTATTGGGCTGCCTATGGAAGGAACAAACAATTTCAAGGGCAAAATCTTCTGAGTCCATGGTGAAAACCTTTCTAAAATATGGAGAGGGGTTGAATCTTGTCAACAATTCAAACATTTCTTACCAAGTAGACACCGTTAAACCCCTTTGGGTGGGTGTGGCTAAGGTCCTTATACAATATTTTACCTTGGATGGGTGGTTTACCAAAATCTATGGTGGTCATTTTTCTCGGCTTAAACACTTTAGAAATAAGTTCTTCGTTTGTTTCCATTCTATCTCTTATCATCCTTGGAAGACAATATTAGAGAACATAATAAGAAGCAAAGAAACCCTAATCTTCATGAGGGCTCGATCCTTCTAATTATGGAACAATTCAATGCCCTCCCATTTTCCTCTAAGTGAAAATATCAAGGTTATCCCCCTTTGCACTCGGTGAATAGGTGTCAAAGGAGGGTATGTAGAGAAATATAGGGGAATGTAATGATGATTCAGAGGATGAGGACTAGTAAACAAAGGATGAAACTTCCTCAAAGTAAAACAAGAATAATGTGTCAGAGGAGAAGAAAAAGAGAATCTCATTAAATTCAGTATAAAAAGAAAGATTTGTTAAATTAAATAATTTTACATGCATGATTCTCCTAGATGACTTGATGAGGAGTTAGATGCTGAGGAGGTTGACAAGAACCAAAATTTGGAAGGGGAGAATTTTTTGGGCGAAAGGGAGAATGTGATGGGTGGAGGAGAAGGCTTCTTGGGAGTTCCCCTTCCCCTTGATCTTTTAATTATGCTAATCAAGAGAGAATTAATAATCCTCCCTTTCCTAGGGATCTTTAAAAATAGTCCCCTTTCCTTGGAAGTGACCCTGGGAATCTAGCTATTTTTTGGGTATTAATAGGGATGCCATAGTAGACTAGTTTAGGATTTCCTAAGAGCCTTTTTTAGAAATCAATCAAGTTAATATCAACATCCAATCCATTAAAAGAAAAGTGGTTATTTTGGAGCAAGGTGATGGTCGATATTCTTTTAGGGATCCTGTTGACAATGTGATCTCTTATGAGGAAAAAGACAAAATGCTCTCTATCTTAGAAAACATGACCAAATATGTTGCTCACTTGAAGACTATGAAGGTAGACTTGGGCTATTGAAGCCAAGATGAAGAGAATTAATTATAACCTCACTAATCTATTAGCATGAGCCTTAAAACCATTCACAGCAATGTAGAAGGGGATAAAACTTTTGTGAATCAGTGGTAGACTATGTAGGCTTTGAAGTTTGGGGGCAACATTTCAATTAATATCAACCTAGTCGAGAAGAGTAACTAGAATAAGGATGATAGTGTAGGTCCATCATCTCAAACCCATGGACATCTCAAGAACGCTAGGGAGCTAAAGCAAACATAGAATTGCAAGATCTGATGAACATTACCCAAAATATGGAACAAATGAAAGTTGAGTTTGCTAAAGCCCTGAAGAATTTGTGTTAGGTTTTATATTTTCTTTTGTTGGCCTACTATTTTAGGGTTCTGTATTCTAGGTAATTTTTGTGTTGTTGTTTGGCTATGTGTTTTCTATTTGCAGCTCTTTGTACTCAGGGTTTTCAGATCCCTTCAAAACCATTTTTTCCTTAATAATAAACCATACCCAATTTGAAATTCTGTTTAGTAAGTTGGCATGCATCAAGTAGGATTAGAGGAAGTTCATTTGTGTCAAGAAGAAGACCTATAGGTAGCCAATATGACATATAGAAACAAGGGTTGAAGAGGAAGAAGACAAAGAGGCTTTGAGCTCGATATTACAGACATAGTTAGAGGTTTAATATGGAAAATGGACACATTGGAGATGTCTCAGAGAAGAGGAGCCCATATAGAGGACGTCAATGAAAATGTCAAAGAGTATACTGTTGAAGGGGGAGATAATGTGAATCAACTCAGGCTTGATCAAAGAGAGGAGATATTCATCAAGGCCATCACCTGGATTAATTTGAAGCTACAATTTAATCCTTCAAATTTTGAAGGAGGTTTAAATGAAAAGGAATTGCTAGATTAAGGAATTTATTGAATGTATGAAGCCTCCATTGTACTTCGAAATCTTCTTCAAATGCTCTTAGATATTTATCATGTTTAAAAAAGAGAATGTAGAGGAGAGTATTTACTACCGTTGAGATGAAAATATCTTGTGTAGGAAACCAACCTTCGATACATCACTTAATTTTCACTCTCGTGAGCCAAGAAGATTGATATGGAAGAAAGGAAACAAACTAAACTATGTCTATAAACATAAAATACTACATAAGAAAGGAATATCAAATAGTCAAAATATTTTGATTATAGAAAAAGAAATCTCTATAAATGCATACTTTACCCATGAACTGGTGAAGCCTTAGCCTTGGATACCAATGTGCCAGAGGGACATCTACACATTGCGGTGTCATATGTAGAAACAAAAAATAGAAAAGCACCAAAAGTCACACCAAAAAGAATCTCATGCACTATGAAACTATTCATCACCAACACACACTCATATAGGGCAACATGTTGGGGTTGTATAGGGGTTTGCCTTATTCAAACCCCTGTTTCTATGTTTATACCTCCATAGACAACTAGATACATAGATTGGATAAAATAAAAGATTAGATTGTGCAATAGAAACAAACTCTTCTTAATGGAGGAAACCCACTATTATTTGAGATAAAATGTTAATTTGATTAATTCAAATAGATAATAAATACATTTAGAGACTAGTGACATGATGTTATATTGAAAAAAAATACATACAAGAGATAAGAGAGAAAGGAAAACATTACATAGGAAAGACCCCTCTCTTGAAATAATGGCACGATTGTAAGCAAGATAATAATTGTTTTTTATTTTCATGAGTGCAGATTTTGGTAGAGTTTTATTACTAGTGTGAGAGATAGATATCCGAGAGTGTGAATGTTGCAAAATGAAAGAGAAAGAAGAGTTTTTCTGCTCAAAATGAGTGGGAATAGCCATTTTGAATGTGCCCAAAAGAAGGGACATGCATCAAAAGAGGCTCGATGTAGAATATATCCAATTTAAATCTAAAATCATTTCGGGACGTTTGTGCGCTACATACATGTATGCTCACCACTCTCCCATTTGACCAAATCAATCCCACATTTGGATTAGGGGTTGCTAATGCTTCATCTTTAAAATCCATGATGCTGGAATGATAGTATCTTGATTATTATTTTTTATTATAAACACACCGAGCCTATTGCATAAGTGTCATTAATGCACTAGGTGTAGTTTACGACACTAAATTTTTCCCCCACTTTGTAGGACTACTCAACTCAAGGGAACAAGTGCACTAAACTAACTTAGAAATTTGTGTTCATAGAACTCATGCAGTGTATTAAATGCATTAATTACTTTAAAAAGGGATATTGTAGAGGCCACCAAGGTCAACAAGGAAAATACGAATGGTGACCCCAGTGCCCAACAAAAAAATATAGTGTTTGACATGAATATTCAAGTACCATAAAATCAAAAAAAAATTTAGCGCCAAAAATAAGGAAGCTCTTTGGCAAGAAGAATTATCAAGCTACATATTTGGTCACAATATTCATGTAAAAGGGTAATATATTGTAATAATGAAATAGGTATAATGATCAGATACTTATTCTTCAAAATGTTTTATGTTATCTTCTGTGATATACTCTTATTTGACCTACTATTAATACCACACTATATTTGTATTAGATATTTTAATTTCATGTAATTTTTCCTCTTCTTATTGCCTTTCTTCTACTTTTCCTTCTCCTTCTCATTGACCTTCTTCTTCTAATTTTACTTAGATTTTTGTCGTTCCTTTCCTTTTGTGTCTTGTTCCTCTTCTTGTTCTTGTCCCTCTTCACGGGTGATCCCACAATACTTCTTGAGTCCCCTCCCTTTTGTATGTTTAACCCTATTTGACCCATTACTTGTAATCAATCTAAGAAACATCTATGTGGGTATTAATTTATGATTTATAACTTATTGTAGTTATTTTTAATCCCCTCATATATTAAAAAATATCAAATTTCCATAAAATTTAAGTATGAGAGCTCTCTACTTGATTTCCTCGGTGTTTTCTATGTTTGCCAAATTGATATAGTTTCAAAGTTTCAGTTTATGTCACATCTTTCTCGTCAATCCTAACCTCCTAATACATCACCTTTAAAAAAAATTGAGTCTTTCAAGCTGGACCATTGGACATTCCCATCCCAAATACCATTTACCTGTTAAAATTGATATCCTAATCCCTTGTCCTCTGAACATTTTCTAAGTCTATTTCTTCAACCTTTAGACTTGGCCTTCCCTTCATACCTTCCTCAATCTTCTAAAATATTCAAAGGCCCTTTTAATAACTTTTAAAGTTGGACTTTTAAGATTCCCTCGGTCCCCATGCTTCCTTCTAGGAGTTTAACTTTCCTATATGCTTATCAACTTGTCAGGATTTCATCCATCCACCTACTTTAAGGGATGTTTACCTCAATACTCTCAATATGCAAACACAAACAATGAAGAAGTGTCTCATGCATCAAGTTAAAATGTTTACAAAATATTTGACATGAAAGAGAGAAAAAAGCAAGTATTGGTTTTGGACAATATGAAGGTTTAAGAACCTTATAAATCCTCAACATGATTCTGTGAGGGGAAATGCTCTAAACTGAAGATGATGTGAATAGGTATTATCGATTTCATGTAGGCTTTGAAACACTTTGAATCACCATTTAAAATCAAATAAAGATGCATAGGCAAAAGAATTACAAGGTGTATGAGTTTTCAAACAATTCAAAAGTGTGGTCCATATTTCAAAAGCTCACTATTGTGCCAACAATATGACATGGTTCATAATAGGAAAAAAGATCTAACATATCAAGTAAGCGTAGCTAAAATAATTATTTTAATTATAGAAAGAGATATAATGAATAATAGCATGCTAAATATCTCTAATAAATGTCGCCTATCCTTTTGCAATGCTCGTGATTCCATTAGTGGTTGATAAGCCCCTACAATCACCAAATTTAATTTTGCAAGTGCCCCAAAGGTATATATTTTAGCCAAAATGACCTATATTTAAGAAGTAAAAATGAATGAAATGGGTTTTTTTTTCCTAATTATTTTTGTTGTTACTATCATAGATCATGATAAACTTAAGACAATATCTAGATTCTATTTGCAATATATTTTCTAGGTTTCCTCACTTCATTTCATGCTAGACCTATAGGAGTGATGAATGAAATTACTAAAACGTTTTTCACAATTTTTTGAATGTGACTGTTAAATAATAGTTAATTGTGAGTGGGACATCACAATTTTCCTTGAATATTTAACAATTTCCTAGTACCAAGTCTCCCAAGAGTTGCTAAACGCTAATAAATGATAGATCTAATGATACATCTATATGAACTAGTAGTTCATTTAAAAAATTGGTCACTAAACCAATTCTAAGGTATAGTAATTTTTTTTAGTGTTATAGAGAATTGAACATATAAATTGTAAATGAATGGATGCACTTTATATTAGTATAGTAAAGATTTAATAATGCACATTTTTGTAGTTGTATATCTCCATTATTTTATGTCAAGACTCATAGAAGTATTATAATTTGCATTTTTAATCATCTGCTCTAGCCACATGTATTGATACAAAAGAAACACTGGTTGTGTGACAACATATAATACACTAGAATCTTTTTCAATTATCATTTTTTATTTATTAAATCCCTATCTCACTAGAACATGAGATGGGTTAGGATAAGGGCTTTAAATGTATATTATGATTAACATTGATCACAACTAGATCGACTAATATGTGAAAAATGAGGAGAATGAAATCGATTGCAAACCAATTTATTTAGCCACTTGGCCCTGATTCTGACTTGTTACTCACAAAACAAGACCTCATGGCACACCCACAAACATGAACATTGAACATTATAGTAAATTTAATTTGTGACATATAAACACTAATTACATGTGTATTCAAATTACTAACGTAGAAGGTAGCCTAGGAATCATAACTTTGGGTGAGGAGGTTAGACTGAATGTCGCAGGCATGGGAGAAACACAAGGGAAATCTATATGCGAAAACAAACACTCTCAAATCACTTATTAACATAACTATGGTTTTCCAATGAAGGGACCACACATGCACAAATATAGGACCTAATTCAAATGAATGAGGATTAGACCAACCTCCAAAACGGGGCTCAGTAATTTCCATTGGGAAATTAGGGTGTGGTGTGTGATTAACAATGAGCTAAAAATATATATAGGAGCTATATCGTCACATCCATGAGCAAGATCGGATGCTTGAAGTTGATTGGCATCATGTAGATATGACAATCATAAATGAAGATTGAGAAAACATCAGAGTGTTTTTAGGAGTGGTCTCGTTTGATTTATGTTTACTGAAATTCTAATCATGCAATCATTTCATGTGATCCTAGAAGCTAAAAGGAGTTAAAGTTTCGTAGTCCCGCATGGGTAAACGATGTTGCTTCGAAGACCGGGAGTGGAGGCTTAGACCAGTCTGGAACGAACGGATGTGAACCCAGTAACTCAAAAATTCCCAATAACAAAAATATGAGCAGTGGTTGGTATACCAAAATAGGTTTACATTTCATGGATTTTAATGACAATGGAAAAGATGGTGTATTCATCGGGCGAATCGTTTACTTGGTTGCCACTCCGGATAGAAAGCCCCACCTTATCTCCATAACAAACAAAAACGACGAAGAGTACATGTGAATCATTAAAAGTCAAGAAAATGAAATAGATTAATACAGTTGCTAACAATACTTGTTCATGTCGATTTATACTCGTGTTAAAATATCAGTATTGCCTACCAACCTACCCAACAACAGCTGATTTAATTCGTGTATCTATATATACAAACACAAAGAAACAGATTTTCACATCTCAGTTCAGAAACAATTTGGCATTTTAGCCTGTTTAAGTTGTGATCAGACTCTGAAAGAGGAAGTATTGTACGATTCTAGCAATGCAGACATTTTATGGCCGCCTCGTGCTGCCACTTTTGGCATTGTGGTTCACTATTCAATTTGTTTCAGCGAAACATGCTGTGATCACACGGCGCTACAATTTCACTGTGGGTTATATAATTCTATGGAATGAGTTGAATGTTTTATTGTTTAGGAAAGTATTAAATTTTTACAGATAGCCGTGATTGATTCTTTGTTCTAAATATCCACAGATCCAAATGACGAATGTGACTCGTCTTTGCACCACGAAAGCTCTCTTGACTGTCAACGGGCAATATCCGGGGCCTCCAGTAGTTGCTCGAGAAAGAGATCGCGTGGTTATCAAAGTAACAAATAATGTTAAAAACAATATTAGCATACATTGGTATCTCTTCTGCTCCCGCTACTCAGTTATTTACTTAATAAAAATAATATTATATGCTGATGTCCCTTTAGTGGGTGCACCTAATGAATTCCTATGAATCGCTCAGGCATGGAATTCGGCAGCTTAGATCTGGATGGGCGGATGGTCCTGCTTATGTCACTCAGTGTCCAATTCAAACCGGGCAAAGTTATGTGTACAAGTTTATTGTCAAAAGGCAGAGAGGAACACTGTGGTGGCATGCCCACATCTCATGGTTGCGAGCAAGCATACATGGGCCCATTATCATCTATCCCAAGAAGAATGCTTCTTACCCATTCCCTCGCCCACACCAGGAAGTGCCTATTGTTTTCGGTATGCCCTTCAGTACTCGTTGATAATGTGTTGCCATTGTACGTACATAGTCCTAAATTTACAATGAAAATACTGCTGTTGATAATGTGTTGCAAATTGCAGCGGAGTGGTGGAATGCAGACACTGAGACTGTTATCAATCAAGCAATGCAAAGTGGTGCGCAAGCTAATGTGTCAGATGCATATACCATCAACGGGCTCCCTGGACTTATGTATAACTGCTCTACCAACGGTGAGGGCGGGGTATTAAAATGGATGAAACATAACTAGACTGGTCGCTATTGTTCATTTGTTTAAATGTAAATGTAACAAAGGTTTCCTGTGTTGTGTAATGCAGATACATTCAGGCTCAAAGTGAACCCTGGGAAAACTTACCTACTGCGTATAGTTAATGCTGCACTCAATAGTGACCTGTTTTTCGCAATAGCCAACCACACATTGACTGTGGTAGAAGCGGATGCTGTGTATGTCAAGCCTTTTCAAACCAATGTTATTCTCATCACTCCCGGTCAGACTACCAACGTCCTCTTGACAGCTATGTCTCAGCCACCCAATGCCACATTCCTCATGTTAGCAGGCCCATTCGCTACGGGAACAGCAGCTTTTGATAACTCAACCAGTGCTGGAATTTTAGAGTATGTAACTTCCAATGCGACAGCAGTTAATTCATCCTCATCCTCTCTTCCTATGATGAAACCGACGCTTCCAGCCCCCAACGATACCTCCTTTGCCGCCAATTTTAGCCAAAAGATGAGAAGCTTGGGCAATCCGAAATTTCCTGCAGCAGCTGTCCCTCAGAAGATGGATAAACAGTTCCTATTCACAGTCGGGTTGGGGCTAAATCCGTGTCCCCAAGGACAGACATGTCAAGGCCCCAACGGTACCAAATTTGCAGCCTCCATTAACAACATATCCTTCATTCTTCCCACCACCGCTCTTCTTCAAGCATACTACTTTAATCAGTCCAATGGAGTTTACAATACCACTTTCCCTGACAATCCGCCATTTCCTTTCAACTACACCGGCACGCCGCCTAACAACACACAGACCCTCAACGACACCAGAGTCGAAGTGCTTCCCTTTAACACTAGCGTACAGCTAGTTCTGCAGGACACCAGCATTGCGACCTTCGAGAGCCATCCTCTGCATCTGCACGGCTTCAACTTCTTCATAGTGGGTCAGGGTATGGGAAACTACAATGCAAGCACTGACCCATCTAACTTTAATCTGGTGGATCCTCCGGAGAGAAACACAGTTGGAGTTCCCAGTGGAGGTTGGGTGGCTCTCAGATTCCTAGCTGATAATCCAGGTATTAATATCATTACGTAATGTTAGCTTCAATCGCTCATCTGGTTCAAAGATTTGTGCTTCTTTCGTATAAACATATATCCGATTGTATGTATGTTTTTTGCAGGAGTGTGGTTCATGCATTGTCATCTCGAGCTGCATACCAGCTGGGGATTGAAGATGGCGTGGGTTGTTTTAAATGGAAATGGTGGCAGATCTCAATCTCTTCTTCCTCCTCCCAAAGATCTTCCCCCCTGTTGATCATTCATCCTTCAATTAGACTATTCAATTTGTGCTTCCTAAAATCTGACTGCATCCAATCGTGTGCTGGTCCAAAGTAGTTTGCAAACGATCGATAAAGAGAAACATATCAGTATATTTGTGTATCAATAAGTATGCTTTGGAATATATCAGTGATGAGACCTTGGTTGAATTACTATGACAGAGACATCTCCACATGGACCTTTCAAAAGTGAAAGTGCGAAGGTAGAATTAAAATTACAAGTTTTGCAGAGAATTTCTAACAGTAAGATTCACATTTCCTTGTAATATACTTATTTATTGTTGTTTTATATGGTTGAGATTTTCAGCAGTATATTTCTTCATTCGAATACTTAATTGAAAATAATGTTGTTCTGTGACAGATAATTTAATCTTAAATATTATCTTCATTTTTCAACATCTAAATAGTCAATTAATAAATAAGAAAAAATGTATAATGAATCATTAGAAAAATTACAATTTTGTTATTGACAATTTAGTCTATTTTGAAATATAGTAAGATTTATAAGAAACTTTTAAAAACACATTGATATCTATCGTTTGTAACCTTTTTCTCATGATTTCTGTCAGATTGTTATCTGATACTACCTCATTTTGTACTAGGACTAGCACTTTTCTGAATTAGTTTTTAAGTGCATTATAAAAAGTTAAATTTAATTAAATAATTGGATTAAGGCATACTTATAGATATGTAAATGAAAGATCTGTCTTTGTTTTATTTAATCTCAATTATAATACCACTTCTCCTCCTTCTATGCATAGAATCTATCTAGATTTGCATCAACATATTTGATGTGATTAATGATGACTCATATCTTCAATACTAAATATGAAATATATGGAAATTATTCAATTCATTGTGAAAAAATATATTTTCTCAATAATCTCTCTATATTTGAACATTTATTCATTCCCTTAATTAGAGCTTCTATCAAACGGAGGGGGTGGGGGCTTTGTGGTGTAGAGCTCCGAGATGGGCATTCATTATGTCGAATCTCTTCTAGATAAAAACTACATTCTTGGAATTTAGTTTCTCCCCCCCCACACATGCACATAATTGCACTTGCTTGTATTGATATGCTACATGCATATGATTTAATTTGTTTTTATAATTTAACTCAATTCCTATATAATTTGAATTGTAATCTTATAAGTACCATTGAAACTTTAATATGTTTTCAGTATATGATACATAATGCACGTGTGACATATAAATGATTTAACAACAATATAACACAAATATAGCTAGCTACAACATATAATTGATGTATATCATTGTTAAGGTGTATACCTATTGATATCAATTGATATTCATATGGTTTTGATTTATCACATAAAACTTTATAGACATTTTTATTGTCAGTGCACATACCACTATCACAGCCGCGTCAATTGATATTGACTTATTTCATGGAATCGATGATGACTTACATCTTCAGTATTGAATATTTAATGTATGGGAATTATTCAGTTCATTGCGAAATAATCTATACTACCAATAATGTGGCTATGTTTTCATATTTTGTTTCTCTTAATTAAAGCTTCATAAAGTGGAGGGGGTTTGGGGCTTTGTGGTGTGGAGTTTTGAGATGGGGTTTGGCTCTATAGAATCTCTTCTAGTTAAGAAAACATATTATTGGAATAAATGCACACACACACACACACAAATAACTACTTGCTTGTATTGAAATTCTACATACATATAATTTAAATCAATTCATACATAATATGAATTATAATCCAAGGACCATTGAAATTGAAATATGCTTTCACTACATAATAAATAAAGCATATGTTACATATAAATGTTTTAACAATTATATCAAACACAAATTGATGCAGGGGCATCTGGGAGGGGGCACAAATAGCTTCCACCAAACCTCAATTTTGAAATATTAAAATGAGGATTTTCATTTCTTATCTTTATTTTGATAAATTTTAGCTTATAAGTTTGTAAGTGTTTTATTTGAGTAATTAAATTCTTTGAAGAAAATTAACAACACTAACAAAGCTAAGGAGAGTCAAATATGAGGTGAAATGAACAAACAATAAGAAATATTGTCCAAGTAAGTTTAAAGTGATAGGTAGTTTAAATAAAATAATTGAAACATATTGCAGGCATATCAATCAGTGTGGGATGGAGGAAATAAAGAACAGATGATAAGAAATTGATGCCCAGTGCATGAATACAGACAGGGTAGAGATCATGGAAAAGGATATGAAGCATGGACAAGGAAAACCAGAAATAGATGAGCCTGCTAGGGTTGTGTGGTAAATGGATTGAGAAGATAGATGTAGTAGTGATTTAGAACAAAGCATGTAAGAGACACGACTTGTTAACAAAGACAAAGTGAAAAAAGGAAAAAAATAGAGATTCATTTCTACATCTGTAACTATTTTTCTCCTAGTCAATAATGTTTGTAATTTTCATTTAAAATTTTGTGTTGATTATTAATTAATTTTTTTTTTTGACACTATAGTGATATTGGATAGAGCCCTAATTACCCATTACTGTTTTGTTTTGTACTCGTGGTCCCTTTAGTTGATCTTTCGTATTGGATTTGATCACTTCCCCATCTCTCTTGCTTGATTGTCTTGGAAGGAAATTCTTTTTTCCTTTCACTTTGAGAAAATGTGGCTCAAGCACCCTAACCTATTCTATAGAATTAGAAAATGATGGAATGTCAGGACTAACAATACGACTATGTTTTGAGTTTCTAAAAAAATGAGATTGGTCAAAGCTAAGGTTATTCTTTTGAATGATACTTGTTTTGTTCATATCTTTTCTAAGAAGAAAATCATTTAAAGAGATCTCAAGGTTGTGTAAGATTCCATTCAAAAAAGATGGTTAAAGTTGCAGTATCCTAGACTAGAAAAATTCCTTGCTGGCTTGTCTCCATAACCTCATTTCAAAGGAGGAAGAATTATGCTAACAAATATAGAGAGATCTCTATAGTTGCGATGCGAGGATAAGAATAGTATATTTTTTCATCTTTCCACTCTTAAAAATAAGGCTTCTAATTGGATCTCATCCACCAATGAGAACTGTGCACTATTGGATTTGGAAAAGCACATTAATGTGGCAGTTGCTAGTTTTTTCTCCAATCGCCTCTTTGAGGAAGGATTGCCTCTGAGTGGTGATGTGGAGAATTTTTTTGGTTGTTATACCTAATGTTATTAAAGATGATACTAATAGAATTCTCAATTCCATCCCCTTTGATGATAAAATTAAAAATATGGTGTTCTCTTTTGAATATAACAAGGCTTGGGTCCAGATGCTTTTCCATTTTTCTACTTCCAATGTTTCTGGGAGATTGTGGAAAAAGATATTTATGATCCAGCTAAGGAATTTTTTGGTTGTAGAAGGATTCTCAAGGAACTCAATGCCGATTTAATTTTTCTTGTCCCTAGTTTCATGGGGGCTAATTATTTTGATACTTTCAGATAGACTAGTCTCTACAACTCTATTTATAAAATATTTTTCAAAATTATGGCTTTAAGATTGTAGCTGGTCCTCTCGCTGATTATTTCTCCTAAGAAAAATGGTTTTTTTTCATAGGAGGAAAATTATTGATTCTATTGCAATTTTTTACGAGAACAGTCACTCATTGAGATGCAAAACGAGAGTAGGGATTCTCCTCAAGCTTGATCTTATGAAGGCTTATGACCGTGTGAGTTGGGGTTTTCTTATTAAAGTTCTTAAAGATTTTGGTTTTAGAGATATTTTTTTGGAGATTTCTTGGCAATTTGTTTCGCTTCCTACCTTTTAGGTGGTGATTAATTACTTCCCCTCTAGTTTATTCAAGAGTTATAAGGGTATCGAATAGGGGGATCTAATTTCCTCTTTTCTCTTTATTATTATGGTTGAAGCCTTGAGCTATTTCATTTTTAAAGTTGTAGTTGTTGGTTTGCTAAGAGGTTTATCCCCCTCCTCTTCTAATCTGGTTTGTTCACAACAACAAAGGGATGCTGTAGACAGATACAACAAAGCTCAACAACAGAAAAGCCACAAACATCTGAGAAGGTTTGTACATTACTTCTCTTGTGGCACAAGAGGCTACAAGACACAGGGCACCCAAAATGAAACAATCATGAGCCAAACACAAAAGAGCGACAATGCAAACAAGGCCGGCCAAATCAACAGATCTAAACCACCTTATAGATCTGAGAAATCGAAAATGAGGGTTTAACTAGCACCCCAACCCACACATTTGGGTTTTACCAAGCTCCCTTAACCTATAGCAGAGTCTCCAGATCACTAACAGCAAAACCTAAGCCTAATCGAAAACACAAACTGGCCAAATTGGGCCATTGAAAACTACCAGCATCCAGCCTATCCATTAAAAAAGAAAAATACCAAGGGTTTTTCTAGGCTCCCTCAACCTTGAGGATGGGTTTTAAGAGGCTCCAAGAACCAGACACGGTACTACTAGCATCCATCCAGCCCTTGAACGAATGAAAAACAATAGGTTTTTCCTAGGCTCCCTCAACCTTAAAAATGGGTTTTACACAGATCCCACAACCAGACAAGACCCAGATCATAGTAAAACAACCAGAAAAAAAATATGGGAAATAGGGTTTTTAAAAGGCACTCTAAAGCTTTTAAAGGAAAGACCAAGAGGGTTTTTACAGGCTCCCTCAACCCGTAAAGCAACTTGTGAAGATGGGTTAAGAAAGGAAACCCAAACCCAACTATGACGGTCACCATGGAAGGATTGGTAGACACCCACAACCAGCAACACGAGCATCATTAGGATTCAAAAAGCTCCCTCACCCCTTCTCTCCACCTCAATAGGAGAAAGAGCCACCTCTATAGGCAAGAGTGGAAAGAAAGCCAACCATCCACAAAGTCCATTTGCAGCCCGCAGAAGTTGAAGCACTCCCTCATACCTTGTCTCCACCTCAAAAGGAGAGAGAGCTACCTCAATCAGACACCGAGGAGAGCAGACCCACTGCCTAAGCAATCCTTGTAGCACCCAACATACAAGAAGCCCCTCCACCTCAGTAGGAGGGCAACCCAAAGACAACAGAGAACCGGGAAAATAGGGGAGAGCATAAGAGACTCACAACAAGGATGAGACAAGGAAATAAACAAGGGTCTACTCACACCGAAAAGAAAAAAAAACTCCCACCAAAATGATTGCACAAAGCCAAGCTCTCGCAAGTCCTTGGATCGAACACCCAACTACAGGTGAGGGTTCTCAATGTGATCCAAGGAAAGAAAGTGAGAGAAAGAATAGGGAGGGAGAATAGAAACAACCACCAGCGCTGTCAAAAACAATAATAACAACCTCCCATCTTGGCTCATCACAGACCAAGCCCACCCTTACCATCACACACGATAGAGCAGTAAACCTTGGAGCAAAAAAATAGACATGAGAGAATCGATAGCTCCCACAAGCTTGAGAATGGGTTTTAAGAGGATCCCACAACTTGATAGCGTACTACTAGCATCCAGCCAACCCCTGAATGAAAGAAAAACAATACGTTTTTTCCAGGCTCCCTCAACCTTAAAAATGGGTTTTACACGGATCCAACAACCAGACAGGAACCAGATCACAATAAAACAACCTGAAAACAACAATCTGGGAAACGGGGTTTTTAAAAGCCACCCTAAACATTTTAAAGGAAAGAACAAGAGGGTTTTTATAGGCTCCCTCAACCCACAAACCAACTTATGAAGCTGGGTTAATAAAGGAAACCCAAACCCAACTGTGACGGTCACCATGGAAGGATTGACAGGCACCCACAACTAGCAACACAAGCATCAATAGGATTCAAAAAGCTCCCTCACCCCTTCTCTCCACCTCAATAGGATAAAGAGCCACCTCTATAGGCAAGAGTGGAAATCAAGCCAACCATACACAAACTCCATTCGCAGTTCGCAGAAGCTGAACCACTCCCTGATACCTTGTCTCCACCTCAAAAGGAGAAAGAGGCACCTCAATAGGACACTGAGGAGAGAAGACCCACTGCTTAAGCAATCCTTGCACAACCCAACACACAAGCAGCCCCTCCACCTCAATAGTAGGGCAACCCAAAGCCAACGGAGAACCAAGAAAAGAGGGAAGAGTAGAAGAGACTCACAACCAGGATGAGACAAGGAAATAAACAAGGGTCTGGTCACACCCAAAAGAAAAAAAACTCCCACCAAAATGACTGCACAAAGCCAAGCTCTAGCAATTTCCTGGATCGAACACCCAACTACCGGTGAGGGTTCTCAATGAGATCCAAGGAAAGAAAGCGAGAAAAAGAACAGGGAGGGAGAATAGAAACAACTACTAGCGCTGTTCAAAAAAATAATAACAACTGTCCCATCCTGGTTCATCACAGACCAAGCCCACACTTACCATCACGCATGATAGAGTAGCAAACCTGCGAGCAAAAAAAAAGACATGAGAGAATCTACAACTCCTACAACATCCTCCCAACACCACCCAAAGGCCACCACCACTCCAGATCCATAGGAAAGAATTGCAACTACCGCCATAGGGCACAAAGAAGGTGAAAAAACATGCAGACCCACTATGTTAAGGAGAAACCAGTCCATGCCCATCATAACACCTGCCTAGCCAAAAACAAAATGAACCACCCAAAACAACGACCCATTTGGCATAGCAAGCCCTGCGACCAACCACTCCTTGCTGCCTTCATCGTCATAAGAGTTAGTGTCCTCGTCCTCCCCTACAGATGCCCTACTGCCCCCACAATCACTTCTCCCACCTTCGCTTATTTCAAAGTTTATTTCATATGCCCTCCACATTAATAATTTGTTGATAATACTTTGATTTTGAGATACTCTTGAATTAGAGAAGTAAGATCTTTGAAGCCTATATTGTTAGGTATGAATCTAACTCGAGTCAAAAAGTTAGTTTTGAGAAGAGCTCTTTATTCTTATTTAACACTCCTATTCTTAGACAGAGAAGAATTGTTGATATTTTGGGTTGTAAAATTGAGGATCTTCCTACAACTTATCTTGGTCTCCCGCTTCATAGTAATGTGATTCATAATTTATTTTGGAATGGGTTGATTGATAGATTCAATTCAGAACTTGTTAGATGGAAAGTTATGCATCTTAGTCAAGCGAGTAAAGTTCAAATGATCAAGGATTTGATTTAGAATATTTTGGTGTATGCTATGAACCTTTTTAAAACTCCCTCAATTTTTTATGAAAGAATTGAAAATATTTAGAAATGCTTTCTCTTGTTTGTCACAGAAGATAGTAAATGTATTCATTTGGCTTCTTGGACCAAGTTTGCTTGCCTTATAAATCTAGTGGTTTGAGTATCAAAAAGCTTGAGGATTTCAATGTTGCTTTGTCAGCTAAGTAATTACAAAGACTTTTCTTTGGAGATTTGGATTGGTGTAAGATTATAGCTGTAAATATGCCCAGGCCATGCTTGGTTTGGGGCAACTCTTGGAGGCTCTTTCTCACCCTACTAAGATGGTGCTTTGGAATAATTTGATCAAGGCCATATGTATTCTCTCTGAGGGTATTAGATGGATTCTAGGGAATGGATGGAGCATTGAATTTTTATATGATTGGTGGATTGGAGATTCCCCTATTTTCGAGGTCCCTTCCTTTAGACCAATTAGGGAGGCTTTCTTGGCCCAATTTGGTGATAAGATGGTGCATTACTTTACTAATGATAGTTGAAGGAACCTTAGTGATTGATCGAGGTCTAGGTGAGCTCCAATTTTTTGAGCTTCTAGCATATTCCTTTCATGGCTTCTTTTCTAGATCATATTATTTGGGGGCCTCCACCCTTTGGATTTTTTTTTTCCACCTTAGCCTTTTCCCTTCCCTATCATCCTAAGTTGACCTTTTCTCTATGGGATTTTCAATCTGGAATTGTAAGTTGATTCTTAAGATTAACATCTTTTTCTGGTTCTTGATTCAAACTAAGATTCTTACTTTGGATAACCTTTGTAAGCATGGTATTTTTCCTGTTAATAAATGCCTTCTTTTTTATTTGCATAAATAGAGAGTGTCAATTATCATTTTATGGAGTGTTGTTTTACCAGATAATTTTGGTCTCTTATCTTGGCCACCTAGAATTTTAATTGGGTCTTCCTTTCCTCTGTCGGGGAGATGTGGTCTCACTGGTCCCCTCCTTCTCTTAATCTATCTTTGAATTTACTTTGGTCTTTGATTATGCCTCATGTGTCTATGTAGATCTGAAAACAAGAGAAACAACTGTGTCTTTAGGGATGTACTTCTCCCTTTTAAGGTGGTGTTTTAGAGGATTCGTACAGTTGTAAAGGATAATTTCTAGATTGTACTTAAGGATGTTAATCTTGGCTTGCCTCCTATATATATTAATGCTTCAGATCAGTAGTCTCCTATTAATTGGGGTTCAAATTTTGATATTTCTATAACTTTGGGAAATGTTAAAACCTCTAGAACTAATGTTAAATGGTCTACTCCATTTTTTGATTCGGTGAAGGTTAATTTTGATGGGGCAGCTAAGGGGAATCCTGGGCCAACTAGTTGTGGGGTGTGCTGAGTGATGATTATGGTAGGCTCCTTTTGCAAATGGCACTCCCTTTGGGAATCAAGTCCAACCACCTGGCTGAAGCCTCATCTATTTTTAATTCCTTCAAGTTAGCTCTTGATCTTGGTTCTTGGAAGGTTTAGATTGAGGATGATTCACTCAACATAATTAATTGTTTAAACTTATTACATACTTCAAGTTGTTCCATTAAATATTTGGTGAAGGTTGTGTTAAACATTATCAAGGATTTTGATAGTTTGTATATTTATGATATTTTTAGGGAAGGTAATTCTCTTGCGGATGCTTTTGAAAATATTGGTGCATTCCAAAGACAAGGATTTTATTGGAATGGGATTGACCCTCTTCCCCCTAACATTGAGGACAATATGAAACTTGATATTTGTTGCAAATGTGATGATGATGATTATCACTGGTTGTCATTTCAATGTCAACATAATGGTTGTCATTGATGTCCTTGGTGTTGGTGATCCAGTTGATGTGTTCTTGGAACGTTTGGTGCTATAAAAGTTGTGTTTTAGCATGGGTTAATTGAGTTGATGGCAATCTGGATAGTTTTATCTATTGGATATGGTGTTGATTGATTGTATTCATGTGTATCTTGATTCCATTCTTTTTTTTTACTGGGCAATGATTTTTGGAGATAGATTAAGTCCAGAATTCGAGGTTTGGTGTAGCGTATGAGCCATGATTTGGTTCTGGAATTTGTAATGGATGTAACATGTTGATATGATCATTATTGTTCATTGTGGTATCATCTAATTCTCATTCCTTCCCACCATAAGAATGTTTAGTGTTGACCTATTTTAGATCTCACTCTTGGCCAACTAAGAAGATTATGTTTCTTGGAGATAATATATATATATATATATATATATATATATATATATATATATATATATATATATATATATGAGGAAGATTTGAATGAATTTATATAAAAAAATATTGTATTATTATTGAAGATATGCGAGATTGAAAAGGAAAGATCTGATAGTTGGAAATGGGTGAGAGTGCATTGGTATTGAGGTATCAGAAGCAGTCCAGTCTTGTAGATTGAGATTCAGTGGTGGATTCTTTCTTTTCTAAATTATTCCTTTATTTCTTCGATAGTGAGCCTTTTTTTGGGTAGTGTTCTCTCTCATAGTGAGGATCCTAGCAGTGAGCCACCCTTTGTAAAAATCACCTTAACCCGTGTCACCTTAACCGGTGTTTTATATTGAGAACTAACATTCTCTATGGTTTTTCCCTTCTTGGGTTTTCCACGTTATATCTGGTGTTCATTGTGTGATCTATTGTATGTTTATATGTTCATGCTATATTTTTCTTAAATAATTTTATTGGTCACTATAGATATGCAAAAGGGTTAGAAGAAATTGATTTAATTTTTTCATCTAATTCATTCCCCCTATCAGTTGCTCGGATATTCAACAATTGGTATCAGAGATTTGGTTACTTGGAGAAGAGCTTATCTGCTTGAGGTAGATCTTGATCCAATGGCACATAAATTGACTATTACTATTTTTGAAGGATTCGAATATAGTTTTTGGAAATTAAAGATTAGAGGCTACCTGATCTCTTTGGGATACAACACTTGGAAAGCAGTGGAAACTTAGTATATTCAATCGGAAAATGGTCTTAGTACTCTAGATAAGGTTCAAGCTTATGAAGTGAATGAAAAGGCACGGTATGCTATGTTTAGTGCTTTATCAAAGATTGAATTGACAATGATTATTTCATTGAATACTACTCATGAGGTTTGGAAAAAGTTGAGAGATATCTATGAAGGAAGTGACAGAGTTAAATTATCAAAGAAGATAAAAACTAATCACAGATATGAGAACTTGAAAATGGAAGAAGGAGAAGATATAACAACCGATTTTTATAAGGTTGATAGTGCGGTAAATGAAATCAGAGAACTTGGTGTCAGCTTGTTGGATGAATACATAATTGAGAAGATTCTAATGTCCCTACCAGAAAGCTACAATGATAAGATCTTGACTAATGAAGAAACCTATGATCGGAAGAAATTTACAAGAGTGAAGCCTTATGGTACTCTATTAGGATTTGAGAGAGGTAAGCTTGGAAAACACAAAGCTAAGATCGAGTCTACCTTCAAAGCATCTAACGAAGATCCAGAAGATGAAATTTTAGATGAGACGAAAGCAAGCTTTGTGAGAAAACTGAAGAGAGACACCGACAAATACAAAGGTATGTTACCTTTTAAATGCTTTAGATGTGAAAAGATTGGTCACATTGCTACTAGATGTTCGGGAAAAGGTTCAAGACAAAGGTCTAGAGAAGGTAAAGGAAAATTTAATAAGAGAGCCTATTATGGCAAAGATGATGTTGGTATTTTAGATGATGATTTAAATTATGAAGATGGTGATTGCTTGTTTTGGTAAAAAGAGATGTAACAAAGATTGATATTCCTAAGGTGGTTGCTACTGTTGTACATGTTAGAAGAGATAGAAATGAATGATTGATTTATAGTGGATGCTGAAATCATATGACTCATGACTAAAGTAAGTTTGTGAAACTTGAAAAGTACGATGGTAGTTTTGTTAGGTTCAGAGATGATCAAACAACACAAATTGTGGGATTGGTTCTATTTCTTTTGATGGAAAGAACAATACTGATAATGTTTACTATGTTAATGGTTTTCATCTTAATATTTTGAGTGTTGGACAAATGTGTGAAAATGGTTACAACGTTGTTTTTCAAGATGATGGTTGTGAGATCTAGAAAGAATCTGAAATTGTTATTGTAGTAGGGAAAAAGATTGGTGGAACATGTATTTCTTGGAAGGAGATGCAAACAATTGTTTGTTATCTTAGATCAATGATATCTGACTCTGGCACCAAAGGACATGTCATATCAATTTTGACAACTTGGTGAAGATTAGCTCATCAAGTGTAGTGAGAGATTTACCGAGTTCGACCAAACCAACAAAATTTGTAGAGAATGTAAACTTTGAAGTAGATGAAAGGAAAATACAAAATAATTTAGAGCACTTGTCCACTAGGTTGTTGAATTTAGTGCACACAAAACTATGCGGTCCGACCAAAACAAGAAGTATACAAGGTGAGAAGCATTTCATGTTGTTGATTGATGATTATTCTAGAATTTCATGGTTTGCATTTTTGAGAGAGAAGCTAGAAGCATTAGAGAAATTCAAGATATTTAAGGCTCAAGTTGAAAATGAAGTTGATAGAAAAATTAAGTGTTTGAGGTCTAATAGAGGAGGAGAATTTAATTCGGAAGAGTTCAACAACTTTTGTGAGAGACATGGTATTAGAAAATAGTCATCTTCCCCTAGAACACTGCAACAGAATGGTGTAGTGGAAAGGATGAACCAAATAATTCAAGATGCAACCAAAATAGTGATCAACAGAGAAGTCTACTGGAGAGAAGCATTTCATACTATAGTCTACAATCCTAACGTAATTTTATATAAGAAAATACATGGAAATACATCTTATGAGCTATGACATGGTAGAAAGTCGACAGTGAAATATTTTAAGGTATTTGGAAGAAACTGCTACATCCGGAGAGATGAAGATAATCTTGGAAAATTTGACAATAGAGAAGATGAAGGCATATTCCTAGGATATTCAACAAAGAGGAAAGCATATCAGCATTGTAATATAAGGCTAAACAAGATTGTTGAAAGTGAAAATGCGAAGGTTGATGAATACATTTCTAAAGAGTCTGACAAATTGGTAGGTTATGAGTCTGATGAATCGACCGACAGAAAAAGTGGAGAGAAGATCGAAGAAGGAGAAGAAGAAAAGAAAGATTAGGAAGCTTCAACTTCTACATCTAAGACACTGAGATATGTTTAGAAGAATCATTTAGTGGACCGTTTTTTCAGAGATACAAACAAAGGAATTATCACAAGAAGCAAAGCAGCTCAAGAACAAGTTTTGTTATGTTAACTTTTAGAGATTGAATTGAAAACAATAGAAGAAGCTTTCAATTATCAGAATTGGATGAAGGTAATGATAGAAGAGTTGGACACAATTGAGAATAATTCAACATGGGAACTAGTTAATAAAATGACATATAAGAATGTGATTGGAACAAAGTGGGTATTCTAGAACAAGCTCAATGAAGCTGGAAATGTTATGAGAAATAAAGAAATATTGGTTTGTAAAGGTTACACTTTGATTGAAGAGATTAATTTTGATGAGACATATGGCCTAGTTGCTCGGATGGAGGAAATTAGGATGCTTTTGGCTTTTGTAGCTTATAAGGATTTCAAGGTTTATCAGATGGATGTGAAATCAACATTTTTGATGTCCTTGGTGTTGGTGATCCAAAAGATGAACTCCTGAAACCTTTGGTACTCTGGAAGTTATGTTTCAACATGGGTTAATTGAGTTGATCTGTCAATCTAGATATTTTTGTCTATTAGATATGGTGTTGATTAATTGTATTCATGTGTATCTTGATTCCATTCTTATTTTCATTGTATTGGGCAATGATTTTTGGGTCTGGATTAAGTCTAGAATTTGAGGTTGTGTAGCAGCTTTGGTGTAGTGTAAGTCATGTTTCGGGTCCAAAATTTATAATGGATGTAACATTTTGATCTGACAATTGTTCTCCATTGTGGTATGGTCTACTTCTGATTCCTTCCCACCACAATAAGGTTTAGTGTTGACCTATTTTAGAACTCTCTCTTGGCCGATTTAGAAGATTATGTTTCCCTGAGACAATATATATATGTATATATATGTATATATATACATATATATGTATATATATACATATATATGTATATATATATACATAGATATACATATATATACATACATATATATATATGTATCTATACATGTATATATACATGTATACATGTATACATATATACATGTGTAAATGTATATATACATGTATAGATATATGTATACATGTATACATGTATATATACATGTATAGATACATATATATATATACATATATACATATATATATACATGTATATATGTATACATGTATATATGTAGATATATATACATGTATATATATACATGTATATACATGTATATATATACATGTATATACATATATACATGTATATATATATACATGTATATATATATACATATATACATGTATATATATCTACATATATACATGTATATATATATACATATATACATGTATATATGTATTTATATAAAAGAAAGATCTAAATGAATTTATATAGAAAAAGTGTCGCATTTCTATTGAATGCGATATTGGAAAGGAAAGATCTGATTTTTGGCAATATGTGAGAGTGCATTGGTACTGAGCTACCAGAAGTAGTCTGGTGTTTCAGATTGAGATTCAATGGTGGATTCTTTCTTTTCATTTTTTGTTTCTTCAGTAGTCGACCTTTTTTCTGGGCAATGAGCCCTCTTGAAGTGAGTATTCTAACAATGAGAAACCCTTTGTAAAAATTACCTTAACTGGTGTCACCTAAACCAATATTTTATATTGAGAACTAACATTCTCTGTGATTTTTCGCTTTCTGGGTTTTCCACATCATATCTAGTGTTCATTGTGTGATTTGTTGTATGTTTATGTTTTCATGCTATATCTATCTTAATTAATTCTATTGGTTACTCCAGATGTGCAAAAGGGTTACATGAAATTGATTTATGTTTTTCAACTAATTCAAGCCCCTCTCAGTTGCCTGGATATTTAACAATATTAACCACCTTGGTTAACTTGTTTTTGTCTATGTGGGTGATTATATTTTTCAACCTATCCTTTCTTCATTATTTGATATGTTTTAATGATGATAGTTAGGTATTTTTCCCCCTTGGTGCTCACTAGCTAACTATTTCCAGTTGGATTGTGGGTGATATTAGTACCCAGTTTCTTGGTTTTTAGATTTCCTTATTTCAAATAGTGCTTTTAAGGGCTTCAATTGAGACTATGTTGTTGGGTGGTCAATTGTGGGGTAGGCATTTCTTTGTTATTTTATGTGTGGGCTCCATCATGGCGGGGGACATACATCAATAGGAGTCCATTTCCTCTGATGACATTCATGGTGGGGTTTTTAGGGCTTTGATTATGACTATTGTTGGGGTAGGCATTTCTTTTTTATTTTATATGTGGGATCCATAATAGGAGGAGAGACATCAATAGGAGCGCATTTCCTCTGACGAAATGCACATAAAAGAGAAAAATTTGTGGATTTTTACTTAATGTGGGGTTACACCCTTTTTAGAGAATCCTCATGGCTTTGATCCAAAGGTAACAAAGATTTTTGGTAGATAATGGATGCACTTTACTTTTTTGAAATGACAATAAAAGCTCAGATTTCACAAAGGAGTTGATTGTGGAGCTTATTGGGCTGCCTATGGAAGGAACAAACAATTTCAAGGGCAAAATCTTCTGAGTCCATTGTGAAAACCTTTCTAAAATATGGAGAGGGTTTGAATCTTGTCAACAATTCAAACATTTGTTACCAAGTAGACACCCTTAAACCCCTTTGGGTGGGTGTGGCTAAGGTCCTTATACAATATTTTACCTTGGATGGGTGGTTTACCAAAATCTATGGTGGTCATTTTTCTCGGCTTAAACACTTTAGAAATAAGTTCTTCGTTTGTTTCCATTCTATCTCTTATCATCCTTGGAAGCCAATATTAAAGAACATAATAAGAAGCAAAGAAACCCTAATCTTCATGAGGGCTCGATCCTTCTAATTATGGAACAATTCAATGCCCTCCCATTTTCCTCTAAGTGAAAATATCAAGGTTATCCCCCTTTGCACTCGGTGAATAGGTGTCAAAGGAGGGTATGTAGAGAAATATAGGGGAATGTGATGATGATTCAGAGGATGAGGACTAGCAAACAAAGGATGAAACTTCCTCAAAGTAAAAGAAGAATAATGTGTCAGAGGAGAAGAAAAAGAGAATCTCATTAAATTCAGTATAAAAAGAAAGATTTGTTAAATTAAATAATTTTACATGCATGATTCTCCTAGATGACTTGATGAGGAGTTAGATGCTGAGGAGGTTGACAAGAACCAAAATTTGGAAGGGGAGAATTTTTTGGGCGAAAGGGAGAATGTGATGGGTGGAGGAGAAGGCTTCTTGGGAGTTCCCCTTCCCCTTGATCTTTTAATTATGCTAATCAAGAGAGAATTAATAATCCTCCCTTTCCTAGGGATCTTTAAAAATAGTCCCCTTTCCTTGGAAGTGACCCTGGGAATCTAGCTATTTTTTGGGTATTAATAGGGATGCCATAGTAGACTAGTTTAGGATTTCCTAAGAGCCTTTTTTAGAAATCAATCAAGTTAATATCAACATCCAATCCATTAAAAGAAAAGTGGTTATTTTGGAGCAAGGTGATGGTCGATATTCGTTTAGGGATCCTGTTGACAATGTGATCTCTTATGAGGAAAAAGACAAAATGCTCTCTATCTTAGAAAACATGACCAAATATGTTGCTCACTTGAAGACTATGAAGGTAGACTTGGGCTATTGAAGCCAAGATGAAGAGAATTAATTATAACCTCACTAATCTATTAGCATGAGCCTTAAAACCATTCACAGCAATGTAGAAGGGGATAAAACTTTTGTGAATCAGTGGTAGACTATGTAGGCTTTGAAGTTTGGGGGCAACATTTCAATTAATATCAACCTAGTCGAGAAGAGTAACTAGAATAAGGATGATAGTGTAGGTCCATCATCTCAAACCCATGGACATCTCAAGAACGCTAGGGAGCTAAAGCAAACATAGAATTGCAAGATCTGATGAACATTACCCAAAATATGGAACAAATGAAAGTTGAGTTTGCTAAAGCCCTGAAGAATTTGTGTTAGGTTTTATATTTTCTTTTGTTGGCCTACTATTTTAGGGTTCTGTATTCTAGGTAATTTTTGTGTTGTTGTTTGGCTATGTGTTTTCTATTTGCAGCTCTTTGTACTCAGGGTTTTCAGATCCCTTCAAAACCATTTTTTCCTTAATAATAAACCATACCCAATTTGAAATTCTGTTTAGTAAGTTGGCATGCATCAAGTAGGATTAGAGGAAGTTCATTTGTGTCAAGAAGAAGACCTATAGGTAGCCAATATGACATATAGAAACAAGGGTTGAAGAGGAAGAAGACAAAGAGGCTTTGAGCTCGATATTAAAGACATAGTTAGAGGTTTAATATGGAAAATGGACACATTGGAGATGTCTCAGAGAAGAGGAGCCCATATAGAGGACGTCAATGAAAATGTCAAAGAGTATACTGTTGAAGGGGGAGATAATGTGAATCAACTCAGGCTTGATCAAAGAGAGGAGATATTCATCAAGGCCATCACCTGGATTAATTTGAAGCTACAATTTAATCCTTCAAATTTTGAAGGAGGTTTAAATGAAAAGGAATTGCTAGATTAAGGAATTTATTGAATGTATGAAGCCTCCATTGTACTTCGGAATCTTCTTCAAATGCTCTTAGATATTTATCATGTTTAAAAAAGAGAATGTAGAGGAGAGTATTTACTACCGTTGAGATGAAAATATCTTGTGTAGGAAACCAACCTTCGATACATCACTTAATTTTCACTCTCGTGAGCCAAGAAGATTGATATGGAAGAAAGGAAACAAACTAAACTATGTCTATAAACATAAAATACTACATAAGAAAGGAATATAAAATAATCAAAATATTTTGATTATAGAAATAGAAATCTCTATAAATGCATACTTTACCCATGAAGTGGTGAAGCCTTAGCCTTGGATACCAATGTGCCAGAGGGACATCTACACGTTGTAGTGTCATATGTAGAAACAAAAAATAGAAAAGCACCAAAAGTCACACCAAAAAGAATCTCATGCACTATGAAACTATTCATCACCAACACACACTCATATAGGGAAACATGTTGGGGTTGTATAGGGGTTTGCCTTATTCAAACCCCTGTTTCTATGTTTATACCTCCATAGACAACTAGATACATAGATTGGATAAAATAAAAGATTAGATTGTGCAATAGAAACAAACTCTTCTTAATGGAGGAAACCCACTATTATTTGAGATAAAATGTTAATTTGATTAATTCAAATAGATAATAAATACATTTAGAGACTAGTGACATGATGTTATATTGAAAAAAAATACATACAAGAGATAAGAGAGAAAGGAAAACATTACATAGGAAAGACCCCTCTCTTGAAATAATGGCACGATTGTAAGCAAGATAATAATTGTTTTTTATTTTCATGAGTGCAGATTTTGGTAGAGTTTTATTACTAGTGTGAGAGAAAGATATCCGAGAGTGTGAATGTTGCAAAATGAATGAGAAAGAAGAGTTTTGTTGCTCAAAATGAGTGGGAATAGCCATTTTGAATGTGCACAAAAGAAGGGACATGCATCAAAAGAGGCTTGATGTAGAATATATCCAATGTAAATTTAAAATCATTTCGGGACGTTTGCGCGCTACATACATGTATGCTCACCACTCTCCCATTTGACCAAATCAATCCCAAATTTGGATTAGGGGTTGCTAATGCTTCATCTTTAAAATCCATGATGCTGGAATGATAGTATCTTGATTATTATTTTTTATTATAAACACACCGAGCCTATTGCATAAGTGTCATTAATGCACTAGGTGTAGTTTACGACACTAAATTTTTCCCCCACTTTGTAGGACTAGTCAACTCAAGGGAACAAGTGCACTAAACTAACTTAGAAATCCGTGTTCATAGAACTCATGTAGTGTATTAAATGCATTAATTACCTTAAAAAGGGATATTGTAGAGGCCACCAAGGTCAACAACGAAAATACGAATGGTGACCCCAGTGCTCAGCAAAAAAATATAGTGTTTGACATGAATATTCAAGTACCATAAAATCAAAAAAAAATTTAGCGCCAAAAATAAGGAAGCTCTTTGGCAAGAAGAATTATCAAGCTACATATTTTGTCACAATATTCATGTAAAAGGGTAATATATTGTAATAATGAAATAGGTATAATGATCAGATACTTATTCTTCAAAATGTTTTATGTTATCTTCTGTGATATACTCTTATTTGACCTACTATTAATACCACACTATATTTGTATTAGATATTTTAATTTCATGTAATTTTTCCTCTTCTTATTGCCTTTCTTCTACTTTTCCTTCTCCTTCTTATTGACCTTCTTCTTCTAATTTTACTTAGATTTTTGTCGTTCCTTTCCTTTTGTGTCTTGCTTCTCTTCTTGTTCTTGCCCCTCTTCACGGGTGATCCCACAATACTTCTTGAGTCCCCTCCCTTTTGTATGTTTAACCCTATTTGACCCATTACTTGTAATCAATCTAAGAAACATCTATGTGGGTATTAATTTATGATTTATAACTTATTGTAGTTATTTTTAATCCCCTCATATATTAAAAAATATCAAATTTCCATAAAATTTAAGTATGAGAGCTCTCTACTTGATTTCCTCGGTGTTTTCTATGTTTGCCAAATTCATAGAGTTTCAAAGTTTCAGTTTATGTCACGTCCTTCTCGTCAATCCTAACCTCCTAATACATCACCTTTAAAAAAAATTGAGTCTTTCTAGTTGGACCATTGGACTTTCCCATCCCAAATACCATTTACCTGTTAAAATTGATATCCTAATCCCTTGTCCTCTGAACATTTTCTAAGTCTATTTTTTCAACCTTTAGACTTGGCATTCCCTTCATACCTTCCTCAATCCTCTAAAATATTCAAAGGCCTTTTTAATAACTTTTAAAGTTGGACTTTTAAGATTCCCTCGGTCCCCATGCTTCCTTCTAGGAGTTTAACTTTCCTATATGCTTATCAACTTGTCGGGATTTCGTCCATCAACTTGTCGGGATTTCGTCCATCCACCTACTTTAAGGGATGTTTACCTCAATACTCTCAATATGCAAACAAAAACAAAGAAGAAGTGTCTCATGCATCAAGTTAAAAGGGTTACAAAATATTTGACATGAAAGAGAGAAAAAAGCAAGTATTGGTTTTGGACAATATGAAGGTTTAAGAACCTTATAAATCCTCAACATGATTCTGTGAGGGGAAATGCTCTAAACTGAAGATGATGTGAATAGGTATTATCGATTTCATGTAGGCTTTGAAACACTTTGAATCACCATTTAAAATCAAATAAAGATGCATAGGCAAAAGAATTACAAGGTGTATGAGTTTTCAAACCATTCAAAAGTGTGGTCCATATTTCAAAAGCTCACTATTGTGCCAACAATATGACATGGTTCATAATAGGAAAAAAGATCTAACATATCAAGTAAGCGTAGCTAAAATAATTATTTTAATTATAGAAAGAGATATAATGAATAATAGCATGCTAAATATCTCTAATAAATGTCGCCTATCCTTTTGCAATGCTCGTGATTCCATTAGTGGTTGATAAGCCCCTACAATCACCAAATTTAATTTTGGAAGTGCCCCAAAAGTATATATTTTAGCCAAAATGACGTATATTTAAGAAGTAAAAATGAATGAAATGGGTTTTTTTTCCCTAATTATTTTTGTGGTTACTGTCATAGATCATGATAAACTTAAGACAATATCTAGATTCTATTTGCAATATATTTTCTAGGTTTCCTCACTTCATTTCATGCTAGACCTATAGGAGTGATGAATGAAATTACTAAAACGTTTTTCACAATTTTTTGAATGTGACTGTTAAATAATAGTTAATTGTGAGTGGGACATCACAATTTTCCTTGAATATTTAACAATTTCCTAGTACCAAGTCTCCCAAGAGTTGCTAAACGCTAATAAATGATAGATCTAATGATATATCTATATGAACTAGTAGTTCATTTAAATAATTGGTCACTAAACCAATTCTAAGGTATAGTAATTTTTTTTAGTGTTATAGAGAATTGAACATATAAATTGTAAATGAATGGATGCACTTTATATTAGTATAGTAAAGATTTAATAATGCACATTTTTGTAGTTGTATATCTCCATTATTTTATGTCAAGACTCATAGAAGTATTATAATTGCATTTTTAATCATCTGCTCTAGCCACATGTATTGATACAAAAGAAACACTGGTTGTGTGACAACATATAATACACTAGAATCTTTTTCAATTATCATTTTTTATTTATTAAATCCCTATCTCACTAGAACATGAGATGGGTTAGGATAAGGGCTTTGAATGTATATTATGATTAACATTGATCACAACTAGATCGACTAATATGTGAAAAATGAGGAGAATGAAATCGATTGCAAACCAATTTATTTAGCCACTTGGCCCTGATTCTGACTTGTTACTCACAAAACAAGACCTCATGGCACACCCACAAACATGAACATTGAACATTATAGTAAATTTAATTTGTGACATATAAACACTAATTACATGTGTATTCAAATTACTAACATAGAAGGTAGCCTAGGAATCATAACTTTGGGTGAGGAGGTTAGACTGAATGTCGTAGGCATGGGAGAAACACAAGGGAAATCTATATGCGAAAACAAACACTCTCAAATCACTTATTAACATAACTATGGTTTTCCAATGAAGGGACCACACATGCACAAATATAGGACCTAATTCAAATGAATGAGGATTAGACCAACCTCCAAAACGGGGGCTCAGTAATTTCCATTGGGAAATTAGGGTGTGGTGTGTGATTAACAATGAGCTAAAAATATATATAGGAGCTATATCGTCACATCCATGAGCAAGATCGGATGCTTGAAGTTGATTGGCATCATGTAGATATGACAATCATAAATGAAGATTGAGAAAACATCAGAGTGTTTTTAGGAGTGGTCTCGTTTGATTTATGTTTACTGAAATTCTAATCATGCAATCATTTCATGTGATCCTAGAAGCTAAAAGGAGTTAAAGTTTCGTAGTCCCGCATGGGTAAACGATGTTGCTTCGAAGACCGGGAGTGGAGGCTTAGACCAGTCTGGAACGAATGGATGTGAACCCAGTAACTCAAAAATTCCCAATAACAAAAATATGAGCAGTGGTTGGTATACCAAAATAGGTTTACATTTCATGGATTTTAATGACAATGGAAAAGATGGTGTATTCATCGGGCGAATCGTTTACTTGGTTGCCACTCCGGATAGAAAGCCCCACCTTATCTCCATAACAAACAAAAACGACGAAGAGTACATGTGAATCATTAAAAGTCAAGAAAATGAAATAGATTAATACAGTTGCTAACAATACTTGTTCATGTCGATTTATACTCGTGTTAAAATATCAGTATTGCCTACCAACCTACCCAACAACAGCTGATTTAATTCGTGTATCTATATATACAAACACAAAGAAACAGATTTTCACATCTCAGTTCAGAAACAATTTGGCATTTTAGCCTGTTTAAGTTGTGATCAGACTCTGAAAGAGGAAGTATTGTACGATTCTAGCAATGCAGACATTTTATGGCCGCCTCGTGCTGCCACTTTTGGCATTGTGGTTCACTATTCAATTTGTTTCAGCGAAACATGCTGTGATCACACGGCGCTACAATTTCACTGTGGGTTATATAATTCTATGGAATGAGTTGAATGTTTTATTGTTTAGGAAAGTATTAAATTTTTACAGATAGCCGTGATTGATTCTTTGTTCTAAATATCCACAGATCCAAATGACGAATGTGACTCGTCTTTGCACCACGAAAGCTCTCTTGACTGTCAACGGGCAATATCCGGGGCCTCCAGTAGTTGCTCGAGAAAGAGATCGCGTGGTTATCAAAGTAACAAATAATGTTAAAAACAATATTAGCATACATTGGTATCTCTTCTGCTCCCGCTACTCAGTTATTTACTTAATAAAAATAATATTATATGCTGATGTCCCTTTAGTGGGTGCACCTAATGAATTCCTATGAATCGCTCAGGCATGGAATTCGGCAGCTTAGATCTGGATGGGCGGATGGTCCTGCTTATGTCACTCAGTGTCCAATTCAAACCGGGCAAAGTTATGTGTACAAGTTTATTGTCAAAAGGCAGAGAGGAACACTGTGGTGGCATGCCCACATCTCATGGTTGCGAGCAAGCATACATGGGCCCATTATCATCTATCCCAAGAAGAATGCTTCTTACCCATTCCCTCGCCCACACCAGGAAGTGCCTATTGTTTTCGGTATGCCCTTCAGTACTCGTTGATAATGTGTTGCCATTGTACGTACATAGTCCTAAATTTACAATGAAAATACTGCTGTTGATAATGTGTTGCAAATTGCAGCGGAGTGGTGGAATGCAGACACTGAGACTGTTATCAATCAAGCAATGCAAAGTGGTGCGCAAGCTAATGTGTCAGATGCATATACCATCAACGGGCTCCCTGGACTTATGTATAACTGCTCTACCAACGGTGAGGGCGGGGTATTAAAATGGATGAAACATAACTAGACTGGTCGCTATTGTTCATTTGTTTAAATGTAAATGTAACAAAGGTTTCCTGTGTTGTGTAATGCAGATACATTCAGGCTCAAAGTGAACCCTGGGAAAACTTACCTACTGCGTATAGTTAATGCTGCACTCAATAGTGACCTGTTTTTCGCAATAGCCAACCACACATTGACTGTGGTAGAAGCGGATGCTGTGTATGTCAAGCCTTTTCAAACCAATGTTATTCTCATCACTCCCGGTCAGACTACCAACGTCCTCTTGACAGCTATGTCTCAGCCACCCAATGCCACATTCCTCATGTTAGCAGGCCCATTCGCTACGGGAACAGCAGCTTTTGATAACTCAACCAGTGCTGGAATTTTAGAGTATGTAACTTCCAATGCGACAGCAGTTAATTCATCCTCATCCTCTCTTCCTATGATGAAACCGACGCTTCCAGCCCCCAACGATACCTCCTTTGCCGCCAATTTTAGCCAAAAGATGAGAAGCTTGGGCAATCCGAAATTTCCTGCAGCAGCTGTCCCTCAGAAGATGGATAAACAGTTCCTATTCACAGTCGGGTTGGGGCTAAATCCGTGTCCCCAAGGACAGACATGTCAAGGCCCCAACGGTACCAAATTTGCAGCCTCCATTAACAACATATCCTTCATTCTTCCCACCACCGCTCTTCTTCAAGCATACTACTTTAATCAGTCCAATGGAGTTTACAATACCACTTTCCCTGACAATCCGCCATTTCCTTTCAACTACACCGGCACGCCGCCTAACAACACACAGACCCTCAACGACACCAGAGTCGAAGTGCTTCCCTTTAACACTAGCGTACAGCTAGTTCTGCAGGACACCAGCATTGCGACCTTCGAGAGCCATCCTCTGCATCTGCACGGCTTCAACTTCTTCATAGTGGGTCAGGGTATGGGAAACTACAATGCAAGCACTGACCCATCTAACTTTAATCTGGTGGATCCTCCGGAGAGAAACACAGTTGGAGTTCCCAGTGGAGGTTGGGTGGCTCTCAGATTCCTAGCTGATAATCCAGGTATTAATATCATTACGTAATGTTAGCTTCAATCGCTCATCTGGTTCAAAGATTTGTGCTTCTTTCGTATAAACATATATCCGGTTGTATGTATGTTTTTTGCAGGAGTGTGGTTCATGCATTGTCATCTCGAGCTGCATACCAGCTGGGGATTGAAGATGGCGTGGGTTGTTTTAAATGGAAATGGTGGCAGATCTCAATCTCTTCTTCCTCCTGCCAAAGATCTTCCCCCCTGTTGATCATTCATCCTTCAATTAGACTATTCAATTTGTGCTTCCTAAAATCTGACTGCATCCAATCGTGTGCTGGTCCAAAGTAGTTTGCAAACGATCGATAAAGAGAAACATATCAGTATATTTGTGTATCAATAAGTATGCTTTGGAATATATCAGTGATGAGACCTTGGTTGAATTACTATGACAGAGACATCTCCACATGGACCTTTCAAAAGTGAAAGTGCGAAGGTAGAATTAAAATTACAAGTTTTGCAGAGAATTTCTAACAGTAAGATTCACATTTCCTTATAATATACTTATTTATTGTTGTTTTATATGGTTGAGATTTTCAGCAGTATATTTCTTCATTCGAATACTTAATTGAAAATAATGTTGTTCTGTGACAGATAATTTAATCTTAAATATTATCTTCATTTTTCAACATCTAAATAGTCAATTAATAAATAAGAAAAAATGTATAATGAATCATTAGAAAAATTACAATTTTGTTATTGACAATTTAGTCTATTTTGAAATATAGTAAGATTTATAAGAAACTTTTAAAAACACATTGATATCTATCGTTTGTAACCTTTTTCTCATGATTTCTGTCAGATTGTTATCTGATACTACCTCATTTTGTACTAGGACTAGCACTTTTCTGAATTAGTTTTTAAGTGCATTATAAAAAGTTAAATTTAATTAAATAATTGGATTAAGGCATACTTATAGATATGTAAATGAAAGATCTGTCTTTGTTTTATTTAATCTCAATTATAATACCACTTCTCCTCCTTCTATGCATAGAATCTATCTAGATTTGCATCAACATATTTGATGTGATTAATGATGACTCATATCTTCAATACTAAATATGAAATATATGGAAATTATTCAATTCATTGTGAAAAAATATATTTTCTCAATAATCTCTCTATATTTGAACATTTATTCATTCCCTTAATTAGAGCTTCTATCAAACGGAGGGGGTGGGGGCTTTGTGGTGTAGAGCTCCGAGATGGGCATTCATTATGTCGAATCTCTTCTAGATAAAAACTACATTCTTGGAATTTAGTTTCTCCCCCCCACACATGCACATAATTGCACTTGCTTGTATTGATATGCTACATGCATATGATTTAATTTGTTTTTATAATTTAACTCAATTCCTATATAATTTGAATTGTAATCTTATAAGTACCATTGAAACTTTAATATGTTTTCAGTATATGATACATAATGCACGTGTGACATATAAATGATTTAACAACAATATAACACAAATATAGCTAGCTACAACATATAATTGATGTATATCATTGTTAAGGTGTATACCTATTGATATCAATTGATATTCATATGGTTTTCATTTATCACATACAACTTTATAGACATTTTTATTGTCAGTGCACATACCACTATTAGAGCGGCGTCAATTGATATTGACTTATTTCATGGAATCGATGATGACTTACATCTTCAGTATTGAATATTTAATGTATGGGAATTATTCAGTTCATTGCGAAATAATCTATACTACCAATAATGTGGCTATGTTTTCATATTTTGTTTCTCTTAATTAAAGCTTCATAAAGTGGAGGGGGTTTGGGGCTTTGTGGTGTGGAGTTTTGAGATGGGGTTTGGCTCTATAGAATCTCTTCTAGTTAAGAAAACATATTATTGGAATAAATGCACACACACACACAAATAACTACTTGCTTGTATTGAAATTCTACATACATATAATTTAAATCAATTCATACATAATATGAATTATAATCCAAGGACCATTGAAATTGAAATATGCTTGCACCAAACCTCAATTTTGAAATATTAAAATGAGGATTTTCATTTCTTATCTTTATTTTGATAAATTTTAGCTTATAAATTTGTAAGTGTTTTATTTGAGTAATTAAATTCTTTGAAGAAAATTAACAACACTAACAAAGCTAAGGAGAGTCAAATATGAGGTGAAATGAACAAACAATAAGAAATATGGTCCAAGTAAGTTTAAAGTGATAGGTAGTTTAAATAAAATAATTGAAACATATTGTAGGCATATCAATCAGTGTGGGATGGAGGCGTGGCGAAGAGGTGTCTGGGGTAAATGAAGAGTTTGGATGTTAAACAAAAAAAAACTAGAATAAGAATGAAGGCGTGGGGCCACATGGGGATTTGAAAAGATGGGAAATAATTATTATGTAAAATAAAACAAAATAGAAATCCGAAAAAGAAGAGAGGGTGCGCCAAAATGATTGAGAAAAACTAAAAGGTGAAAAGGGATTTATGAGTAAGGAAAAATAATAACATTGTGTGGGAAAATCAACATATTTTTAATTACAAAGGGAAGGAGAGTGTGTAGAGTAGAAGACATCAAACCTATGAGATTCAAAAACAAAGGGATAGCCAGAAAAGCGTGTGGAGGAAATAAAGATCAGATGATAAGAAATTGATGCCCAATGCATGAATACAGACAGGGTAGAGATCATGGAAAAGGATATGAAGCATGGACAAGGAAAACCAGAAATAGATGAGCCTGCTAGGGTTGTGTGGTAAATGGATTGAGAAGATAGATGTAGTAGTGATTTAGAACAAAGCATGTAAGAGACACGACTTGTTAACAAAGACAAAGTGAAAAAAGGAAAAAAATAGAGATTCATTTCTACATCTGTAACTATTTTTCTCCTAGTCAATAATGTTTGTAATTTTCATTTAAAATTTTGTGTTGATTATTAATTAATTTTTTTTTTGACACTATAGTGATATTGGATAGAGCCCTAATTACCCATTACTGTTTTGTTTTGTACTCGTGGTCCCTTTAGTTGATCTTTCGTATTGGATTTGATCACTTCCCCATCTCTCTTGCTTGATTGTCTTAGAAGGAAATTCTTTTTTCCTTTCACTTTGAGAAAATGTGGCTCAAGCACCCTAACCTGTTCTATAGAATTAGAAAATGATGGAATGTCAGGACTAACAATACGACTATGTTTTGAGTTTCTAAAAAAATGAGATTGGTCAAAGCTAAGGTTATTCTTTTGAATGATACTTGTTTTGTTCATATCTTTTCTGAGAAGAAAATCATTTAAAGGGATCTCAAGGTTGTGTAAGATTCCATTAAAAAAAGATGGTTAAAGTTGCAGTATCCTAGACTAGAAAAATTCCTTGCTGGCTTGTCTCCATAACCTCATTTCAAAGGAGGAAGAATTATGCTAACAAATATAGAGAGATCTCTATAGTTGCGATGCGAGGATAAGAATAGTATATTTTTTCATCTTTCCACTCTTAAAAATAAGGCTTCTAATTGGATCTCGTCCACCAATGAGAACTGTGCGCTATTGGATTTGGAAAAGCAAATTAATGTGGCAGTTGCTAGTTTTTTCTCCAATCGCCTCTTTGAGGAAGGATTGCCTCTGAGTGGTGATGTGGAGAATTTTTTTGGATGTTATACCTAATGTTATTAAAGATGATACTAATAGAATTCTCAATTCCATCCCCTTTGATGATAAAATTAAAAATATGGTGTTCTCTTTTGAATATAACAAGGCTTGGGTCCAGATGCTTTTCCTTTTTTCTACTTCCAATGTTTCTGGGAGATTGTGGAAAAAGATATTTATGATCCAGCTAAGGAATTTTTTGGTTGTAGAAGGATTCTCAAGGAACTCAATGCTGATTTAATTGTTCTTGTCCCTAGTTTCATGGGGGCTAATTATTTTGATACTTTTAGATAGAGTAGTCTCTACAACTCTATTTATAAAATATTTTTCAAAATTATGGCTTTAAGATTGTAGCTGGTCCTCTCGCTGATTATTTCTCCTAAGAAAAATGGTTTTTTTTCATAGGAGGAAAATTATTGATTCTATTGCAATTTTTTACGAGAACAGTCACTCATTGAGATGCAAAACGAGAGTAGGGATTCTCCTCAAGCTTGATCTTATGAAGGCTTATGACCGTGTGAGTTGGGGTTTTCTTATTAAAGTTCTTAAAGATTTTGGTTTTAGAGATATTTTTTTGGAGATTTCTTGGCAATTTGTTTCGCTTCCTACCTTTTAGGTGGTGATTAATTACTCCCCCTCTAGTTTATTCAAGAGTTATAAGGGTATCGAATAGGGGAATCTAATTTCCTCTTTTCTCTTTATTATTATGGTTGAAGCCTTGAGCTGTTTCATTTTTAAAGTTGTAGTTGTTGGTTTGCTAAGAGGTTTATCCCCCTCCTCTTCTAATCTGGTTTGTTCATACCAACAAAGGGATGCTGTAGATAGATACAACAAAGCTCAACAATAGAAAAGCCACAAACATCTGAGAAGGTTTGTACATTACTTCTCTTGTGGCACAAGAGGCTACAAGACATAGGGCACCCAAAATGAAACAATCATGAGCCAAACACAAAAGAGCGACAATGCAAACAAGGCCGGCCAAATCAACAGATCTAAACCACCTTATAGATCTGAGAAATCGAAAATGAGGGTTTAACTAGCACCCCAACCCACACATTTGGGTTTTACCAAGCTCCCTTAACCTATAGTAGAGTCTCCAGATCACTAACAGCAAAACCTAAGCCTAATCGAAAACACAAACTAGCCAAATTGGGCCATTGAAAACTACCAGCATCCAGCCTATCCATTAAAAAAGAAAAATACCAAGGGTTTTTCTAGGCTCCCTCAACCTTGAGGATGGGTTTTAAGAGGCTCCAAGAACCAGACACGGTACTACTAGCATCCATCCAGCCCTTGAACGAATGAAAAACAATAGGTTTTTCCTAGGCTCCCTCAACCTTAAAAATGGGTTTTACACAGATCCCACAACCAGACAAGACCCAGATCATAGTAAAACAACCAGAAAAAAAATATGGGAAATAGGGTTTTTAAAAGGCACTCTAAAGCTTTTAAAGGAAAGACCAAGAGGGTTTTTACAGGCTCCCTCAACCCGTAAAGCAACTTGTGAAGATGGGTTAAGAAAGGAAACCCAAACCCAACTATGACGGTCACCATTGAAGGATTGGCAGACACCCACAACCAGCAACACGAGCATCATTAGGATTCAAAAAGCTCCCTCACCCCTTCTCTCCACCTCAATAGGAGAAAGAGCCACCTCTATAGGCAAGAGTGGAAAGAAAGCCAACCATCCACAAAGTCCATTTGCAACCCGCAGAAGTTGAAGCACTCCCTCATACCTTGTCTCCACCTCAAAAGGAGAGAGAGCTACCTCAATCAGACACCGAGGAGAGTAGACCCACTGCCTAAGCAATCCTTGTAGCACCCAACATACAAGAAGCCCCTCCACCTCAGTAGGAGGGCAACCCAAAGACAACAGAGAACCGGGAAAATAAGGGAGAGCAGAAGAGACTCACAACAAGGATGAGACAAGGAAATAAACAAGGGTCTACTCACACCGAAAAGAAAAAAAAACTCCCACCAAAATGATTGCACAAAGCCAAGCTCTCGCAAGTCCTTGGATCGAACACCCAACTACGGGTGAGGGTTCTCAATGTGATCCAAGGAAAGAAAGTGAGAGAAAGAATAGGGAGGGAGAATAGAAACAACCACCAGCGCTGTCAAAAACAATAATAACAACCTCCCATCTTGGCTCATCACAGACCAAGCCCACCCTTACCATCACACACGATAGAGCAGTAAACCTTGGAGCAAAAAAATAGACATGAGAGAATCGGTAGCTCCCACAAGCTTGAGAATGGGTTTTAAGAGGATCCCACAACTTGATAGCGTACTACTAGCATCCAGCCAACCCCTGAATGAAAGAAAAACAATACGTTTTTTCCAGGCTCCGTCAACCTTAAAAATGGGTTTTACACGGATCCAACAACCAGACAGGAACCAAATCACAATAAAACAACCTGAAAACAACAATCTGGGAAACGGGGTTTTTAAAAGCCACCCTAAACATTTTAAAGGAAAGAACAAGAGGGTTTTTATAGGCTCCCTCAACCCACAAAGCAACTTATGAAGCTCGGTTAATAAAGGAAACCCAAACCCAACTGTGACGGTCATCATGGAAGGATTGACAGGCACCCACAACTAGCAACACGAGCATCAATAGGATTCAAAAAGCTTCCTCACCCCTTCTCTCCACCTCAATAGGAGAAAGAGCCACCTCTATAGGCAAGAGTGGAAATCAAGCCAACCATACACAAAGTCCATTCGTAGTTCGCAGAAGCTGAACCACTCCCTGATACCTTGTCTCCACCTCAAAAGGAGAAAGAGGCACCTCAATAGGACACTGAGGAGAGAAGACCCACTGCTTAAGCAATCCTTGCACAACCCAACACACAAGCAGCCCCTCCACCTCAATAGTAGGGCAACCCAAAGCCAAAGGAGAACCAAGAAACGAGGGAAGAGTAGAAGAGACTCACAACCAGGATGAGACAAGGAAATAAACAAGGGTCTGGTCACACCCAAAAGAAAAAAAACTCCCACCAAAATGACTGCACAAAGCCAAGCTCTAGCAATTTCCTGGATCGAACACCCAACTACCGGTGAGGGTTCTCAATGAGATCCAAGGAAAGAAAGGGAGAAAAAGAACAGGGAGGGAGAATAGAAACAACTACTAGCACTGTTCAAAAAAATAATAACAACTTCCCATCCTGGTTCATCACAGACCAAGCCCACACTTACCATCACGCACGATAGAGTAGCAAACCTGGGAGCAAAAAAAAAGACATGAGAGAATCTACAACTCCCACAACATCCTCCCAACACCACCCAAAGGCCACCACCACTCCAGATCCATAGGAAAGAATTGCAACTACCGCCATAGGGCACAAAGAAGGTGAAAAAACACGCAGACCCGCTATGGTAAGGAGAAACCAGTCCATGCCCATCATAACACCTGCCTAGCCAAAAACAAAATGAACCACCCAAAACAACGACCCATTTGGCATAGCAAGCCCTGCGACCAACCACTCCTTGCTGCCTTCATCGTCATAAGAGTTAGTGTCCTCGTCCTCCCCTACAGATGCCCTACCGCCCCCACAATCACTTCTCCCACCTTCACTTATTTCAAAGTTTATTTCATATGCCCTCCACATTAATAATTTGTTGATAATACTTTGATTTTGAGATACTCTTGAATTAGAGAAGTAAGATCTTTGAAGCCTATATTGTTAGGTATGAATCTAACTCGAGTCAAAAAGTTAGTTTTGAGAAGAGCTCTTTATTCTTATTTAACACTCCTATTCTTAGACAGAGAAGAATTGTTGATATTTTGGGTTGTAAAATTGAGGATCTTCCTACAACTTATCTTGGTCTCCCGCTTCATAGTAATGTGATTCATAATTTATTTTGGAATGGGTTGATTGATAGATTCAATTCAGAACTTGTTAGATGGAAAGTTATGCATCTTAGTCAAGCGAGTAAAGTTCAAATGATCAAGGATTTGATTTAGAATATTTTGGTGTATGCTATGAACCTTTTTAAAACTCCCTCAATTTTTTATGAAAGAATTGAAAATATTTAGAAATGCTTGCTCTTGTTTGTCACAGAAGATAGTAAATGTATTCATTTGGCTTCTTGGACCAAGTTTGCTTGCCTTATAAATCTGGTGGTTTGAGTATCAAAAAGCTTGAGGATTTCAATGTTGCTTTGTCAGCTAAGTAATTACACAGACTTTTCTTTGGTGATTTGGATTGGTGTAAGATTATAGGTGTAAATATGCCCAGGCCATGCTTGGTTTGGGGCAACTCTTGGAGGCTCTTTCTCACCCTACTAAGATGGTGCTTTGGAATAATTTGATCAAGGCCATATGTATTCTCTCTGAGGGTATTAGATGGATTCTAGGGAATGGATGGAACATTGAATTTTTATATGATTGGTGGATTGGAGATTCCCCTATTTTTGAGGTCCCTTCCTTTAGACCAATTAGGGAGGCTTTCTTGGCCCAATTTGGTGATAAGATGGTGCATTACTTTACTAATGATAGTTCAAGGAACCTTAGTGATTGATCGAGGTCTAGGTGAGCTCCAATTTTTTGAGCTTCTAGCATATTCCTTTCATGGCTTCTTTTCTAGATCATATTATTTGGGGGCCTCCACCCTTTGGATTTTTTTTTTCCACCTTAGCCTTTTCCCTTCCCTATCATCCTAAGTTGACCTTTTCTCTATGGGATTTTCAATCTGGAATTGTAAGTTGATTCTTAAGATTAACATCCTTTTCTGGTTCTTGATTCAAACTAAGATTCTTACTTTGGATAACCTTTGTAAGCATGGTATTTTTCCTGTTAATAAATGCCTTCTTTGTTATTTGCATAAATAGAGAGTGTCAATTATCATTTTATGGAGTGTTGTTTTACCAGATAATTTTGGTCTCTTATCTTGGCCACCTAGAATTTTAATTGGGTCTTCCTTTCCTCTGTCAGGGAGATGTGGTCTCACTGGTCCCCTCCTTCTCTTAATCTATCTTTGAATTTACTTTGGTCTTTGATTATGCCTCATGTGTCTATGTAGATCTGAAAACAAGAGAAACAACTGTGTCTTTAGGGATGTACTTCTCCCTTTTAAGGTGGTTTTTTAGAGGATTCGTACAGTTGTAAAGGATAATTTCTAGATTGTACTTAAGGATGTTAATCTTGGCTTGCCTCCTATATATATTAATGCTTCAGATTAGTAGTCTCCTATTAATTGGGGTTCAAATTTTGATATTTCTAGAACTTTGGGAAATGTTAAAACCTCTAGAACTAATGTTAAATGGTCTACTCCATTTTTTGATTCGGTGAAGGTTAATTTTGATGGGGCAGCTAAGGGGAATCCTGGGCCAACTAGTTGTGGGGTGTGCTGAGTGATGATTATGGCAGGCTCCTTTTGAAAATGGCACTCCCTTTGGGAATCAAGTCCAACCACCTGGCTGAAGCCTCATCTATTTTTAATTCCTTCAAGTTAGCTCTTGATCTTGGTTCTTGGAAGGTTTAGATTGAGGATGATTCACTCAACATAATTAATTGTTTAAACTTATTACATACTTCAAGTTGTTCCATTAAATATTTGGTGAAGGTTGTGTTAAACATTATCAAGGATTTTGATAGTTTGTATATTTATGATATTTTTAGGGAAGGTAATTCTCTTGCGGATGCTTTTGAAAATATTGGTGCATTCCAAAGACAAGGATTTTATTGGAATGGGATTGACCCTCTTCCCCCTAACATTGAGGACAATATGAAACTTGATATTCATTGCAAATGTGATGATGATGATTATCACTGGTTGTCATTTCAATGTCAACATAATGGTTGTCATTGATGTCCTTGGTGTTGGTGATCCAGTTGATGTGTTCTTGGACCGTTTGGTGCTATAAAAGTTGTGTTTCAGCATGGGTTAATTGAGTTGATGGCAATCTGGATAGTTTTATCTATTGGATATGGTGTTGATTGATTGTATTCATGTGTATCTTGATTCCATTCTTTTTTTTTACTGGGCAATGATTTTTGGAGATAGATTAAGTCCAGAATTCGAGGTTTGGTGTAGCGTATGAGCCATGATTTGGTTCTGGAATTTGTAATGGATGTAACATGTTGATATGATCATTATTGTTCATTGTGGTATCATCTAATTCTCATTCCTTCCCACCATAAGAATGTTTAGTGTTGACCTATTTTAGATCTCACTCTTGGCCAACTAAGAAGATTATGTTTCTTGGAGATAATATATCTATATATATATATATGAGGAAGATTTGAATGAATTTATATAAAAAAATATGGTATTATTATTGAAGATATGCGAGATTGAAAAGGAAAGATCTGATAGTGCATTGGTATTGAGGTATCAGAAGCAGTCCAGTCTTGCAGATTGAGATTCAGTGGTGGATTCTTTCTTTTCTAAATTATTCCTTTATTTCTTCGATAGTGAGCCTTTTTCTGGGTAGTGTTCTCTCTCATAGTGAAGATCCTAGCAGTGAGCCACCCTTTGTAAAAATCACCTTAACCCGTGTCACCTTAACTGGTGTTTTATATTGAGAACTAACATTCTCTATGGTTTTTCCCTTCTTGGGTTTTCCACGTTATATCTAGTGTTCATTGTGTGATCTATTGTGTGTTTATATGTTCATGCTATATTTTCCTTAAATAATTTTATTGGTCACTATAGATATGCAAAAGGGTTAGAAGAAATTGATTTAATTTTTTCATCTAATTCATTCCCCCTATCAGTTGCTCGGATATTCAACAATTGGTATCAGAGATTTGGTTACTTGGAGAAGAGCTTATCTGCTTGAGGTAGATCTTGATCCAATGGCACATAAATTGACTATTCCTATTTTTGAAGGATCCGAATATAGTTTTCGGAAATTAAAGATTAGAGGCTACCTGATCTCTTTGGGATACAACACTTGGAAAGCAGTGGAAACTTAGTATATTCAATCGGAAAATGGTCTTAGTACTCTAGATAAGGTTCAAGCTTATGAAGTGAATGAAAAGGCACGGTATGCTATGTTTAGTACTTTATCAAAGATTGAATTGACAATGATTATTTCATTGAATACTACTCATGAGGTTTGGAAAAAGTTGAGAGATATCTATGAAGGAAGTGACAGAGTTAAATTATCAAAGAAGATAAAAACTAATCACAGATATGAGAACTTGAAAATGGAAGAAGGAGAAGATATAACAACCGATTTTGATAAGGTTGATAGTGCGGTAAATGAAATCAGAGAACTTGGTGTCAGCTTGTTGGATGAATACATAATTGAGAAGATTCTAATGTCCCTACCAGAAAGCTACAATGATAAGATCTTGACTAATGAAGAAACCTATGATCGGAAGAAATTTACAAGAGTGAAGCCTTATGGTACTCTATTAGGATTTGAGAGAGGTAAGCTTGGAAAACACAAAGCTAAGACTGAGTCTACCTTCAAAGCATCTAACGAAGATCCAGAAGATGAAATTTTAGATGAGACGAAAGCAAGCTTTGTGAGAAAACTGAAGAGAGACACCGACAAATACAAAGGTATGTTACCTTTTAAATGCTTTAGATGTGAAAAGATTGGTCACATTGCTACTAGATGTTCGGGAAAAGGTTCAAGACAAAGGTCTAGAGAAGGTAAAGGAAAATTTAATAAGAGAGCCTATTATGTCAGAGATGATGTTGGTATTTTAGATGATGATTTAAATTATGAAGATGGTGATTGCTTGTTTTGGTAAAAAGAGATGTAACAAAGATTGATATTCCTAAGGTGGTTGCTACTGTTGTACATGTTAGAAGAGATAGAAATGAATGATTGATTTATAGTGGATGCTGAAATCATATGACTCATGACTAAAGTAAGTTTGTGAAACTTGAAAAGTACGATGGTAGTTTTGTTAGGTTCAGAGATGATCAAACAACACAAATTGTGGGATTGGTTCTATTTCTTTTGATGGAAAGAACAATACTGATAATGTTTACTATGTTAATGGTTTTCATCTTAATATTTTGAGTGTTGGACAAATGTGTGAAAATGGTTACAACGTTGTTTTTCAAGATGATGGTTGTGAGATCTAGAAAGAATTTGAAATTGTTATTGTAGCAGGGAAAAAGATTGGTGGAACATGTATTTCTTGGAAGGAGATGCAAACAATTGTTTGTTATCTTAGATCAATGATATCTAACTCTGGCACCAAAGGACATGTCATATCAATTTTGACAACTTGGTGAAGATTAGCTCATCAAGTGTAGTGAGAGATTTACCAAGTTCGACCAAACCAACAAAATTTGTAGAGAATGTAAACTTTGAAGTAGATGAAAGGAAAATACAAAATAATTTAGAGCACTTGTCCACTAGGTTGTTGAATTTAGTGCACACAAAACTATGCGGTCCGACCAAAACAAGAAGTATACAAGGTGAGAAGCATTTCATGTTGTTGATTGATGATTATTCTAGAATTTCATGGTTTGCATTTTTGAGAGAGAAGCTAGAAGCATTAGAGAAATTCAAGATATTTAAGGCTCAAGTTGAAAATGAAGTTGATAGAAAAATTAAGTGTTTGAGGTCTAATAGAGGAGGAGAATTTAATTCGGAAGAGTTCAACAACTTTTGTGAGAGACATGGTATTAGAAAATAGTCATCTTCCCCTAGAACACTGCAACATAATGGTGTAGTGGAAAGGATGAACCAAATAATTCAAGATGCAACCAAAATAGTGATCAACAGAGAAGTCTACTGGAGAGAAGCATTTCATACTATAGTCTACAATCCTAACGTAATTTTATATAAGAAAATACATGGAAATACATCTTATGAGCTATGACATGGTAAAAAAGTCGACAGTGAAATATTTTAAGGTATTTGGAAGAAACTGCTACATCCGAAGAGATGAAGATAATCTTGGAAAATTTGACAATAGAGAAGATGAAGGCATATTCCTAGGATATTCAACAAAGAGGAAAGCATATCAGCGTTGTAATATAAGGCTAAACAAGATTGTTGAAAGTGAAAATGCGAAGGTTGATGAATACATTTCTGAAGAGTCTGACAAATTGGTAGGTTATGAGTCTGATGAATCGACCGACAGAAAAAGTGGAGAGAAGATCGAAGAAGGAGAAGAAGAAAAGAAAGATTAGGAAGCTTCAACTTCTACATCTAAGACACTGAGATATGTTTAGAAGAATCATTTAGTGGACCGTTTTTTCAGAGATAGAAACAAAGGAATTATCACAAGAAGCAAAGCAGCTCAAGAACAAGTTTTGTTATGTTAACTTTTAGAGATTGAATTGAAAACAACAGAAGAAGCTTGCAATTATCAGAATTGGATGAAGGTAATGATAGAAGAGTTGGACACAATTGAGAATAATTCAACATGGGAACTAGTTAATAAAATGACATATAAGAATGTGATTGGAACAAAGTGGGTATTCTAGAACAAGCTCAATGAAGCTGGAAATGTTATGAGAAATAAAGAAATATTGGTTTGTAAAGGTTACACTTTGATTGAAGAGATTAATTTTGATGAGAGATATGGCCTGGTTGCTCGGATGGAGGAAATTAGGATGCTTTTGGCTTTTGTAGCTTATAAGGATTTCAAGGTTTATCAGATGGATGTGAAATCAACATTTTTTATGTCCTTGGTGTTGGTGATCCAAAAGATGAACTCCTGAAACCTTTGGTACTCTGGAAGTTATGTTTCAACATGGGTTAATTGAGTTGATCTGTCAATCTAGATATTTTTGTCTATTAGATATGGTGTTGATTAATTGTATTCATGTGTATCTTGATTCCATTCTTATTTTCATTGTATTGGGCAATGATTTTTGGGTCTGGATTAAGTCTAGAATTTGAGGTTGTGTAGCAGCTTTGGTGTAGTGTAAGTCATGTTTCGGGTCCAAAATTTATAATGGATGTAACATTTTGATCTGACAATTGTTCTCCATTGTGGTATGGTCTACTTCTGATTCCTTCCCACCACAATAAGGTTTAGTGTTGACCTATTTTAGAACTCTCTCTTGGCCGATTTAGAAGATTATGTTTCCCTGAGACAATATATATATGTATATATATGTATTTATATACATATATATGTATACATATATACATAGATATACATATATATACATACATATATATATATATATGTATCTATACATGTATATATACATGTATACATGTATACATATATACATGTGTAAATGTATATATACATGTATAGATATATGTATACATGTATACATGTATATATACATGTATATATATATACATATATACATGTATATATGTATATAAATATATATATATATATATGTATATATAAATATATACATATATACATGTATATATGTATATATATACATGTATATATATATATACATACATATATATATATAGATACATACATATATATATATATATACATACATATACATATATATATATATATACATACATATACATATATATATATATATATATATATATATATATATATATATATATATATATATATATATATATATATATATATATATATATATATATATATATATATATATATATATATATAAGAAAGATCTGAATGAATTTATATAGAAAAAGTGTCGCATTTCTATTGAATGCGATATTGGAAAGGAAAGATCTGATTTTTGGCAATATGTGAGAGTGCATTGGTACTGAGCTACCAGAAGTAGTCTGGTGTTTCAAATTGAGATTCAATGGTGGATTCTTTCTTTTCATTTTTTGTTTCTTCAGTAGTCGACCTTTTTTCTGGGCAATGAGCCCTTTTGAAGTGAGTATTCTAACAATGAGAAACCCTTTGTAAAAATTACCTTAACTGGTGTCACCTAAACCAATATTTTATATTGAGAACTAACATTCTCTGTGATTTTTCGCTTTCTGGGTTTTCCACATCATATCTAGTGTTCATTGTGTGATTTGTTGTATGTTTATGTTTTCATGCTATATCTATCTTAATTAATTCTATTGGTTACTCCAGATGTGCAAAAGGGTTACATGAAATTGATTTATGTTTTTCAACTAATTCAAGCCCCTCTCAGTTGCCTGGATATTTAACAATATTAACCACCTTGGTTAACTTGTTTTTGTCTATGTGGGTGATTATATTTTTCAACCTATCCTTTCTTCATTATTTGATATGTTTTAATGATGATAGTTAGGTATTTTTCCCCCTTGGTGCTCACTAGCTAACTATTTCCAGTTGGATTGTGGGTGACATTAGTACCCAGTTTCTTGGTTTTTAGATTTCCTTATTTCAAATAGCGCTTTTAAGGGCTTCAATTGAGACTATGTTGTTGGGTGGTCAATTGTGGGGTAGGCATTTCTTTGTTATTTTATGTGTGGGCTCCATCATGGCGGGGGACATACATCAATAGGAGTCCATTTCCTCTGATGACATTCATGGTGGGGTTTTTAGGGCTTTGATTATGACTGTTGTTGGGGTAGGCATTTCTTTTTTATTTTATATGTGGGATCCATAATAGGAGGAGAGACATCAATAGGAGCGCATTTCCTCTGACGAAATGCACATAAAAGAGAAAAATTTGTGGATTTTTACTTAATGTGGGGTTACACCCTTTTTAGAGAATCCTCATGGCTTTGATCCAAAGGTAACAAAGATTTTTGGTAGATAATGGATGCACTTTACTTTTTTGAAATGACAATAAAAGCTCAGATTTCACAAAGGAGTTGATTGTGGAGCTTATTGGGCTGCCTATGGAAGGAACAAACAATTTCAAGGGCAAAATATTTTGAGTCCATGGTGAAAACCTTTCTAAAATATGGAGAGGGTTTGAATCTTGTCAACAATTCAAACATTTCTTACCAAGTAGACACCCTTAAACCCCTTTGGGTGGGTGTGGCTAAGGTCCTTATACAATATTTTACCTTGGATGGGTGGTTTACCAAAATCTATGGTGGTCATTTTTCTCGGCTTAAACACTTTAGAAATAAGTTCTTCGTTTGTTTCCATTCTATCTCTTATCATCCTTGGAAACCAATATTAAAGAACATAATAAGAAGCAAAGAAACCCTAATCTTCATGAGGGCTCGATCCTTCTAATTATGGAACAATTCAATGCCCTCCCATTTTCCTCTAAGTGAAAATATCAAGGTTATCCCCCTTTGCACTCGGTGAATAGGTGTCAAAGGAGGGTATGTAGAGAAATATAGGGGAATGTGATGATGATTCAGAGGATGAGGACTAGCAAACAAAGGATGAAACTTCCTCGAAGTAAAAGAAGAATAATGTGTCAGAGGAGAAGAAAAAGAGAATCTCATTAAATTCAGTATAAAAAGAAAGATTTGTTAAATTAAATAATTTTACATGCATGATTCTCCTAGATGACTTGATGAGGAGTTAGATGCTGAGGAGGTTGACAAGAACCAAAATTTGGAAGGGGAGAATTTTTTGGGCGAAAGGGAGAATGTGATGGGTGGAGGAGAAGGCTTCTTGGGAGTTCCCCTTCCCCTTGATCTTTTAATTATGCTAATCAAGAGAGAATTAATAATCCTCCCTTTCCTAGGGATCTTTAAAAATAGTCCCCTTTCCTTGGAAGTGACCCTGGGAATCTAGCTATTTTTTGGGTATTAATAGGGATGCCATAGTAGACTAGTTTAGGATTTCCTAAGAGCCTTTTTTAGAAATCAATCAAGTTAATATCAACATCCAGTCCATTAAAAGAAAAGTGGTTATTTTGGAGCAAGGTGATGGTCGATATTCATTTAGGGATCCTGTTGACAATGTGATCTCTGATGAGGAAAAAGACAAAATGCTCTCTATCTTAGAAAACATGACCAAATATGTTGCTCACTTGAAGACTATGAAGGTAGACTTGGGCTATTGAAGCCAAGATGAAGAGAATTAATTATAACCTCACTAATCTATTAGCATGAGCCTTAAAACCATTCACAACAATGTAGAAGGGGATAAAACTTTTGTGAATCAGTGGTAGACTATGTAGGCTTTGAAGTTTGGGGGCAACATTTCAATTAATATCAACCTAGTCGAGAAGAGTAACTAGAATAAGGATGATAGTGTAGGTCCATCATCTCAAACCCATGGACATCTCAAGAACGCTAGGGAGCTAAAGCAAACATAGAATTACAAGATCTGATGAACATTACCCAAAATATGGAACAAATGAAAGTTGAGTTTGCTAAAGCCCTGAAGAATTTGTGTTAGGTTTTATATTTTCTTTTGTTGGCCTACTATTTTAGGGTTCTGTATTCTAGGTAATTTTTGTGTTGTTGTTTGGCTATGTGTTTTCTATTTGCAGCTCTTTGTACTCAGGGTTTTCAGATCCCTTCAAAACCATTTTTTCCTTAATAATAAACCATACCCAATTTGAAATTCTGTTTAGTAAGTTGGCATGCATCAAGTAGGATTAGAGGAAGTTCATTTGTGTCAAGAAGAAGACCTATAGGTAGCCAATATGACATATAGAAACAAGGGTTGAAGAGGAAGAAGACAAAGAGGCTTTGAGCTCGATATTACAGACATAGTTAGAGGTTTAATATGGAAAATGGACACATTGGAGATGTCTCAGAGAAGAGGAGCCCATATAGAGGACGTCAATGAAAATGTCAAAGAGTATACTGTTGAAGGGGGAGATAATGTGAATCAACTCAGGCTTGATCAAAGAGAGGAGATATTCATCAAGGCCATCACCTGGATTAATTTGAAGCTACAATTTAATCCTTCAAATTTTGAAGGAGGTTTAAATGAAAAGGAATTGCTAGATTAAGGAATTTATTGAATGTATGAAGCCTCCATTGTACTTCTGAATCTTCTTCAAATGCTCTTAGATATTTATCATGTTTAAAAAAGAGAATGTAGAGGAGAGTATTTACTACCGTTGAGATGAAAATATCTTGTGTAGGAAACCAACCTTCGATACATCACTTAATTTTCACTCTCGTGAGCCAAGAAGATTGATATGGAAGAAAGGAAACAAACTAAACTATGTCTATAAACATAAAATACTACATAAGAAAGGAATATAAAATAATCAAAATATTTTGATTATTGAAATAGAAATCTCTATAAATGCATACTTTACCCATGAAGTGGTGAAGCCTTAGCCTTGGATACCAATGTGCCAGAGGGACATCTACACGTTGTAGTGTCATATGTAGAAACAAAAAATAGAAAAGCACCAAAATTCACACCAAAAAGAATCTCATGCACTATGAAACTATTCATCACCAACACACACTCATATAGGGAAACATGTTGGGGTTGTATAGGGGTTTGCCTTATTCAAACCCCTGTTTCTATGTTTATACCTCCATAGACAACTAGATACATAGATTGGATAAAATAAAAGATTAGATTGTGCAATAGAAACAAACTCTTCTTAATGGAGGAAACCCACTATTATTTGAGATAAAATGTTAATTTGATTAGTTCAAATAGATAATAAATCCATTTAGAGACTAGTAACATGATATTATATTGAAAAAAAATACATACAAGAGATAAGAGAGAAAGGAAAACATTACATAGGAAAGACCCCTCTCTTGAAATAATGACACGATTGTAAGCAAGATAATAATTGTTTTTTATTTTCATGAGTGCAGATTTTGGTAGAGTTTTATTACTAGTGTGAGAGAAAGATATCCAAGAGTGTGAATGTTGCAAAATGAATGAGAAAGAAGAGTTTTGTTGCTCAAAATGAGTGGGAATAGCCATTTTGAATGTGCCCAAAAGAAGGGACATGCATCAAAAGACGCTTGATGTAGAATATATCCAATTTAAATCTAAAATCATTTCGGGACGTTTGCGCGCTACATACATGTATGCTCACCACTCTCCCATTTGACCAAATCAATCCCAAATTTGGATTAGGGGTTGCTAATGCTTCATCTTTAAAATCCATGATGTTGGAATGATAGTATCTTGATTATTATTTTTTATTATAAACACACCGAGCCTATTGCATAAGTGTCATTAATGCACTAGGTGTAGTTTACGACACTAAATTTTTCCCCCACTTTGTAGGACTAGTCAACTCAAGGGAACAAGTGCACTAAACTAACTTAGAAATCCGTGTTCATAGAACTCATGCAGTGTATTAAATGCATTAATTACCTTAAAAAGGGATATTGTAGAGGCCACCAAGGTCAACAAGGAAAATACGAATGGTGACCCCAGTGCTCAGCAAAAAAATATAGTGTTTGACATGAATATTCAAGTACCATAAAATCAAAAAAAAATTTAGCGCCAAAAATAAGGAAGCTCTTTGGCAAGAAGAATTATCAAGCTACATATTTTGTCACAATATTCATGTAAAAGGGTAATATATTGTAATAATGAAATAGGTATAATGATCAGATACTTATTCTTCAAAATGTTTTATGTTATCTTCTGTGATCTACTCTTATTTGACCTACTATTAATACCACACTATATTTGTATTAGATATTTTAATTTCATGTAATTTTTCCTCTTCTTATTGCCTTTCTTCTACTTTTCCTTCTCCTTCTTATTGACCTTCTTCTTCTAATTTTACTTAGATTTTTGTCGTTCCTTTCCTTTTGTGTCTTGCTCCTCTTCTTGTTCTTGTCCCTCTTCATGGGTGATCCCACAATACTTCTTGAGTCCCCTCCCTTTGTTATGTTTAACCCTATTTGACCCATTACTTGTAATCAATCTAAGAAACATCTATGTGGGTATTAATTTATGATTTATAACTTATTGTAGTTATTTTTAATCCCCTCATATATTAAAAAATATCAAATTTCCATAAAATTTAAGTATGAGAGCTCTCTACTTGATTTCCTCGGTGTTTTCTATGTTTGCCAAATTCATAGAGTTTCAAAGTTTCAGTTTATGTCACATCTTTCTCATCAATCCTAACCTCCTAATACATCACCTTTAAAAAAAATTGAGTCTTTCCAGTTGGACCATTGGACTTTCCCATCCCAAATACCATTTACCTGTTAAAATTGATATCCTAATCCCTTGTCCTCTGAACATTTTCTTAGTCTATTTTTTCAACCTTTAGACTTGGCATTCCCTTCATACCTTCCTCAATCCTCTAAAATATTCAAAGGCCTTTTTAATAACTTTTAAAGTTGGACTTTTAAGATTCCCTTGGTCCCCATGCTTCCTTCTAGGAGTTTAACTTTCCTATATGCTTATCAACTTGTCGGGATTTCGTCCATCCACCTACTTTAACGGATGTTTACCTCAATACTCTCAATATGCAAACAAAAACAAAGACAAAGTGTCTCATGCATCAAGTTAAAAGGTTTACAAAATATTTGACATGAAAGAGAGAAAAAAGCAAGTATTGGTTTTGGACAATATGAAGGTTTAAGAACCTTATAAATCCTCAACATGATTCTGTGAGGGGAAATGGGTAAACTCACAAAGCTAGTTCCCACTTTTTGGTACATCCTAATTTTTGTTGAAATCATACATTTTTTGGAAAATATAATTATTTAAGCTTTAAGAGGTCCCATTTGAAGTAATTAATTGAAGAGAGTTAGATCAAAGGCTCTTACATCAAAATTTCTTGGATAGAACCTCCCTACTTCTAAATCATACTTGCTATGGAGTCTGCTTTGCATCTATCAAATGCTGATAAAAAAACCAATTTTACATTAGCTTTTGAGGGGTCAAACGAATTCATTTAGAAGTTTTGTTTTCTTAAGGATTTATTCCTTATTATAAGCTTTCCAAATAGTATAGTTTTTAATATATTTAAGTTTATTAATATATTTTTATTTTATTTTTTATGAATGTAGGTTTTTCACCGAACATGAACTTCTTTGTTCAATGCATTCGGAAAAATACCAAACTAATTCAAAAAAATTCTGAAAAATATCTATGCCCTAGGTATTGATGTCTTCTTTCTAACAAAAAAAATAAAACTTAATTTCGATATATATAGAGCAAGTTATGTGTTCAAACGTACACCTATATCTAAATTATAATTAGTCGGACTTCAAAACTTAATAAAATAAAAAATATTCAACATATCACTATCAAACCAACTGCATGCCCTGGGTATTGATGTTACAAACCAAAATTTAAAAGAGATAAGTCTTTATCATATATAGAAAAAAATTTATACGTTTCGGGATGCACATCACTCTTAAAAAATGTTGTTTCCTGTAAAAAACTACTTTTGAGGGAGATGGAAAAATCAATAAAATTTTATTCAAAAAAATTTGAAAAAAATATATTTAGAATCTACAAAAAGGATGTTACAAATCACTAGTTTACATCATCTTCAAATTCTTAACGATTTAAAAGTTATAGGTGTTGGAAAGTGAAGGCTTTTTACAAAATGTTCATCTAAGTGTCAAAGTTGGTCAAAAAGTGGGAACCAATATTGTGAGTTCACCCAAATGCTCTAAACTGAAGATGATGTGAATAGGTATTATCGATTTCATGTAGGCTTTGAAACACTTTGAATCACCATTTAAAATCAAATAAAGATGCATAGGCAAAAGAATTACAAGGTGTATGAGTTTTCAAACCCTTCAAAAGTGTGGTCCATATTTCAAAAGCTCACTATTGTGCCAACAATATGACATGGTTCATAATAGGAAAAAAGATCTAACATATCAAGTAAGCGTAGCTAAAATAATTATTTTAATTATAGAAAGAGATATAATGAATAATAGCATGCTAAATATCTCTAATAAATGTCGCCTATCCTTTTGCAATGCTCGTGATTCCATTAGTGGTTGATAAGCCCCTACAATCACCAAATTTAATTTTGCAAGTGTCCCAAAAGTATATATTTTAGCCAAAATGACGTATATTTAAGAAGTAAAAATGAATGAAATGGGTTTTTTTTCCCTAATTATTTTTGTGGTTACTATCATAGATCATGATAAACTTAAGACAATATCTAGATTCTATTTGCAATATATTTTCTAGGTTTCCTCACTTCATTTCATGCTAGACCTATAGGAGTGATGAATGAAATTACTAAAACGTTTTTCACAATTTTTTGAATGTGACTGTTAAATAATAGTTAATTGTGAGTGGGACATCACAATTTTCCTTGAATATTTAACAATTTCCTAGTACCAAGTCTCCCAAGAGTTGCTAAACGCTAATAAATGATAGATCTAATGATATATCTATATGAACTAGTAGTTCATTTAAATAATTGGTCACTAAACCAATTCTAAGGTATAGTAATTTTTTTTAGTGTTATAGAGAATTGAACATATAAATTGTAAATGAATGGATGCACTTTATATTAGTATAGTAAAGATTTAATAATGCACATTTTTGTAGTTGTATATCTCCATTATTTTATGTCAAGACTCATAGAAGTATTATAATTGCATTTTTAATCATCTGCTCTAGCCACATGTATTGATACAAAAGAAACACTGGTTGTGTGACAACATATAATACACTAGAATCTTTTTCAATTATCATTTTTTATTTATTAAATCCCTATCTCACTAGAACATGAGATGGGTTAGGATAAGGGCTTTAAATGTATATTATGATTAACATTGATCACAACTAGATCGACTAATATGTGAAAAATGAGGAGAATGAAATCGATTGCAAACCAATTTATTTAGCCACTTGGCCCTGATTCTGACTTGTTACTCACAAAACAAGACCTCATGGCACACCCACAAACATGAACATTGAACATTATAGTAAATTTAATTTGTGACATATAAACACTAATTACATGTGTATTCAAATTACTAACATAGAAGGTAGCCTAGGAATCATAACTTTGGGTGAGGAGGTTAGACTGAATGTCGCAGGCATGGGAGAAACACAAGGGAAATCTATATGCGAAAACAAACACTCTCAAATCACTTATTAACATAACTATGGTTTTCCAATGAAGGGACCACACATGCACAAATATAGGACCTAATTCAAATGAATGAGGATTAGACCAACCTCCAAAACGGGGGCTCAGTAATTTCCATTGGGAAATTAGGGTGTGGTGTGTGATTAACAATGAGCTAAAAATATATATAGGAGCTATATCGTCACATCCATGAGCAAGATCGGATGCTTGAAGTTGATTGGCATCATGTAGATATGACAATCATAAATGAAGATTGAGAAAACATCAGAGTGTTTTTAGGAGTGGTCTCGTTTGATTTATGTTTACTGAAATTCTAATCATGCAATCATTTCATGTGATCCTAGAAGCTAAAAGGAGTTAAAGTTTCGTAGTCCCGCATGGGTAAACGATGTTGCTTCGAAGACCGGGAGTGGAGGCTTAGACCAGTCTGGAACGAATGGATGTGAACCCAGTAACTCAAAAATTCCCAATAACAAAAATATGAGCAGTGGTTGGTATACCAAAATAGGTTTACATTTCATGGATTTTAATGACAATGGAAAAGATGGTATATTCATCGGGCGAATCGTTTACTTGGTTGCCACTCCGGATAGAAAGCCCCACCTTATCTCCATAACAAACAAAAACGACGAAGAGTACATGTGAATCATTAAAAGTCAAGAAAATGAAATAGATTAATACAGTTGCTAACAATACTTGTTCATGTCGATTTATACTCGTGTTAAAATATCAGTATTGCCTACCAACCTACCCAACAACAGCTGATTTAATTCGTGTATCTATATATACAAACACAAAGAAACAGATTTTCACATCTCAGTTCAGAAACAATTTGGCATTTTAGCCTGTTTAAGTTGGGATCAGACTCTGAAAGAGGAAGTATTATACGATTCTAGCAATGCAAACATTTTATGGCCGCCTCGTGCTGCCACTTTTGGCATTGTGGTTCACTATTCAATTTGTTTCAGCGAAACATGCTGTGATCACACGGCGCTACAATTTCACTGTGGTTTATATAATTCTATGGAATGAGTTGAATGTTTTATTGTTTAGGAAAGTATTAAATTTTTACAGATAGCCTGATTGATTCTTTGTTCTAAATATCCACAGATCCAAATGACGAATGTGACTCGTCTTTGCACCACGAAAGCTCTCTTGACTGTCAACGGGCAATATCCGGGGCCTCCAGTAGTTGCTCGAGAAAGAGATCGCGTGGTTATCAAAGTAACAAATAATGTTAAAAACAATATTAGCATACATTGGTATCTCTTCTGCTCCCGGTACTCAGTTATTTACTTAATAAAAATAATATTATATGCTGATGTCCCTTTAGTGGGTGCACCTAATGAATTCCTATGAATCGCTCAGGCATGGAATTCGGCAGCTTAGATCTGGATGGGCGGATGGTCCTGCTTATGTCACTCAGTGTCCAATTCAAACCGGGCAAAGTTATGTGTACAAGTTTATTGTCAAAAGGCAGAGAGGAACACTGTGGTGGCATGCCCACATCTCATGGTTGCGAGCAAGCATACATGGGCCCATTATCATCTATCCCAAGAAGAATGCTTCTTACCCATTCCCTCGCCCACACCAGGAAGTGCCTATTGTTTTCGGTATGCCCTTCAGTACTCGTTGATAATGTGTTGCCATTGTACGTACATAGTCCTAAATTTACAATGAAAATACTGCTGTTGATAATGTGTTGCAAATTGCAGGGGAGTGGTGGAATGCAGACACTGAGACTGTTATCAATCAAGCAATGCAAAGTGGTGCGCAAGCTAATGTGTCAGATGCATATACCATCAACGGGCTCCCTGGACTTATGTATAACTGCTCTACCAACGGTGAGGGCGGGGTATTAAAATGGATGAAACATAACTAGACTGGTCGCTATTGTTCATTTGTTTAAATGTAAATGTAACAAAGGTTTCCTGTGTTGTGTAATGCAGATACATTCAGGCTCAAAGTGAACCCTGGGAAAACTTACCTACTGCGTATAGTTAATGCTGCACTCAATAGTGACCTGTTTTTCGCAATAGCCAACCACACATTGACTGTGGTAGAAGCGGATGCTGTGTATGTCAAGCCTTTTCAAACCAATGTTATTCTCATCACTCCCGGTCAGACTACCAACGTCCTCTTGACAGCTATGTCTCAGCCACCCAATGCCACATTCCTCATGTTAGCAGGCCCATTCGCTACGGGAACAGCAGCTTTTGATAACTCAACCAGTGCTGGAATTTTAGAGTATGTAACTTCCAATGCGACAGCAGTTAATTCATCCTCATCCTCTCTTCCTATGATGAAACCGACGCTTCCAGCCCCCAACGATACCTCCTTTGCCGCCAATTTTAGCCAAAAGATGAGAAGCTTGGGCAATCCGAAATTTCCTGCAGCAGCTGTCCCTCAGAAGATGGATAAACAGTTCCTATTCACAGTCGGGTTGGGGCTAAATCCGTGTCCCCAAGGACAGACATGTCAAGGCCCCAACGGTACCAAATTTGCAGCCTCCATTAACAACATATCCTTCATTCTTCCCACCACCGCTCTTCTTCAAGCATACTACTTTAATCAGTCCAATGGAGTTTACAATACCACTTTCCCTGACAATCCGCCATTTCCTTTCAACTACACCGGCACGCCGCCTAACAACACACAGACCCTCAACGACACCAGAGTCGAAGTGCTTCCCTTTAACACTAGCGTACAGCTAGTTCTGCAGGACACCAGCATTGCGACCTTCGAGAGCCATCCTCTGCATCTGCACGGCTTCAACTTCTTCATAGTGGGTCAGGGTATGGGAAACTACAATGCAAGCACTGACCCATCTAACTTTAATCTGGTGGATCCTCCGGAGAGAAACACAGTTGGAGTTCCCAGTGGAGGTTGGGTGGCTCTCAGATTCCTAGCTGATAATCCAGGTATTAATATCATTACGTAATGTTAGCTTCAATCGCTCATCTGGTTCAAAGATTTGTGCTTCTTTCGTATAAACATATATCCGGTTGTATGTATGTTTTTTGCAGGAGTGTGGTTCATGCATTGTCATCTCGAGCTGCATACCAGCTGGGGATTGAAGATGGCGTGGGTTGTTTTAAATGGAAATGGTGGCAGATCTCAATCTCTTCTTCCTCCTGCCAAAGATCTTCCCCCCTGTTGATCATTCATCCTTCAATTAGACTATTCAATTTGTGCTTCCTAAAATCTGACTGCATCCAATCGTGTGCTGGTCCAAAGTAGTTTGCAAACGATCGATAAAGAGAAACATATCAGTATATTTGTGTATCAATAAGTATGCTTTGGAATATATCAGTGATGAGACCTTGGTTGAATTACTATGACAGAGACATCTCCACATGGACCTTTCAAAAGTGAAAGTGCGAAGGTAGAATTAAAATTACAAGTTTTGCAGAGAATTTCTAACAGTAAGATTCACATTTCCTTATAATATACTTATTTATTGTTGTTTTATATGGTTGAGATTTTCAGCAGTATATTTCTTCATTCGAATACTTAATTGAAAATAATGTTGTTCTGTGACAGATAATTTAATCTTAAATATTATCTTCATTTTTCAACATCTAAATAGTCAATTAATAAATAAGAAAAAATGTATAATGAATCATTAGAAAAATTACAATTTTGTTATTGACAATTTAGTCTATTTTGAAATATAGTAAGATTTATAAGAAACTTTTAAAAACACATTGATATCTATCGTTTGTAACCTTTTTCTCATGATTTCTGTCAGATTGTTATCTGATACTACCTCATTTTGTACTAGGACTAGCACTTTTCTGAATTAGTTTTTAAGTGCATTATAAAAAGTTAAATTTAATTAAATAATTGGATTAAGGCATACTTATAGATATGTAAATGAAAGATCTGTCTTTGTTTTATTTAATCTCAATTATAATACCACTTCTCCTCCTTCTATGCATAGAATCTATCTAGATTTGCATCAACATATTTGATGTGATTAATGATGACTCATATCTTCAATACTAAATATGAAATATATGGAAATTATTCAATTCATTGTGAAAAAATATATTTTCTCAATAATCTCTCTATATTTGAACATTTATTCATTCCCTTAATTAGAGCTTCTATCAAACGGAGGGGGTGGGGGCTTTGTGGTGTAGAGCTCCGAGATGGGCATTCATTATGTCGAATCTCTTCTAGATAAAAACTACATTCTTGGAATTTAGTTTCTCCCCCCCACACATGCACATAATTGCACTTTCTTGTATTGATATGCTACATGCATATGATTTAATTTGTTTTTATAATTTAACTCAATTCCTATATAATTTGAATTGTAATCTTATAAGTACCATTGAAACTTTAATATGTTTTCAGTATATGATACATAATGCACGTGTGACATATAAATGATTTAACAACAATATAACACAAATATAGCTAGCTACAACATATAATTGATGTATATCATTGTTAAGGTGTATACCTATTGATATCAATTGATATTCATATGGTTTTCATTTATCACATAAAACTTTATAGACATTTTTATTGTCAGTGCACATACCACTATTAGAGCGGCGTCAATTGATATTGACTTATTTCATGGAATCGATGATGACTTACATCTTCAGTATTGAATATTTAATGTATGGGAATTATTCAGTTCATTGCGAAATAATCTATACTACCAATAATGTGGCTATGTTTTCATATTTTGTTTCTCTTAATTAAAGCTTCATAAAGTGGAGGGGGTTTGGGGCTTTGTGGTGTGGAGTTTTGAGATGGGGTTTGGCTCTATAGAATCTCTTCTAGTTAAGAAAACATATTATTGGAATAAATGCACACACACACACAAATAACTACTTGCTTGTATTGAAATTCTACATACATATAATTTAAATCAATTCATACATAATATGAATTATAATCCAAGGACCATTGAAATTGAAATATGCTTTCACTACATAATAAATAAAGCATATGTTACATATAAATGTTTTAACAATTATATCAAACACAAATTGATGCAGGGGCATCTGGGAGGGGGCACAAATAGCTTGCACCAAACCTCAATTTTGAAATATTAAAATGAGGATTTTCATTTCTTATCTTTATTTTGATAAATTTTAGCTTATAAATTTGTAAGTGTTTTATTTGAGTAATTAAATTCTTTGAAGAAAATTAACAACACTAACAAAGCTAAGGAGAGTCAAATATGAGGTGAAATGAACAAACAATAAGAAATATTGTCCAAGGAAGTTTAAAGTGATAGGTAGTTTAAATAAAATAATTGAAACATATTGCAGGCATATCAATCAGTGTGGGATGGAGGCGTGGCGAAGAGGTGTCTGGGGTAAATGAAGAGTTTGGATGTTAAACAAAAAAAAACTAGAATAAGAATGAAGGCGTGGGGCCACATGGGGATTTGAAAAGATGGGAAATAATTATTATATAAAATAAAATAAAATAGAAATCCGAAAAAGAAGAGAGGGTGCGCCAAAATGATTGAGAAAAACTGAAAGGTGAAAAGGGATTTATGAGTAAGGAAAAATAATAACATTGTGTGGGAAAATCAACATATTTTTAATTACAAAGGGAAGGAGAGTGTGTAGAGTAGAAGACATCAAACCTATGAGATTCAAAAACAAAGGGATAGCCAGAAAAGCGTGTGGAGGAATAAACATCAGATGATAAGAAATTGATGCCCAGTGCATGAATACAGACAGGGTAGAGATCATGGAAAAGGATATGAAGCATGGACAAGGAAAACCAGAAATAGATGAGCCTGCTAGGGTTGTGTGGTAAATGGATTGAGAAGATAGATGTAGTAGTGATTTAGAACAAAGCATGTAAGAGACACGACTTGTTAACAAAGACAAAGTGAAAAAAGGAAAAAAATAGAGATTCATTTCTACATCTGTAACTATTTTTCTCCTAGTCAATAATGTTTGTAATTTTCATTTAAAATTTTGTGTTGATTATTAATTAATTTTTTTTTTGACACTATAGTGATATTGGATAGAGCCCTAATTACCCATTACTGTTTTGTTTTGTACTCGTGGTCCCTTTAGTTGATCTTTCGTATTGGATTTGATCACTTCCCCATCTCTCTTGCTTGATTGTCTTGGAAGGAAATTCTTTTTTCTTTTCACTTTGAGAAAATGTGGCTCAAGCACCCTAACCTGTTCTATAGAATTAGAAAATGATGGAATGTCAGGACTAACAATACGACTATGTTTTGAGTTTCTAAAAAAATGAGATTGGTCAAAGCTAAGGTTATTCTTTTGAATGATACTTGTTTTGTTCATATCTTTTCTGAGAAGAAAATCATTTAAAGGGATCTCAAGGTTGTGTAAGATTCCATTCAAAAAAGATGGTTAAAGTTGCAGTATCCTAGACTAGAAAAATTCCTTGCTGGCTTGTCTCCATAACCTCATTTCAAAGGAGGAAGAATTATGCTAACAAATATAGAGAGATCTCTATAGTTGCGATGCGAGGATAAGAATAGTATATTTTTTCATCTTTCCACTCTTAAAAATAAGGCTTCTAATTGGATCTCGTCCACCAATGAGAACTGTGCGCTATTGGATTTGGAAAAGCACATTAATGTGGCAGTTGCTAGTTTTTTCTCCAATCGCCTCTTTGAGGAAGGATTGCCTCTGAGTGGTGATGTGGAGAATTTTTTTGGATGTTATACCTAATGTTATTAAAGATGATACTAATAGAATTCTCAATTCCATCCCCTTTGATGATAAAATTAAAAATATGGTGTTCTCTTTTGAATATAACAAGGCTTGGGTCCAAATGCTTTTCCTTTTTTCTACTTCCAATGTTTTTGGGAGATTGTGGAAAAAGATATTTATGATCCAGCTAAGGAATTTTTTGGTTGTAGAAGGATTCTCAAGGAACTCAATGCCGATTTAATTGTTCTTGTCCCTAGTTTCATGGGGGCTAATTATTTTGATACTTTCAGATAGACTAGTCTCTACAACTCTATTTATAAAATATTTTTCAAAATTATGTCTTTAAGATTGTAGCTGGTCCTCTCGCTGATTATTTCTCCTAAGAAAAATGGTTTTTTTTCATAGGAGGAAAATTATTGATTCTATTGCAATTTTTTACGAGAACAGTCACTCATTGAGATGCAAAACGAGAGTAGGGATTCTCCTCAAGCTTGATCTTATGAAGGCTTATGACCGTGTGAGTTGGGGTTTTCTTATTAAAGTTCTTAAAGATTTTGGTTTTAGAGATATTTTTTTGGAGATTTCTTGGCAATTTGTTTCGCTTCCTACCTTTTAGGTGGTGATTAATTACTCCCCCTCTAGTTTATTCAAGAGTTATAAGGGTATCGAATAGGGGGATCTAATTTCCTCTTTTCTCTTTATTATTATGGTTGAAGCCTTGAGCTGTTTCATTTTTAAAGTTGTAGTTGTTGGTTTGCTAAGAGGTTTATCCCCCTCCTCTTCTAATCTGGTTTGTTCACACCAACAAAGGGATGCTGTAGACAGATACAACAAAGCTCAACAACAGAAAAGCCACAAACATCTGAGAAGGTTTGTACATTACTTCTCTTGTGGCACAAGAGGCTACAAGACACAGGGCACCCAAAATGAAACAATCATCAGCCAAACACAAAAGAGTGACAATGCAAACAAGGCCGGCCAAATCAACAGATCTAAACCACCTTATAGATCTGAGAAATTGAAAATGAGGGTTTAACTAGCACCCCAACCCACACATTTGGGTTTTACCAGGCTCCCTTAACCTATAGCAGAGTCTCCAGATCACTAACAGCAAAACCTAAGCCTAATCGAAAACACAAACTAGCCAAATTGGGCCATTGAAAACTACCAGCATCCAACCTATCCATTAAAAAAGAAAAATACCAAGGGTTTTTCTAGGCTCCCTCAACCTTGAGGATGGGTTTTAAGAGGCTCCAAGAACCAGACACGGTACTACTAGCATCCATCCAGCCCTTGAACGAATGAAAAACAATAGGTTTTTCCTAGGCTCCCTCAACCTTAAAAATGGGTTTTACACAGATCCCACAACCATACAAGACCCAGATCATAGTAAAACAACCAGAAAAAAAATATGGGAAATAGGGCTTTTAAAAGGCACTCTAAAGCTTTTAAAGGAAAGACCAAGAGGGTTTTTACAGGCTCCCTCAACCCGTAAAGCAACTTGTGAAGATGGGTTAAGAAAGGAAACCCAAACCCAACTATGACGGTCACCATGGAAGGATTGGCAGACACCCACAACCAGCAACACGAGCATCATTAGGATTCAAAAAGCTCCCTCACCCCTTCTCTCCACCTCAATAGGAGAAAGAGCCACCTCTATAGGCAAGAGTGGAAAGAAAGCCAACCATCCACAAAGTCCATTTGCAGCCCGCAGAAGTTGAAGCACTCCCTCATACCTTGTCTCCACCTCAAAAGGAGAGAGAGCTACCTCAATCAGACACCGAGGAGAGTAGACCCACTGCCTAAGCAATCCTTGTAGCACCCAACATACAAGAAGCCCCTCCACCTCAGTAGGAGGGCAACCCAAAGACAACAGAGAACCGGGAAAATAAGGGAGAGCAGAAGAGACTCACAACAAGGATGAGACAAGGAAATAAACAAGGGTCTACTCACACCGAAAAGAAAAAAAAACTCCCACCAAAATGATTGCACAAAGCCAAGCTCTCGCAAGTCCTTGGATCGAACACCCAACTACGGGTGAGGGTTCTCAATGTGATCCAAGGAAAGAAAGTGAGAGAAAGAATAGGGAGGGAGAATAGAAACAACCACCAACGCTGTCAAAAACAATAATAACAACCTCCCATCTTGGCTCATCACAGACCAATCCCACCCTTACCATCACACACGATAGAGCAGTAAACCTTGGAGCAAAAAAATAGACATGAGAGAATCGGTAGCTCCCACAAGCTTGAGAATGGGTTTTAAGAGGATCCCACAACTTGATAGCGTACTACTAGCATCCAGCCAACCCCTGAATGAAAGAAAAACAATACGTTTTTTCCAGGCTCCCTCAACCTTAAAAATGGGTTTTACACAGATCCAACAACCAGACAGGAACCAGATCACAATAAAACAACCTGAAAACAACAATCTGGGAAATGGGGTTTTTAAAAGCCACCGTAAACATTTTAAAGGAAAGAACAAGAGGGTTTTTATAGGCTCCCTCAACCCACAAAGCAACTTATGAAGCTCGGTTAATAAAGGAAACCCAAACCCAACTGTGACGGTCACCATGGAAGGATTGACAGGCACCCACAACTAGCAACACGAGCATCAATAGGATTCAAAAAGCTCCCTCACCCCTTCTCTCCACCTCAATAGGAGAAAGAGCCACCTCTATAGGCAAGAGTGGAAATCAAGCCAACCATACACAAAGTCCATTCGCAGTTCGCAGAAGCTGAACCACTCCCTGATACCTTGTCTCCACCTCAAAAGGAGAAAGAGGCACCTCAATAGGACACTGAGGAGAGAAGACCAACTGCTTAAGCAATCCTTGCACAACCCAACACACAAGCAGCCCCTCCACCTCAATAGTAGGGAAACCCAAAGCCAACGGAGAACCAAGAAAAGAGGGAAGAGTAGAAGAGACTCACAACCAGGATGAGACAAGGAAATAAACAAGGGTCTGGTCACACCCAAAAGAAAAAAAACTCCCACCAAAATGACTGCACAAAGCCAAGCTCTAGCAATTTCCTGGATTGAACACCCAACTACCGGTGAGGGTTCTCAATGAGATCCAAGGAAAGAAAGGGAGAAAAAGAACAGGGAGGGAGGATAGAAACAACTACTAGCGCTGTTCAAGAAAATAATAACAACTTCCCATCCTGGTTCATCACAGACCAAGCCCACACTTACCATCACGCACGATAGAGTAGCAAACCTGGGAGCAAAAAAAAAGACATGAGAGAATCTACAACTCCCACAACATCCTCCCAACACCACCCAAAGGCCACCACCACTCCAGATCTATAGGAAAGAATTGCAACTACCCCCATAGGGCACAAAGAAGGTGAAAAAACACGCAGACCCGCTATGGTAAGGAGAAACCAGTCCATGCCCATCATAACACCTGCCTAGCCAAAAACAAAATGAACCACCCAAAACAACGACCCATTTGGCATAGCAAGCCCTGCGACCAACCACTCCTTGCTGCCTTCATCGTCATAAGAGTTAGTGTCCTCGTCCTCCCCTACAGATGCCCTACCACCCCCACAATCACTTCTCCCACCTTCGCTTATTTCAAAGTTTATTTCATATGCCCTCCACATTAATAATTTGTTGATAATACTTTGATTTTGAGATACTCTTGAATTAGAGAAGTAAGATCTTTGAAGCCTATATTGTTAGGTATGAATCTAACTCGAGTCAAAAAGTTAGTTTTGAGAAGAGCTCTTTATTCTTATTTAACACTCCTATTCTTAGACAGAGAAGAATTGTTGATATTTTGGGTTGTAAAATTAAGGATCTTCCTACAACTTATCTTGGTCTCCCGCTTCATAGTAATGTGATTCATAATTTATTTTGGAATGGGTTGATTGATAGATTCAATTCAGAACTTGTTAGATGGAAAGTTATGCATCTTAGTCAAGCGAGTAAAGTTCAAATGATCAAGGATTTGATTTAGAATATTTTGGTGTATGCTATGAACCTTTTTAAAACTCCCTCAATTTTTTATGAAAGAATTGAAAATATTTAGAAATGCTTTCTCTTGTTTGTCACAGAAGATAGTAAATGTATTCATTTGGCTTCTTGGACCAAGTTTGCTTGCCTTATAAATCTGGTGGTTTGAGTATCAAAAAGCTTGAGGATTTCAATGTTGCTTTGTCAGCGAAGTAATTACAAAGACTTTTCTTTGGTGATTTGGATTGGTGTAAGATTATAGGTGTAAATATGCCTAGGCCATGCTTGGTTTGGGGCAACTCTTGGAGGCTCTTTCTCACCCTACTAAGATGGTGCTTTGGCATAATTTGATCAAGGCCATATGTATTCTCTCTGAGGGTATTAGATGGATTCTAGGGAATGGATGGAGCATTGAATTTTTATATGATTGGTGGATTGGAGATTCCCCTATTTTCGAGGTCCCTTCCTTTAGACCAATTAGGGAGGCTCTCTTGGCCCAATTTGGTGATAAGATGGTGCATTACTTTACTAATGATAGTTCAAGGAACCTTAGTGATTGATCGAGGTCTAGGTGAGCTCCAATTTTTTGAGCTTCTAGCATATTCCTTTCATGGCTTCTTTTCTAAATCATTTTATTTGGGGGCCTCCACCCTTTGGATTTTTTTTTTCCACCTTAGCCTTTTCCCTTCCCTATCATCCTAAGTTGACCTTTTCTGTATGGGATTTTCAATTTGGAATTGTAAGTTGATTCTTAAGATTAACATCTTTTTCTGGTTCTTGATTCAAACTATGATTCTTACTTTGGATAACCTTTGTAAGCATGGTATTTTTCCTGTTAATAAATGCCTTCTTTGTTATTTGCATAAATAGAGAGTGTCAATTATCATTTTATGGAGTGTTGTTTTACCAGATAATTTTGGTCTCTTATCTTGGCCACCTAGAATTTTAATTGGGTCTTCCTTTCCTCTGTCGGGGAGATGTGGTCTCACTGGTCCCCTCCTTCTCTTAATCTATCTTTGAATTTACTTTGGTCTTTGATTATGCCTCATGTGTCTATGTAGATCTGAAAACAAGAGAAACAACTGTGTCTTTAGGGATGTACTTCTCCCTTTTAAGGTGGTGTTTTAGAGGATTCATACAGTTGTAAAGGATAATTTCTAGATTGTACTTAAGGATGTTAATCTTGGCTTGCCTCCTATATATATTAATGCTTCAGATCAGTAGTCTCCTATTAATTGGGGTTCAAATTTTGATATTTCTAGAACTTTGGGAAATGTTAAAACCTCTAGAACTAATGTTAAATGGTCTACTCCATTTTTTGATTCGGTGAAGGTTAATTTTGACGGGGCAGCTAAGGGGAATCCTGGGCCAACTAGTTGTGGGGTGTGCTGAGTGATGATTATGGCAGGCTCCTTTTGCAAATGGCATTCCCTTTGGGAATCAAGTCCAACCACCTGGCTGAAGCCTCATCTATTTTTAATTCCTTCAAGTTAGCTCTTGATCTTGGTTCTTGGAAGGTTTAGATTGAGGATGATTCACTCAACATAATTAATTGTTTAAACTTATTACATACTTCAAGTTGTTCCATTAAATATTTGGTGAAGGTTGTGTTAAACATTATCAAGGATTTTGATAGTTTGTATATTTATGATATTTTTAGGGAAGGTAATTCTCTTGCGGATGCTTTTGAAAATATTGGTGCATTCCAAAGACAAGGATTTTATTGGAATGGGATTGACCCTCTTCCCCCTAACATTGAGGACAATATGAAACTTGATATTCGTTGCAAATGTGATGATGATGATTATCACTAGTTGTCATTTCAATGTCAACATAATGGTTGTCATTGATGTCCTTGGTGTTGGTGATCCAGTTGATGTGTTCTTGGACCGTTTGGTGCTATAAAAGTTGTGTTTCAGCATGGGTTAATTGAGTTGATGGCAATCTGGATAGTTTTATCTATTGGATATGGTGTTGATTGATTGTATTCATGTGTATCTTGATTCCATTCTTTTTTTTTACTGGGCAATGATTTTTGGAGATAGATTAAGTCCAGAATTCGAGGTTTGGTGTAGCATATGAGCCATGATTTGGTTCTGGAATTTGTAATGGATGTAACATGTTGATATGATCATTATTGTTCATTGTGGTATCATCTAATTCTCATTCCTTCCCACCATAAGAATGTTTAGTGTTGACCTATTTTAGATCTCACTCTTGGCCAACAAAGAAGATTATGTTTCTTGGAGATAATATATATATATATATATATATATATATATATATATGAGGAAGATTTGAATGAATTTATATAAAAAAATATGGTATTATTATTGAAGATATGCGAGATTGAAAAGGAAAGATCTGATAGTGCATTGGTATTGAGGTATCAGAAGCAGTCCAGTCTTGCAGATTGAGATTCAGTGGTGGATTCTTTCTTTTCTAAATTATTCCTTTATTTCTTCGATAGTGAGCCTTTTTCTGGGTAGTGTTCTCTCTCATAGTGAGGATCCTAGCAGTGAGCCACCCTTTGTAAAAATCACCTTAACCCGTGTCACCTTAACCGGTGTTTTATATTGAGAACTAACATTCTCTATGGTTTTTCCCTTCTTGGGTTTTCCACGTTATATCTGGTGTTCATTGTGTGATCTATTGTATGTTTATATGTTCATGCTATATTTTTCTTAAATAATTTTATTGGTCACTATAGATATGCAAAAGGGTTAGAAGAAATTGATTTAATTTTTTCATCTAATTCATTCCCCCTATCAGTTGCTCGGATATTCAACAATTGGTATCAGAGATTTGGTTACTTGGAGAAGAGCTTATCTGCTTGAGGTAGATCTTGATCCAATGGCACATAAATTGACTATTCCTATTTTTGAAGGATCCGAATATAGTTTTCAAAAATTAACGATTAGAGGCTACCTGATCTCTTTGGGATACAACACTTGGAAAGCAGTGGAAACTTAGTATATTCAATCGGAAAAAGGTCTTAGTACTCTAGATAAGGTTCAAGCTTATGAGGTGAATGAAAAGGCACGGTATGCTATGTTTAGTGCTTTATCAAAGATTGAATTGACAATGATTATTTCATTGAATACTACTCATGAGGTTTGGAAAAAGTTGAGAGATATCTATGAAGGAAGTGATAGAGTTAAATTATCAAAGAAGATAAAAACTAATCATAGATATGAGAACTTGAAAATGGAAGAAGGAGAAGATATAACAACCGATTTTCATAAGGTTGATAGTGCGGTAAATGAAATCAGAGAACTTGGTGTCAGCTTGTTGGATGAATACATAATTGAGAAGATTCTAATGTCCCTACCAGAAAGCTCCAATGATAAGATCTTGACTAATGAAGAAACCTATGATCGGAAGAAATTTACAAGTGTGAAGCCTTATGGTACTCTATTAGGATTTGAGAGAGGTAAGCTTGGAAAACACAAAGCTAAGATCGAGTCTACCTTCAAAGCATCTAACGAAGATCCAGAAGATGAAATTTCAGAAGAGACGAAAACAAGCTTTGTGAGAAAACTGAAGAGAGACACCGACAAATACAAAGGTATGTTACCTTTTAAATGCTTTAGATGTGAAAAGATTGGTCACATTGCTACTAGATGTTCGGGAAAAGGTTCAAGACAAAGGTCTAGAGAAGGTAAAGGAGAATTCAATAAGAGAGCCTATTATGTCAAAGATGATGTTGGTATTTTAGATGATGATTTAAATTATGAAGATGGTGATTGCTTGTTTTGGTAAAAAGAGATGTAACAAAGATTGATATTCCTAAGGTGGTTGCTACTGTTGTACATGTTAGAAGAGATAGAAATGAATGATTGATTTATAGTGGATGCTGAAATCATATGACTCATGACTAAAGTAAGTTTGTGAAACTTGAAAAGTACGATGGTAGTTTTGTTAGGTTCAGAGATGATCAAACAACACAAATTGTGGGATTGGTTCTATTTCTTTTGATGGAAAGAACAATACTGATAATGTTTACTATGTTAATGGTTTTCATCTTAATATTTTGAGTGTTGGACAAATGTGTGAAAATGGTTACAACGTTGTTTTTCAAGATGATGGTTGTGAGATCTAGAAAGAATCTGAAATTGTTATTGTAGCAGGGAAAAAGATTGGTGGAACATGTATTTCTTGGAAGGAGATGCAAACAATTGTTTGTTATCTTAGATCAATGATATCTGACTCTGGCACCAAAGGACATGTCATATCAATTTTGACAACTTGGTGAAGATTAGCTCATCAAGTGTAGTGAGAGATTTACCGAGTTCGACCAAACCAACAAAATTTGTAGAGAATGTAAACTTTGAAGTAGATGAAAGGAAAATACAAAATAATTTAGAGCACTTGTCCACTAGGTTGTTGAATTTAGTGCACACAAAACTATGCGGTCTGACCAAAACAAGAAGTATACAAGGTGAGAAGCATTTCATGTTGTTGATTGATGATTATTATGGTTTGCATTTTTGAGAGAGAAGCTAGAAGCATTAGAGAAATTCAAGATATTTAAGGCTCAAGTTGAAAATGAAGTTGATAGAAAAATTAAGTGTTTGAGGTCTAATAGAGGAGGAGAATTTAATTAGGAAGAGTTCAACAACTTTTGTGAGAGACATGGTATTAGAAAATAGTCATCTTCCCCTAGAACACTGCAACAGAATGGTGTAGTGGAAAGGATGAACCAAATAATTCAAGATGCAACCAAAATAGTGATCAACAGAGAAGTCTACTGGAGAGAAGCATTTCATACTATAGTCTACAATCCTAACGTAATTTTATATAAGAAAATACATGGAAATACATCTTATGAGCTATGACATGGTAGAAAGTCGACAGTGAAATATTTTAAGGTATTTGGAAGAAACTGCTACATCCGGAGAGATGAAGATAATCTTGGAAAATTTGACAATAGAGAAGATGAAGGCATATTCCTAGGATATTCAACAAAGAGGAAAGCATATCAGCGTTGTAATATAAGGCTAAACAAGATTGTTGAAAGTGAAAATGCGAAGGTTGTTGAATACATTTCTAAAGAGTCTGACAAATTGGTAGGTTATGAGTCTGATGAATCGACCGACAGAAAAAGTGGAGAGAAGATCGAAGAAGGAGAAGAAGAAAAGAAAGATTAGGAAGCTTCAACTTCTACATCTAAGACATTGAGATATGTTTAGAAGAATCATTTAGTGGACTGTTTTTTCAGAGATACAAACAAAGGAATTATCACAAGAAGCAAAGCAGCTCAAGAACAAGTTTTGTTATGTTAACTTTTAGAGATTGAATTGAAAACAACAGAAGAAGCTTGCAATTATCAGAATTGGATGAAGGTAATGATAGAAGAGTTGGACACAATTGAGAATAATTCAACATGGGAACTAGTTAATAAAATGACATATAAGAATGTGATTGGAACAAAGTGGGTATTCTAGAACAAGCTCAATGAAGCTGGAAATGTTATGAGAAATAAAGAAATATTGGTTTGTAAAGGTTACACTTTGATTGAAGAGATTAATTTTGACGAGACATATGGCCTGGTTGCTCGGATGGAGGAAATTAGGATGCTTTTGGCTTTTGTAGCTTATAAGGATTTCAAGGTTTATCAGATGGATGTGAAATCAACATTTTTGATGTCCTTGGTGTTGGTGATCCAAAAGATGAACTCCTGAAACCTTTGGTACTCTGGAAGTTATGTTTCAACATGGGTTAATTGAGTTGATCTGTCAATCTAGATATTTTTGTCTATTAGATATGGTGTTGATTAATTGTATTCATGTGTATCTTGATTCCATTCTTATTTTCATTGTATTGGGCAATGATTTTTGGGTCTGGATTAAGTCTAGAATTTGAGGTTGTGTAGCAGCTTTGGTGTAGTGTAAGTCATGTTTCGGGTCCAAAATTTATAATGGATGTAACATTTTGATCTGACAATTGTTCTCCATTGTGGTATGGTTTACTTCTGATTCCTTCCCACCACAATAAGGTTTAGTGTTGACCTATTTTAGAACTCTCTCTTGGCCGATTTAGAAGATTATGTTTCCCTGAGACAATATATATATATGTATATATATGTATATATATACATATATATGTATATATATATACATAGATATACATATATATACATACATATATATATATATGTATCTATACATGTATACATGTATACATATATACATGTGTAAATGTATATATACATGTATAGATATATGTATACATGTATACATGTATATATACATGTATAGATACATATATATATATATACATATATACATATATATATACATGTATATATGTATACATGTATATATGTAGATATATATACATGTATATATATACATGTATATACATGTATATATATACATGTATATACATGTATATATATACATGTATATACATATATACATGTATATATGTATTTATATAAAAGAAAGATCTAAATGAATTTATATAGAAAAAGTGTCGCATTTCTATTGAATGCGATATTGGAAAGGAAAGATCTGATTTTTGGCAATATGTGAGAGTGCATTGGTACTGAGCTACCAGAAGTAGTCTGGTGTTTCAGATTGAGATTCAATGGTGGATTCTTTCTTTTCATTTTTTGTTTCTTCAGTAGTCGACCTTTTTTCTGGGCAATGAGCCCTCTTGAAGTGAGTATTCAAACAATGAGAAACCCTTTGTAAAAATTACCTTAACTGGTGTCACCTAAACCAATATTTTATATTGAGAACTAACATTCTCTGTGATTTTTCGCTTTCTGGGTTTTCCACATCATATCTAGTGTTCATTGTGTGATTTGTTGTATGTTTATGTTTTCATGCTATATCTATCTTAATTAATTCTATTGGTTACTCCAGATGTGCAAAAGGGTTACATGAAATTGATTTATGTTTTTCAACTAATTCAAGCCCCTCTCAGTTGCCTGGATATTTAACAATATTAACCACCTTGGTTAACTTGTTTTTGTCTATGTGGGTGATTATATTTTTCAACCTATCCTTTCTTCATTATTTGATATGTTTTAATGATGATAGTTAGGTATTTTTCCCCCTTGGTGCTCACTAGCTAACTATTTCCAGTTGGATTGTGGGTGATATTAGTACCCAGTTTCTTGGTTTTTAGATTTCCTTATTTCAAATAGCGCTTTTAAGGGCTTCAATTGAGACTATGTTGTTGGGTGGTCAATTGTGGGGTAGGCATTTCTTTGTTATTTTATGTGTGGGCTCCATCATGGCGGGGGACATACATCAATAGGAGTCCATTTCCTCTGATGACATTCATGGTGGGGTTTTTAGGGCTTTGATTATGACTGTTGTTGGGGTAGGCATTTCTTTTTTATTTTATATGTGGGATCCATAATAGGAGGAGAGACATCAATAGGAGCGCATTTCCTCTGACGAAATGCACATAAAAGAGAAAAATTTGTGGATTTTTACTTAATGTGGGGTTACACCCTTTTTAGAGAATCCTCATGGCTTTGATCCAAAGGTAACAAAGATTTTTGGTAGATAATGGATGCACTTTATTTTTTTGAAATGACAATAAAAGCTCAGATTTCACAAAGGAGTTGATTGTGGAGCTTATTGGGCTGCCTATGGAAGGAACAAACAATTTCAAGGGCAAAATCTTTTGAGTCCATGGTGAAAACCTTTCTAAAATATGGAGAGGGGTTGAATCTTGTCAACAATTCAAACATTTCTTACCAAGTAGACACCCTTAAACCCCTTTGGGTGGGTGTGGCTAAGGTCCTTATACAATATTTTACCTTAGATGGGTGGTTTACCAAAATCTATGGTGGTCATTTTTCTCGGCTTAAACACTTTAGAAATAAGTTCTTCGTTTGTTTCCATTCTATCTCTTATCATCCTTGGAAGCCAATATTAAAGAACATAATAAGAAGCAAAGAAACCCTAATCTTCATGAGGGCTCGATCCTTCTAATTATGGAACAATTCAATGCCCTCCCATTTTCCTCTAAGTGAAAATATCAAGGTTATCCCCCTTTGCACTCGGTGAGTAGGTGTCAAAGGAGGGTATGTAGAGAAATATAGGGGAATGTGATGATGATTCAGAGGATGAGGACTAGCAAACAAAGGATGAAACTTCCTCAAAGTAAAACAAGAATAATGTGTCAGAGGAGAAGAAAAAGAGAATCTCATTAAATAGAGTATAAAAAGAAAGATTTGTTAAATTAAATAATTTTACATGCATGATTCTCCTAGATGACTTGATGAGGAGTTAGATGCTGAGGAGGTTGACAAGAACCAAAATTTGGAAGGGGAGAATTTTTTGGGCGAAAGGGAGAATGTGATGGGTGGAGGAGAAGGCTTCTTGGGAGTTCCCCTTCCCCTTGATCTTTTAATTATGCTAATCAAGAGAGAATTAATAATCCTCCCTTTCCTAGGGATCTTTAAAAATAGTCCCCTTTCCTTGGAAGTGACCCTGGGAATCTAGCTATTTTTTGGGTATTAATAGGGATGCCATAGTAGACTAGTTTAGGATTTCCTAAGAGCCTTTTTTAGAAATCAATCAAGTTAATACCAACATCCAATCCATTAAAAGAAAAGTGGTTATTTTGGAGCAAGGTGATGGTCGATATTCGTTTAGGGATCCTGTTGACAATGTGATCTCTTATGAGGAAAAAGACAAAATGCTCTCTATCTTAGAAAACATGACCAAATATGTTGCTCACTTGAAGACTATGAAGGTAGACTTGGGCTATTGAAGCCAAGATGAAGAGAATTAATTATAACCTCACTAATCTATTAGCATGAGCCTTAAAACCATTCACAGCAATGTAGAAGGGGATAAAACTTTTGTGAATCAGTGGTAGACTATGTAGGCTTTGAAGTTTGGGGGCAACATTTCAATTAATATCAACCTAGTCGAGAAGAGTAACTAGAATAAGGATGATAGTGTAGGTCCATCATCTCAAACCCATGGACATCTCAAGAACGCTAGGGAGCTAAAGCAAACATAGAATTGCAAGATCTGATGAACATTACCCAAAATATGGAACAAATGAAAGTTGAGTTTGCTAAGGCCCTGAAGAATTTGTGTTAGGTTTTATATTTTCTTTTGTTGGCCTACTATTTTAGGGTTCTGTATTCTAGGTAATTTTTGTGTTGTTGTTTGGCTATGTGTTTTCTATTTGCAGCTCTTTGTACTCAGGGTTTTCAGATCCCTTCAAAACCATTTTTTCCTTAATAATAAACCATACCCAATTTGAAATTCTGTTTAGTAAGTTGGCATGCATCAAGTAGGATTAGAGGAAGTTCATTTGTGTCAAGAAGAAGACCTATAGGTAGCCAATATGACATATAGAAACAAGGGTTGAAGAGGAAGAAGACAAAGAGGCTTTGAGCTCGATATTACAGACATAGTTAGAGGTTTAATATGGAAAATGGACACATTGGAGATGTCTCAGAGAAGAGGAGCCCATATAGAGGACGTCAATGAAAATGTCAAAGAGTATACTGTTGAAGGGGGAGATAATGTGAATCAACTCAGGCTTGATCAAAGAGAGGAGATATTCATCAAGGCCATCACCTGGATTAATTTGAAGCTACAATTTAATCCTTCAAATTTTGAAGGAGGTTTAAATGAAAAGGAATTGCTAGATTAAGGAATTTATTGAATGTATGAAGCCTCCATTGTACTTCGGAATCTTCTTCAAATGCTCTTAGATATTTATCATGTTTAAAAAAGAGAATGTAGAGGAGAGTATTTACTACCGTTGAGATGAAAATATCTTGTGTAGGAAACCAACCTTCGATACATCACTTAATTTTCACTCTCGTGAGCCAAGAAGATTGATATGGAAGAAAGGAAACAAACTAAACTATGTCTATAAACATAAAATACTACATAAGAAAGGAATATCAAATAGTCAAAATATTTTGATTATAGAAAAAGAAATCTCTATAAATGCATACTTTACCCATGAACTGGTGAAGCCTTAGCCTTGGATACCAATGTGCCAGAGGGACATCTACACATTGCGGTGTCATATGTAGAAACAAAAAATAGAAAAGCACCAAAAGTCACACCAAAAAGAATCTCATGCACTATGAAACTATTCATCACCAACACACACTCATATAGGGCAACATGTTGGGGTTGTATAGGGGTTTGCCTTATTCAAACCCCTGTTTCTATGTTTATACCTCCATAGACAACTAGATACATAGATTGGATAAAATAAAAGATTAGATTGTGCAATAGAAACAAACTCTTCTTAATGGAGGAAACCCACTATTATTTGAGATAAAATGTTAATTTGATTAATTCAAATAGATAATAAATACATTTAGAGACTAGTGACATGATGTTATATTGAAAAAAAATACATACAAGAGATAAGAGAGAAAGGAAAACATTACATAGGAAAGACCCCTCTCTTGAAATAATGGCACGATTGTAAGCAAGATAATAATTGTTTTTTATTTTCATGAGTGCAGATTTTGGTAGAGTTTTATTACTAGTGTGAGAGATAGATATCCGAGAGTGTGAATGTTGCAAAATGAAAGAGAAAGAAGAGTTTTTCTGCTCAAAATGAGTGGGAATAGCCATTTTGAATGTGCCCAAAAGAAGGGACATGCATCAAAAGAGGCTCGATGTAGAATATATCCAATTTAAATCTAAAATCATTTCGGGACGTTTGTGCGCTACATACATGTATGCTCACCACTCTCCCATTTGACCAAATCAATCCCACATTTGGATTAGGGGTTGCTAATGCTTCATCTTTAAAATCCATGATGCTGGAATGATAGTATCTTGATTATTATTTTTTATTATAAACACACCGAGCCTATTGCATAAGTGTCATTAATGCACTAGGTGTAGTTTACGACACTAAATTTTTCCCCCACTTTGTAGGACTACTCAACTCAAGGGAACAAGTGCACTAAACTAACTTAGAAATTTGTGTTCATAGAACTCATGCAATGTATTAAATGCATTAATTACTTTAAAAAGGGATATTGTAGAGGCCACCAAGGTCAACAAGGAAAATACGAATGGTGACCCCAGTGCCCAACAAAAAAATATAGTGTTTGACATGAATATTCAAGTACCATAAAATCAAAAAAAAATTTAGCGCCAAAAATAAGGAAGCTCTTTGGCAAGAAGAATTATCAAGCTACATATTTTGTCACAATATTCATGTAAAAGGGTAATATATTGTAATAATGAAATAGGTATAATGATCAGATACTTATTCTTCAAAATGTTTTATGTTATCTTCTGTGATATACTCTTATTTGACCTACTATTAATACCACACTATATTTGTATTAGATATTTTAATTTCATGTAATTTTTCCTCTTCTTATTGCCTTTCTTCTACTTTTCCTTCTCCTTCTCATTGACCTTCTTCTTCTAATTTTACTTAGATTTTTGTCGTTCCTTTCCTTTTGTGTCTTGTTCCTCTTCTTGTTCTTGTCCCTCTTCACGGGTGATCCCACAATACTTCTTGAGTCCCCTCCCTTTTGTATGTTTAACCCTATTTGACCCATTACTTGTAATCAATCTAAGAAACATCTATGTGGGTATTAATTTATGATTTATAACTTATTGTAGTTATTTTTAATCCCCTCATATATTAAAAAATATCAAATTTCCATAAAATTTAAGTATGAGAGCTCTCTACTTGATTTCCTCGGTGTTTTCTATGTTTGCCAAATTCATATAGTTTCAAAGTTTCAGTTTATGTCACATCTTTCTCGTCAATCCTAACCTCCTAATACATCACCTTTAAAAAAAATTGAGTCTTTCAAGTTGGACCATTGGACATTCCCATCCCAAATACCATTTACCTGTTAAAATTGATATCCTAATCCCTTGTCCTCTGAACATTTTCTAAGTCTATTTCTTCAACCTTTAGACTTGGCCTTCCCTTCATACCTTCCTCAATCCTCTAAAATATTCAAAGGCCCTTTTAATAACTTTTAAAGTTGGACTTTTAAGATTCCCTCGGTCCCCATGCTTCCTTCTAGGAGTTTAACTTTCCTATATGCTTATCAACTTGTCAGGATTTCGTCCATCCACGTACTTTAAGGGATGTTTACCTCAATACTCTCAATATGCAAACACAAACAATGAAGAAGTGTCTCATGCATCAAGTTAAAATGTTTACAAAATATTTGACATGAAAGAGAGAAAAAAGCAAGTATTGGTTTTGGACAATATGAAGGTTTAAGAACCTTATAAATCCTCAACATGATTCTGTGAGGGGAAATGCTCTAAACTGAAGATGATGTGAATAGGTATTATCGATTTCATGTAGGCTTTGAAACACTTTGAATCACCATTTAAAATCAAATAAAGATGCATAGGCAAAAGAATTACAAGGTGTATGAGTTTTCAAACCATTCAAAAGTGTGGTCCATATTTCAAAAGCTCACTATTGTGCCAACAATATGACATGGTTCATAATAGGAAAAAAGATCTAACATATCAAGTAAGCGTAGCTAAAATAATTATTTTAATTATAGAAAGAGATATAATGAATAATAGCATGCTAAATATCTCTAATAAATGTCGCCTATCCTTTTGCAATGCTCGTGATTCCATTAGTGGTTGATAAGCCCCTACAATCACCAAATTTAATTTTGCAAGTGCCCCAAAGGTATATATTTTAGCCAAAATGACGTATATTTAAGAAGTAAAAATGAATGAAATGGGTTTTTTTTCCCTAATTATTTTTGTGGTTACTATCATAGATCATGATAAACTTAAGACAATATCTAGATTCTATTTGCAATATATTTTCTAGGTTTCCTCACTTCATTTCATGCTAGACCTATAGGAGTGATGAATGAAATTACTAAAACGTTTTTCACAATTTTTTGAATGTGACTGTTAAATAATAGTTAATTGTGAGTGGGACATCACAATTTTCCTTGAATATTTAACAATTTCCTAGTACCAAGTCTCCCAAGAGTTGCTAAACGCTAATAAATGATAGATCTAATGATATATCTATATGAACTAGTAGTTCATTTAAATAATTGGTCACTAAACCAATTCTAAGGTATAGTAATTTTTTTTAGTGTTATAGAGAATTGAACATATAAATTGTAAATGAATGGATGCACTTTATATTAGTATAGTAAAGATTTAATAATGCACATTTTTGTAGTTGTATATCTCCATTATTTTATGTCAAGACTCATAGAAGTATTATAATTGCATTTTTAATCATCTGCTCTAGCCAAATGTATTGATACAAAAGAAACACTGGTTGTGTGACAACATATAATACACTAGAATCTTTTTCAATTATCATTTTTTATTTATTAAATCCCTATCTCACTAGAACATGAGATGGGTTAGGATAAGGGCTTTAAATGTATATTATGATTAACATTGATCACAACTAGATCGACTAATATGTGAAAAATGAGGAGAATGAAATCGATTGCAAACCAATTTATTTAGCCACTTGGCCCTGATTCTGACTTGTTACTCACAAAACAAGACCTCATGGCACACCCACAAACATGAACATTGAACATTATAGTAAATTTAATTTGTGACATATAAACACTAATTACATGTGTATTCAAATTACTAACGTAGAAGGTAGCCTAGGAATCATAACTTTGGGTGAGGAGGTTAGACTGAATGTCGCAGGCATGGGAGAAACACAAGGGAAATCTATATGCGAAAACAAACACTCTCAAATCACTTATTAACATAACTATGGTTTTCCAATGAAGGGACCACACATGCACAAATATAGGACCTAATTCAAATGAATGAGGATTAGACCAACCTCCAAAACGGGGCTCAGTAATTTCCATTGGGAAATTAGGGTGTGGTGTGTGATTAACAATGAGCTAAAAATATATATAGGAGCTATATCGTCACATCCATGAGCAAGATCGGATGCTTGAAGTTGATTGGCATCATGTAGATATGACAATCATAAATGAAGATTGAGAAAACATCAGAGTGTTTTTAGGAGTGGTCTCGTTTGATTTATGTTTACTGAAATTCTAATCATGCAATCATTTCATGTGATCCTAGAAGCTAAAAGGAGTTAAAGTTTCGTAGTCCCGCATGGGTAAACGATGTTGCTTCGAAGACCGGGAGTGGAGGCTTAGACCAGTCTGGAACGAACGGATGTGAACCCAGTAACTCAAAAATTCCCAATAACAAAAATATGAGCAGTGGTTGGTATACCAAAATAGGTTTACATTTCATGGATTTTAATGACAATGGAAAAGATGGTGTATTCATCGGGCGAATCGTTTACTTGGTTGCCACTCCGGATAGAAAGCCCCACCTTATCTCCATAACAAACAAAAACGACGAAGAGTACATGTGAATCATTAAAAGTCAAGAAAATGAAATAGATTAATACAGTTGCTAACAATACTTGTTCATGTCGATTTATACTCGTGTTAAAATATCAGTATTGCCTACCAACCTACCCAACAACAGCTGATTTAATTCGTGTATCTATATATACAAACACAAAGAAACAGATTTTCACATCTCAGTTCAGAAACAATTTGGCATTTTAGCCTGTTTAAGTTGTGATCAGACTCTGAAAGAGGAAGTATTGTACGATTCTAGCAATGCAGACATTTTATGGCCGCCTCGTGCTGCCACTTTTGGCATTGTGGTTCACTATTCAATTTGTTTCAGCGAAACATGCTGTGATCACACGGCGCTACAATTTCACTGTGGGTTATATAATTCTATGGAATGAGTTGAATGTTTTATTGTTTAGGAAAGTATTAAATTTTTACAGATAGCCGTGATTGATTCTTTGTTCTAAATATCCACAGATCCAAATGACGAATGTGACTCGTCTTTGCACCACGAAAGCTCTCTTGACTGTCAACGGGCAATATCCGGGGCCTCCAGTAGTTGCTCGAGAAGGAGATCGCGTGGTTATCAAAGTAACAAATAATGTTAAAAACAATATTAGCATACATTGGTATCTCTTCTGCTCCCGCTACTCAGTTATTTACTTAATAAAAATAATATTATATGCTGATGTCCCTTTAGTGGGTGCACCTAATGAATTCCTATGAATCGCTCAGGCATGGAATTCGGCAGCTTAGATCTGGATGGGCGGATGGTCCTGCTTATGTCACTCAGTGTCCAATTCAAACCGGGCAAAGTTATGTGTACAAGTTTATTGTCAAAAGGCAGAGAGGAACACTGTGGTGGCATGCCCACATCTCATGGTTGCGAGCAAGCATACATGGGCCCATTATCATCTATCCCAAGAAGAATGCTTCTTACCCATTCCCTCGCCCACACCAGGAAGTGCCTATTGTTTTCGGTATGCCCTTCAGTACTCGTTGATAATGTGTTGCCATTGTACGTACATAGTCCTAAATTTACAATGAAAATACTGCTGTTGATAATGTGTTGCAAATTGCAGGGGAGTGGTGGAATGCAGACACTGAGACTGTTATCAATCAAGCAATGCAAAGTGGTGCGCAAGCTAATGTGTCAGATGCATATACCATCAACGGGCTCCCTGGACTTATGTATAACTGCTCTACCAACGGTGAGGGCGGGGTGTTAAAATGGATGAAACATAACTAGACTGGTCGCTATTGTTCATTTGTTTAAATGTAAATGTAACAAAGGTTTCCTGTGTTGTGTAATGCAGATACATTCAGGCTCAAAGTGAACCCTGGGAAAACTTACCTACTGCGTATAGTTAATGCTGCACTCAATAGTGACCTGTTTTTCGCAATAGCCAACCACACATTGACTGTGGTAGAAGCGGATGCTGTGTATGTCAAGCCTTTTCAAACCAATGTTATTCTCATCACTCCCGGTCAGACTACCAACGTCCTCTTGACAGCTATGTCTCAGCCACCCAATGCCACATTCCTCATGTTAGCAGGCCCATTCGCTACGGGAACAGCAGCTTTTGATAACTCAACCAGTGCTGGAATTTTAGAGTATGTAACTTCCAATGCGACAGCAGTTAATTCATCCTCATCCTCTCTTCCTATGATGAAACCGACGCTTCCAGCCCCCAACGATACCTCCTTTGCCGCCAATTTTAGCCAAAAGATGAGAAGCTTGGGCAATCCGAAATTTCCTGCAGCAGCTGTCCCTCAGAAGATGGATAAACAGTTCCTATTCACAGTCGGGTTGGGGCTAAATCCGTGTCCCCAAGGACAGACATGTCAAGGCCCCAACGGTACCAAATTTGCAGCCTCCATTAACAACATATCCTTCATTCTTCCCACCACCGCTCTTCTTCAAGCATACTACTTTAATCAGTCCAATGGAGTTTACAATACCACTTTCCCTGACAATCCGCCATTTCCTTTCAACTACACCGGCACGCCGCCTAACAACACACAGACCCTCAACGACACCAGAGTCGAAGTGCTTCCCTTTAACACTAGCGTACAGCTAGTTCTGCAGGACACCAGCATTGCGACCTTCGAGAGCCATCCTCTGCATCTGCACGGCTTCAACTTCTTCATAGTGGGTCAGGGTATGGGAAACTACAATGCAAGCACTGACCCATCTAACTTTAATCTGGTGGATCCTCCGGAGAGAAACACAGTTGGAGTTCCCAGTGGAGGTTGGGTGGCTCTCAGATTCCTAGCTGATAATCCAGGTATTAATATCATTACGTAATGTTAGCTTCAATCGCTCATCTGGTTCAAAGATTTGTGCTTCTTTCGTATAAACATATATCCGATTGTATGTATGTTTTTTGCAGGAGTGTGGTTCATGCATTGTCATCTCGAGCTGCATACCAGCTGGGGATTGAAGATGGCGTGGGTTGTTTTAAATGGAAATGGTGGCAGATCTCAATCTCTTCTTCCTCCTCCCAAAGATCTTCCCCCCTGTTGATCATTCATCCTTCAATTAGACTATTCAATTTGTGCTTCCTAAAATCTGACTGCATCCAATCGTGTGCTGGTCCAAAGTAGTTTGCAAACGATCGATAAAGAGAAACATATCAGTATATTTGTGTATCAATAAGTATGCTTTGGAATATATCAGTGATGAGACCTTGGTTGAATTACTATGACAGAGACATCTCCACATGGACCTTTCAAAAGTGAAAGTGCGAAGGTAGAATTAAAATTACAAGTTTTGCAGAGAATTTCTAACAGTAAGATTCACATTTCCTTGTAATATACTTATTTATTGTTGTTTTATATGGTTGAGATTTTCAGCAGTATATTTCTTCATTCGAATACTTAATTGAAAATAATGTTGTTCTGTGACAGATAATTTAATCTTAAATATTATCTTCATTTTTCAACATCTAAATAGTCAATTAATAAATAAGAAAAAATGTATAATGAATCATTAGAAAAATTACAATTTTGTTATTGACAATTTAGTCTATTTTGAAATATAGTAAGATTTATAAGAAACTTTTAAAAACACATTGATATCTATCGTTTGTAACCTTTTTCTCATGATTTCTGTCAGATTGTTATCTGATACTACCTCATTTTGTACTAGGACTAGCACTTTTCTGAATTAGTTTTTAAGTGCATTATAAAAAGTTAAATTTAATTAAATAATTGGATTAAGGCATACTTATAGATATGTAAATGAAAGATCTGTCTTTGTTTTATTTAATCTCAATTATAATACCACTTCTCCTCCTTCTATGCATAGAATCTATCTAGATTTGCATCAACATATTTGATGTGATTAATGATGACTCATATCTTCAATACTAAATATGAAATATATGGAAATTATTCAATTCATTGTGAAAAAATATATTTTCTCAATAATCTCTCTATATTTGAACATTTATTCATTCCCTTAATTAGAGCTTCTATCAAACGGAGGGGGTGGGGGCTTTGTGGTGTAGAGCTCCGAGATGGGCATTCATTATGTCGAATCTCTTCTAGATAAAAACTACATTCTTGGAATTTAGTTTCTCCCCCCCACACATGCACATAATTGCACTTGCTTGTATTGATATGCTACATGCATATGATTTAATTTGTTTTTATAATTTAACTCAATTCCTATATAATTTGAATTGTAATCTTATAAGTACCATTGAAACTTTAATATGTTTTCAGTATATGATACATAATGCACGTGTGACATATAAATGATTTAACAACAATATAACACAAATATAGCTAGCTACAACATATAATTGATGTATATCATTGTTAAGGTGTATACCTATTGATATCAATTGATATTCATATGGTTTTCATTTATCACATAAAACTTTATAGACATTTTTATTGTCAGTGCACATACCACTATTACAGCCACGTCAATTGATATTGACTTATTTCATGGAATCGATGATGACTTACATCTTCAGTATTGAATATTTAATGTATGGGAATTATTCAGTTCATTGCGAAATAATCTATACTACCAATAATGTGGCTATGTTTTCATATTTTGTTTCTCTTAATTAAAGCTTCATAAAGTGGAGGGGGTTTGGGGCTTTGTGGTGTGGAGTTTTGAGATGGGGTTTGGCTCTATAGAATCTCTTCTAGTTAAGAAAACATATTATTGGAATAAATGCACACACACACACACACAAATAACTACTTGCTTGTATTGAAATTCTACATACATATAATTTAAATCAATTCATACATAATATGAATTATAATCCAAGGACCATTGAAATTGAAATATGCTTTCACTACATAATAAATAAAGCATATGTTACATATAAATGTTTTAACAATTATATCAAACACAAATTGATGCAGGGGCATCTGGGAGGGGGCACAAATAGCTTGCACCAAACCTCAATTTTGAAATATTAAAATGAGGATTTTCATTTCTTATCTTTATTTTGATAAATTTTAGCTTATAAGTTTGTAAGTGTTTTATTTGAGTAATTAAATTCTTTGAAGAAAATTAACAACACTAACAAAGCTAAGGAGAGTCAAATATGAGGTGAAATGAACAAACAATAAGAAATATTGTCCAAGTAAGTTTAAAGTGATAGGTAGTTTAAATAAAATAATTGAAACATATTGCAGGCATATCAATCAGTGTGGGATGGAGGCGTGGCGAAGAGGTGTCTGGGGTAAATGAAGAGTTTGGATGTTAAACAAAAAAAAACTAGAATAAGAATGAAGGCGTGGGGCCACATGGGGATTTGAAAAGATGGGAAATAATTATTATGTAAAATAAAACAAAATAGAAATCCGAAAGAGAAGAGAGGGTGCGCCAAAATGATTGAGAAAAACTGAAAGGTGAAAAGGGATTTATGAGTAAGGAAAAATAATAACATTGTGTGGGAAAATCAACATATTTTTAATTACAAAGGGAAGGAGAGTGTGTAGAGTAGAAGACATCAAACCTATGAGATTCAAAAACAAAGGGATGGCCAGAAAAGCGTGTAGAGGAAATAAAGAACAGATGATAAGAAATTGATGCCCAGTGCATGAATACAGACAGGGTAGAGATCATGGAAAAGGATATGAAGCATGGACAAGGAAAACCAGAAATAGATGAGCCTGCTAGGGTTGTGTGGTAAATGGATTGAGAAGATAGATGTAGTAGTGATTTAGAACAAAGCATGTAAGAGACACGACTTGTTAACAAAGACAAAGTGAAAAAAGGAAAAAAATAGAGATTCATTTCTACATCTGTAACTATTTTTCTCCTTGTCAATAATGTTTGTAATTTTCATTTAAAATTTTGTGTTGATTATTAATTAATTTTTTTTTTTGACACTATAGTGATATTGGATAGAGCCCTAATTACCCATTACTGTTTTGTTTTGTACTTGTGGTCCCTTTAGTTGATCTTTCGTATTGGATCTGATCACTTCCCCATCTCTCTTGCTTGATTGTCTTGGAAGGAAATTCTTTTTTCCTTTCACTTTGAGAAAATGTGGCTCAAGCACCCTAACCTGTTCTATAGAATTAGAAAATGATGGAATGTCAGGACTAACAATACGACTATGTTTTGAGTTTCTAAAAAAATGAGATTGGTCAAAGCTAAGGTTATTCTTTTGAATGATACTTGTTTTGTTCATATCTTTTCTGAGAGGAAAATCATTTAAAGAGATCTCAAGGTTGTGTAAGATTCCATTCAGAAAAGATGGTTAAAGTTGCAGTATCCTAGACTAGAAAAATTCCTTGCTGGCTTGTCTCCATAACCTCATTTCAAAGGAGGAAGAATTATGCTAACAAATATAGAGAGATCTCTATAGTTGCGATGCAAGAATAAGAATAGTATATTTTTTCATCTTTCCACTCTTAAAAATAAGGCTTCTAATTGGATCTCGTCCACCAATGAGAACTGTGCACTATTGGATTTGGAAAAGCACATTAATGTGGTAGTTGCTAGTTTTTTCTCCAATCGCCTCTTTGAGGAAGGATTGCCTCTGAGTGGTGATGTGGAGAATTTTTTTGGATGTTATACCTAATGTTATTAAAGATGATACTAATAGAATTCTCAATTCCATCCCCTTTGATGATAAAATTAAAAATATGGTGTTCTCTTTTGAATATAACAAGGCTTGGGTCCAGATGCTTTTCCTTTTTTCTACTTCCAATGTTTCTGGGAGATTGTGGAAAAAGATATTTATGATCCAGCTAAGGAATTTTTTGGTTGTAGAAGGATTCTCAAGGAACTCAATGCCGATTTAATTGTTCTTGTCCCTAGTTTCATGGGGGCTAATTATTTTGATACTTTCAGATAGACTAGTCTCTACAACTCTATTTATAAAATATTTTTCAAAATTATGGCTTTAAGATTGTAGCTGGTCCTCTCGCTGATTATTTCTCCTAAGAAAAATGGTTTTTTTTCATAGGAGGAAAATTATTGATTCTATTGCAATTTTTTACGAGAACAGTCACTCATTGAGATGCAAAACGAGAGTAGGGATTCTCCTCAAGCTTGATCTTATGAAGGCTTATGACCGTGTGAGTTGGGGTTTTCTTATTAAAGTTCTTAAAGATTTTGGTTTTAGAGATATTTTTTTGGAGATTTCTTGGCAATTTGTTTCGCTTCCTACCTTTTAGGTGGTGATTAATTACTCCCCCTCTAGTTTATTCAAGAGTTATAAGGGTATCGAATAGGGGGATCTAATTTCCTCTTTTCTCTTTATTATTATGGTTGAAGCCTTGAGCTGTTTCATTTTTAAAGTTGTAGTTGTTGGTTTGCTAAGAGGTTTATCCCCCTCCTCTTCTAATCTGGTTTGTTCACAACAACAAAGGGATGCTGTAGACAGATACAACAAAGCTCAACAACAGAAAAGCCACAAACATCTGAGAAGGTTTGTACATTACTTCTCTTGTGGCACAAGAGGCTACAAGACACAGGGCACCCAAAATGAAACAATCATGAGCCAAACACAAAAGAGCGACAATGCAAACAAGGCCGGCCAAATCAACAGATCTAAACCACCTTATAGATCTGAGAAATCGAAAATGAGGGTTTAACTAGCACCCCAACCCACACATTTGGGTTTTACCAGGCTCCCTTAACTTATAGCAGAGTCTCCAGATCACTAACAGCAAAACCTAAGCCTAATCGAAAACACAAACTGGCCAAATTGGGCCATTGAAAACTACCAGCATCCAGCCTATCCATTAAAAAAGAAAAATACCAAGGGTTTTTCTATGCTCCCTCAACCTTGAGGATGGGTTTTAAGAGGCTCCAAGAACCAGACACGGTACTACTAGCATCCATCCAGCCCTTGAACGAATGAAAAACAATAGGTTTTTCCTAGGCTCCCTCAACCTTAAAAATGGGTTTTACACAGATCCCACAACCAGACAAGACCCAGATCATAGTAAAACAACCAGAAAAAAAATATGGGAAATAGGGTTTTTAAAAGGCACTCTAAAGCTTTTAAAGGAAAGACCAAGAGGGTTTTTACAGGCTCCCTCAACCCGTAAAGCAACTTGTGAAGATGGGTTAAGAAAGGAAACCCAAACCCAACTATGACGGTCACCATGGAAGGATTGGCAGACACCCACAACCAGCAACACGAGCATCATTAGGATTCAAAAAGCTCCCTCACCCCTTCTCTCCACCTCAATAGGAGAAAGAGCCACCTCTATAGGCAAGAGTGGAAAGAAAGCCAACCATCCACAAAGTCCATTTGCAGCCCGCAGAAGTTGAAGCACTCCCTCATACCTTGTCTCCACCTCAAAAGGAGAGAGAGCTACCTCAATCAGACACCGAGGAGAGCAGACCCACTGCCTAAGCAATCCTTGTAGCACCCAACATACAAGAAGCCCCTCCACCTCAGTAGGAGGGCAACCCAAAGACAACAGAGAACCGGGAAAATAGGGGAGAGCAGAAGAGACTCACAACAAGGATGAGACAAGGAAATAAACAAGGGTCTACTCACACCGAAAAGAAAAAAAAACTCCCACCAAAATGATTGCACAAAGCCAAGCTCTCGCAAGTCCTTGGATCGAACAGACAACTATGGGTGAGGGTTCTCAATGTGATCCAAGGAAAGAAAGTGAGAGAAAGAATAGGGAGGGAGAATAGAAACAACCACCAGCGCTGTCAAAAACAATAATAACAACCTCCCATCTTGGCTCATCACAGACCAAGCCCACCCTTACCATCACACACGATAGAGCAGTAAACCTTGGAGCAAAAAAATAGACATGAGAGAATCGGTAGCTCCCACAAGCTTGAGAATGGGTTTTAAGAGGATCCCACAACTTGATAGCGTACTACTAGGATCCAGCCAACCCCTGAATGAAAGAAAAACAATCCGTTTTTTCCAGGCTCCCTCAACCTTAAAAATGGGTTTTACACGGATCCAACAACCAGACAGGAACCAGATCACAATAAAACAACCTGAAAACAACAATCTGGGAAATGGGGTTTTTAAAAGCCACCCTAAACATTTTAAAGGAAAGAACAAGAGGGTTTTTATAGGCTCCCTCAACCCACAAAGCAACTTATGAAGCTGGGTTAATAAAGGAAACCCAAACCCAACTGTGACGGTCACCATGGAAGGATTGACAGGCACCCACAACTAGCAACACGAGCATCAATAGGATTCAAAAAGCTCCCTCACCCCTTCTCTCCACCTCAATAGGAGAAAGAGCCACCTCTATAGGCAAGAGTGGAAATCAAGCCAACCATACACAAAGTCCATTCGCAGTTCGCAGAAGCTGAACCACTCCCTGATACCTTGTCTCCACCTCAAAAGGAGAAAGAGGCACCTCAATAGGACACTGAGGAGAGAAGACCCACTGCTTAAGCAATCCTTGCACAACCCAACACACAAGCAGCCCCTCCACCTCAATAGTAGGGCAACCCAAAGCCAGCGGAGAACCAAGAAAAGAGGGAAGAGTAGAAGAGACTCACAACCAGGATGAGACAAGGAAATAAACAAGGGTCTGGTCACACCCAAAAGAAAAAAAAAACTCCCACCAAAATGACTGCACAAAGCCAAGCTCTAGCAATTTCCTGGATCGAACACCCAACTACCGGTGAGGGTTCTCAATGAGATCCAAGGAAAGAAAGGGAGAAAAAGAACAGGGAGGGAGAATAGAAACAACTACTAGCGCTGTTCAAAAAGATAATAACAACTTCCCATCCTGGTTCATCACAGACCAAGCCCACACTTACCATCACGCACGATAGAGTAGCAAACCTGGGAGCAAAAAAAAAGACATGAGAGAATCTACAACTCCCACAACATCCTCCCAACACCACCCAAAGGCCACCACCACTCCAGATCCATAGGAAAGAATTGCAAGTACCGCCATAGGGCACAAAGAAGGTGAAAAAACACGCAGACCCGCTATGTTAAGGAGAAACCAGTCCATGCCCATCATAACACCTGCCTAGCCAAAAACAAAATGAACCACCCAAAACAACGACCCATTTGGCATAGCAAGCCCTGCGACCAACCACTCCTTGCTGCCTTCATCGTCATAAGAGTTAGTGTCCTCGTCCTCCCCTACAGATGCCCTACTGCCCCCACAATCACTTCTCCCACCTTCGCTTATTTCAAAGTTTATTTCATATGCTCTCCACATTAATAATTTGTTGATAATACTTTGATTTTGAGATACTCTTGAATTAGAGAAGTAAGATCTTTGAAGCCTATATTGTTTGGTATGAATCTAACTCGAGTCAAAAAGTTAGTTTTGAGAAGAGCTCTTTATTCTTATTTAACACTCCTATTCTTAGACAGAGAAGAATTGTTGATATTTTGGGTTGTAAAATTGAGGATCTTCCTACAACTTATCTTGGTCTCCCGCTTCATAGTAATGTGATTCATAATTTATTTTGGAATGGGTTGATTGATAGATTCAATTCAGAACTTGTTAGATGGAAAGTTATGCATCTTAGTCAAGCGAGTAAAGTTCAAATGATCAAGGATTTGATTTAGAATATTTTGGTGTATGCTATGAACCTTTTTAAAACTCCCTCAATTTTTTATGAAAGAATTGAAAATATTTAGAAATGCTTTCTCTTGTTTGTCACAGAAGATAGTAAATGTATTCATTTGGCTTCTTGGACCAAGTTTGCTTGCCTTATAAATCTAGTGGTTTGAGTATCAAAAAGCTTGAGGATTTCAATGTTGCTTTGTCAGCTAAGTAATTACAAAGACTTTTCTTTGGAGATTTGGATTGGTGTAAGATTATAGCTGTAAATATGCCCAGGCCATGCTTGGTTTGGGGCAACTCTTGGAGGCTCTTTCTCACCCTACTAAGATGGTGCTTTGGAATAATTTGATCAAGGCCATATGTATTCTCTCTGAGGGTATTAGATGGATTCTAGGGAATGGATGGAGCATTGAATTTTTATATGATTGGTGGATTGGAGATTCCCCTATTTTCGAGGTCCCTTCCTTTAGACCAATTAGGGAGGCTTTCTTGGCCCAATTTGGTGATAAGATGGTGCATTACTTTACTAATGATAGTTGAAGGAACCTTAGTGATTGATCGAGGTCTAGGTGAGCTCCAATTTTTTGAGCTTCTAGCATATTCCTTTCATGGCTTCTTTTCTAGATCATATTATTTGGGGGCCTCCACCCTTTGGATTTTTTTTTTCCACCTTAGCCTTTTCCCTTCCCTATCATCCTAAGTTGACCTTTTCTCTATGGGATTTTCAATCTGGAATTGTAAGTTGATTCTTAAGATTAACATCTTTTTCTGGTTCTTGATTCAAACTAAGATTCTTACTTTGGATAACCTTTGTAAGCATGGTATTTTTCCTGTTAATAAATGCCTTCTTTGTTATTTGCATAAATAGAGAGTGTCAATTATCATTTTATGGAGTGTTGTTTTACCAGATAATTTTGGTCTCTTATCTTGGCCACCTAGAATTTTAATTGGGTCTTCCTTTCCTCTGTCGGGGAGATGTGGTCTCACTGGTCCCCTCCTTCTCTTAATCTATCTTTGAATTTACTTTGGTCTTTGATTATGCCTCATGTGTCTATGTAGATCTGAAAACAAGAGAAACAACTGTGTCTTTAGGGATGTACTTCTCCCTTTTAAGGTGGTGTTTTAGAGGATTCGTACAGTTGTAAAGGATAATTTCTAGATTGTACTTAAGGATGTTAATCTTGGCTTGCCTCCTATATATATTAATGCTTCAGATCAGTAGTCTCCTATTAATTGGGGTTCAAATTTTGATATTTCTAGAACTTTGGGAAATGTTAAAACCTCTAGAACTAATGTTAAATGGTCTACTCCATTTTTTGATTCGGTGAAGGTTAATTTTGATGGGGCAGCTAAGGGGAATCCTGGGCCAACTAGTTGTGGGGTGTGCTGAGTGATGATTATGGCAGGCTCCTTTTGCAAATGGCACTCCCTTTGGGAATCAAGTCCAACCACCTGGCTGAAGCCTCATCTATTTTTAATTCCTTCAAGTTAACTCTTGATCTTGGTTCTTGGAAGGTTTAGATTGAGGATGATTCACTCAACATAATTAATTGTTTAAACTTATTACATACTTCAAGTTGTTCCATTAAATATTTGGTGAAGGTTGTGTTAAACATTATCAAGGATTTTGATAGTTTGTATATTTATGATATTTTTAGGGAAGGTAATTCTCTTGCGGATGCTTTTGAAAATATTGGTGCATTCCAAAGACAAGGATTTTATTGGAATGGGATTGACCCTCTTCCCCCTAACATTGAGGACAATATGAAACTTGATATTCGTTGCAAATGTGATGATGATGATTATCACTGGTTGTCATTTCAAAGTCAACATAATGGTTGTCATTGATGTCCTTGGTGTTGGTGATCCAGTTGATGTGTTCTTGGAACGTTTGGTGCTATAAAAGTTGTGTTTTAGCATGGGTTAATTGAGTTGATGGCAATTTGGATAGTTTTATCTATTGGATATGGTGTTGATTGATTGTATTCATGTGTATCTTGATTCCATTCTTTTTTTTTACTGGGCAATGATTTTTGGAGATAGATTAAGTCCAGAATTTGAGGTTTGGTGTAGCGTATGAGCCATGATTTGGTTCTGGAATTTGTAATGGATGTAACATGTTGATATGATCATTATTGTTCATTGTGGTATCATCTAATTCTCATTCCTTCCCACCATAAGAATGTTTAGTGTTGACCTATTTTAGATCTCACTCTTGGCCAACTAAGAAGATTATGTTTCTTGGAGATAATATATATATATATATATATATGAGGAAGATTTGAATGAATTTATATAAAAAAATATGGTATTATTATTGAAGATATGCTAGATTGAAAAGGAAAGATCTGATAGTTGGAAATGGGTGAGAGTGCATTGGTATTGAGGTATCAGAAGCAGTCCAGTCTTGCAGATTGAGATTCAGTGGTGGATTCTTTCTTTTCTAAATTATTCCTTTATTTCTTCGATAGTGAGCCTTTTTCTGGGTAGTGTTCTCTCTCATAGTGAGGATCCTAGCAGTGAGCCACCCTTTGTAAAAATCACCTTAACCCGTGTCACCTTAACCCATGTTTTATATTGAGAACTAACATTCTCTATGGTTTTTCCCTTCTTGGGTTTTCCACGTTATATCTGGTGTTCATTGTGTGATCTATTGTATGTTTATATGTTCATGCTATATTTTTCTTAAATAATTTTATTGGTCACTATAGATATGCAAAAGGGTTAGAAGAAATTGATTTAATTTTTTCATCTAATTCATTCCCCCTATCAGTTGCTCGGATATTCAACAATTGGTATCAGAGATTTGGTTACTTGGAGAAGAGCTTATCTGCTTGAGGTAGATCTTGATCCAATGGCACATAAATTGACTATTCCTATTTTTGAAGGATCCGAATATAGTTTTTGGAAATTAAAGATTAGAGGCTACCTGATCTCTTTGGGATACAACACTTGGAAAGCAGTGGAAACTTAGTATATTCAATCAGAAAATGGTCTTAGTACTCTAGATAAGGTTCAAGCTTATGAAGTGAATGAAAAGGCACGGTATGCTATGTTTAGTGCTTTATCAAAGATTGAATTGACAATGATTATTTCATTGAATACTACTCATGAGGTTTGGAAAAAGTTGAGAGATATCTATGAAGGAAGTGACAGAGTTAAATTATCAAAGAAGATAAAAACTAATCACAGATATGAGAACTTGAAAATGGAAGAAGGAGAAGATATAACAACCGATTTTTATAAGGTTGATAGTGCGGTAAATGAAATCAGAGAACTTGGTGTCAGCTTGTTGGATGAATACATAATTGAGAAGATTCTAATGTCCCTACCAGAAAGCTACAATGATAAGATCTTGACTAATGAAGAAACCTATGATCGGAAGAAATTTACAAGAGTGAAGCCTTATGGTACTCTATTAGGATTTGAGAGAGGTAAGCTTGGAAAACACAAAGCTAAGATCGAGTCTACCTTCAAAGCATCTAACGAAGATCCAGAAGATGAAATTTTAGATGAGACGAAAGCAAGCTTTGTGAGAAAACTGAAGAGAGACACCGACAAATACAAAGGTATGTTACCTTTTAAATGCTTTAGATGTGAAAAGATTGGTCACATTGCTACTAGATGTTCGGGAAAAGGTTCAAGACAAAGGTCTAGAGAAGGTAAAGGAAAATTTAATAAGAGAGCCTATTATGTCAAAGATGATGTTGGTATTTTAGATGATGATTTAAATTATGAAGATGGTGATTGCTTGTTTTGGTAAAAAGAGATGTAACAAAGATTGATATTCCTAAGGTGGTTGCTACTGTTGTACATGTTAGAAGAGATAGAAATGAATGATTGATTTATAGTGGATGCTGAAATCATATGACTCATGACTAAAGTAAGTTTGTGAAACTTGAAAAGTACGATGGTAGTTTTGTTAGGTTCAGAGATGATCAAACAACACAAATTGTGGGATTGGTTCTATTTCTTTTGATGGAAAGAACAATACTGATAATGTTTACTATGTTAATGGTTTTCATCTTAATATTTTGAGTGTTGGACAAATGTGTGAAAATGGTTACAACGTTGTTTTTCAAGATGATGGTTGTGAGATCTAGAAAGAATCTGAAATTGTTATTGTAGCAGGGAAAAAGATTGGTGGAACATGTATTTCTTGGAAGGAGATGCAAACAATTGTTTGTTATCTTAGATCAATGATATCTGACTCTGGCACCAAAGGACATGTCATATCAATTTTGACAACTTGGTGAAGATTAGCTCATCAAGTGTAGTGAGAGATTTACCGAGTTCGACCAAACCAACAAAATTTGTAGAGAATGTAAACTTTGAAGTAGATGAAAGGAAAATACAAAATAATTTAGAGCACTTGTCCACTAGGTTGTTGAATTTAGTGCACACAAAACTATGCGGTCCGACCAAAACAAGAAGTATACAAGGTGAGAAGCATTTCATGTTGTTGATTGATGATTATTCTAGAATTTCATGGTTTGCATTTTTGAGAGAGAAGCTAGAAGCATTAGAGAAATTCAAGATATTTAAGGCTCAAGTTGAAAATGAAGTTGATAGAAAAATTAAGTGTTTGAGGTCTAATAGAGGAGGAGAATTTAATTCGGAAGAGTTCAACAACTTTTGTGAGAGACATGGTATTAGAAAATAGTCATCTTCCCCTAGAACACTGCAACAGAATGGTGTAGTGGAAAGGATGAACCAAATAATTCAAGATGCAACCAAAATAGTGATCAACAGAGAAGTCTACTGGAGAGAAGCATTTCATACTATAGTCTACAATCCTAACGTAATTTTATATAAGAAAATACATGGAAATACATCTTATGAGCTATGACATGGTAGAAAGTCGACAGTGAAATATTTTAAGGTATTTGGAAGAAACTGCTACATCCGGAGAGATGAAGATAATCTTGGAAAATTTGACAATAGAGAAGATGAAGGCATATTCCTAGGATATTCAACAAAGAGGAAAGCATATCAGCGTTGTAATATAAGGCTAAACAAGATTGTTGAAAGTGAAAATGCGAAGGTTGATGAATACATTTCTAAAGAGTCTGACAAATTGGTAGGTTATGAGTCTGATGAATCGACCGACAGAAAAAGTGGAGAGAAGATCGAAGAAGGAGAAGAAGAAAAGAAAGATTAGGAAGCTTCAACTTCTACATCTAAGACATTGAGATATGTTTAGAAGAATCATTTAGTGGACTATTTTTTCAGAGATACAAACAAAGGAATTATCACAAGAAGCAAAGCAGCTCAAGAACAAGTTTTGTTATGTTAACTTTTAGAGATTGAATTGAAAACAACAGAAGAAGCTTGCAATTATCAGAATTGGATGAAGGTAATGATAGAAGAGTTGGACACAATTGAGAATAATTCAACATGGGAACTAGTTAATAAAATGACATATAAGAATGTGATTGGAACAAAGTGGGTATTCTAGAACAAGCTCAATGAAGCTGGAAATGTTATGAGAAATAAAGAAATATTGGTTTGTAAAGGTTACACTTTGATTGAAGAGATTAATTTTGACGAGACATATGGCCTGGTTGCTCGGATGGAGGAAATTAGGATGCTTTTGGCTTTTGTAGCTTATAAGGATTTCAAGGTTTATCAGATGGATGTGAAATCAACATTTTTGATGTCCTTGGTGTTGGTGATCCAAAAGATGAACTCCTGAAACCTTTGGTACTCTGGAAGTTATGTTTCAACATGGGTTAATTGAGTTGATCTGTCAATCTAGATATTTTTGTCTATTAGATATGGTGTTGATTAATTGTATTCATGTGTATCTTGATTCCATTCTTATTTTCATTGTATTGGGCAATGATTTTTGGGTCTGGATTAAGTCTAGAATTTGAGGTTGTGTAGCAGCTTTGGTGTAGTGTAAGTCATGTTTCGGGTCCAAAATTTATAATGGATGTAACATTTTGATCTGACAATTGTTCTCCATTGTGGTATGGTTTACTTCTGATTCCTTCCCACCACAATAAGGTTTAGTGTTGACCTATTTTAGAACTCTCTCTTGGCCGATTTAGAAGATTATGTTTCCCTGAGACAATATATATATATGTATATATATGTATATATATACATATATATGTATATATATATACATAGATATACATATATATACATACATATATATATATATGTATCTATACATGTATACATGTATACATATATACATGTGTAAATGTATATATACATGTATAGATATATGTATACATGTATACATGTATATATACATGTATAGATACATATATATATATATACATATATACATATATATATACATGTATATATGTATACATGTATATATGTAGATATATATACATGTATATATATACATGTATATACATGTATATATATACATGTATATACATGTATATATATACATGTATATACATATATACATGTATATATGTATTTATATAAAAGAAAGATCTAAATGAATTTATATAGAAAAAGTGTCGCATTTCTATTGAATGCGATATTGGAAAGGAAAGATCTGATTTTTGGCAATATGTGAGAGTGCATTGGTACTGAGCTACCAGAAGTAGTCTGGTGTTTCAGATTGAGATTCAATGGTGGATTCTTTCTTTTCATTTTTTGTTTCTTCAGTAGTCGACCTTTTTTCTGGGCAATGAGCCCTCTTGAAGTGAGTATTCAAACAATGAGAAACCCTTTGTAAAAATTACCTTAACTGGTGTCACCTAAACCAATATTTTATATTGAGAACTAACATTCTCTGTGATTTTTCGCTTTCTGGGTTTTCCACATCATATCTAGTGTTCATTGTGTGATTTGTTGTATGTTTATGTTTTCATGCTATATCTATCTTAATTAATTCTATTGGTTACTCCAGATGTGCAAAAGGGTTACATGAAATTGATTTATGTTTTTCAACTAATTCAAGCCCCTCTCAGTTGCCTGGATATTTAACAATATTAACCACCTTGGTTAACTTGTTTTTGTCTATGTGGGTGATTATATTTTTCAACCTATCCTTTCTTCATTATTTGATATGTTTTAATGATGATAGTTAGGTATTTTTCCCCCTTGGTGCTCACTAGCTAACTATTTCCAGTTGGATTGTGGGTGATATTAGTACCCAGTTTCTTGGTTTTTAGATTTCCTTATTTCAAATAGCGCTTTTAAGGGCTTCAATTGAGACTATGTTGTTGGGTGGTCAATTGTGGGGTAGGCATTTCTTTGTTATTTTATGTGTGGGCTCCATCATGGCGGGGGACATACATCAATAGGAGTCCATTTCCTCTGATGACATTCATGGTGGGGTTTTTAGGGCTTTGATTATGACTGTTGTTGGGGTAGGCATTTCTTTTTTATTTTATATGTGGGATCCATAATAGGAGGAGAGACATCAATAGGAGCGCATTTCCTCTGACGAAATGCACATAAAAGAGAAAAATTTGTGGATTTTTACTTAATGTGGGGTTACACCCTTTTTAGAGAATCCTCATGGCTTTGATCCAAAGGTAACAAAGATTTTTGGTAGATAATGGATGCACTTTATTTTTTTGAAATGACAATAAAAGCTCAGATTTCACAAAGGAGTTGATTGTGGAGCTTATTGGGCTGCCTATGGAAGGAACAAACAATTTCAAGGGCAAAATCTTTTGAGTCCATGGTGAAAACCTTTCTAAAATATGGAGAGGGGTTGAATCTTGTCAACAATTCAAACATTTCTTACCAAGTAGACACCCTTAAACCCCTTTGGGTGGGTGTGGCTAAGGTCCTTATACAATATTTTACCTTAGATGGGTGGTTTACCAAAATCTATGGTGGTCATTTTTCTCGGCTTAAACACTTTAGAAATAAGTTCTTCGTTTGTTTCCATTCTATCTCTTATCATCCTTGGAAGCCAATATTAAAGAACATAATAAGAAGCAAAGAAACCCTAATCTTCATGAGGGCTCGATCCTTCTAATTATGGAACAATTCAATGCCCTCCCATTTTCCTCTAAGTGAAAATATCAAGGTTATCCCCCTTTGCACTCGGTGAATAGGTGTCAAAGGAGGGTATGTAGAGAAATATAGGGGAATGTGATGATGATTCAGAGGATGAGGACTAGCAAACAAAGGATGAAACTTCCTCAAAGTAAAACAAGAATAATGTGTCAGAGGAGAAGAAAAAGAGAATCTCATTAAATAGAGTATAAAAAGAAAGATTTGTTAAATTAAATAATTTTACATGCATGATTCTCCTAGATGACTTGATGAGGAGTTAGATGCTGAGGAGGTTGACAAGAACCAAAATTTGGAAGGGGAGAATTTTTTGGGCGAAAGGGAGAATGTGATGGGTGGAGGAGAAGGCTTCTTGGGAGTTCCCCTTCCCCTTGATCTTTTAATTATGCTAATCAAGAGAGAATTAATAATCCTCCCTTTCCTAGGGATCTTTAAAAATAGTCCCCTTTCCTTGGAAGTGACCCTGGGAATCTAGCTATTTTTTGGGTATTAATAGGGATGCCATAGTAGACTAGTTTAGGATTTCCTAAGAGCCTTTTTTAGAAATCAATCAAGTTAATACCAACATCCAATCCATTAAAAGAAAAGTGGTTATTTTGGAGCAAGGTGATGGTCGATATTCGTTTAGGGATCCTGTTGACAATGTGATCTCTTATGAGGAAAAAGACAAAATGCTCTCTATCTTAGAAAACATGACCAAATATGTTGCTCACTTGAAGACTATGAAGGTAGACTTGGGCTATTGAAGCCAAGATGAAGAGAATTAATTATAACCTCACTAATCTATTAGCATGAGCCTTAAAACCATTCACAGCAATGTAGAAGGGGATAAAACTTTTGTGAATCAGTGGTAGACTATGTAGGCTTTGAAGTTTGGGGGCAACATTTCAATTAATATCAACCTAGTCGAGAAGAGTAACTAGAATAAGGATGATAGTGTAGGTCCATCATCTCAAACCCATGGACATCTCAAGAACGCTAGGGAGCTAAAGCAAACATAGAATTGCAAGATCTGATGAACATTACCCAAAATATGGAACAAATGAAAGTTGAGTTTGCTAAGGCCCTGAAGAATTTGTGTTAGGTTTTATATTTTCTTTTGTTGGCCTACTATTTTAGGGTTCTGTATTCTAGGTAATTTTTGTGTTGTTGTTTGGCTATGTGTTTTCTATTTGCAGCTCTTTGTACTCAGGGTTTTCAGATCCCTTCAAAACCATTTTTTCCTTAATAATAAACCATACCCAATTTGAAATTCTGTTTAGTAAGTTGGCATGCATCAAGTAGGATTAGAGGAAGTTCATTTGTGTCAAGAAGAAGACCTATAGGTAGCCAATATGACATATAGAAACAAGGGTTGAAGAGGAAGAAGACAAAGAGGCTTTGAGCTCGATATTACAGACATAGTTAGAGGTTTAATATGGAAAATGGACACATTGGAGATGTCTCAGAGAAGAGGAGCCCATATAGAGGACGTCAATGAAAATGTCAAAGAGTATACTGTTGAAGGGGGAGATAATGTGAATCAACTCAGGCTTGATCAAAGAGAGGAGATATTCATCAAGGCCATCACCTGGATTAATTTGAAGCTACAATTTAATCCTTCAAATTTTGAAGGAGGTTTAAATGAAAAGGAATTGCTAGATTAAGGAATTTATTGAATGTATGAAGCCTCCATTGTACTTCGGAATCTTCTTCAAATGCTCTTAGATATTTATCATGTTTAAAAAAGAGAATGTAGAGGAGAGTATTTACTACCGTTGAGATGAAAATATCTTGTGTAGGAAACCAACCTTCGATACATCACTTAATTTTCACTCTCGTGAGCCAAGAAGATTGATATGGAAGAAAGGAAACAAACTAAACTATGTCTATAAACATAAAATACTACATAAGAAAGGAATATCAAATAGTCAAAATATTTTGATTATAGAAAAAGAAATCTCTATAAATGCATACTTTACCCATGAACTGGTGAAGCCTTAGCCTTGGATACCAATGTGCCAGAGGGACATCTACACATTGCGGTGTCATATGTAGAAACAAAAAATAGAAAAGCACCAAAAGTCACACCAAAAAGAATCTCATGCACTATGAAACTATTCATCACCAACACACACTCATATGGGCAACATGTTGGGGTTGTATAGGGGTTTGCCTTATTCAAACCCCTGTTTCTATGTTTATACCTCCATAGACAACTAGATACATAGATTGGATAAAATAAAAGATTAGATTGTGCAATAGAAACAAACTCTTCTTAATGGAGGAAACCCACTATTATTTGAGATAAAATGTTAATTTGATTAATTCAAATAGATAATAAATACATTTAGAGACTAGTGACATGATGTTATATTGAAAAAAAATACATACAAGAGATAAGAGAGAAAGGAAAACATTACATAGGAAAGACCCCTCTCTTGAAATAATGGCACGATTGTAAGCAAGATAATAATTGTTTTTTATTTTCATGAGTGCAGATTTTGGTAGAGTTTTATTACTAGTGTGAGAGATAGATATCCGAGAGTGTGAATGTTGCAAAATGAAAGAGAAAGAAGAGTTTTTCTGCTCAAAATGAGTGGGAATAGCCATTTTGAATGTGCCCAAAAGAAGGGACATGCATCAAAAGAGGCTCGATGTAGAATATATCCAATTTAAATCTAAAATCATTTCGGGACGTTTGTGCGCTACATACATGTATGCTCACCACTCTCCCATTTGACCAAATCAATCCCACATTTGGATTAGGGGTTGCTAATGCTTCATCTTTAAAATCCATGATGCTGGAATGATAGTATCTTGATTATTATTATTTATTATAAACACACCGAGCCTATTGCATAAGTGTCATTAATGCACTAGGTGTAGTTTACGACACTAAATTTTTCCCCCACTTTGTAGGACTACTCAACTCAAGGGAACAAGTGCACTAAACTAACTTAGAAATTTGTGTTCATAGAACTCATGCAATGTATTAAATGCATTAATTACTTTAAAAAGGGATATTGTAGAGGCCACCAAGGTCAACAAGGAAAATACGAATGGTGACCCCAGTGCCCAACAAAAAAATATAGTGTTTGACATGAATATTCAAGTACCATAAAATCAAAAAAAAATTTAGCGCCAAAAATAAGGAAGCTCTTTGGCAAGAAGAATTATCAAGCTACATATTTTGTCACAATATTCATGTAAAAGGGTAATATATTGTAATAATGAAATAGGTATAATGATCAGATACTTATTCTTCAAAATGTTTTATGTTATCTTCTGTGATATACTCTTATTTGACCTACTATTAATACCACACTATATTTGTATTAGATATTTTAATTTCATGTAATTTTTCCTCTTCTTATTGCCTTTCTTCTACTTTTCCTTCTCCTTCTCATTGACCTTCTTCTTCTAATTTTACTTAGATTTTTGTCGTTCCTTTCCTTTTGTGTCTTGTTCCTCTTCTTGTTCTTGTCCCTCTTCACGGGTGATCCCACAATACTTCTTGAGTCCCCTCCCTTTTGTATGTTTAACCCTATTTGACCCATTACTTGTAATCAATCTAAGAAACATCTATGTGGGTATTAATTTATGATTTATAACTTATTGTAGTTATTTTTAATCCCCTCATATATTAAAAAATATCAAATTTTCATAAAATTTAAGTATGAGAGCTCTCTACTTGATTTCCTCTGTGTTTTTTATGTTTGCCAAATTCATATAGTTTCAAAGTTTCAGTTTATGTCACATCTTTCTCGTCAATCCTAACCTCCTAATACATCACCTTTAAAAAAAATTGAGTCTTTCAAGTTGGACCATTGGACATTCCCATCCCAAATACCATTTACCTGTTAAAATTGATATCCTAATCCCTTGTCCTCTGAACATTTTCTAAGTCTATTTCTTCAACCTTTAGACTTGGCCTTCCCTTCATACCTTCCTCAATCCTCTAAAATATTCAAAGGCCCTTTTAATAACTTTTAAAGTTGGACTTTTAAGATTCCCTCGGTCCCCATGCTTCCTTCTAGGAGTTTAACTTTCCTATATGCTTATCAACTTGTCAGGATTTCGTCCATCCACCTACTTTAAGGGATGTTTACCTCAATACTCTCAATATGCAAACACAAACAATGAAGAAGTGTCTCATGCATCAAGTTAAAATGTTTACAAAATATTTGACATGAAAGAGAGAAAAAAGCAAGTATTGGTTTTGGACAATATGAAGGTTTAAGAACCTTATAAATCCTCAACATGATTCTGTGAGGGGAAATGCTCTAAACTGAAGATGATGTGAATAGGTATTATCGATTTCATGTAGGCTTTGAAACACTTTGAATCACCATTTAAAATCAAATAAAGATGCATAGGCAAAAGAATTACAAGGTGTATGAGTTTTCAAACCATTCAAAAGTGTGGTCCATATTTCAAAAGCTCACTATTGTGCCAACAATATGACATGGTTCATAATAGGAAAAAAGATCTAACATATCAAGTAAGCGTAGCTAAAATAATTATTTTAATTATAGAAAGAGATATAATGAATAATAGCATGCTAAATATCTCTAATAAATGTCGCCTATCCTTTTGCAATGCTCGTGATTCCATTAGTGGTTGATAAGCCCCTACAATCACCAAATTTAATTTTGCAAGTGCCCCAAAGGTATATATTTTAGCCAAAATGACGTATATTTAAGAAGTAAAAATGAATGAAATGGGTTTTTTTTCCCTAATTATTTTTGTGGTTACTATCATAGATCATGATAAACTTAAGACAATATCTAGATTCTATTTGCAATATATTTTCTAGGTTTCCTCACTTCATTTCATGCTAGACCTATAGGAGTGATGAATGAAATTACTAAAACGTTTTTCACAATTTTTTGAATGTGACTGTTAAATAATAGTTAATTGTGAGTGGGACATCACAATTTTCCTTGAATATTTAACAATTTCCTAGTACCAAGTCTCCCAAGAGTTGCTAAACGCTAATAAATGATAGATCTAATGATATATCTATATGAACTAGTAGTTCATTTAAATAATTGGTCACTAAACCAATTCTAAGGTATAGTAATTTTTTTTAGTGTTATAGAGAATTGAACATATAAATTGTAAATGAATGGATGCACTTTATATTAGTATAGTAAAGATTTAATAATGCACATTTTTGTAGTTGTATATCTCCATTATTTTATGTCAAGACTCATAGAAGTATTATAATTGCATTTTTAATCATCTGCTCTAGCCACATGTATTGATACAAAAGAAACACTGGTTGTGTGACAACATATAATACACTAGAATCTTTTTCAATTATCATTTTTTATTTATTAAATCCCTATCTCACTAGAACATGAGATGGGTTAGGATAAGGGCTTTAAATGTATATTATGATTAACATTGATCACAACTAGATCGACTAATATGTGAAAAATGAGGAGAATGAAATCGATTGCAAACCAATTTATTTAGCCACTTGGCCCTGATTCTGACTTGTTACTCACAAAACAAGACCTCATGGCACACCCACAAACATGAACATTGAACATTATAGTAAATTTAATTTGTGACATATAAACACTAATTACATGTGTATTCAAATTACTAACGTAGAAGGTAGCCTAGGAATCATAACTTTGGGTGAGGAGGTTAGACTGAATGTCGCAGGCATGGGAGAAACACAAGGGAAATCTATATGCGAAAACAAACACTCTCAAATCACTTATTAACATAACTATGGTTTTCCAATGAAGGGACCACACATGCACAAATATAGGACCTAATTCAAATGAATGAGGATTAGACCAACCTCCAAAACGGGGCTCAGTAATTTCCATTGGGAAATTAGGGTGTGGTGTGTGATTAACAATGAGCTAAAAATATATATAGGAGCTATATCGTCACATCCATGAGCAAGATCGGATGCTTGAAGTTGATTGGCATCATGTAGATATGACAATCATAAATGAAGATTGAGAAAACATCAGAGTGTTTTTAGGAGTGGTCTCGTTTGATTTATGTTTACTGAAATTCTAATCATGCAATCATTTCATGTGATCCTAGAAGCTAAAAGGAGTTAAAGTTTCGTAGTCCCGCATGGGTAAACGATGTTGCTTCGAAGACCGGGAGTGGAGGCTTAGACCAGTCTGGAACGAACGGATGTGAACCCAGTAACTCAAAAATTCCCAATAACAAAAATATGAGCAGTGGTTGGTATACCAAAATAGGTTTACATTTCATGGATTTTAATGACAATGGAAAAGATGGTGTATTCATCGGGCGAATCGTTTACTTGGTTGCCACTCCGGATAGAAAGCCCCACCTTATCTCCATAACAAACAAAAACGACGAAGAGTACATGTGAATCATTAAAAGTCAAGAAAATGAAATAGATTAATACAGTTGCTAACAATACTTGTTCATGTCGATTTATACTCGTGTTAAAATATCAGTATTGCCTACCAACCTACCCAACAACAGCTGATTTAATTCGTGTATCTATATATACAAACACAAAGAAACAGATTTTCACATCTCAGTTCAGAAACAATTTGGCATTTTAGCCTGTTTAAGTTGTGATCAGACTCTGAAAGAGGAAGTATTGTACGATTCTAGCAATGCAGACATTTTATGGCCGCCTCGTGCTGCCACTTTTGGCATTGTGGTTCACTATTCAATTTGTTTCAGCGAAACATGCTGTGATCACACGGCGCTACAATTTCACTGTGGGTTATATAATTCTATGGAATGAGTTGAATGTTTTATTGTTTAGGAAAGTATTAAATTTTTACAGATAGCCGTGATTGATTCTTTGTTCTAAATATCCACAGATCCAAATGACGAATGTGACTCGTCTTTGCACCACGAAAGCTCTCTTGACTGTCAACGGGCAATATCCGGGGCCTCCAGTAGTTGCTCGAGAAGGAGATCGCGTGGTTATCAAAGTAACAAATAATGTTAAAAACAATATTAGCATACATTGGTATCTCTTCTGCTCCCGCTACTCAGTTATTTACTTAATAAAAATAATATTATATGCTGATGTCCCTTTAGTGGGTGCACCTAATGAATTCCTATGAATCGCTCAGGCATGGAATTCGGCAGCTTAGATCTGGATGGGCGGATGGTCCTGCTTATGTCACTCAGTGTCCAATTCAAACCGGGCAAAGTTATGTGTACAAGTTTATTGTCAAAAGGCAGAGAGGAACACTGTGGTGGCATGCCCACATCTCATGGTTGCGAGCAAGCATACATGGGCCCATTATCATCTATCCCAAGAAGAATGCTTCTTACCCATTCCCTCGCCCACACCAGGAAGTGCCTATTGTTTTCGGTATGCCCTTCAGTACTCGTTGATAATGTGTTGCCATTGTACGTACATAGTCCTAAATTTACAATGAAAATACTGCTGTTGATAATGTGTTGCAAATTGCAGGGGAGTGGTGGAATGCAGACACTGAGACTGTTATCAATCAAGCAATGCAAAGTGGTGCGCAAGCTAATGTGTCAGATGCATATACCATCAACGGGCTCCCTGGACTTATGTATAACTGCTCTACCAACGGTGAGGGCGGGGTGTTAAAATGGATGAAACATAACTAGACTGGTCGCTATTGTTCATTTGTTTAAATGTAAATGTAACAAAGGTTTCCTGTGTTGTGTAATGCAGATACATTCAGGCTCAAAGTGAACCCTGGGAAAACTTACCTACTGCGTATAGTTAATGCTGCACTCAATAGTGACCTGTTTTTCGCAATAGCCAACCACACATTGACTGTGGTAGAAGCGGATGCTGTGTATGTCAAGCCTTTTCAAACCAATGTTATTCTCATCACTCCCGGTCAGACTACCAACGTCCTCTTGACAGCTATGTCTCAGCCACCCAATGCCACATTCCTCATGTTAGCAGGCCCATTCGCTACGGGAACAGCAGCTTTTGATAACTCAACCAGTGCTGGAATTTTAGAGTATGTAACTTCCAATGCGACAGCAGTTAATTCATCCTCATCCTCTCTTCCTATGATGAAACCGACGCTTCCAGCCCCCAACGATACCTCCTTTGCCGCCAATTTTAGCCAAAAGATGAGAAGCTTGGGCAATCCGAAATTTCCTGCAGCAGCTGTCCCTCAGAAGATGGATAAACAGTTCCTATTCACAGTCGGGTTGGGGCTAAATCCGTGTCCCCAAGGACAGACATGTCAAGGCCCCAACGGTACCAAATTTGCAGCCTCCATTAACAACATATCCTTCATTCTTCCCACCACCGCTCTTCTTCAAGCATACTACTTTAATCAGTCCAATGGAGTTTACAATACCACTTTCCCTGACAATCCGCCATTTCCTTTCAACTACACCGGCACGCCGCCTAACAACACACAGACCCTCAACGACACCAGAGTCGAAGTGCTTCCCTTTAACACTAGCGTACAGCTAGTTCTGCAGGACACCAGCATTGCGACCTTCGAGAGCCATCCTCTGCATCTGCACGGCTTCAACTTCTTCATAGTGGGTCAGGGTATGGGAAACTACAATGCAAGCACTGACCCATCTAACTTTAATCTGGTGGATCCTCCGGAGAGAAACACAGTTGGAGTTCCCAGTGGAGGTTGGGTGGCTCTCAGATTCCTAGCTGATAATCCAGGTATTAATATCATTACGTAATGTTAGCTTCAATCGCTCATCTGGTTCAAAGATTTGTGCTTCTTTCGTATAAACATATATCCGATTGTATGTATGTTTTTTGCAGGAGTGTGGTTCATGCATTGTCATCTCGAGCTGCATACCAGCTGGGGATTGAAGATGGCGTGGGTTGTTTTAAATGGAAATGGTGGCAGATCTCAATCTCTTCTTCCTCCTCCCAAAGATCTTCCCCCCTGTTGATCATTCATCCTTCAATTAGACTATTCAATTTGTGCTTCCTAAAATCTGACTGCATCCAATCGTGTGCTGGTCCAAAGTAGTTTGCAAACGATCGATAAAGAGAAACATATCAGTATATTTGTGTATCAATAAGTATGCTTTGGAATATATCAGTGATGAGACCTTGGTTGAATTACTATGACAGAGACATCTCCACATGGACCTTTCAAAAGTGAAAGTGCGAAGGTAGAATTAAAATTACAAGTTTTGCAGAGAATTTCTAACAGTAAGATTCACATTTCCTTGTAATATACTTATTTATTGTTGTTTTATATGGTTGAGATTTTCAGCAGTATATTTCTTCATTCGAATACTTAATTGAAAATAATGTTGTTCTGTGACAGATAATTTAATCTTAAATATTATCTTCATTTTTCAACATCTAAATAGTCAATTAATAAATAAGAAAAAATGTATAATGAATCATTAGAAAAATTACAATTTTGTTATTGACAATTTAGTCTATTTTGAAATATAGTAAGATTTATAAGAAACTTTTAAAAACACATTGATATCTATCGTTTGTAACCTTTTTCTCATGATTTCTGTCAGATTGTTATCTGATACTACCTCATTTTGTACTAGGACTAGCACTTTTCTGAATTAGTTTTTAAGTGCATTATAAAAAGTTAAATTTAATTAAATAATTGGATTAAGGCATACTTATAGATATGTAAATGAAAGATCTGTCTTTGTTTTATTTAATCTCAATTATAATACCACTTCTCCTCCTTCTATGCATAGAATCTATCTAGATTTGCATCAACATATTTGATGTGATTAATGATGACTCATATCTTCAATACTAAATATGAAATATATGGAAATTATTCAATTCATTGTGAAAAAATATATTTTCTCAATAATCTCTCTATATTTGAACATTTATTCATTCCCTTAATTAGAGCTTCTATCAAACGGAGGGGGTGGGGGCTTTGTGGTGTAGAGCTCCGAGATGGGCATTCATTATGTCGAATCTCTTCTAGATAAAAACTACATTCTTGGAATTTAGTTTCTCCCCCCCACACATGCACATAATTGCACTTGCTTGTATTGATATGCTACATGCATATGATTTAATTTGTTTTTATAATTTAATTCAATTCCTATATAATTTGAATTGTAATCTTATAAGTACCATTGAAACTTTAATATGTTTTCAGTATATGATACATAATGCACGTGTGACATATAAATGATTTAACAACAATATAACACAAATATAGCTAGCTACAACATATAATTGATGTATATCATTGTTAAGGTGTATACCTATTGATATCAATTGATATTCATATGGTTTTCATTTATCACATAAAACTTTATAGACATTTTTATTGTCAGTGCACATACCACTATTACAGCCGCGTCAATTGATATTGACTTATTTCATGGAATCGATGATGACTTACATCTTCAGTATTGAATATTTAATGTATGGGAATTATTCAGTTCATTGCGAAATAATCTATACTACCAATAATGTGGCTATGTTTTCATATTTTGTTTCTCTTAATTAAAGCTTCATAAAGTGGAGGGGGTTTGGGGCTTTGTGGTGTGGAGTTTTGAGATGGGGTTTGGCTCTATAGAATCTCTTCTAGTTAAGAAAACATATTATTGGAATAAATGCACACACACACACACACAAATAACTACTTGCTTGTATTGAAATTCTACATACATATAATTTAAATCAATTCATACATAATATGAATTATAATCCAAGGACCATTGAAATTGAAATATGCTTTCACTACATAATAAATAAAGCATATGTTACATATAAATGTTTTAACAATTATATCAAACACAAATTGATGCAGGGGCATCTGGGAGGGGGCACAAATAGCTTGCACCAAACCTCAATTTTGAAATATTAAAATGAGGATTTTCATTTCTTATCTTTATTTTGATAAATTTTAGCTTATAAGTTTGTAAGTGTTTTATTTGAGTAATTAAATTCTTTGAAGAAAATTAACAACACTAACAAAGCTAAGGAGAGTCAAATATGAGGTGAAATGAACAAACAATAAGAAATATTGTCCAAGTAAGTTTAAAGTGATAGGTAGTTTAAATAAAATAATTGAAACATATTGCAGGCATATCAATCAGTGTGGGATGGAGGCGTGGCGAAGAGGTGTCTGGGGTAAATGAAGAGTTTGGATGTTAAACAAAAAAAAACTAGAATAAGAATGAAGGCGTGGGGCCACATGGGGATTTGAAAAGATGGGAAATAATTATTATGTAAAATAAAACAAAATAGAAATCCGAAAGAGAAGAGAGGGTGCGCCAAAATGATTGAGAAAAACTGAAAGGTGAAAAGGGATTTATGAGTAAGGAAAAATAATAACATTGTGTGGGAAAATCAACATATTTTTAATTACAAAGGGAAGGAGAGTGTGTAGAGTAGAAGACATCAAACCTATGAGATTCAAAAACAAAGGGATGGCCAGAAAAGCGTGTAGAGGAAATAAAGAACAGATGATAAGAAATTGATGCCCAGTGCATGAATACAGACAGGGTAGAGATCATGGAAAAGGATATGAAGCATGGACAAGGAAAACCAGAAATAGATGAGCCTGCTAGGGTTGTGTGGTAAATGGATTGAGAAGATAGATGTAGTAGTGATTTAGAACAAAGCATGTAAGAGACACGACTTGTTAACAAAGACAAAGTGAAAAAAGGAAAAAAATAGAGATTCATTTCTACATCTGTAACTATTTTTCTCCTTGTCAATAATGTTTGTAATTTTCATTTAAAATTTTGTGTTGATTATTAATTAATTTTTTTTTTTGACACTATAGTGATATTGGATAGAGCCCTAATTACCCATTACTGTTTTGTTTTGTACTTGTGGTCCCTTTAGTTGATCTTTCGTATTGGATCTGATCACTTCCCCATCTCTCTTGCTTGATTGTCTTGGAAGGAAATTCTTTTTTCCTTTCACTTTGAGAAAATGTGGCTCAAGCACCCTAACCTGTTCTATAGAATTAGAAAATGATGGAATGTCAGGACTAACAATACGACTATGTTTTGAGTTTCTAAAAAAATGAGATTGGTCAAAGCTAAGGTTATTCTTTTGAATGATACTTGTTTTGTTCATATCTTTTCTGAGAGGAAAATCATTTAAAGAGATCTCAAGGTTGTGTAAGATTCCATTCAGAAAAGATGGTTAAAGTTGCAGTATCCTAGACTAGAAAAATTCCTTGCTGGCTTGTCTCCATAACCTCATTTCAAAGGAGGAAGAATTATGCTAACAAATATAGAGAGATCTCTATAGTTGCGATGCGAGAATAAGAATAGTATATTTTTTCATCTTTCCACTCTTAAAAATAAGGCTTCTAATTGGATCTCGTCCACCAATGAGAACTGTGCACTATTGGATTTGGAAAAGCACATTAATGTGGTAGTTGCTAGTTTTTTCTCCAATCGCCTCTTTGAGGAAGGATTGCCTCTGAGTGGTGATGTGGAGAATTTTTTTGGATGTTATACCTAATGTTATTAAAGATGATACTAATAGAATTCTCAATTCCATCCCCTTTGATGATAAAATTAAAAATATGGTGTTCTCTTTTGAATATAACAAGGCTTGGGTCCAGATGCTTTTCCTTTTTTCTACTTCCAATGTTTCTGGGAGATTGTGGAAAAAGATATTTATGATCCAGCTAAGGAATTTTTTGGTTGTAGAAGGATTCTCAAGGAACTCAATGCCGATTTAATTGTTCTTGTCCCTAGTTTCATGGGGGCTAATTATTTTGATACTTTCAGATAGACTAGTCTCTACAACTCTATTTATAAAATATTTTTCAAAATTATGGCTTTAAGATTGTAGCTGGTCCTCTCGCTGATTATTTCTCCTAAGAAAAATGGTTTTTTTTCATAGGAGGAAAATTATTGATTCTATTGCAATTTTTTACGAGAACAGTCACTCATTGAGATGCAAAACGAGAGTAGGGATTCTCCTCAAGCTTGATCTTATGAAGGCTTATGACCGTGTGAGTTGGGGTTTTCTTATTAAAGTTCTTAAAGATTTTGGTTTTAGAGATATTTTTTTGGAGATTTCTTGGCAATTTGTTTCGCTTCCTACCTTTTAGGTGGTGATTAATTACTCCCCCTCTAGTTTATTCAAGAGTTATAAGGGTATCGAATAGGGGGATCTAATTTCCTCTTTTCTCTTTATTATTATGGTTGAAGCCTTGAGCTGTTTCATTTTTAAAGTTGTAGTTGTTGGTTTGCTAAGAGGTTTATCCCCCTCCTCTTCTAATCTGGTTTGTTCACAACAACAAAGGGATGCTGTAGACAGATACAACAAAGCTCAACAACAGAAAAGCCACAAACATCTGAGAAGGTTTGTACATTACTTCTCTTGTGGTACAAGAGGCTACAAGAGACAAGGCACCCAAAATGAAACAATCATGAGCCAAACACAAAAGAGCGACAATGCAAACAAGGCCGGCCAAATCAACAGATCTAAACCACCTTATAGATCTGAGAAATCGAAAATGAGGGTTTAACTAGCACCCCAACCCACACATTTGGGTTTTACCAGGCTCCCTTAACCTATAGCAGAGTCTCCAGATCACTAACAGCAAAACCTAAGCCTAATCGAAAACACAAACTGGCCAAATTGGGCCATTGAAAACTACCAGCATCCAGCCTATCCATTAAAAAAGAAAAATACCAAGGGTTTTTCTAGGCTCCCTCAACCTTGAGGATGGGTTTTAAGAGGCTCCAAGAACCAGACACGGTACTACTAGCATCCATCCAGCCCTTGAACGAATGAAAAACAATAGGTTTTTCCTAGGCTCCCTCAACCTTAAAAATGGGTTTTACACAGATCCCACAACCAGACAAGACCCAGATCATAGTAAAACAACCAGAAAAAAAATATGGGAAATAGGGTTTTTAAAAGGCACTCTAAAGCTTTTAAAGGAAAGACCAAGAGGGTTTTTACAGGCTCCCTCAACCCGTAAAGCAACTTGTGAAGATGGGTTAAGAAAGGAAACCCAAACCCAACTATGACGGTCACCATGGAAGGATTGGCAGACACCCACAACCAGCAACATGAGCATCATTAGGATTCAAAAAGCTCCCTCACCCCTTCTCTCCACCTCAATAGGAGAAAGAGACACCTCTATAGGCAAGAGTGGAAAGAAAGCCAACCATCCACAAAGTCCATTTGCAGCCCGCAGAAGTTGAAGCACTCCCTCATACCTTGTCTCCACCTCAAAAGGAGAGAGAGCTACCTCAATCAGACACCGAGGAGAGCAGACCCACTGCCTAAGCAATCCTTGTAGCACCCAACATACAAGAAGCCCCTCCACCTCAGTAGGAGGGCAACCCAAAGACAACAGAGAACCGGGAAAATAGGGGAGAGCAGAAGAGACTCACAACAAGGATGAGACAAGGAAATAAACAAGGGTCTACTCACACCGAAAAGAAAAAAAAAATCCCACCAAAATGATTGCACAAAGCCAAGCTCTCGCAAGTCCTTGGATCGAACACCCAACTACGGGTGAGGGTTCTCAATGTGATCCAAGGAAAGAAAGTGAGAGAAAGAATAGGGAGGGAGAATAGAAACAACCACCAGCGCTGTCAAAAACAATAATAACAACCTCCCATCTTGGCTCATCACAGACCAAGCCCACCCTTACCATCACACACGATAGAGCAGTAAACCTTGGAGCAAAAAAATAGACATGAGAGAATCGGTAGCTCCCACAAGCTTGAGAATGGGTTTTAAGAGGATCCCACAACTTGATAGCGTACTACTAGCATCCAGCCAACCCCTGAATGAAAGAAAAACAATACGTTTTTTCCAAGCTCCCTCAACCTTAAAAATGGGTTTTACACGAATCCAACAACCAGACAGGAACCAGATCACAATAAAACAACCTGAAAACAACAATCTGTGAAGCGGGGTTTTTAAAAGCCACCCTAAACATTTTAAAGGAAAGAACAAGAGGGTTTTTATAGGCTCCCTCAACCCACAAAGCAACTTATGAAGCTGGGTTAATAAAGGAAACCCAAACCCAACTGTGACGGTCACCATGGAAGGATTGACAGGCACCCACAACTAGCAACACGAGCATCAATAGGATTCAAAAAGCTCCCTCACCCCTTCTCTCCACCTCAATAGGAGAAAGAGCCACCTCTATAGGCAAGAGTGGAAATCAAGCCAACCATACACAAAGTCCATTCGCAGTTCGCAGAAGCTGAACCACTCCCTGATACCTTGTCTCCACCTCAAAATGAGAAAGAGGCACCTCAATAGGACACTGAGGAGAGAAGACCCACTGCTTAAGCAATCCTTGCACAACCCAACACACAAGCAGCCCCTCCACCTCAATAGTAGGGCAACCCAAAGCCAACGGAGAACCAAGAAAAGAGGGAAGAGTAGAAGAGACTCACAACCAGGATGAGACAAGGAAATAAACAAGGGTCTGGTCACACCCAAAAGAAAAAAAACTCCCACCAAAATGACAGCACAAAGCCAAGCTCTAGCAATTTCCTGGATCGAACACCCAACTACCGGTGAGGGTTCTCAATGAGATCCAAGGAAAGAAAGGGAGAAAAAGAACAAGGAGGGAGAATAGAAACAACTACTAGCGCTGTTCAAAAAAATAATAACAACTTCCCATCCTGGTTCATCACAGACCAAGCCCACACTTACCATCACGCACGATAGAGTAGCAAACCTGGGAGCAAAAAAAAAGACATGAGAGAATCTACAACTCCCACAACATCCTCCCAACACCACCCAAAGGCCACCACCACTCCAGATCCATAGGAAAGAATTGCAACTACCGCCATAGGGCACAAAGAAGGTGAAAAAACATGCAGACCCACTATGTTAAGGAGAAACCAGTCCATGCCCATCATAACACCTGCCTAGCCAAAAACAAAATGAACCACCCAAAACAACGACCCATTTGGCATAGCAAGCCCTGCGACCAACCACTCCTTGCTGCCTTCATCGTCATAAGAGTTAGTGTCCTCGTCCTCCCCTACAGATGCCCTACCACCCCCACAATCACTTCTCCCACCTTCGCTTATTTCAAAGTTTATTTCATATGCCCTCCACATTAATAATTTGTTGATAATACTTTGATTTTGAGATACTCTTGAATTAGAGAAGTAAGATCTTTGAAGCCTATATTGTTAGGTATGAATCTAACTCGAGTCAAAAAGTTAGTTTTGAGAAGAGCTCTTTATTCTTATTTAACACTCCTATTCTTAGACAGAGAAGAATTGTTGATATTTTGGGTTGTAAAATTGAGGATCTTCCTACAACTTATCTTGGTCTCCCGCTTCATAGTAATGTGATTCATAATTTATTTTGGAATGGGTTGATTGATAGATTCAATTCAGAACTTGTTAGATGGAAAGTTATGCATCTTAGTCAAGCGAGTAAAGTTCAAATGATCAAGGATTTGATTTAGAATATTTTGGTGTATGCTATGAACCTTTTTAAAACTCCCTCAATTTTTTATGAAAGAATTGAAAATATTTAGAAATGCTTTCTCTTGTTTGTCACAGAAGATAGTAAATGTATTCATTTGGCTTCTTGGACCAAGTTTGCTTGCCTCATAAATCTAGTGGTTTGAGTATCAAAAAGCTTGAGGATTTCAATGTTGCTTTGTCAGCTAAGTAATTACAAAGACTTTTCTTTGGAGATTTGGATTGGTGTAAGATTATAGCTGTAAATATGCCCAGGCCATGCTTGGTTTGGGGCAACTCTTGGAGGCTCTTTCTCACCCTACTAAGATGGTGCTTTGGAATAATTTGATCAAGGCCATATGTATTCTCTCTGAGGGTATTAGATGGATTCTAGGGAATGGATGGAGCATTGAATTTTTATATGATTGGTGGATTGGAGATTCCCCTATTTTCGAGGTCCCTTCCTTTAGACCAATTAGGGAGGCTTTCTTGGCCCAATTTGGTGATAAGATGGTGCATTACTTTACTAATGATAGTTGAAGGAACCTTAGTGATTGATCGAGGTCTAGGTGAGCTCCAATTTTTTGAGCTTCTAGCATATTCCTTTCATGGCTTCTTTTCTAGATCATATTATTTGGGGGCCTCCACCCTTTGGATTTTTTTTTTCCACCTTAGCCTTTTCCCTTCCCTATCATCCTAAGTTGACCTTTTCTCTATGGGATTTTCAATCTGGAATTGTAAGTTGATTCTTAAGATTAACATCTTTTTCTGGTTCTTGATTCAAACTAAGATTCTTACTTTGGATAACCTTTGTAAGCATGGTATTTTTCCTGTTAATAAATGCCTTCTTTGTTATTTGCATAAATAGAGAGTGTCAATTATCATTTTATGGAGTGTTGTTTTACCAGATAATTTTGGTCTCTTATCTTGGCCACCTAGAATTTTAATTGGGTCTTCCTTTCCTCTGTCGGGGAGATGTGGTCTCACTGGTCCCCTCCTTCTCTTAATCTATCTTTGAATTTACTTTGGTCTTTGATTATGCCTCATGTGTCTATGTAGATCTGAAAACAAGAGAAACAACTGTGTCTTTAGGGATGTACTTCTCCCTTTTAAGGTGGTGTTTTAGAGGATTCGTACAGTTGTAAAGGATAATTTCTAGATTGTACTTAAGGATGTTAATCTTGGCTTGCCTCCTATATATATTAATGCTTCAGATCAGTAGTCTCCTATTAATTGGGGTTCAAATTTTGATATTTCTAGAACTTTGGGAAATGTTAAAACCTCTAGAACTAATGTTAAATGGTCTACTCCATTTTTTGATTCGGTGAAGGTTAATTTTGACGGGGCAGCTAAGGGGAATCCTGGGCCAACTAGTTGTGGGGTGTGCTGAGTGATGATTATGGCAGGCTCCTTTTGCAAATGGCACTCCCTTTGGGAATCAAGTCCAACCACCTGGCTGAAGCCTCATCTATTTTTAATTCCTTCAAGTTAGCTCTTGATCTTGGTTCTTGGAAGGTTTAGATTGAGGATGATTCACTCAACATAATTAATTGTTTAAACTTATTACATACTTCAAGTTGTTCCATTAAATATTTGGTGAAGGTTGTGTTAAACATTATCAAGGATTTTGATAGTTTGTATATTTATGATATTTTTAGGGAAGGTAATTCTCTTGCGGATGCTTTTGAAAATATTGGTGCATTCCAAAGACAAGGATTTTATTGGAATGGGATTGACCCTCTTCCCCCTAACATTGAGGACAATATGAAACTTGATATTCGTTGCAAATGTGATGATGATGATTATCACTGGTTGTCATTTCAAAGTCAACATAATGGTTGTCATTGATGTCCTTGGTGTTGGTGATCCAGTTGATGTGTTCTTGGAACGTTTGGTGCTATAAAAGTTGTGTTTTAGCATGGGTTAATTGAGTTGATGGCAATCTGGATAGTTTTATCTATTGGATATGGTGTTGATTGATTGTATTCATGTGTATCTTGATTCCATTCTTTTTTTTTACTGGGCAATGATTTTTGGAGATAGATTAAGTCCAGAATTCGAGGTTTGGTGTAGCGTATGAGCCATGATTTGGTTCTGGAATTTGTAATGGATGTAACATGTTGATATGATCATTATTGTTCATTGTGGTATCATCTAATTCTCATTCCTTCCCACCATAAGAATGTTTAGTGTTGACCTATTTTAGATCTCACTCTTGGCCAACTAAGAAGATTATGTTTCTTGGAGATAATATATATATATATATATATGAGGAAGATTTGAATGAATTTATATAAAAAAATATGGTATTATTATTGAAGATATGCTAGATTGAAAAGGAAAGATCTGATAGTTGGAAATGGGTGAGAGTGCATTGGTATTGAGGTATCAGAAGCAGTCCAGTCTTGCAGATTGAGATTCAGTGGTGGATTCTTTCTTTTCTAAATTATTCCTTTATTTCTTCGATAGTGAGCCTTTTTCTGGGTAGTGTTCTCTCTCATAGTGAGGATCCTAGCAGTGAGCCACCCTTTGTAAAAATCACCTTAACCCGTGTCACCTTAACCCGTGTTTTATATTGAGAACTAACATTCTCTATGGTTTTTCCCTTCTTGGGTTTTCCACGTTATATCTGGTGTTCATTGTGTGATCTATTGTATGTTTATATGTTCATGCTATATTTTTCTTAAATAATTTTATTGGTCACTATAGATATGCAAAAGGGTTAGAAGAAATTGATTTAATTTTTTCATCTAATTCATTCCCCCTATCAGTTGCTCGGATATTCAACAATTGGTATCAGAGATTTGGTTACTTGGAGAAGAGCTTATCTGCTTGAGGTAGATCTTGATCCAATGGCACATAAATTGACTATTCCTGTTTTTGAAGGATCCGAATATAGTTTTTGGAAATTAAAGATTAGAGGCTACCTGATCTCTTTGGGATACAACACTTGGAAAGCAGTGGAAACTTAGTATATTCAATCAGAAAATGGTCTTAGTACTCTAGATAAGGTTCAAGCTTATGAAGTGAATGAAAAGGCACGGTATGCTATGTTTAGTGCTTTATAAAAGATTGAATTGACAATGATTATTTCATTGAATACTACTCATGAGGTTTGGAAAAAGTTGAGAGATATCTATGAAGGAAGTGACAGAGTTAAATTATCAAAGAAGATAAAAACTAATCACAGATATGAGAACTTGAAAATGGAAGAAGGAGAAGATATAACAACCGATTTTTATAAGGTTGATAGTGCGGTAAATGAAATCAGAGAACTTGGTGTCAGCTTGTTGGATGAATACATAATTGAGAAGATTCTAATGTCCCTACCAGAAAGCTACAATGATAAGATCTTGACTAATGAAGAAACCTATGATCGGAAGAAATTTACAAGAGTGAAGCCTTATGGTACTCTATTAGGATTTGAGAGAGGTAAGCTTGGAAAACACAAAGCTAAGATCGAGTCTACCTTCAAAGCATCTAACGAAGATCCAGAAGATGAAATTTTAGATGAGACGAAAGCAAGCTTTGTGAGAAAACTGAAGAGAGACACCGACAAATACAAAGGTATGTTACCTTTTAAATGCTTTAGATGTGAAAAGATTGGTCACATTGCTACTAGATGTTCGGGAAAAGGTTCAAGACAAAGGTCTAGAGAAGGTAAAGGAAAATTTAATAAGAGAGCCTATTATGTCAAAGATGATGTTGGTATTTTAGATGATGATTTAAATTATGAAGATGGTGATTGCTTGTTTTGGTAAAAAGAGATGTAACAAAGATTGATATTCCTAAGGTGGTTGCTACTGTTGTACATGTTAGAAGAGATAGAAATGAATGATTGATTTATAGTGGATGCTGAAATCATATGACTCATGACTAAAGTAAGTTTGTGAAACTTGAAAAGTACGATGGTAGTTTTGTTAGGTTCAGAGATGATCAAACAACACAAATTGTGGGATTGGTTCTATTTCTTTTGATGGAAAGAACAATACTGATAATGTTTACTATGTTAATGGTTTTCATCTTAATATTTTGAGTGTTGGACAAATGTGTGAAAATGGTTACAACGTTGTTTTTCAAGATGATGGTTGTGAGATCTAGAAAGAATCTGAAATTGTTATTGTAGCAGGGAAAAAGATTGGTGGAACATGTATTTCTTGGAAGGAGATGCAAACAATTGTTTGTTATCTTAGATCAATGATATCTGACTCTGGCACCAAAGGACATGTCATATCAATTTTGACAACTTGGTGAAGATTAGCTCATCAAGTGTAGTGAGAGATTTACCGAGTTCGACCAAACCAACAAAATTTGTAGAGAATGTAAACTTTGAAGTAGATGAAAGGAAAATACAAAATAATTTAGAGCACTTGTCCACTAGGTTGTTGAATTTAGTGCACACAAAACTATGCGGTCCGACCAAAACAAGAAGTATACAAGGTGAGAAGCATTTCATGTTGTTGATTGAGGATTATTCTAGAATTTCATGGTTTGCATTTTTGAGAGAGAAGCTAGAAGCATTAGAGAAATTCAAGATATTTAAGGCTCAAGTTGAAAATGAAGTTGATAGAAAAATTAAGTGTTTGAGGTCTAATAGAGGAGGAGAATTTAATTCGGAAGAGTTCAACAACTTTTGTGAGAGACATGGTATTAGAAAATAGTCATCTTCCCCTAGAACACTGCAACAGAATGGTGTAGTGGAAAGGATGAACCAAATAATTCAAGATGCAACCAAAATAGTGATCAACAGAGAAGTCTACTGGAGAGAAGCATTTCATACTATAGTCTACAATCCTAATGTAATTTTATATAAGAAAATACATGGAAATACATCTTATGAGCTATGACATGGTAGAAAGTCGACAATGAAATATTTTAAGGTATTTGGAAGAAACTGCTACATCCGGAGAGATGAAGATAATCTTGGAAAATTTGACAATAGAGAAGATGAAGGCATATTCCTAGGATATTCAACAAAGAGGAAAGCATATCAACGTTGTAATATAAGGCTAAACAAGATTGTTGAAAGTGAAAATGCGAAGGTTGATGAATACATTTCTAAAGAGTCTGACAAATTGGTAGGTTATGAGTCTGATGAATCGACCGACAGAAAAAGTGGAGAGAAGATCGAAGAAGGAGAAGAAGAAAAGAAAGATTAGGAAGCTTCAACTTCTACATCTAAGACATTGAGATATGTTTAGAAGAATCATTTAGTGGACCGTTTTTTCAGAGATACAAACAAAGGAATTATCACAAGAAGCAAAGCAGCTCAAGAACAAGTTTTGTTATGTTAACTTTTAGAGATTGAATTGAAAACAACAGAAGAAGCTTGCAATTATCAGAATTGGATGAAGGTAATGATAGAAGAGTTGGACACAATTGAGAATAATTCAACATGGGAACTAGTTAATAAAATGACATATAAGAATGTGATTGGAACAAAGTGGGTATTCTAGAACAAGCTCAATGAAGCTGGAAATGTTATGAGAAATAAAGAAATATTGGTTTGTAAAGGTTACACTTTGATTGAAGAGATTAATTTTGACGAGACATATGGCCTGGTTGCTCGGATGGAGGAAATTAGGATGCTTTTGGCTTTTGTAGCTTATAAGGATTTCAAGGTTTATCAGATGGATGTGAAATCAACATTTTTGATGTCCTTGGTGTTGGTGATCCAAAAGATGAACTCCTGAAACCTTTGGTACTCTGGAAGTTATGTTTCAACATGGGTTAATTGAGTTGATCTGTCAATCTAGATATTTTTGTCTATTAGATATGGTGTTGATTAATTGTATTCATGTGTATCTTGATTCCATTCTTATTTTCATTGTATTGGGCAATGATTTTTGGGTCTGGATTAAGTCTAGAATTTGAGGTTGTGTAGCAGCTTTGGTGTAGTGTAAGTCATGTTTCGGGTCCAAAATTTATAATGGATGTAACATTTTGATCTGACAATTGTTCTCCATTGTGGTATGGTCTACTTCTGATTCCTTCCCACCACAATAAGGTTTAGTGTTGACCTATTTTAGAACTCTCTCTTGGCCGATTTAGAAGATTATGTTTCCCTGAGACAATATATATATGTATATATATGTATATATATACATATATATGTATATATATACATATATATGTATATATATATACATAGATATACATATATATACATACATATATATATATGTATCTATACATGTATATATACATGTATACATGTATACATATATACATGTGTAAATGTATATATACATGTATAGATATATGTATACATGTATACATGTATATATACATGTATAGATACATATATATATATACATATATACATATATATATATACATGTATATATGTATACATGTATATATGTAGATATATATACATGTATATATATACATGTATATACATGTATATATATACATGTATATACATGTATATATATACATGTATATACATATATACATGTATATATATATACATATATACATGTATATATGTATTTATATAAAAGAAAGATCTAAATGAATTTATATAGAAAAAGTGTCGCATTTCTATTGAATGCGATATTGGAAAGGAAAGATCTGATTTTTGGCAATATGTGAGAATGCATTGGTACTGAGCTACCAGAAGTAGTCTGGTGTTTCAGATTGAGATTCAATGGTGGATTCTTTCTTTTCATTTTTTGTTTCTTCAGTAGTCGACCTTTTTTCTGGGCAATGAGCCCTCTTGAAGTGAGTATTCTAACAATGAGAAACCCTTTGTAAAAATTACCTTAACTGGTGTCACCTAAACCAATATTTTATATTGAGAACTAACATTCTCTGTGATTTTTCGCTTTCTGGGTTTTCCACATCATATCTAGTGTTCATTGTGTGATTTGTTGTATGTTTATGTTTTCATGCTATATCTATCTTAATTAATTCTATTGGTTACTCCAGATGTGCAAAAGGGTTACATGAAATTGATTTATGTTTTTCAACTAATTCAAGCCCCTCTCAGTTGCCTGGATATTTAACAATATTAACCACCTTGGTTAACTTGTTTTTGTCTATGTGGGTGATTATATTTTTCAACCTATCCTTTCTTCATTATTTGATATGTTTTAATGATGATAGTTAGGTATTTTTCCCCCTTGGTGCTCACTAGCTAACTATTTCCAGTTGGATTGTGGGTGATATTAGTACCCAGTTTCTTGGTTTTTAGATTTCCTTATTTCAAATAGCGCTTTTAAGGGCTTCAATTGAGACTATGTTGTTGGGTGGTCAATTGTGGGGTAGGCATTTCTTTGTTATTTTATGTGTGGGCTCCATCATGGCGGGGGACATACATCAATAGGAGTCCATTTCCTCTGATGACATTCATGGTGGGGTTTTTAGGGCTTTGATTATGACTGTTGTTGGGGTAGGCATTTCTTTTTTATTTTATATGTGGGATCCATAATAGGAGGAGAGACATCAATAGGAGCGCATTTCCTCTGACGAAATGCACATAAAAGAGAAAAATTTGTGGATTTTTACTTAATGTGGGGTTACACCCTTTTTAGAGAATCCTCATGGCTTTGATCCAAAGGTAACAAAGATTTTTGGTAGATAATGGATGCACTTTATTTTTTTGAAATGACAATAAAAGCTCAGATTTCACAAAGGAGTTGATTGTGGAGCTTATTGGGCTGCCTATGGAAGGAACAAACAATTTCAAGGGCAAAATCTTCTGAGTCCATGGTGAAAACCTTTCTAAAATATGGAGAGGGGTTGAATCTTGTCAACAATTCAAACATTTCTTACCAAGTAGACACCGTTAAACCCCTTTGGGTGGGTGTGGCTAAGGTCCTTATACAATATTTTACCTTGGATGGGTGGTTTACCAAAATCTATGGTGGTCATTTTTCTCGGCTTAAACACTTTAGAAATAAGTTCTTCGTTTGTTTCCATTCTATCTCTTATCATCCTTGGAAGACAATATTAAAGAACATAATAAGAAGCAAAGAAACCCTAATCTTCATGAGGGCTCGATCCTTCTAATTATGGAACAATTCAATGCCCTCCCATTTTCCTCTAAGTGAAAATATCAAGGTTATCCCCCTTTGCACTCGGTGAATAGGTGTCAAAGGAGGGTATGTAGAGAAATATAGGGGAATGTGATGATGATTCAGAGGATGAGGACTAGCAAACAAAGGATGAAACTTCCTCAAAGTAAAACAAGAATAATGTGTCAGAGGAGAAGAAAAAGAGAATCTCATTAAATTCAGTATAAAAAGAAAGATTTGTTAAATTAAATAATTTTACATGCATGATTCTCCTAGATGACTTGATGAGGAGTTAGATGCTGAGGAGGTTGACAAGAACCAAAATTTGGAAGGGGAGAATTTTTTGGGCGAAAGGGAGAATGTGATGGGTGGAGGAGAAGGCTTCTTGGGAGTTCCCCTTCCCCTTGATCTTTTAATTATGCTAATCAAGAGAGAATTAATAATCCTCCCTTTCCTAGGGATCTTTAAAAATAGTCCCCTTTCCTTGGAAGTGACCCTGGGAATCTAGCTATTTTTTGGGTATTAATAGGGATGCCATAGTAGACTAGTTTAGGATTTCCTAAGAGCCTTTTTTAGAAATCAATCAAGTTAATATCAACATCCAATCCATTAAAAGAAAAGTGGTTATTTTGGAGCAAGGTGATGGTCGATATTCGTTTAGGGATCCTGTTGACAATGTGATCTCTTATGAGGAAAAAGACAAAATGCTCTCTATCTTAGAAAACATGACCAAATATGTTGCTCACTTGAAGACTATGAAGGTAGACTTGGGCTATTGAAGCCAAGATGAAGAGAATTAATTATAACCTCACTAATCTATTAGCATGAGCCTTAAAACCATTCACAGCAATGTAGAAGGGGATAAAACTTTTGTGAATCAGTGGTAGACTATTTAGGCTTTGAAGTTTGGGGGCAACATTTCAATTAATATCAACCTAGTCGAGAAGAGTAACTAGAATAAGGATGATAGTGTAGGTCCATCATCTCAAACCCATGGACATCTCAAGAACGCTAGGGAGCTAAAGCAAACATAGAATTGCAAGATCTGATGAACATTACCCAAAATATGGAACAAATGAAAGTTGAGTTTGCTAAAGCCTTGAAGAATTTGTGTTAGGTTTTATATTTTCTTTTGTTGGCCTACTATTTTAGGGTTCTGTATTCTAGGTAATTTTTGTGTTGTTGTTTGGCTATGTGTTTTCTATTTGCAGCTCTTTGTACTCAGGGTTTTCAGATCCCTTCAAAACCATTTTTTCCTTAATAATAAACCATACCCAATTTGAAATTCTGTTTAGTAAGTTGGCATGCATCAAGTAGGATTAGAGGAAGTTCATTTGTGTCAAGAAGAAGACCTATAGGTAGCCAATATGACATATAGAAACAAGGGTTGAAGAGGAAGAAGACAAAGAGGCTTTGAGCTCGATATTACAGACATAGTTAGAGGTTTAATATGGAAAATGGACACATTGGAGATGTCTCAGAGAAGAGGAGCCCATATAGAGGACGTCAATGAAAATGTCAAAGAGTATACTGTTGAAGGGGGAGATAATGTGAATCAACTCAGGCTTGATCAAAGAGAGGAGATATTCATCAAGGCCATCACCTGGATTAATTTGAAGCTACAATTTAATCCTTCAAATTTTGAAGGAGGTTTAAATGAAAAGGAATTGCTAGATTAAGGAATTTATTGAATGTATGAAGCCTCCATTGTACTTCGGAATCTTCTTCAAATGCTCTTAGATATTTATCATGTTTAAAAAAGAGAATGTAGAGGAGAGTATTTACTACCGTTGAGATGAAAATATCTTGTGTAGGAAACCAACCTTCGATACATCACTTAATTTTCACTCTCGTGAGCCAAGAAGATTGATATGGAAGAAAGGAAACAAACTAAACTATGTCTATAAACATAAAATACTACATAAGAAAGGAATATCAAATAGTCAAAATATTTTGATTATAGAAAAAGAAATCTCTATAAATGCATACTTTACTCATGAACTGGTGAAGCCTTAGCCTTGGATACCAATGTGCCAGAGGGACATCTACACATTGCGGTGTCATATGTAGAAACAAAAAATAGAAAAGCACCAAAAGTCACACCAAAAAGAATCTCATGCACTATGAAACTATTCATCACCAACACACACTCATATAGGGCAACATGTTGGGGTTGTATAGGGGTTTGCCTTATTCAAACCCCTGTTTCTATGTTTATACCTCCATAGACAACTAGATACATAGATTGGATAAAATAAAAGATTAGATTGTGCAATAGAAACAAACTCTTCTTAATGGAGGAAACCCACTATTATTTGAGATAAAATGTTAATTTGATTAATTCAAATAGATAATAAATACATTTAGAGACTAGTGACATGATGTTATATTGAAAAAAAATACATACAAGAGATAAGAGAGAAAGGAAAACATTACATAGGAAAGACCCCTCTCTTGAAATAATGGCACGATTGTAAGCAAGATAATAATTGTTTTTTATTTTCATGAGTGCAGATTTTGGTAGAGTTTTATTACTAGTGTGAGAGATAGATATCCGAGAGTGTGAATGTTGCAAAATGAAAGAGAAAGAAGAGTTTTTCTGCTCAAAATGAGTGGGAATAGCCATTTTGAATGTGCCCAAAAGAAGGGACATGCATCAAAAGAGGCTCGATGTAGAATATATCCAATTTAAATCTAAAATCATTTCGGGACGTTTGTGCGCTACATACATGTATGCTCACCACTCTCCCATTTGACCAAATCAATCCCACATTTGGATTAGGGGTTGCTAATGCTTCATCTTTAAAATCCATGATGCTGGAATGATAGTATCTTGATTATTATTTTTTATTATAAACACACCGAGCCTATTGCATAAGTGTCATTAATGCACTAGGTGTAGTTTACGACACTAAATTTTTCCCCCACTTTGTAGGACTACTCAACTCAAGGGAACAAGTGCACTAAACTAACTTAGAAATTTGTGTTCATAGAACTCATGCAATGTATTAAATGCATTAATTACTTTAAAAAGGGATATTGTAGAGGCCACCAAGGTCAACAAGGAAAATACGAATGGTGACCCCAGTGCCCAACAAAAAAATATAGTGTTTGACATGAATATTCAAGTACCATAAAATCAAAAAAAAATTTAGCGCCAAAAATAAGGAAGCTCTTTGGCAAGAAGAATTATCAAGCTACATATTTTGTCACAATATTCATGTAAAAGGGTAATATATTGTAATAATGAAATAGGTATAATGATCAGATACTTATTCTTCAAAATGTTTTATGTTATCTTCTGTGATATACTCTTATTTGACCTACTATTAATACCACACTATATTTGTATTAGATATTTTAATTTCATGTAATTTTTCCTCTTCTTATTGCCTTTCTTCTACTTTTCCTTCTCCTTCTCATTGACCTTCTTCTTCTAATTTTACTTAGATTTTTGTCGTTCCTTTCCTTTTGTGTCTTGTTCCTCTTCTTGTTCTTGTCCCTCTTCACGGGTGATCCCACAATACTTCTTGAGTCCCCTCCCTTTTGTATGTTTAACCCTATTTGACCCATTACTTGTAATCAATCTAAGAAACATCTATGTGGGTATTAATTTATGATTTATAACTTATTGTAGTTATTTTTAATCCCCTCATATATTAAAAAATATCAAATTTTCATAAAATTTAAGTATGAGAGCTCTCTACTTGATTTCCTCTGTGTTTTCTATGTTTGCCAAATTCATATAGTTTCAAAGTTTCAGTTTATGTCACATCTTTCTCGTCAATCCTAACCTCCTAATACATCACCTTTAAAAAAAATTGAGTCTTTCAAGTTGGACCATTGGACATTCCCATCCCAAATACCATTTACCTGTTAAAATTGATATCCTAATCCCTTGTCCTCTGAACATTTTCTAAGTCTATTTCTTCAACCTTTAGACTTGGCCTTCCCTTCATACCTTCCTCAATCCTCTAAAATATTCAAAGGCCCTTTTAATAACTTTTAAAGTTGGACTTTTAAGATTCCCTCGGTCCCCATGCTTCCTTCTAGGAGTTTAACTTTCCTATATGCTTATCAACTTGTCAGGATTTCGTCCATCCACCTACTTTAAGGGATGTTTACCTCAATACTCTCAATATGCAAACACAAACAATGAAGAAGTGTCTCATGCATCAAGTTAAAATGTTTACAAAATATTTGACATGAAAGAGAGAAAAAAGCAAGTATTGGTTTTGGACAATATGAAGGTTTAAGAACCTTATAAATCCTCAACATGATTCTGTGAGGGGAAATGCTCTAAACTGAAGATGATGTGAATAGGTATTATCGATTTCATGTAGGCTTTGAAACACTTTGAATCACCATTTAAAATCAAATAAAGATGCATAGGCAAAAGAATTACAAGGTGTATGAGTTTTCAAACCATTCAAAAGTGTGGTCCATATTTCAAAAGCTCACTATTGTGCCAACAATATGACATGGTTCATAATAGGAAAAAAGATCTAACATATCAAGTAAGCGTAGCTAAAATAATTATTTTAATTATAGAAAGAGATATAATGAATAATAGCATGCTAAATATCTCTAATAAATGTCGCCTATCCTTTTGCAATGCTCGTGATTCCATTAGTGGTTGATAAGCCCCTACAATCACCAAATTTAATTTTGCAAGTGCCCCAAAGGTATATATTTTAGCCAAAATGACGTATATTTAAGAAGTAAAAATGAATGAAATGGGTTTTTTTTCCCTAATTATTTTTGTGGTTACTATCATAGATCATGATAAACTTAAGACAATATCTAGATTCTATTTGCAATATATTTTCTAGGTTTCCTCACTTCATTTCATGCTAGACCTATAGGAGTGATGAATGAAATTACTAAAACGTTTTTCACAATTTTTTGAATGTGACTGTTAAATAATAGTTAATTGTGAGTGGGACATCACAATTTTCCTTGAATATTTAACAATTTCCTAGTACCAAGTCTCCCAAGAGTTGCTAAACGCTAATAAATGATAGATCTAATGATATATCTATATGAACTAGTAGTTCATTTAAATAATTGGTCACTAAACCAATTCTAAGGTATAGTAATTTTTTTTAGTGTTATAGAGAATTGAACATATAAATTGTAAATGAATGGATGCACTTTATATTAGTATAGTAAAGATTTAATAATGCACATTTTTGTAGTTGTATATCTCCATTATTTTATGTCAAGACTCATAGAAGTATTATAATTGCATTTTTAATCATCTGCTCTAGCCACATGTATTGATACAAAAGAAACACTGGTTGTGTGACAACATATAATACACTAGAATCTTTTTCAATTATCATTTTTTATTTATTAAATCCCTATCTCACTAGAACATGAGATGGGTTAGGATAAGGGCTTTAAATGTATATTATGATTAACATTGATCACAACTAGATCGACTAATATGTGAAAAATGAGGAGAATGAAATCGATTGCAAACCAATTTATTTAGCCACTTGGCCCTGATTCTGACTTGTTACTCACAAAACAAGACCTCATGGCACACCCACAAACATGAACATTGAACATTATAGTAAATTTAATTTGTGACATATAAACACTAATTACATGTGTATTCAAATTACTAACGTAGAAGGTAGCCTAGGAATCATAACTTTGGGTGAGGAGGTTAGACTGAATGTCGCAGGCATGGGAGAAACACAAGGGAAATCTATATGCGAAAACAAACACTCTCAAATCACTTATTAACATAACTATGGTTTTCCAATGAAGGGACCACACATGCACAAATATAGGACCTAATTCAAATGAATGAGGATTAGACCAACCTCCAAAACGGGGCTCAGTAATTTCCATTGGGAAATTAGGGTGTGGTGTGTGATTAACAATGAGCTAAAAATATATATAGGAGCTATATCGTCACATCCATGAGCAAGATCGGATGCTTGAAGTTGATTGGCATCATGTAGATATGACAATCATAAATGAAGATTGAGAAAACATCAGAGTGTTTTTAGGAGTGGTCTCGTTTGATTTATGTTTACTGAAATTCTAATCATGCAATCATTTCATGTGATCCTAGAAGCTAAAAGGAGTTAAAGTTTCGTAGTCCCGCATGGGTAAACGATGTTGCTTCGAAGACCGGGAGTGGAGGCTTAGACCAGTCTGGAACGAACGGATGTGAACCCAGTAACTCAAAAATTCCCAATAACAAAAATATGAGCAGTGGTTGGTATACCAAAATAGGTTTACATTTCATGGATTTTAATGACAATGGAAAAGATGGTGTATTCATCGGGCGAATCGTTTACTTGGTTGCCACTCCGGATAGAAAGCCCCACCTTATCTCCATAACAAACAAAAACGACGAAGAGTACATGTGAATCATTAAAAGTCAAGAAAATGAAATAGATTAATACAGTTGCTAACAATACTTGTTCATGTCGATTTATACTCGTGTTAAAATATCAGTATTGCCTACCAACCTACCCAACAACAGCTGATTTAATTCGTGTATCTATATATACAAACACAAAGAAACAGATTTTCACATCTCAGTTCAGAAACAATTTGGCATTTTAGCCTGTTTAAGTTGTGATCAGACTCTGAAAGAGGAAGTATTGTACGATTCTAGCAATGCAGACATTTTATGGCCGCCTCGTGCTGCCACTTTTGGCATTGTGGTTCACTATTCAATTTGTTTCAGCGAAACATGCTGTGATCACACGGCGCTACAATTTCACTGTGGGTTATATAATTCTATGGAATGAGTTGAATGTTTTATTGTTTAGGAAAGTATTAAATTTTTACAGATAGCCGTGATTGATTCTTTGTTCTAAATATCCACAGATCCAAATGACGAATGTGACTCGTCTTTGCACCACGAAAGCTCTCTTGACTGTCAACGGGCAATATCCGGGGCCTCCAGTAGTTGCTCGAGAAGGAGATCGCGTGGTTATCAAAGTAACAAATAATGTTAAAAACAATATTAGCATACATTGGTATCTCTTCTGCTCCCGCTACTCAGTTATTTACTTAATAAAAATAATATTATATGCTGATGTCCCTTTAGTGGGTGCACCTAATGAATTCCTATGAATCGCTCAGGCATGGAATTCGGCAGCTTAGATCTGGATGGGCGGATGGTCCTGCTTATGTCACTCAGTGTCCAATTCAAACCGGGCAAAGTTATGTGTACAAGTTTATTGTCAAAAGGCAGAGAGGAACACTGTGGTGGCATGCCCACATCTCATGGTTGCGAGCAAGCATACATGGGCCCATTATCATCTATCCCAAGAAGAATGCTTCTTACCCATTCCCTCGCCCACACCAGGAAGTGCCTATTGTTTTCGGTATGCCCTTCAGTACTCGTTGATAATGTGTTGCCATTGTACGTACATAGTCCTAAATTTACAATGAAAATACTGCTGTTGATAATGTGTTGCAAATTGCAGGGGAGTGGTGGAATGCAGACACTGAGACTGTTATCAATCAAGCAATGCAAAGTGGTGCGCAAGCTAATGTGTCAGATGCATATACCATCAACGGGCTCCCTGGACTTATGTATAACTGCTCTACCAACGGTGAGGGCGGGGTGTTAAAATGGATGAAACATAACTAGACTGGTCGCTATTGTTCATTTGTTTAAATGTAAATGTAACAAAGGTTTCCTGTGTTGTGTAATGCAGATACATTCAGGCTCAAAGTGAACCCTGGGAAAACTTACCTACTGCGTATAGTTAATGCTGCACTCAATAGTGACCTGTTTTTCGCAATAGCCAACCACACATTGACTGTGGTAGAAGCGGATGCTGTGTATGTCAAGCCTTTTCAAACCAATGTTATTCTCATCACTCCCGGTCAGACTACCAACGTCCTCTTGACAGCTATGTCTCAGCCACCCAATGCCACATTCCTCATGTTAGCAGGCCCATTCGCTACGGGAACAGCAGCTTTTGATAACTCAACCAGTGCTGGAATTTTAGAGTATGTAACTTCCAATGCGACAGCAGTTAATTCATCCTCATCCTCTCTTCCTATGATGAAACCGACGCTTCCAGCCCCCAACGATACCTCCTTTGCCGCCAATTTTAGCCAAAAGATGAGAAGCTTGGGCAATCCGAAATTTCCTGCAGCAGCTGTCCCTCAGAAGATGGATAAACAGTTCCTATTCACAGTCGGGTTGGGGCTAAATCCGTGTCCCCAAGGACAGACATGTCAAGGCCCCAACGGTACCAAATTTGCAGCCTCCATTAACAACATATCCTTCATTCTTCCCACCACCGCTCTTCTTCAAGCATACTACTTTAATCAGTCCAATGGAGTTTACAATACCACTTTCCCTGACAATCCGCCATTTCCTTTCAACTACACCGGCACGCCGCCTAACAACACACAGACCCTCAACGACACCAGAGTCGAAGTGCTTCCCTTTAACACTAGCGTACAGCTAGTTCTGCAGGACACCAGCATTGCGACCTTCGAGAGCCATCCTCTGCATCTGCACGGCTTCAACTTCTTCATAGTGGGTCAGGGTATGGGAAACTACAATGCAAGCACTGACCCATCTAACTTTAATCTGGTGGATCCTCCGGAGAGAAACACAGTTGGAGTTCCCAGTGGAGGTTGGGTGGCTCTCAGATTCCTAGCTGATAATCCAGGTATTAATATCATTACGTAATGTTAGCTTCAATCGCTCATCTGGTTCAAAGATTTGTGCTTCTTTCGTATAAACATATATCCGATTGTATGTATGTTTTTTGCAGGAGTGTGGTTCATGCATTGTCATCTCGAGCTGCATACCAGCTGGGGATTGAAGATGGCGTGGGTTGTTTTAAATGGAAATGGTGGCAGATCTCAATCTCTTCTTCCTCCTCCCAAAGATCTTCCCCCCTGTTGATCATTCATCCTTCAATTAGACTATTCAATTTGTGCTTCCTAAAATCTGACTGCATCCAATCGTGTGCTGGTCCAAAGTAGTTTGCAAACGATCGATAAAGAGAAACATATCAGTATATTTGTGTATCAATAAGTATGCTTTGGAATATATCAGTGATGAGACCTTGGTTGAATTACTATGACAGAGACATCTCCACATGGACCTTTCAAAAGTGAAAGTGCGAAGGTAGAATTAAAATTACAAGTTTTGCAGAGAATTTCTAACAGTAAGATTCACATTTCCTTGTAATATACTTATTTATTGTTGTTTTATATGGTTGAGATTTTCAGCAGTATATTTCTTCATTCGAATACTTAATTGAAAATAATGTTGTTCTGTGACAGATAATTTAATCTTAAATATTATCTTCATTTTTCAACATCTAAATAGTCAATTAATAAATAAGAAAAAATGTATAATGAATCATTAGAAAAATTACAATTTTGTTATTGACAATTTAGTCTATTTTGAAATATAGTAAGATTTATAAGAAACTTTTAAAAACACATTGATATCTATCGTTTGTAACCTTTTTCTCATGATTTCTGTCAGATTGTTATCTGATACTACCTCATTTTGTACTAGGACTAGCACTTTTCTGAATTAGTTTTTAAGTGCATTATAAAAAGTTAAATTTAATTAAATAATTGGATTAAGGCATACTTATAGATATGTAAATGAAAGATCTGTCTTTGTTTTATTTAATCTCAATTATAATACCACTTCTCCTCCTTCTATGCATAGAATCTATCTAGATTTGCATCAACATATTTGATGTGATTAATGATGACTCATATCTTCAATACTAAATATGAAATATATGGAAATTATTCAATTCATTGTGAAAAAATATATTTTCTCAATAATCTCTCTATATTTGAACATTTATTCATTCCCTTAATTAGAGCTTCTATCAAACGGAGGGGGTGGGGGCTTTGTGGTGTAGAGCTCCGAGATGGGCATTCATTATGTCGAATCTCTTCTAGATAAAAACTACATTCTTGGAATTTAGTTTCTCCCCCCCACACATGCACATAATTGCACTTGCTTGTATTGATATGCTACATGCATATGATTTAATTTGTTTTTATAATTTAACTCAATTCCTATATAATTTGAATTGTAATCTTATAAGTACCATTGAAACTTTAATATGTTTTCAGTATATGATACATAATGCACGTGTGACATATAAATGATTTAACAACAATATAACACAAATATAGCTAGCTACAACATATAATTGATGTATATCATTGTTAAGGTGTATACCTATTGATATCAATTGATATTCATATGGTTTTCATTTATCACATAAAACTTTATAGACATTTTTATTGTCAGTGCACATACCACTATTACAGCCGCGTCAATTGATATTGACTTATTTCATGGAATCGATGATGACTTACATCTTCAGTATTGAATATTTAATGTATGGGAATTATTCAGTTCATTGCGAAATAATCTATACTACCAATAATGTGGCTATGTTTTCATATTTTGTTTCTCTTAATTAAAGCTTCATAAAGTGGAGGGGGTTTGGGGCTTTGTGGTGTGGAGTTTTGAGATGGGGTTTGGCTCTATAGAATCTCTTCTAGTTAAGAAAACATATTATTGGAATAAATGCACACACACACACAAATAACTACTTGCTTGTATTGAAATTCTACATACATATAATTTAAATCAATTCATACATAATATGAATTATAATCCAAGGACCATTGAAATTGAAATATGCTTTCACTACATAATAAATAAAGCATATGTTACATATAAATGTTTTAACAATTATATCAAACACAAATTGATGCAGGGGCATCTGGGAGGGGGCACAAATAGCTTGCACCAAACCTCAATTTTGAAATATTAAAATGAGGATTTTCATTTCTTATCTTTATTTTGATAAATTTTAGCTTATAAGTTTGTAAGTGTTTTATTTGAGTAATTAAATTCTTTGAAGAAAATTAACAACACTAACAAAGCTAAGGAGAGTCAAATATGAGGTGAAATGAACAAACAATAAGAAATATTGTCCAAGTAAGTTTAAAGTGATAGGTAGTTTAAATAAAATAATTGAAACATATTGCAGGCATATCAATCAGTGTGGGATGGAGGCGTGGCGAAGAGGTGTCTGGGGTAAATGAAGAGTTTGGATGTTAAACAAAAAAAAACTAGAATAAGAATGAAGGCGTGGGGCCACATGTGGATTTGAAAAGATGGGAAATAATTATTATGTAAAATAAAACAAAATAGAAATCCGAAAAAGAAGAGAGGGTGCGCCAAAATGATTGAGAAAAACTGAAAGGTGAAAAGGGATTTATGAGTAAGGAAAAATAATAACATTGTGTGGGAAGATCAACATATTTTTAATTACAAAGGGAAGGAGAGTGTGTAGAGTAGAAGACATCAAACCTATGAGATTCAAAAACAAAGGGATAGCTAGAAAAGCGTGTGGAGGAAATAAAGAACAGATGATAAGAAATTGATGCCCAGTGCATGAATACAGACAGGGTAGAGATCATGGAAAAGGATATGAAGCATGGACAAGGAAAACCAGAAATAGATGAGCCTGCTAGGGTTGTGTGGTAAATGGATTGAGAAGATAGATGTAGTAGTGATTTAGAACAAAGCATGTAAGAGACACGACTTGTTAACAAAGACAAAGTGAAAAAAGGAAAAAAATAGAGATTCATTTCTACATCTGTAACTATTTTTCTCCTAGTCAATAATGTTTGTAATTTTCATTTAAAATTTTGTGTTGATTATTAATTAATTTTTTTTTTTGACACTATAGTGATATTGGATAGAGCCCTAATTACCCATTACTGTTTTGTTTTGTACTCGTGGTCCCTTTAGTTGATCTTTCGTATTGGATTTGATCACTTCCCCATCTCTCTTGCTTGATTGTCTTGGAAGGAAATTCTTTTTTCCTTTCACTTTGAGAAAATGTGGCTCAAGCACCCTAACCTGTTCTATAGAATTAGAAAATGATGGAATGTCAGGACTAACAATACGACTATGTTTTGAGTTTCTAAAAAAATGAGATTGGTCAAAGCTAAGGTTATTCTTTTGAATGATACTTGTTTTGTTCATATCTTTTCTGAGAAGAAAATCATTTAAAGGGATCTCAAGGTTGTGTAAGATTCCATTCAAAAAAGATGGTTAAAGTTGCAGTATCCTAGACTAGAAAAATTCCTTGCTGGCTTGTCTCCATAACCTCATTTCAAAGGAGGAAGAATTATGCTAACAAATATAGAGAGATCTCTATAGTTGCGATGCGAGGATAAGAATAGTATATTTTTTCATCTTTCCACTCTTAAAAATAAGGCTTCTAATTGGATCTCGTCCACCAATGAGAACTGTGCGCTATTGGATTTGGAAAAGCACATTAATGTGCCAGTTGCTAGTTTTTTCTCCAATCGCCTCTTTGAGGAAGGATTGCCTCTGAGTGGTGATGTGGAGAATTTTTTTGGATGTTATACCTAATGTTATTAAAGATGATACTAATAGAATTCTCAATTCCATCCCCTTTGATGATAAAATTAAAAATATGGTGTTCTCTTTTGAATATAACAAGGCTTGGGTCCATATGCTTTTCCTTTTTTCTACTTCCAATGTTTCTGGGAGATTGTGGAAAAAGATATTTATGATCCAGCTAAGGAATTTTTTGGTTGTAGAAGGATTCTCAAGGAACTCAATGCCGATTTAATTGTTCCTGTCCCTAGTTTCATGGGGGCTAATTATTTTGATACTTTCAGATAGACTAGTCTCTACAACTCTATTTATAAAATATTTTTCAAAATTATGGCTTTAAGATTGTAGCTGGTCCTCTCGCTGATTATTTCTCCTAAGAAAAATGGTTTTTTTTCATAGGAGGAAAATTATTGATTCTATTGCAATTTTTTACGAGAACAGTCACTCATTGAGATGCAAAACGAGAGTAGGGATTCTCCTCAAGCTTGATCTTATGAAGGCTTATGACCGTGTGAGTTGGGGTTTTCTTATTAAAGTTCTTAAAGATTTTGGTTTTAGAGATATTTTTTTGGAGATTTCTTGGCAATTTGTTTCGCTTCCTACCTTTTAGGTGGTGATTAATTACTCCCCCTCTAGTTTATTCAAGAGTTATAAGGGTATCGAATAGGGGGATCTAATTTCCTCTTTTCTCTTTATTATTATGGTTGAAGCCTTGAGCTGTTTCATTTTTAAAGTTGTAGTTGTTGGTTTGCTAAGAGGTTTATCCCCCTCCTCTTCTAATCTAGTTTGTTCACACCAACAAAGGGATGCTGTAGACAAATACAACAAAGCTCAACAACAGAAAAGCCACAAACATCTGAGAAGGTTTGTACATTACTTCTCTTGTGGCACAAGAGGCTACAAGACACAGGGCACCCAAAATGAAACAATCATGAGCCAAACACAAAAGAGCGACAATGCAAACAAGGCCGGCCAAATCAACAGATCTAAACCACCTTATAGATCTGAGAAATCAAAAATGAGGGTTTAACTAGCACCCCAACCCACACATTTGGGTTTTACCAGGCTCCCTTAACCTATAGCAGAGTCTCCAGATCACTAACAGCAAAACCTAAGCCTAATTGAAAACACAAACTGGCCAAATTGGGCCATTGAAAACTACCAGCATCCAGCCTATCCATTAAAAAAGAAAAATACCAAGGGTTTTTCTAGGCTCCCTCAACCTTGAGGATGGGTTTTAAGAGGCTCCAAGAACCAGACACGATACTACTAGCATCCATCCAGCCCTTGAACGAATGAAAAACAATAGGTTTTTCCTAGGCTCCCTCAACCTTAAAAATGGGTTTTACACAGATCCCACAACCAGACAAGACCCAGATCATAGTAAAACAACCAGAAAAAAAATATGGGAAATAGGGTTTTTAAAAGGCACTCTAAAGCTTTTAAAGGAAAGACCAAGAGGGTTTTTACAGGCTCCCTCAACCCGTAAAGCAACTTGTGAAGATGGGTTAAGAAAGGAAACCCAAACCCAACTATGACGGTCACCATGGAAGGATTGGCAGACACCCACACAACCAGCAACACGAGCATCATTAGGATTCAAAAAGCTCCCTCACCCCTTCTCTCCACCTCAATAGGAGAAAGAGCCACCTCTATAGGCAAGAGTGGAAAGAAAGCCAACCATCCACAAAGTCCATTTGCAGCCCGCAGAAGTTGAAGCACTCCCTCATACCTTGTCTCCACCTCAAAAGGAGAGAGAGCTACCTCAATCAGACACCGAGGAGAGCAGACCCACTGCCTAAGCAATCCTTGTAGCACCCAACATACAAGAAGCCCCTCCACCTCAATAGGAGGGCAACCCAAAGACAACAGAGAACCGGGAAAATAGGGGAGAGCAGAAGAGACTCACAACAAGGATGAGACAAGGAAATAAACAAGGGTCTACTCACACCGAAAAGAAAAAAAAACTCCCACCAAAATGATTGCACAAAGCCAAGCTCTCGCAAGTCCTTGGATCGAACACCCAACTACGGGTGAGGGTTCTCAATGTGATCCAAGGAAAGAAAGTGAGAGAAAGAATAGGGAGGGAGAATAGAAACAACCACCAGCGCTGTCAAAAACAATAATAACAACCTCCCATCTTGGCTCATCACAGACCAAGCCCACCCTTACCATCACACACGATAGAGCAGTAAACCTTGGAGCAAAAAAATAGACATGAGAGAATCGGTAGCTCCCACAAGCTTGAGAATGGGTTTTAAGAGGATCCCACAACTTGATAGCGTACTACTAGCATCCAGCCAACCCCTGAATGAAAGAAAAACAATACGTTTTTTCCAGGCTCCCTCAACCTTAAAAATGGGTTTTACATGGATCCAACAACCAGACAGGAACCAGATCACAATAAAACAACCTGAAAACAACAATCTGGGAAACGGGGTTTTTAAAAGCCACCCTAAACATTTTAAAGGAAAGAACAAGAGGGTTTTTACAGGCTCCCTCAACCCACAAAGCAACTTATGAAGCTGGGTTAATAAAGGAAACCCAAACCCAACTGTGACGGTCACCATGGAAGGATTGACAGGCACCCACAACTAGCAACACGAGCATCAATAGGATTCAAAAAGCTCCCTCACCCCTTCTCTCCACCTCAATAGGAGAAAGAGCCACCTCTATAGGCAAGAGTGGAAATCAAGCCAACCATACACAAAGTCCATTCGCAGTTCGCAGAAGCTGAACCACTCCCTGATACCTTGTCTCCACCTCAAAAGGAGAAAGAGGCACCTCAATAGGACACTGAGGAGAGAAGACCCACTGCTTAAGCAATCCTTGCACAACCCAACACACAAGCAGCCCCTCCACCTCAATAGTAGGGCAACCCAAAGCCAACGGAGAACCAAGAAAAGAGGGAAGAGTAGAAGAGACTCACAACCAGGATGAGACAAGGAAATAAACAAGGGTCTGGTCACACCCAAAAGAAAAAAAACTCCCACCAAAATGACTGCACAAAGCCAAGCTCTAGCAATTTCCTGGATCGAACACCCAACTACCGGTGAGGGTTCTCAATGAGATCCAAGGAAAGAAAGGGAGAAAAAGAACAGGGAGGGAGAATAGAAACAACTACTAGCGCTGTTCAAAAAAATAATAACAACTTCCCATCCTGGTTCATCACAGACCAAGCCCACACTTACCATCACGCACGATAGAGTAGCAAACCTGGTAGCAAAAAAAAAGACATGAGAGAATCTACAACTCCCACAACATCCTCCCAACACCACCCAAAGGCCACCACCACTCCAGATCCATAGGAAAGAATTGCAACTACCGCCATAGGGCACAAAGAAGGTGAAAAAACACGCAGACCCGCTATGTTAAGGAGAAACCAGTCCATGCCCATCATAACACTTGCCTAGCCAAAAACAAAATGAACCACCCAGAACAATGACCCATTTGGCATAGCAAGCCCTGCGACCAACCACTCCTTGCTGCCTTCATCGTCATAAGAGTTAGTGTCCTCGTCCTCCCCTACAGATGCCCTACCGCCCCCACAATCACTTCTCCCACCTTCGCTTATTTCAAAGTTTATTTCATATGCCCTCCACATTAATAATTTGTTGATAATACTTTGATTTTGAGATACTCTTGAATTAGAGAAGTAAGATCTTTGAAGCCTATATTGTTAGGTATGAATCTAACTCGAGTCAAAAATTTAGTTTTGAGAAGAGCTCTTTATTCTTATTTAACACTCCTATTCTTAGACAGAGAAGAATTGTTGATATTTTGGGTTGTAAAATTGAGGATCTTCCTACAACTTATCTTGGTCTCCCGCTTCATAGTAATGTGATTCATAATTTATTTTGGAATGGGTTGATTGATAGATTCAATTCAGAACTTGTTAGATGGAAAGTTATGCATCTTAGTCAAGCGAGTAAAGTTCAAATGATCAAGGATTTGATTTAGAATATTTTGGTGTATGCTATGAACCTTTTTAAAACTCCCTCAATTTTTTATGAAAGAATTGAAAATATTTAGAAATGCTTTCTCTTGTTTGTCACAGAAGATAGTAAATGTATTCATTTGGCTTCTTGGACCAAGTTTGCTTGCCTCATAAATCTAGTGGTTTGAGTATCAAAAAGCTTGAGGATTTCAATGTTGCTTTGTCAGCTAAGTAATTACAAAGACTTTTCTTTGGAGATTTGGATTGGTGTAAGATTATAGCTGTAAATATGCCCAGGCCATGCTTGGTTTGGGGCAACTCTTGGAGGCTCTTTCTCACCCTACTAAGATGGTGCTTTGGAATAATTTGATCAAGGCCATATGTATTCTCTCTGAGGGTATTAGATGGATTCTAGGGAATGGATGGAGCATTGAATTTTTATATGATTGGTGGATTGGAGATTCCCCTATTTTCGAGGTCCCTTCCTTTAGACCAATTAGGGAGGCTTTCTTGGCCCAATTTGGTGATAAGATGGTGCATTACTTTACTAATGATAGTTGAAGGAACCTTAGTGATTGATCGAGGTCTAGGTGAGCTCCAATTTTTTGAGCTTCTAGCATATTCCTTTCATGGCTTCTTTTCTAGATCATATTATTTGGGGGCCTCCACCCTTTGGATTTTTTTTTTCCACCTTAGCCTTTTCCCTTCCCTATCATCCTAAGTTGACCTTTTCTCTATGGGATTTTCAATCTGGAATTGTAAGTTGATTCTTAAGATTAACATCTTTTTCTGGTTCTTGATTCAAACTAAGATTCTTACTTTGGATAACCTTTGTAAGCATGGTATTTTTCCTGTTAATAAATGCCTTCTTTGTTATTTGCATAAATAGAGAGTGTCAATTATCATTTTATGGAGTGTTGTTTTACCAGATAATTTTGGTCTCTTATCTTGGCCACCTAGAATTTTAATTGGGTCTTCCTTTCCTCTGTCGGGGAGATGTGGTCTCACTGGTCCCCTCCTTCTCTTAATCTATCTTTGAATTTACTTTGGTCTTTGATTATGCCTCATGTGTCTATGTAGATCTGAAAACAAGAGAAACAACTGTGTCTTTAGGGATGTACTTCTCCCTTTTAAGGTGGTGTTTTAGAGGATTCGTACAGTTGTAAAGGATAATTTCTAGATTGTACTTAAGGATGTTAATCTTGGCTTGCCTCCTATATATATTAATGCTTCAGATCAGTAGTCTCCTATTAATTGGGGTTCAAATTTTGATATTTCTAGAACTTTGGGAAATGTTAAAACCTCTAGAACTAATGTTAAATGGTCTACTCCATTTTTTGATTCGGTGAAGGTTAATTTTGACGGGGCAGCTAAGGGGAATCCTGGGCCAACTAGTTGTGGGGTGTGCTGAGTGATGATTATGGCAGGCTCCTTTTGCAAATGGCACTCCCTTTGGGAATCAAGTCCAACCACCTGGCTGAAGCCTCATCTATTTTTAATTCCTTCAAGTTAGCTCTTGATCTTGGTTCTTGGAAGGTTTAGATTGAGGATGATTCACTCAACATAATTAATTGTTTAAACTTATTACATACTTCAAGTTGTTCCATTAAATATTTGGTGAAGGTTGTGTTAAACATTATCAAGGATTTTGATAGTTTGTATATTTATGATATTTTTAGGGAAGGTAATTCTCTTGCGGATGCTTTTGAAAATATTGGTGCATTCCAAAGACAAGGATTTTATTGGAATGGGATTGACCCTCTTCCCCCTAACATTGAGGACAATATGAAACTTGATATTCGTTGCAAATGTGATGATGATGATTATCACTGGTTGTCATTTCAAAGTCAACATAATGGTTGTCATTGATGTCCTTGGTGTTGGTGATCCAGTTGATGTGTTCTTGGAACGTTTGGTGCTATAAAAGTTGTGTTTTAGTATGGCTTAATTGAGTTGATGGCAATCTGGATAGTTTTATCTATTGGATATGGTGTTGATTGATTGTATTCATGTGTATCTTGATTCCATTCTTTTTTTTTACCGGGCAATGATTTTTGGAGATAGATTAAGTCCAGAATTCGAGGTTTGGTGTAGCGTATGAGCCATGATTTGGTTCTGGAATTTGTAATGGATGTAACATGTTGATATGATCATTATTGTTCATTGTGGTATCATCTAATTCTCATTCCTTCCCACCATAAGAATGTTTAGTGTTGACCTATTTTAGATCTCACTCTTGGCCAACTAAGAAGATTATGTTTCTTGGAGATAATATATATATATATATATATATATGAGGAAGATTTGAATGAATTTATATAAAAAAATATGGTATTATTATTGAAGATATGCGAGATTGAAAAGGAAAGATCTGATAGTTGGAAATGGGTGAGAGTGCATTGGTATTGAGGTATCAGAATCAGTCTAGTCTTGCAGATTGAGATTCAGTGGTGGATTCTTTCTTTTCTAAATTATTCCTTTATTTCTTCGATAGTGAGCCTTTTTCTGGGTAGTGTTCTCTCTCATAGTGAGGATCCTAGCAGTGAGCCACCCTTTGTAAAAATCACCTTAACCCGTGTCACCTTAACCCGTGTTTTATATTGAGAACTAACATTCTCTATGGTTTTTCCCTTCTTGGGTTTTCCACGTTATATCTGGTGTTCATTGTGTGATCTATTGTATGTTTATATGTTCATGCTATATTTTTCTTAAATAATTTTATTGGTCACTATAGATATGCAAAAGGGTTAGAAGAAATTGATTTAATTTTTTCATCTAATTCATTCCCCCTATCAGTTGCTCGGATATTCAACAATTGGTATCAGAGATTTGGTTACTTGGAGAAGAGCTTATCTGCTTGAGGTAGATCTTGATCCAATGGCACATAAATTGACTATTCCTATTTTTGAAGGATCCGAATATAGTTTTTGGAAATTAAAGATTAGAGGCTACCTGATCTCTTTGGGATACAACACTTGGAAAGCAGTGGAAACTTAGTATATTCAATCGGAAAATGGTCTTAGTACTCTAGATAAGGTTCAAGCTTATGAAGTGAATGAAAAGGCACGGTATGCTATGTTTAGTGCTTTATCAAAGATTGAATTGACAATGATTATTTCATTGAATACTACTCATGAGGTTTGGAAAAAGTTGAGAGATATCTATGAAGGAAGTGACAGAGTTAAATTATCAAAGAAGATAAAAACCAATCACAGATATGAGAACTTGAAAATGGAAGAAGGAGAAGATATAACAACCGATTTTTATAAGGTTGATAGTGCGGTAAATGAAATCAGAGAACTTGGTGTCAGCTTGTTGGATGAATACATAATTGAGAAGATTCTAATGTCCCTACCAGAAAGCTACAATGATAAGATCTTGACTAATGAAGAAACCTATGATCGGAAGAAATTTACAAGAGTGAAGCCTTATGGTACTCTATTAGGATTTGAGAGAGGTAAGCTTGGAAAACACAAAGCTAAGATCGAGTCTACCTTCAAAGCATCTAACGAAGATCCAGAAGATGAAATTTTAGATGAGACGAAAGCAAGCTTTGTGAGAAAACTGAAGAGAGACACCGACAAATACAAAGGTATGTTACCTTTTAAATGCTTTAGATGTGAAAAGATTGGTCACATTGCTACTAGATGTTCGGGAAAAGGTTCAAGACAAAGGTCTAGAGAAGGTAAAGGAAAATTTAATAAGAGAGCCTATTATGTCAAAGATGATGTTGGTATTTTAGATGATGATTTAAATTATGAAGATGGTGATTGCTTGTTTTGGTAAAAAGAGATGTAACAAAGATTGATATTCCTAAGGTGGTTGCTACTGTTGTACATGTTAGAAGAGATAGAAATGAATGATTGATTTATAGTGGATGCTGAAATCATATGACTCATGACTAAAGTAAGTTTATGAAACTTGAAAAGTACGATGGTAGTTTTGTTAGGTTCAGAGATGATCAAACAACACAAATTGTGGGATTGGTTCTATTTCTTTTGATGGAAAGAACAATACTGATAATGTTTACTATGTTAATGGTTTTCATCTTAATATTTTGAGTGTTGGACAAATGTGTGAAAATGGTTACAACGTTATTTTTCAAGATGATGGTTGTGAGATCTAGAAAGAATCTGAAATTGTTATTGTAGCAGGGAAAAAGATTGGTGGAACATGTATTTCTTGGAAGGAGATGCAAACAATTGTTTGTTATCTTAGATCAATGATATCTGACTCTGGCACCAAAGGACATGTCATATCAATTTTGACAACTTGGTGAAGATTAGCTCATCAAGTGTAGTGAGAGATTTACCGAGTTCGACCAAACCAACAAAATTTGTAGAGAATGTAAACTTTGAAGTAGATGAAAGGAAAATACAAAATAATTTAGAGCACTTGTCCACTAGGTTGTTGAATTTAGTGCACACAAAACTATGCGGTCCGACCAAAACAAGAAGTATACAAGGTGAGAAGCATTTCATGTTGTTGATTGACGATTATTCTAGAATTTCATGGTTTGCATTTTTGAGAGAGAAGCTAGAAGCATTAGAGAAATTCAAGATATTTAAGGCTCAAGTTGAAAATGAAGTTGATAGAAAAATTAAGTGTTTGAGGTCTAATAGAGGAGGAGAATTTAATTCGGAAGAGTTCAACAACTTTTGTGAGAGACATGGTATTAGAAAATAGTCATCTTCCCCTAGAACACTGCAACAGAATGGTGTAGTGGAAAGGATGAACCAAATAATTCAAGATGCAACCAAAATAGTGATCAACAGAGAAGTCTACTGGAGAGAAGCATTTCATACTATAGTCTACAATCCTAACGTAATTTTATATAAGAAAATACATGGAAATACATCTTATGAGCTATGACATGGTAGAAAGTCGACAGTGAAATATTTTAAGGTATTTGGAAGAAACTGCTACATCCGGAGAGATGAAGATAATCTTGGAAAATTTGACAATAGAGAAGATGAAGGCATATTCCTAGGATATTCAACAAAGAGGAAAGCATATCAGCGTTGTAATATAAGGCTAAACAAGATTGTTGAAAGTGAAAATGCGAAGGTTGATGAATACATTTCTAAAGAGTCTGACAAATTGGTAGGTTATGAGTCTGATGAATCGACCGACAGAAAAAGTGGAGAGAAGATCGAAGAAGGAGAAGAAGAAAAGAAAGATTAGGAAGCTTCAACTTCTACATCTAAGACATTGAGATATGTTTAGAAGAATCATTTAGTGGACCGTTTTTTCAGAGATACAAACAAAGGAATTATCACAAGAAGCAAAGCAGCTCAAGAACAAGTTTTGTTATGTTAACTTTTAGAGATTGAATTGAAAACAACAGAAGAAGCTTGCAATTATCAGAATTGGATGAAGGTAATGATAGAAGAGTTGGACACAATTGAGAATAATTCAACATGGGAACTAGTTAATAAAATGACATATAAGAATGTGATTGGAACAAAGTGGGTATTCTAGAACAAGCTCAATGAAGCTGGAAATGTTATGAGAAATAAAGAAATATTGGTTTGTAAAGGTTACACTTTGATTGAAGAGATTAATTTTGACAAGACATATGGCCTGGTTGCTCGGATGGAGGAAATTAGGATGCTTTTGGCTTTTGTAGCTTATAAGGATTTCAAGGTTTATCAGATGGATGTGAAATCAACATTTTTGATGTCCTTGGTGTTGGTGATCCAAAAGATGAACTCCTGAAACCTTTGGTACTCTGGAAGTTATGTTTCAACATGGGTTAATTGAGTTGATCTGTCAATCTAGATATTTTTGTCTATTAGATATGGTGTTGATTAATTGTATTCATGTGTATCTTGATTCCATTCTTATTTTCATTGTATTGGGCAATGATTTTTGGGTCTGGATTAAGTCTAGAATTTGAGGTTGTGTAGCAGCTTTGGTGTAGTGTAAGTCATGTTTCGGGTCCAAAATTTATAATGGATGTAACATTTTGATCTGACAATTGTTCTCCATTGTGGTATGGTCTACTTCTGATTCCTTCCCACCACAATAAGGTTTAGTGTTGACCTATTTTAGAACTCTCTCTTGGCCGATTTAGAAGATTATGTTTCCCTGAGACAATATATATATGTATATATATGTATATATATACATATATATGTATATATATACATATATATGTATATATATATACATAGATATACATATATATACATACATATATATATATGTATCTATACATGTATATATACATGTATACATGTATACATATATACATGTGTAAATGTATATATACATGTATAGATATATGTATACATGTATACATGTATATATACATGTATAGATACATATATATATATACATATATACATATATATATATACATGTATATATGTATACATGTATATATGTAGATATATATACATGTATATATATACATGTATATACATGTATATATATACATGTATATACATGTATATATATACATGTATATACATATATACATGTATATATATATACATATATACATGTATATATGTATTTATATAAAAGAAAGATCTAAATGAATTTATATAGAAAAAGTGTCGCATTTCTATTGAATGCGATATTGGAAAGGAAAGATCTGATTTTTGGCAATATGTGAGAGTGCATTGGTACTGAGCTACCAGAAGTAGTCTGGTGTTTCAGATTGAGATTCAATGGTGGATTCTTTCTTTTCATTTTTTGTTTCTTCAGTAGTCGACCTTTTTTCTGGGCAATGAGCCCTCTTGAAGTGAGTATTCTAACAATGAGAAACCCTTTGTAAAAATTACCTTAACTGGTGTCACCTAAACCAATATTTTATATTGAGAACTAACATTCTCTGTGATTTTTCACTTTCTGGGTTTTCCACATCATATCTAGTGTTCATTGTGTGATTTGTTGTATGTTTATGTTTTCATGCTATATCTATCTTAATTAATTCTATTGGTTACTCCAGATGTGCAAAAGGGTTACATGAAATTGATTTATGTTTTTCAACTAATTCAAGCCCCTCTCAGTTGCCTGGATATTTAACAATATTAACCACCTTGGTTAACTTGTTTTTGTCTATGTGGGTGATTATATTTTTCAACCTATCCTTTCTTCATTATTTGATATGTTTTAATGATGATAGTTAGGTATTTTTCCCCCTTGGTGCTCACTAGCTAACTATTTCCAGTTGGATTGTGGGTGATATTAGTACCCAGTTTCTTGGTTTTTAGATTTCCTTATTTCAAATAGCGCTTTTAAGGGCTTCAATTGAGACTATGTTGTTGGGTGGTCAATTGTGGGGTAGGCATTTCTTTGTTATTTTATGTGTGGGCTCCATCATGGCGGGGGACATACATCAATAGGAGTCCATTTCCTCTGATGACATTCATGGTGGGGTTTTTAGGGCTTTGATTATGACTGTTGTTGGGGTAGGCATTTCTTTTTTATTTTATATGTGGGATCCATAATAGGAGGAGAGACATCAATAGGAGCGCATTTCCTCTGACGAAATGCACATAAAAGAGAAAAATTTGTGGATTTTTACTTAATGTGGGGTTACACCCTTTTTAGAGAATCCTCATGGCTTTGATCCAAAGGTAACAAAGATTTTTGGTAGATAATGGATGCACTTTATTTTTTTGAAATGACAATAAAAGCTCAGATTTCACAAAGGAGTTGATTGTGGAGCTTATTGGGCTGCCTATGGAAGGAACAAACAATTTCAAGGGCAAAATCTTCTGAGTCCATGGTGAAAACCTTTCTAAAATATGGAGAGGGGTTGAATCTTGTCAACAATTCAAACATTTCTTACCAAGTAGACACCGTTAAACCCCTTTGGGTGGGTGTGGCTAAGGTCCTTATACAATATTTTACCTTGGATGGGTGGTTTACCAAAATCTATGGTGGTCATTTTTCTCGGCTTAAACACTTTAGAAATAAGTTCTTCGTTTGTTTCCATTCTATCTCTTATCATCCTTGGAAGACAATATTAAAGAACATAATAAGAAGCAAAGAAACCCTAATCTTCATGAGGGCTCGATCCTTCTAATTATGGAACAATTCAATGCCCTCCCATTTTCCTCTAAGTGAAAATATCAAGGTTATCCCCCTTTGCACTCGGTGAATAGGTGTCAAAGGAGGGTATGTAGATAAATATAGGGGAATGTGATGATGATTCAGAGGATGAGGACTAGCAAACAAAGGATGAAACTTCCTCAAAGTAAAACAAGAATAATGTGTCAGAGGAGAAGAAAAAGAGAATCTCATTAAATTCAGTATAAAAAGAAAGATTTGTTAAATTAAATAATTTTACATGCATGATTCTCCTAGATGACTTGATGAGGAGTTAGATGCTGAGGAGGTTGACAAGAACCAAAATTTGGAAGGGGAGAATTTTTTGGGCGAAAGGGAGAATGTGATGGGTGGAGGAGAAGGCTTCTTGGGAGTTCCCCTTCCCCTTGATCTTTTAATTATGCTAATCAAGAGAGAATTAATAATCCTCCCTTTCCTAGGGATCTTTAAAAATAGTCCCCTTTCCTTGGAAGTGACCCTGGGAATCTAGCTATTTTTTGGGTATTAATAGGGATGCCATAGTAGACTAGTTTAGGATTTCCTAAGAGCCTTTTTTAGAAATCAATCAAGTTAATATCAACATCCAATCCATTAAAAGAAAAGTGGTTATTTTGGAGCAAGGTGATGGTCGATATTCTTTTAGGGATCCTGTTGACAATGTGATCTCTTATGAGGAAAAAGACAAAATGCTCTCTATCTTAGAAAACATGACCAAATATGTTGCTCACTTGAAGACTATGAAGGTAGACTTGGGCTATTGAAGCCAAGATGAAGAGAATTAATTATAACCTCACTAATCTATTAGCATGAGCCTTAAAACCATTCACAGCAATGTAGAAGGGGATAAAACTTTTGTGAATCAGTGGTAGACTATGTAGGCTTTGAAGTTTGGGGGCAACATTTCAATTAATATCAACCTAGTCGAGAAGAGTAACTAGAATAAGGATGATAGTGTAGGTCCATCATCTCAAACCCATGGACATCTCAAGAACGCTAGGGAGCTAAAGCAAACATAGAATTGCAAGATCTGATGAACATTACCCAAAATATGGAACAAATGAAAGTTGAGTTTGCTAAAGCCCTGAAGAATTTGTGTTAGGTTTTATATTTTCTTTTGTTGGCCTACTATTTTAGGGTTCTGTATTCTAGGTAATTTTTGTGTTGTTGTTTGGCTATGTGTTTTCTATTTGCAGCTCTTTGTACTCAGGGTTTTCAGATCCCTTCAAAACCATTTTTTCCTTAATAATAAACCATACCCAATTTGAAATTCTCTTTAGTAAGTTGGCATGCATCAAGTAGGATTAGAGGAAGTTCATTTGTGTCAAGAAGAAGACCTATAGGTAGCCAATATGACATATAGAAACAAGGGTTGAAGAGGAAGAAGACAAAGAGGCTTTGAGCTCGATATTACAGACATAGTTAGAGGTTTAATATGGAAAATGGACACATTGGAGATGTCTCAGAGAAGAGGAGCCCATATAGAGGACGTCAATGAAAATGTCAAAGAGTATACTGTTGAAGGGGGAGATAATGTGAATCAACTCAGGCTTGATCAAAGAGAGGAGATATTCATCAAGGCCATCACCTGGATTAATTTGAAGCTACAATTTAATCCTTCAAATTTTGAAGGAGGTTTAAATGAAAAGGAATTGCTAGATTAAGGAATTTATTGAATGTATGAAGCCTCCATTGTACTTCGAAATCTTCTTCAAATGCTCTTAGATATTTATCATGTTTAAAAAAGAGAATGTAGAGGAGAGTATTTACTACCGTTGAGATGAAAATATCTTGTGTAGGAAACCAACCTTCGATACATCACTTAATTTTCACTCTCGTGAGCCAAGAAGATTGATATGGAAGAAAGGAAACAAACTAAACTATGTCTATAAACATAAAATACTACATAAGAAAGGAATATCAAATAGTCAAAATATTTTGATTATAGAAAAAGAAATCTCTATAAATGCATACTTTACCCATGAACTGGTGAAGCCTTAGCCTTGGATACCAATGTGCCAGAGGGACATCTACACATTGCGGTGTCATATGTAGAAACAAAAAATAGAAAAGCACCAAAAGTCACACCAAAAAGAATCTCATGCACTATGAAACTATTCATCACCAACACACACTCATATAGGGCAACATGTTGGGGTTGTATAGGGGTTTGCCTTATTCAAACCCCTGTTTCTATGTTTATACCTCCATAGACAACTAGATACATAGATTGGATAAAATAAAAGATTAGATTGTGCAATAGAAACAAACTCTTCTTAATGGAGGAAACCCACTATTATTTGAGATAAAATGTTAATTTGATTAATTCAAATAGATAATAAATACATTTAGAGACTAGTGACATGATGTTATATTGAAAAAAAATACATACAAGAGATAAGAGAGAAAGGAAAACATTACATAGGAAAGACCCCTCTCTTGAAATAATGGCACGATTGTAAGCAAGATAATAATTGTTTTTTATTTTCATGAGTGCAGATTTTGGTAGAGTTTTATTACTAGTGTGAGAGATAGATATCCGAGAGTGTGAATGTTGCAAAATGAAAGAGAAAGAAGAGTTTTTCTGCTCAAAATGAGTGGGAATAGCCATTTTGAATGTGCCCAAAAGAAGGGACATGCATCAAAAGAGGCTCGATGTAGAATATATCCAATTTAAATCTAAAATCATTTCGGGACGTTTGTGCGCTACATACATGTATGCTCACCACTCTCCCATTTGACCAAATCAATCCCACATTTGGATTAGGGGTTGCTAATGCTTCATCTTTAAAATCCATGATGCTGGAATGATAGTATCTTGATTATTATTTTTTATTATAAACACACCGAGCCTATTGCATAAGTGTCATTAATGCACTAGGTGTAGTTTACGACACTAAATTTTTCCCCCACTTTGTAGGACTACTCAACTCAAGGGAACAAGTGCACTAAACTAACTTAGAAATTTGTGTTCATAGAACTCATGCAGTGTATTAAATGCATTAATTACTTTAAAAAGGGATATTGTAGAGGCCACCAAGGTCAACAAGGAAAATACGAATGGTGACCCCAGTGCCCAACAAAAAAATATAGTGTTTGACATGAATATTCAAGTACCATAAAATCAAAAAAAAATTTAGCGCCAAAAATAAGGAAGCTCTTTGGCAAGAAGAATTATCAAGCTACATATTTTGTCACAATATTCATGTAAAAGGGTAATATATTGTAATAATGAAATAGGTATAATGATCAGATACTTATTCTTCAAAATGTTTTATGTTATCTTCTGTGATATACTCTTATTTGACCTACTATTAATACCACACTATATTTGTATTAGATATTTTAATTTCATGTAATTTTTCCTCTTCTTATTGCCTTTCTTCTACTTTTCCTTCTCCTTCTCATTGACCTTCTTCTTCTAATTTTACTTAGATTTTTGTCGTTCCTTTCCTTTTGTGTCTTGTTCCTCTTCTTGTTCTTGTCCCTCTTCACGGGTGATCCCACAATACTTCTTGAGTCCCCTCCCTTTTGTATGTTTAACCCTATTTGACCCATTACTTGTAATCAATCTAAGAAACATCTATGTGGGTATTAATTTATGATTTATAACTTATTGTAGTTATTTTTAATCCCCTCATATATTAAAAAATATCAAATTTCCATAAAATTTAAGTATGAGAGCTCTCTACTTGATTTCCTCGGTGTTTTCTATGTTTGCCAAATTCATATAGTTTCAAAGTTTCAGTTTATGTCACATCTTTCTCGTCAATCCTAACCTCCTAATACATCACCTTTAAAAAAAATTGAGTCTTTCAAGTTGGACCATTGGACATTCCCATCCCAAATACCATTTACCTGTTAAAATTGATATCCTAATCCCTTGTCCTCTGAACATTTTCTAAGTCTATTTCTTCAACCTTTAGACTTGGCCTTCCCTTCATACCTTCCTCAATCCTCTAAAATATTCAAAGGCCCTTTTAATAACTTTTAAAGTTGGACTTTTAAGATTCCCTCGGTCCCCATGCTTCCTTCTAGGAGTTTAACTTTCCTATATGCTTATCAACTTGTCAGGATTTCGTCCATCCACCTACTTTAAGGGATGTTTACCTCAATACTCTCAATATGCAAACACAAACAATGAAGAAGTGTCTCATGCATCAAGTTAAAATGTTTACAAAATATTTGACATGAAAGAGAGAAAAAAGCAAGTATTGGTTTTGGACAATATGAAGGTTTAAGAACCTTATAAATCCTCAACATGATTCTGTGAGGGGAAATGCTCTAAACTGAAGATGATGTGAATAGGTATTATCGATTTCATGTAGGCTTTGAAACACTTTGAATCACCATTTAAAATCAAATAAAGATGCATAGGCAAAAGAATTACAAGGTGTATGAGTTTTCAAACCATTCAAAAGTGTGGTCCATATTTCAAAAGCTCACTATTGTGCCAACAATATGACATGGTTCATAATAGGAAAAAAGATCTAACATATCAAGTAAGCGTAGCTAAAATAATTATTTTAATTATAGAAAGAGATATAATGAATAATAGCATGCTAAATATCTCTAATAAATGTCGCCTATCCTTTTGCAATGCTCGTGATTCCATTAGTGGTTGATAAGCCCCTACAATCACCAAATTTAATTTTGCAAGTGCCCCAAAGGTATATATTTTAGCCAAAATGACGTATATTTAAGAAGTAAAAATGAATGAAATGGGTTTTTTTTCCCTAATTATTTTTGTGGTTACTATCATAGATCATGATAAACTTAAGACAATATCTAGATTCTATTTGCAATATATTTTCTAGGTTTCCTCACTTCATTTCATGCTAGACCTATAGGAGTGATGAATGAAATTACTAAAACGTTTTTCACAATTTTTTGAATGTGACTGTTAAATAATAGTTAATTGTGAGTGGGACATCACAATTTTCCTTGAATATTTAACAATTTCCTAGTACCAAGTCTCCCAAGAGTTGCTAAACGCTAATAAATGATAGATCTAATGATACATCTATATGAACTAGTAGTTCATTTAAATAATTGGTCACTAAACCAATTCTAAGGTATAGTAATTTTTTTTAGTGTTATAGAGAATTGAACATATAAATTGTAAATGAATGGATGCACTTTATATTAGTATAGTAAAGATTTAATAATGCACATTTTTGTAGTTGTATATCTCCATTATTTTATGTCAAGACTCATAGAAGTATTATAATTGCATTTTTAATCATCTGCTCTAGCCACATGTATTGATACAAAAGAAACACTGGTTGTGTGACAACATATAATACACTAGAATCTTTTTCAATTATCATTTTTTATTTATTAAATCCCTATCTCACTAGAACATGAGATGGGTTAGGATAAGGGCTTTCAATGTATATTATGATTAACATTGATCACAACTAGATCGAATAATATGTGAAAAATGAGGAGAATGAAATCGATTGCAAACCAATTTATTTAGCCACTTGGCCCTGATTCTGACTTGTTACTCACAAAACAAGACCTCATGGCACACCCACAAACATGAACATTGAACATTATAGTAAATTTAATTTGTGACATATAAACACTAATTACATGTGTATTCAAATTACTAACATAGAAGGTAGCCTAGGAATCATAACTTTGGGTGAGGAGGTTAGACTGAATGTCGCAGGCATGGGAGAAACACAAGGGAAATCTATATGCGAAAACAAACACTCTCAAATCACTTATTAACATAACTATGGTTTTCCAATGAAGGGACCACACATGCACAAATATAGGACCTAATTCAAATGAATGAGGATTAGACCAACCTCCAAAACGGGGCTCAGTAATTTCCATTGGGAAATTAGGGTGTGGTGTGTGATTAACAATGAGCTAAAAATATATATAGGAGCTATATCGTCACATCCATGAGCAAGATCGGATGCTTGAAGTTGATTGGCATCATGTAGATATGACAATCATAAATGAAGATTGAGAAAACATCAGAGTGTTTTTAGGAGTGGTCTCGTTTGATTTATGTTTACTGAAATTCTAATCATGCAATCATTTCATGTGATCCTAGAAGCTAAAAGGAGTTAAAGTTTCGTAGTCCCGCATGGGTAAACGATGCTGCTTCGAAGACCGGGAGTGGAGGCTTAGACCAGTCTGGAACGAACGGATGTGAACCCAGTAACTCAAAAATTCCCAATAACAAAAATATGAGCAGTGGTTGGTATACCAAAATAGGTTTACATTTCATGGATTTTAATGACAATGGAAAAGATGGTGTATTCATCGGGCGAATCGTTTACTTGGTTGCCACTCCGGATAGAAAGCCCCACCTTATCTCCATAACAAACAAAAACGACGAAGAGTACATGTGAATCATTAAAAGTCAAGAAAATGAAATAGATTAATACAGTTGCTAACAATACTTGTTCATGTCGATTTATACTCGTGTTAAAATATCAGTATTGCCTACCAACCTACCCAACAACAGCTGATTTAATTCGTGTATCTATATATACAAACACAAAGAAACAGATTTTCACATCTCAGTTCAGAAACAATTTGGCATTTTAGCCTGTTTAAGTTGTGATCAGACTCTGAAAGAGGAAGTATTGTACGATTCTAGCAATGCAGACATTTTATGGCCGCCTCGTGCTGCCACTTTTGGCATTGTGGTTCACTATTCAATTTGTTTCAGCGAAACATGCTGTGATCACACGGCGCTACAATTTCACTGTGGGTTATATAATTCTATGGAATGAGTTGAATGTTTTATTGTTTAGGAAAGTATTAAATTTTTACAGATAGCCGTGATTGATTCTTTGTTCTAAATATCCACAGATCCAAATGACGAATGTGACTCGTCTTTGCACCACGAAAGCTCTCTTGACTGTCAACGGGCAATATCCGGGGCCTCCAGTAGTTGCTCGAGAAGGAGATCGCGTGGTTATCAAAGTAACAAATAATGTTAAAAACAATATTAGCATACATTGGTATCTCTTCTGCTCCCGCTACTCAGTTATTTACTTAATAAAAATAATATTATATGCTGATGTCCCTTTAGTGGGTGCACCTAATGAATTCCTATGAATCGCTCAGGCATGGAATTCGGCAGCTTAGATCTGGATGGGCGGATGGTCCTGCTTATGTCACTCAGTGTCCAATTCAAACCGGGCAAAGTTATGTGTACAAGTTTATTGTCAAAAGGCAGAGAGGAACACTGTGGTGGCATGCCCACATCTCATGGTTGCGAGCAAGCATACATGGGCCCATTATCATCTATCCCAAGAAGAATGCTTCTTACCCATTCCCTCGCCCACACCAGGAAGTGCCTATTGTTTTCGGTATGCCCTTCAGTACTCGTTGATAATGTGTTGCCATTGTACGTACATAGTCCTAAATTTACAATGAAAATACTGCTGTTGATAATGTGTTGCAAATTGCAGGGGAGTGGTGGAATGCAGACACTGAGACTGTTATCAATCAAGCAATGCAAAGTGGTGCGCAAGCTAATGTGTCAGATGCATATACCATCAACGGGCTCCCTGGACTTATGTATAACTGCTCTACCAACGGTGAGGGCGGGGTATTAAAATGGATGAAACATAACTAGACTGGTCGCTATTGTTCATTTGTTTAAATGTAAATGTAACAAAGGTTTCCTGTGTTGTGTAATGCAGATACATTCAGGCTCAAAGTGAACCCTGGGAAAACTTACCTACTGCGTATAGTTAATGCTGCACTCAATAGTGACCTGTTTTTCGCAATAGCCAACCACACATTGACTGTGGTAGAAGCGGATGCTGTGTATGTCAAGCCTTTTCAAACCAATGTTATTCTCATCACTCCCGGTCAGACTACCAACGTCCTCTTGACAGCTATGTCTCAGCCACCCAATGCCACATTCCTCATGTTAGCAGGCCCATTCGCTACGGGAACAGCAGCTTTTGATAACTCAACCAGTGCTGGAATTTTAGAGTATGTAACTTCCAATGCGACAGCAGTTAATTCATCCTCATCCTCTCTTCCTATGATGAAACCGACGCTTCCAGCCCCCAACGATACCTCCTTTGCCGCCAATTTTAGCCAAAAGATGAGAAGCTTGGGCAATCCGAAATTTCCTGCAGCAGCTGTCCCTCAGAAGATGGATAAACAGTTCCTATTCACAGTCGGGTTGGGGCTAAATCCGTGTCCCCAAGGACAGACATGTCAAGGCCCCAACGGTACCAAATTTGCAGCCTCCATTAACAACATATCCTTCATTCTTCCCACCACCGCTCTTCTTCAAGCATACTACTTTAATCAGTCCAATGGAGTTTACAATACCACTTTCCCTGACAATCCGCCATTTCCTTTCAACTACACCGGCACGCCGCCTAACAACACACAGACCCTCAACGACACCAGAGTCGAAGTGCTTCCCTTTAACACTAGCGTACAGCTAGTTCTGCAGGACACCAGCATTGCGACCTTCGAGAGCCATCCTCTGCATCTGCACGGCTTCAACTTCTTCATAGTGGGTCAGGGTATGGGAAACTACAATGCAAGCACTGACCCATCTAACTTTAATCTGGTGGATCCTCCGGAGAGAAACACAGTTGGAGTTCCCAGTGGAGGTTGGGTGGCTCTCAGATTCCTAGCTGATAATCCAGGTATTAATATCATTACGTAATGTTAGCTTCAATCGCTCATCTGGTTCAAAGATTTGTGCTTCTTTCGTATAAACATATATCCGATTGTATGTATGTTTTTTGCAGGAGTGTGGTTCATGCATTGTCATCTCGAGCTGCATACCAGCTGGGGATTGAAGATGGCGTGGGTTGTTTTAAATGGAAATGGTGGCAGATCTCAATCTCTTCTTCCTCCTCCCAAAGATCTTCCCCCCTGTTGATCATTCATCCTTCAATTAGACTATTCAATTTGTGCTTCCTAAAATCTGACTGCATCCAATCGTGTGCTGGTCCAAAGTAGTTTGCAAACGATCGATAAAGAGAAACATATCAGTATATTTGTGTATCAATAAGTATGCTTTGGAATATATCAGTGATGAGACCTTGGTTGAATTACTATGACAGAGACATCTCCACATGGACCTTTCAAAAGTGAAAGTGCGAAGGTAGAATTAAAATTACAAGTTTTGCAGAGAATTTCTAACAGTAAGATTCACATTTCCTTATAATATACTTATTTATTGTTGTTTTATATGGTTGAGATTTTCAGCAGTATATTTCTTCATTCGAATACTTAATTGAAAATAATGTTGTTCTGTGACAGATAATTTAATCTTATATATTATCTTCATTTTTCAACATCTAAATAGTCAATTAATAAATAAGAAAAAATGTATAATGAATCATTAGAAAAATTACAATTTTGTTATTGACAATTTAGTCTATTTTGAAATATAGTAAGATTTATAAGAAACTTTTAAAAACACATTGATATCTATCGTTTGTAACCTTTTTCTCATGATTTCTGTCAGATTGTTATCTGATACTACCTCATTTTGTACTAGGACTAGCACTTTTCTGAATTAGTTTTTAAGTGCATTATAAAAAGTTAAATTTAATTAAATAATTGGATTAAGGCATACTTATAGATATGTAAATGAAAGATCTGTCTTTGTTTTATTTAATCTCAATTATAATACCACTTCTCCTCCTTCTATGCATAGAATCTATCTAGATTTGCATCAACATATTTGATGTGATTAATGATGACTCATATCTTCAATACTAAATATGAAATATATGGAAATTATTCAATTCATTGTGAAAAAATATATTTTCTCAATAATCTCTCTATATTTGAACATTTATTCATTCCCTTAATTAGAGCTTCTATCAAACGGAGGGGGTGGGGGCTTTGTGGTGTAGAGCTCCGAGATGGGCATTCATTATGTCGAATCTCTTCTAGATAAAAACTACATTCTTGGAATTTAGTTTCTCCCCCCCACACATGCACATAATTGCACTTGCTTGTATTGATATGCTACATGCATATGATTTAATTTGTTTTTATAATTTAACTCAATTCCTATATAATTTGAATTGTAATCTTATAAGTACCATTGAAACTTTAATATGTTTTCAGTATATGATACATAATGCACGTGTGACATATAAATGATTTAACAAGAATATAACACAAATATAGCTAGCTACAACATATAATTGATGTATATCATTGTTAAGGTGTATACCTATTGATATCAATTGATATTCATATGGTTTTCATTTATCACATAAAACTTTATAGACATTTTTATTGTCAGTGCACATACCACTATTACAGCCGCGTCAATTGATATTGACTTATTTCATGGAATCGATGATGACTTACATCTTCAGTATTGAATATTTAATGTATGGGAATTATTCAGTTCTTGGAAGGAAATTCTTTTTTCCTTTCACTTTGAGAAAATGTGGCTCAAGCAACCTAACCTGTTCTATAGAATTACAAAATGATGGAATGTCAGGACTAACAATACGACTATGTTTTGAGTTTCTAAAAAAATGAGATTGGTCAAAGCTAAGGTTATTCTTTTGAATGATACTTGTTTTGTTCATATCTTTTCTGAGAAGAAAATCATTTAAAGGGATCTCAAGGTTGTGTAAGATTCCATTCAAAAAAGATGGTTAAAGTTGCAGTATCCTAGACTAGAAAAATTCCTTGCTGGCTTGTCTCCATAACCTCATTTCAAAGGAGGAAGAATTATGCTAACAAATATAGAGAGATCTCTATAGTTGCGATGCGAGGATAAGAATAGTATATTTTTTCATCTTTCCACTCTTAAAACTAAGGCTTCTAATTGGATCTCGTCCACCAATGAGAACTGTGCGCTATTGGATTTGGAAAAGCACATTAATGTGGCAGTTGCTAGTTTTTTCTCCAATCGCCTCTTTGAGGAAGGATTGCCTCTGAGTGGTGATGTGGAGAATTTTTTTGGATGTTATACCTAATGTTATTAAAGATGATACTAATAGAATTCTCAATTCCATCCCCTTTGATGATAAAATTAAAAATATGGTGTTCTCTTTTGAATATAAAAAGGCTTGGGTCCAGATGCTTTTCCTTTTTTCTACTTCCAATGTTTCTGGGAGATTGTGGAAAAAGATATTTATGATCCAGCTAAGGAATTTTTTGGTTGTAGAAGGATTCTCAAGGAACTCAATGCCGATTTAATTGTTCTTGTCCCTAGTTTCATGGGGGCTAATTATTTTGATACTTTCAGATAGACTAGTCTCTACAACTCTATTTATAAAATATTTTTCAAAATTATGGCTTTAAGATTGTAGCTGGTCCTCTCGCTGATTATTTCTCCTAAGAAAAATGGTTTTTTTTCATAGGAGGAAAATTATTGATTCTATTGCAATTTTTTACGAGAACAGTCACTCATTGAGATGCAAAACGAGAGTAGGGATTCTCTTCAAGCTTGATCTTATGAAGGCTTATGACCATGTGAGTTGGGGTTTTCTTATTAAAGTTCTTAAAGATTTTGGTTTTAGAGATATTTTTTTGGAGATTTCTTGGCAATTTGTTTCGCTTCCTACCTTTTAGGTGGTGATTAATTACTCCCCCTCTAGTTTATTCAAGAGTTATAAGGGTATCGAATAGGGGGATCTAATTTCCTCTTTTCTCTTTATTATTATGGTTGAAGCCTTGAGCTGTTTCATTTTTAAAGTTGTAGTTGTTGGTTTGCTAAGAGGTTTATCCCCCTCCTCTTCTAATCTGGTTTGTTCACAACAACAAAGGGATGCTGTAGACAGATACAACAAAGCTCAACAACAGAAAAGCCACAAACATCTGAGAAGGTTTGTACATTACTTCTCTTGTGGCACAAGAGGCTACAAGACACAGGGCACCCAAAATGAAACAATCATGAGCCAAACACAAAAGAGCGACAATGCAAACAAGGCCGGCCAAATCAACAGATCTAAACCACCTTATAGATCTGAGAAATCGAAAATGAGGGTTTAACTAGCACCCCAACCCACACATTTGGGTTTTACCAGGCTCCCTTAACCTATAGCAGAGTCTCCAGATCACTAACAGCAAAACCTAAGCCTAATCGAAAACACAAACTAGCCAAATTGGGCCATTGAAAACTACCAGCATCCAGCCTATCCATTAAAAAAGAAAAATACCAAGGGTTTTTCTAGGCTCCCTCAACCTTGAGGATGGGTTTTAAGAGGCTCCAAGAACCAGACACGGTACTACTAGCATCCATCCAGCCCTTGAACGAATGAAAAACAATAGGTTTTTCCTAGGCTCCCTCAACCTTAAAAATGGGTTTTACACAGATCCCACAACCAGACAAGACCCAGATCATAGTAAAACAACCAGAAAAAAACTATGGGAAATAGGGTTTTTAAAAGGCACTCTAAAGCTTTTAAAGGAAAGACCAAGAGGGTTTTTACAGGCTCCCTCAACCCGTAAAGCAACTTGTGAAGATGGGTTAAGAAAGGAAACCCAAACCCAACTATGACGGTCACCATGGAAGGATTGGCAGACACCCAAAACCAGCAACACGAGCATCATTAGGATTCAAAAAGCTCCCTCACCCCTTCTCTCCACCTCAATAGGAGAAAGAGCCACCTCTATAGGCAAGAGTGGAAAGAAAGCCAACCATCCACAAAGTCCATTTGCAGCCCGCAGAAGTTGAAGCACTCCCTCATACCTTGTCTCCACCTCAAAAGGAGAGAGAGCTACCTCAATCAGACACCGAGGAGAGCAGACCCACTGCCTAAGCAATCCTTGTAGCACCCAACATACAAGAAGCCCCTCCACCTCAGTAGGAGGGCAACCCAAAGACAACAGAGAACCGATAAAATAGGGGAGAGCAGAAGAGACTCACAACAAGGATGAGACAAGGAAATAAACAAGGGTCTACTCACACCGAAAAGAAAAAAAAACTCCCACCAAAATGATTGCACAAAGCCAAGCTCTCGCAAGTCCTTGGATCGAACACCCAACTACAGGTGAGGGTTCTCAATGTGATCCAAGGAAAGAAAGTGAGAGAAAGAATAGGGAGGGAGAATAGAAACAACCACCAGCGCTGTCAAAAACAATAATAACAACCTCCCATCTTGGCTCATCACAGACCAAGCCCACCCTTACCATCACACACGATAGAGCAGTAAACCTTGGAGCAAAAAAGTAGACATGAGAGAATCGGTAGCTCCCACAAGCTTGAGAATGGGTTTTAAGAGGATCCCACAACTTGATAGCGTACTACTAGCATCCAGCCAACCCCTGAATGAAAGAAAAACAATATGTTTTTTCCAGGCTCCCTCAACCTTAAAAATGGGTTTTACACGGATCCAACAACCAGACAGGAACCAGATCACAATAAAACAACCTGAAAACAACAATCTGGGAAACAGGGTTTTTAAAAGCCACCCTAAACATTTTAAAGGAAAGAACAAGAGGGTTTTTATAGGCTCCCTCAACCCACAAAGCAACTTATGAAGCTGGGTTAATAAAGGAAACCCAAACCCAACTGTGACGGTCACCATGGAAGGATTGACAGGCACCCACAACTAGCAACACGGGCATCAATAGGATTCAAAAAGCTCCCTCACCCCTTCTCTCCACCTCAATAGGAGAAAGAGCCACCTCTATAGGCAAGAGTGGAAATCAAGCCAACCATACACAAAGTCCATTCGCAGTTCGCAGAAGCTGAACCACTCCCTGATACCTTGTCTCCACCTCAAAAGGAGAAAGAGGCACCTCAATAGGACACTGAGGAGAGAAGACCCACTACTTAAGCAATCCTTGCACAACCCAACACACAAGCAGCCCCTCCACCTCAATAGTAGGGCAACCCAAAGCCAACGGAGAACCAAGAAAAGAGGGAAGAGTAGAAGAGACTCACAACCAGGATGAGACAAGGAAATAAACAAGGGTCTGGTCACACCCAAAAGAAAAAAAACTCCCACCAAAATGACTGCACAAAGCCAAGCTCTAGCAATTTCCTGGATCGAACACCCAACTACCGGTGAGGGTTCTCAATGAGATCCAAGGAAAGAAAGGGAGAAAAAGAACAGGGAGGGAGAATAGAAACAACTACTAGCGCTGTTCAAAAAAATAATAACAACTTCCCATCCTGGTTCATCACAGACCAAGCCCACACTTACCATCACGCACGATAGAGTAGCAAACCTGGGAGCAAAAAAAAAGACATGAGAGAATCTACAACTCCCACAACATCCTCCCAACACCACCCAAAGGCCACCACCACTCCAGATCCATAGGAAAGAATTGCAACTACCGCCATAGGGCACAAAGAAGGTGAAAAAACACGCAGACCCGCTATGTTAAGGAGAAACCAGTCCATGCCCATCATAACACCTGCCTAGCCAAAAACAAAATGAACCACCCAAAACAACGACCCATTTGGCATAGCAAGCCCTGCGACCAACCACTCCTTGCTGCCTTCATCGTCATAAGAGTTAGTGTCCTCGTCCTCCCCTACAGATGCCCTACCGCCCCCACAATCACTTCTCCCACCTTCGCTTATTTCAAAGTTTATTTCATATGCCCTCCACATTAATAATTTGTTGATAATACTTTGATTTTGAGATACTCTTGAATTAGAGAAGTAAGATCTTTGAAGCCTATATTGTTAGGTATGAATCTAACTCGAGTCAAAAAGTTAGTTTTGAGAAGAGCTCTTTATTCTTATTTAACACTCCTATTCTTAGACAGAGAAGAATTGTTGATATTTTGGGTTGTAAAATTGAGGATCTTCCTACAACTTATCTTGGTCTCCCGCTTCATAGTACTGTGATTCATAATTTATTTTGGAATGGGTTGATTGATAGATTCAATTCAGAACTTGTTAGATGGAAAGTTATGCATCTTAGTCAAGCGAGTAAAGTTCAAATGATCAAGGATTTGATTTAGAATATTTTGGTGTATGCTATGAACCTTTTTAAAACTCCCTCAATTTTTTATGAAAGAATTGAAAATATTTAGAAATGCTTTCTCTTGTTTGTCACAGAAGATAGTAAATGTATTCATTTGGCTTCTTGGACCAAGTTTGCTTGCCTTATAAATCTAGTGGTTTGAGTATCAAAAAGCTTGAGGATTTCAATGTTGCTTTGTCAGCTAAGTAATTACAAAGACTTTTCTTTGGAGATTTGGATTGGTGTAAGATTATAGCTGTAAATATGCCCAGGCCATGCTTGGTTTGGGGCAACTCTTGGAGGCTCTTTCTCACCCTACTAAGATGGTGCTTTGGAATAATTTGATCAAGGCCATATGTATTCTCTCTGAGGGTATTAGATGGATTCTAGGGAATGGATGGAGCATTGAATTTTTATATGATTGGTGGATTGGAGATTCCCCTATTTTCGAGGTCCCTTCCTTTAGACCAATTAGGGAGGCTTTCTTGGCCCAATTTGGTGATAAGATGGTGCATTACTTTACTAATGATAGTTGAAGGAACCTTAGTGATTGATCGAGGTCTAGGTGAGCTCCAATTTTTTGAGCTTCTAGCATATTCCTTTCATGGCTTCTTTTCTAGATCATATTATTTGGGGGCCTCCACCCTTTGGATTTTTTTTTTCCACCTTAGCCTTTTCCCTTCCCTATCATCCTAAGTTGACCTTTTCTCTATGGGATTTTCAATCTGGAATTGTAAGTTGATTCTTAAGATTAACATCTTTTTCTGGTTCTTGATTCAAACTAAGATTCTTACTTTGGATAACCTTTGTAAGCATGGTATTTTTCCTGTTAATAAATGCCTTCTTTGTTATTTGCATAAATAGAGAGTGTCAATTATCATTTTATGGAGTGTTGTTTTACCAGATAATTTTGGTCTCTTATCTTGGCCACCTAGAATTTTAATTGGGTCTTCCTTTCCTCTATCGGGGAGATGTGGTCTCACTGGTCCCCTCCTTCTCTTAATCTATCTTTGAATTTACTTTGGTCTTTGATTATGCCTCATGTGTCTATGTAGATCTGAAAACAAGAGAAACAACTGTGTCTTTAGGGATGTACTTCTCCCTTTTAAGGTGGTGTTTTAGAGGATTCGTACAGTTGTAAAGGATAATTTCTAGATTGTACTTAAGGATGTTAATCTTGGCTTGCCTCCTATATATATTAATGCTTCAGATCAGTAGTCTCCTATTAATTGGGGTTCAAATTTTGATATTTCTAGAACTTTGGGAAATGTTAAAACCTCTAGAACTAATGTTAAATGGTCTACTCCATTTTTTGATTCGGTGAAGGTTAATTTTGATGGGGCAGCTAAGGGAAATCCTGGGCCAACTAGTTGTGGGGTGTGCTGAGTGATGATTATGGTAGGCTCCTTTTGCAAATGGCACTCCCTTTGGGAATCAAGTCCAACCACCTGGCTGAAGCCTCATCTATTTTTAATTCCTTCAAGTTAGCTCTTGATCTTGGTTCTTGGAAGGTTTAGATTGAGGATGATTCACTCAACATAATTAATTGTTTAAACTTATTACATACTTCAAGTTGTTCCATTAAATATTTGGTGAAGGTTGTGTTAAACATTATCAAGGATTTTGATAGTTTGTATATTTATGATATTTTTAGGGAAGGTAATTCTCTTGCGGATGCTTTTGAAAATATTGGTGCATTCCGAAGACAAGGATTTTATTGGAATGGGATTGACCCTCTTCCCCCTAACATTGAGGACAATATGAAACTTGATATTCGTTGCAAATGTGATGATGATGATTATCACTGGTTGTCATTTCAATGTCAACATAATGGTTGTCATTGATGTCCTTGGTGTTGGTGATCCAGTTGATGTGTTCTTGGAACGTTTGGTGCTATAAAAGTTGTGTTTTAGCATGGGTTAATTGAGTTGATGGCAATCTGGATAGTTTTATCTATTGGATATGGTGTTGATTGATTGTATTCATGTGTATCTTGATTCCATTCTTTTTTTTTACTGGGCAATGATTTTTGGAGATAGATTAAGTCCAGAATTCGAGGTTTGGTGTAGCGTATGAGCCATGATTTGGTTCTGGAATTTGTAATGGATGTAACATGTTGATATGATCATTATTGTTCATTGTGGTATCATCTAATTCTCATTCCTTCCCACCATAAGAATGTTTAGTGTTGACCTATTTTAGATCTCACTCTTGGCCAACTAAGAAGATTATGTTTCTTGGAGATAATATATATATATATATATATATATATATATATATATATATATATATATGAGGAAGATTTAAATGAATTTATATAAAAAAATATGGTATTATTATTGAAGATATGCGAGATTGAAAAGGAAAGATCTGATAGTTGGAAATGGGTGAGAGTGCATTGGTATTGAGGTATCAGAAGCAGTCCAGTCTTGCAGATTGAGATTCAGTGGTGGATTCTTTCTTTTCTAAATTATTCCTTTATTTCTTCGATAGTGAGCCTTTTTTTGGGTAGTGTTCTCTCTCATAGTGAGGATCCTAGCAGTGAGCCACCCTTTGTAAAAATCACCTTAACCCATGTCACCTTAACCGGTGTTTTATATTGAGAACTAACATTCTCTATGGTTTTTCCCTTCTTGGGTTTTCCACGTTATATCTGGTGTTCATTGTGTGATCTATTGTATGTTTATATGTTCATGCTATATTTTTCTTAAATAATTTTATTGGTCACTATAGATATGCAAAAGGGTTAGAAGAAATTGATTTAATTTTTTCATCTAATTCATTCCCCCTATCAGTTGCTCGGATATTCAACAATTGGTTTCAGAGATTTGGTTACTTGGAGAAGAGCTTATCTGCTTGAGGTAGATCTTGATCCAATGGCACATAAATTGACTATTCCTATTTTTGAAGGATCCGAATATAGTTTTTGGAAATTAAAGATTAGAGGCTACTTGATCTCTTTGGGATACAACACTTGGAAAGCAGTGGAAACTTAGTATATTCAATCGGAAAATGGTCTTAGTACTCTAGATAAGGTTCAAGCTTATGAAGTGAATGAAAAGGCACGGTATGCTATGTTTAGTGCTTTATCAAAGATTGAATTGACAATGATTATTTCATTGAATACTACTCATGAGGTTTGGAAAAAGTTGAGAGATATCTATGAAGGAAGTGACAGAGTTAAATTATCAAAGAAGATAAAAACTAATCACAGATATGAGAACTTGAAAATGGAAGAAGGAGAAGATATAACAACCGATTTTTATAAGGTTGATAGTGTGGTAAATGAAATCAGAGAACTTGGTGTCAGCTTGTTGGATGAATACATAATTGAGAAGATTCTAATGTCCCTACCAGAAAGCTACAATGATAAGATCTTGACTAATGAAGAAACCTATGATCGGAAGAAATTTACAAGAGTGAAGCCTTATGGTACTCTATTAGGATTTGAGAGAGGTAAGCTTGGAAAACACAAAGCTAAGATCGAGTCTACCTTCAAAGCATCTAACGAAGATCCAGAAGATGAAATTTTAGATGAGACGAAAGCAAGCTTTGTGAGAAAACTGAAGAGAGACACCGACAAATACAAAGGTATGTTACCTTTTAAATGCTTTAGATGTGAAAAGATTGGTCACATTGCCACTAGATGTTCGGGAAAAGGTTCAAGAAAAAGGTCTAGAGAAGGTAAAGGAAAATTTAATAAGAGAGCCTATTATGTCAAAGATGATGTTGGTATTTTAGATGATGATTTAAATTATGAAGATGGTGATTGCTTGTTTTGGTAAAAAGAGATGTAACAAAGATTGATATTCCTAAGGTGGTTGCTACTGTTGTACATGTTAGAAGAGATAGAAATGAATGATTGATTTATAGTGGATGCTGAAATCATATGACTCATGACTAAAGTAAGTTTGTGAAACTTGAAAAGTACGATGGTAGTTTTGTTAGGTTCAGAGATGATCAAACAACACAAATTGTGGGATTGGTTCTATTTCTTTTGATGGAAAGAACAATACTGATAATGTTTACTATGTTAATGGTTTTCATCTTAATATTTTGAGTGTTGGACAAATGTGTGAAAATGGTTACAACGTTGTTTTTCAAGATGATGGTTGTGAGATCTAGAAAGAATCTGAAATTGTTATTGTAGCAGGGAAAAAGATTGGTGGAACATGTATTTCTTGGAAGGAGATGCAAACAATTGTTTGTTATCTTAGATCAATGATATCTGACTCTGGCACCAAAGGACATGTCATATCAATTTTGACAACTTGGTGAAGATTAGCTCATCAAGTGTAGTGAGAGATTTACCGAGTTCGACCAAACCAACAAAATTTGTAGAGAATGTAAACTTTGAAGTAGATGAAAGGAAAATACAAAATAATTTAGAGCACTTGTCCACTAGGTTGTTGAATTTAGTGCACACAAAACTATGCGGTCCGACCAAAACAAGAAGTATACAAGGTGAGAAGCATTTCATGTTGTTGATTGATGATTATTCTAGAATTTCATGGTTTGCATTTTTGAGAGAGAAGCTAGAAGCATTAGAGAAATTCAAGATATTTAAGGCTCAAGTTGAAAATGAAGTTGATAGAAAAATTAAGTGTTTGAGGTCTAATAGAGGAGGAGAATTTAATTCGGAAGAGTTCAACAACTTTTGTGAGAGACATGGTATTAGAAAATAGTCATCTTCCCCTAGAACACTGCAACAGAATGGTGTAGTGGAAAGGATGAACCAAATAATTCAAGATGCAACCAAAATAGTGATCAACAGAGAAGTCTACTGGAGAGAAGCATTTCATACTATAGTCTACAATCCTAACGTAATTTTATATAAGAAAATACATGGAAATACATCTTATGAGCTATGACATGGTAGAAAGTCGACAGTGAAATATTTTAAGGTATTTGGAAGAAACTGCTACATCCGGAGAGATGAAGATAATCTTGGAAAATTTGACAATAGAGAAGATGAAGGCATATTCCTAGGATATTCAACAAAGAGGAAAGCATATCAGCATTGTAATATAAGGCTAAACAAGATTGTTGAAAGTGAAAATGCGAAGGTTGATGAATACATTTCTAAAGAGTCTGACAAATTGGTAGGTTATGAGTCTGATGAATTGACCGACAGAAAAAGTGGAGAGAAGATCGAAGAAGGAGAAGAAGAAAAGAAAGATTAGGAAGCTTCAACTTCTACATCTAAGACATTGAGATATGTTTAGAAGAATCATTTAGTGGACTGTTTTTTCAGAGATACAAACAAAGGAATTATCACAAGAAGCAAAGCAGCTCAAGAACAAGTTTTGTTATGTTAACTTTTAGAGATTGAATTGAAAACAACAGAAGAAGCTTGCAATTATCAGAATTGGATGAAGGTAATGATAGAAGAGTTGGACACAATTGAGAATAATTCAACATGGGAACTAGTTAATAAAATGACATATAAGAATGTGATTGGAACAAAGTGGGTATTCTAGAACAAGCTCAATGAAGCTGGAAATGTTATGAGAAATAAAGAAATATTGGTTTGTAAAGGTTACACTTTGATTGAAGAGATTAATTTTGACGAGACATATGGCCTGGTTGCTCGGATGGAGGAAATTAGGATGCTTTTGGCTTTTGTAGCTTATAAGGATTTCAAGGTTTATCAGATGGATGTGAAATCAACATTTTTGATGTCCTTGGTGTTGGTGATCCAAAAGATGAACTCCTGAAACCTTTGGTACTCTGGAAGTTATGTTTCAACATGGGTTAATTGAGTTGATCTGTCAATCTAGATATTTTTGTCTATTAGATATGGTGTTGATTAATTGTATTCATGTGTATCTTGATTCCATTCTTATTTTCATTGTATTGGGCAATGATTTTTGGGTCTGGATTAAGTCTAGAATTTGAGGTTGTGTAGTAGCTTTGGTGTAGTGTAAGTCATGTTTCGGGTCCAAAATTTATAATGGATGTAACATTTTGATCTGACAATTGTTCTCCATTGTGGTATGGTCTACTTCTGATTCCTTCCCACCACAATAAGGTTTAGTGTTGACCTATTTTAGAACTCTCTCTTGGCCGATTTAGAAGATTATGTTTCCCTGAGACAATATATATATGTATATATATGTATATATATACATATATATGTATATATATACATATATATGTATATATATATACATAGATATACATATATATACATACATATATATATATGTATCTATACATGTATACATATATACATGTGTAAATGTATATATACATGTATAGATATATGTATACATGTATACATGTATATATACATGTATAGATACATATATATATATACATATATACATATATATATACATGTATATATGTATACATGTATATATGTAGATATATATACATGTATATATATACATGTATATACATGTATATATATACATGTATATACATGTATATATATACATGTATATACATGTATATATATACATGTATATACATATATACATGTATATATATATACATATATACATGTATATATGTATTTATATAAAAGAAAGATCTAAATGAATTTATATAGAAAAAGTGTCGCATTTCTATTGAATGCGATATTGGAAAGGAAAGATCTGATTTTTGGCAATATGTGAGAGTGCATTGGTACTGAGCTACCAGAAGTAGTCTGGTGTTTCAGATTGAGATTCAATGGTGGATTCTTTCTTTTCATTTTTTGTTTCTTCAGTAGTCGACCTTTTTTCTGGGCAATGAGCCCTCTTGAAGTGAGTATTCTAACAATGAGAAACCCTTTGTAAAAATTACCTTAACTGGTGTCACCTAAACCAATATTTTATATTGAGAACTAACATTCTCTGTGATTTTTCGCTTTCTGGGTTTTCCACATCATATCTAGTGTTCATTGTGTGATTTGTTGTATGTTTATGTTTTCATGCTATATCTATCTTAATTAATTCTATTGGTTACTCCAGATGTGCAAAAGGGTTACATGAAATTGATTTATGTTTTTCAACTAATTCAAGCCCCTCTCAGTTGCCTGGATATTTAACAATATTAACCACCTTGGTTAACTTGTTTTTGTCTATGTGGGTGATTATATTTTTCAACCTATCCTTTCTTCATTATTTGATATGTTTTAATGATGATAGTTAGGTATTTTTCCCCCTTGGTGCTCACTAGCTAACTATTTCGAATTGGATTGTGGGTGATATTAGTACCCAGTTTCTTGGTTTTTAGATTTCCTTATTTCAAATAGCGCTTTTAAGGGCTTCAATTGAGACTATGTTGTTGGGTGGTCAATTGTGGGGTAGGCATTTCTTTGTTATTTTATGTGTGGGCTCCATCATGGCGGGGGACATACATCAATAGGAGTCCATTTCCTCTGATGACATTCATGGTGGGTTTTTTAGGGCTTTGATTATGACTGTTGTTGGGGTAGGCATTTCTTTTTTATTTTATATGTGGGATCCATAATAGGAGGAGAGACATCAATAGGAGCGCATTTCCTCTGACGAAATGCACATAAAAGAGAAAAATTTGTGGATTTTTACTTAATGTGGGGTTACACCCTTTTTAGAGAATCCTCGTGGCTTTGATCCAAAGGTAACAAAGATTTTTGGTAGATAATGGATGCACTTTATTTTTTTGAAATGACAATAAAAGCTCAGATTTCACAAAGGAGTTGATTGTGGAGCTTATTGGGCTGCCTATGGAAGGAACAAACAATTTCAAGGGCAAAATCTTCTGAGTCCATGGTGAAAACCTTTCTAAAATATGGAGAGGGGTTGAATCTTGTCAACAATTCAAACATTTCTTACCAAGTAGACACCGTTAAACCCCTTTGGGTGGGTGTGGCTAAGGTCCTTATACAATATTTTACCTTGGATGGGTGGTTTACCAAAATCTATGGTGGTCATTTTTCTCGGCTTAAACACTTTAGAAATAAGTTCTTCGTTTGTTTCCATTCTATCTCTTATCATCCTTGGAAGACAATATTAGAGAACATAATAAGAAGCAAAGAAACCCTAATCTTCATGAGGGCTCGATCCTTCTAATTATGGAACAATTCAATGCCCTCCCATTTTCCTCTAAGTGAAAATATCAAGGTTATCCCCCTTTGCACTCGGTGAATAGGTGTCAAAGGAGGGTATGTAGAGAAATATAGGGGAATGTAATGATGATTCAGAGGATGAGGACTAGTAAACAAAGGATGAAACTTCCTCAAAGTAAAACAAGAATAATGTGTCAGAGGAGAAGAAAAAGAGAATCTCATTAAATTCAGTATAAAAAGAAAGATTTGTTAAATTAAATAATTTTACATGCATGATTCTCCTAGATGACTTGATGAGGAGTTAGATGCTGAGGAGGTTGACAAGAACCAAAATTTGGAAGGGGAGAATTTTTTGGGCGAAAGGGAGAATGTGATGGGTGGAGGAGAAGGCTTCTTGGGAGTTCCCCTTCCCCTTGATCTTTTAATTATGCTAATCAAGAGAGAATTAATAATCCTCCCTTTCCTAGGGATCTTTAAAAATAGTCCCCTTTCCTTGGAAGTGACCCTGGGAATCTAGCTATTTTTTGGGTATTAATAGGGATGCCATAGTAGACTAGTTTAGGATTTCCTAAGAGCCTTTTTTAGAAATCAATCAAGTTAATATCAACATCCAATCCATTAAAAGAAAAGTGGTTATTTTGGAGCAAGGTGATGGTCGATATTCTTTTAGGGATCCTGTTGACAATGTGATCTCTTATGAGGAAAAAGACAAAATGCTCTCTATCTTAGAAAACATGACCAAATATGTTGCTCACTTGAAGACTATGAAGGTAGACTTGGGCTATTGAAGCCAAGATGAAGAGAATTAATTATAACCTCACTAATCTATTAGCATGAGCCTTAAAACCATTCACAGCAATGTAGAAGGGGATAAAACTTTTGTGAATCAGTGGTAGACTATGTAGGCTTTGAAGTTTGGGGGCAACATTTCAATTAATATCAACCTAGTCGAGAAGAGTAACTAGAATAAGGATGATAGTGTAGGTCCATCATCTCAAACCCATGGACATCTCAAGAACGCTAGGGAGCTAAAGCAAACATAGAATTGCAAGATCTGATGAACATTACCCAAAATATGGAACAAATGAAAGTTGAGTTTGCTAAAGCCCTGAAGAATTTGTGTTAGGTTTTATATTTTCTTTTGTTGGCCTACTATTTTAGGGTTCTGTATTCTAGGTAATTTTTGTGTTGTTGTTTGGCTATGTGTTTTCTATTTGCAGCTCTTTGTACTCAGGGTTTTCAGATCCCTTCAAAACCATTTTTTCCTTAATAATAAACCATACCCAATTTGAAATTCTGTTTAGTAAGTTGGCATGCATCAAGTAGGATTAGAGGAAGTTCATTTGTGTCAAGAAGAAGACCTATAGGTAGCCAATATGACATATAGAAACAAGGGTTGAAGAGGAAGAAGACAAAGAGGCTTTGAGCTCGATATTACAGACATAGTTAGAGGTTTAATATGGAAAATGGACACATTGGAGATGTCTCAGAGAAGAGGAGCCCATATAGAGGACGTCAATGAAAATGTCAAAGAGTATACTGTTGAAGGGGGAGATAATGTGAATCAACTCAGGCTTGATCAAAGAGAGGAGATATTCATCAAGGCCATCACCTGGATTAATTTGAAGCTACAATTTAATCCTTCAAATTTTGAAGGAGGTTTAAATGAAAAGGAATTGCTAGATTAAGGAATTTATTGAATGTATGAAGCCTCCATTGTACTTCGAAATCTTCTTCAAATGCTCTTAGATATTTATCATGTTTAAAAAAGAGAATGTAGAGGAGAGTATTTACTACCGTTGAGATGAAAATATCTTGTGTAGGAAACCAACCTTCGATACATCACTTAATTTTCACTCTCGTGAGCCAAGAAGATTGATATGGAAGAAAGGAAACAAACTAAACTATGTCTATAAACATAAAATACTACATAAGAAAGGAATATCAAATAGTCAAAATATTTTGATTATAGAAAAAGAAATCTCTATAAATGCATACTTTACCCATGAACTGGTGAAGCCTTAGCCTTGGATACCAATGTGCCAGAGGGACATCTACACATTGCGGTGTCATATGTAGAAACAAAAAATAGAAAAGCACCAAAAGTCACACCAAAAAGAATCTCATGCACTATGAAACTATTCATCACCAACACACACTCATATAGGGCAACATGTTGGGGTTGTATAGGGGTTTGCCTTATTCAAACCCCTGTTTCTATGTTTATACCTCCATAGACAACTAGATACATAGATTGGATAAAATAAAAGATTAGATTGTGCAATAGAAACAAACTCTTCTTAATGGAGGAAACCCACTATTATTTGAGATAAAATGTTAATTTGATTAATTCAAATAGATAATAAATACATTTAGAGACTAGTGACATGATGTTATATTGAAAAAAAATACATACAAGAGATAAGAGAGAAAGGAAAACATTACATAGGAAAGACCCCTCTCTTGAAATAATGGCACGATTGTAAGCAAGATAATAATTGTTTTTTATTTTCATGAGTGCAGATTTTGGTAGAGTTTTATTACTAGTGTGAGAGATAGATATCCGAGAGTGTGAATGTTGCAAAATGAAAGAGAAAGAAGAGTTTTTCTGCTCAAAATGAGTGGGAATAGCCATTTTGAATGTGCCCAAAAGAAGGGACATGCATCAAAAGAGGCTCGATGTAGAATATATCCAATTTAAATCTAAAATCATTTCGGGACGTTTGTGCGCTACATACATGTATGCTCACCACTCTCCCATTTGACCAAATCAATCCCACATTTGGATTAGGGGTTGCTAATGCTTCATCTTTAAAATCCATGATGCTGGAATGATAGTATCTTGATTATTATTTTTTATTATAAACACACCGAGCCTATTGCATAAGTGTCATTAATGCACTAGGTGTAGTTTACGACACTAAATTTTTCCCCCACTTTGTAGGACTACTCAACTCAAGGGAACAAGTGCACTAAACTAACTTAGAAATTTGTGTTCATAGAACTCATGCAGTGTATTAAATGCATTAATTACTTTAAAAAGGGATATTGTAGAGGCCACCAAGGTCAACAAGGAAAATACGAATGGTGACCCCAGTGCCCAACAAAAAAATATAGTGTTTGACATGAATATTCAAGTACCATAAAATCAAAAAAAAATTTAGCGCCAAAAATAAGGAAGCTCTTTGGCAAGAAGAATTATCAAGCTACATATTTGGTCACAATATTCATGTAAAAGGGTAATATATTGTAATAATGAAATAGGTATAATGATCAGATACTTATTCTTCAAAATGTTTTATGTTATCTTCTGTGATATACTCTTATTTGACCTACTATTAATACCACACTATATTTGTATTAGATATTTTAATTTCATGTAATTTTTCCTCTTCTTATTGCCTTTCTTCTACTTTTCCTTCTCCTTCTCATTGACCTTCTTCTTCTAATTTTACTTAGATTTTTGTCGTTCCTTTCCTTTTGTGTCTTGTTCCTCTTCTTGTTCTTGTCCCTCTTCACGGGTGATCCCACAATACTTCTTGAGTCCCCTCCCTTTTGTATGTTTAACCCTATTTGACCCATTACTTGTAATCAATCTAAGAAACATCTATGTGGGTATTAATTTATGATTTATAACTTATTGTAGTTATTTTTAATCCCCTCATATATTAAAAAATATCAAATTTCCATAAAATTTAAGTATGAGAGCTCTCTACTTGATTTCCTCGGTGTTTTCTATGTTTGCCAAATTGATATAGTTTCAAAGTTTCAGTTTATGTCACATCTTTCTCGTCAATCCTAACCTCCTAATACATCACCTTTAAAAAAAATTGAGTCTTTCAAGCTGGACCATTGGACATTCCCATCCCAAATACCATTTACCTGTTAAAATTGATATCCTAATCCCTTGTCCTCTGAACATTTTCTAAGTCTATTTCTTCAACCTTTAGACTTGGCCTTCCCTTCATACCTTCCTCAATCTTCTAAAATATTCAAAGGCCCTTTTAATAACTTTTAAAGTTGGACTTTTAAGATTCCCTCGGTCCCCATGCTTCCTTCTAGGAGTTTAACTTTCCTATATGCTTATCAACTTGTCAGGATTTCATCCATCCACCTACTTTAAGGGATGTTTACCTCAATACTCTCAATATGCAAACACAAACAATGAAGAAGTGTCTCATGCATCAAGTTAAAATGTTTACAAAATATTTGACATGAAAGAGAGAAAAAAGCAAGTATTGGTTTTGGACAATATGAAGGTTTAAGAACCTTATAAATCCTCAACATGATTCTGTGAGGGGAAATGCTCTAAACTGAAGATGATGTGAATAGGTATTATCGATTTCATGTAGGCTTTGAAACACTTTGAATCACCATTTAAAATCAAATAAAGATGCATAGGCAAAAGAATTACAAGGTGTATGAGTTTTCAAACAATTCAAAAGTGTGGTCCATATTTCAAAAGCTCACTATTGTGCCAACAATATGACATGGTTCATAATAGGAAAAAAGATCTAACATATCAAGTAAGCGTAGCTAAAATAATTATTTTAATTATAGAAAGAGATATAATGAATAATAGCATGCTAAATATCTCTAATAAATGTCGCCTATCCTTTTGCAATGCTCGTGATTCCATTAGTGGTTGATAAGCCCCTACAATCACCAAATTTAATTTTGCAAGTGCCCCAAAGGTATATATTTTAGCCAAAATGACCTATATTTAAGAAGTAAAAATGAATGAAATGGGTTTTTTTTTCCTAATTATTTTTGTTGTTACTATCATAGATCATGATAAACTTAAGACAATATCTAGATTCTATTTGCAATATATTTTCTAGGTTTCCTCACTTCATTTCATGCTAGACCTATAGGAGTGATGAATGAAATTACTAAAACGTTTTTCACAATTTTTTGAATGTGACTGTTAAATAATAGTTAATTGTGAGTGGGACATCACAATTTTCCTTGAATATTTAACAATTTCCTAGTACCAAGTCTCCCAAGAGTTGCTAAACGCTAATAAATGATAGATCTAATGATACATCTATATGAACTAGTAGTTCATTTAAAAAATTGGTCACTAAACCAATTCTAAGGTATAGTAATTTTTTTTAGTGTTATAGAGAATTGAACATATAAATTGTAAATGAATGGATGCACTTTATATTAGTATAGTAAAGATTTAATAATGCACATTTTTGTAGTTGTATATCTCCATTATTTTATGTCAAGACTCATAGAAGTATTATAATTTGCATTTTTAATCATCTGCTCTAGCCACATGTATTGATACAAAAGAAACACTGGTTGTGTGACAACATATAATACACTAGAATCTTTTTCAATTATCATTTTTTATTTATTAAATCCCTATCTCACTAGAACATGAGATGGGTTAGGATAAGGGCTTTAAATGTATATTATGATTAACATTGATCACAACTAGATCGACTAATATGTGAAAAATGAGGAGAATGAAATCGATTGCAAACCAATTTATTTAGCCACTTGGCCCTGATTCTGACTTGTTACTCACAAAACAAGACCTCATGGCACACCCACAAACATGAACATTGAACATTATAGTAAATTTAATTTGTGACATATAAACACTAATTACATGTGTATTCAAATTACTAACGTAGAAGGTAGCCTAGGAATCATAACTTTGGGTGAGGAGGTTAGACTGAATGTCGCAGGCATGGGAGAAACACAAGGGAAATCTATATGCGAAAACAAACACTCTCAAATCACTTATTAACATAACTATGGTTTTCCAATGAAGGGACCACACATGCACAAATATAGGACCTAATTCAAATGAATGAGGATTAGACCAACCTCCAAAACGGGGCTCAGTAATTTCCATTGGGAAATTAGGGTGTGGTGTGTGATTAACAATGAGCTAAAAATATATATAGGAGCTATATCGTCACATCCATGAGCAAGATCGGATGCTTGAAGTTGATTGGCATCATGTAGATATGACAATCATAAATGAAGATTGAGAAAACATCAGAGTGTTTTTAGGAGTGGTCTCGTTTGATTTATGTTTACTGAAATTCTAATCATGCAATCATTTCATGTGATCCTAGAAGCTAAAAGGAGTTAAAGTTTCGTAGTCCCGCATGGGTAAACGATGTTGCTTCGAAGACCGGGAGTGGAGGCTTAGACCAGTCTGGAACGAACGGATGTGAACCCAGTAACTCAAAAATTCCCAATAACAAAAATATGAGCAGTGGTTGGTATACCAAAATAGGTTTACATTTCATGGATTTTAATGACAATGGAAAAGATGGTGTATTCATCGGGCGAATCGTTTACTTGGTTGCCACTCCGGATAGAAAGCCCCACCTTATCTCCATAACAAACAAAAACGACGAAGAGTACATGTGAATCATTAAAAGTCAAGAAAATGAAATAGATTAATACAGTTGCTAACAATACTTGTTCATGTCGATTTATACTCGTGTTAAAATATCAGTATTGCCTACCAACCTACCCAACAACAGCTGATTTAATTCGTGTATCTATATATACAAACACAAAGAAACAGATTTTCACATCTCAGTTCAGAAACAATTTGGCATTTTAGCCTGTTTAAGTTGTGATCAGACTCTGAAAGAGGAAGTATTGTACGATTCTAGCAATGCAGACATTTTATGGCCGCCTCGTGCTGCCACTTTTGGCATTGTGGTTCACTATTCAATTTGTTTCAGCGAAACATGCTGTGATCACACGGCGCTACAATTTCACTGTGGGTTATATAATTCTATGGAATGAGTTGAATGTTTTATTGTTTAGGAAAGTATTAAATTTTTACAGATAGCCGTGATTGATTCTTTGTTCTAAATATCCACAGATCCAAATGACGAATGTGACTCGTCTTTGCACCACGAAAGCTCTCTTGACTGTCAACGGGCAATATCCGGGGCCTCCAGTAGTTGCTCGAGAAAGAGATCGCGTGGTTATCAAAGTAACAAATAATGTTAAAAACAATATTAGCATACATTGGTATCTCTTCTGCTCCCGCTACTCAGTTATTTACTTAATAAAAATAATATTATATGCTGATGTCCCTTTAGTGGGTGCACCTAATGAATTCCTATGAATCGCTCAGGCATGGAATTCGGCAGCTTAGATCTGGATGGGCGGATGGTCCTGCTTATGTCACTCAGTGTCCAATTCAAACCGGGCAAAGTTATGTGTACAAGTTTATTGTCAAAAGGCAGAGAGGAACACTGTGGTGGCATGCCCACATCTCATGGTTGCGAGCAAGCATACATGGGCCCATTATCATCTATCCCAAGAAGAATGCTTCTTACCCATTCCCTCGCCCACACCAGGAAGTGCCTATTGTTTTCGGTATGCCCTTCAGTACTCGTTGATAATGTGTTGCCATTGTACGTACATAGTCCTAAATTTACAATGAAAATACTGCTGTTGATAATGTGTTGCAAATTGCAGCGGAGTGGTGGAATGCAGACACTGAGACTGTTATCAATCAAGCAATGCAAAGTGGTGCGCAAGCTAATGTGTCAGATGCATATACCATCAACGGGCTCCCTGGACTTATGTATAACTGCTCTACCAACGGTGAGGGCGGGGTATTAAAATGGATGAAACATAACTAGACTGGTCGCTATTGTTCATTTGTTTAAATGTAAATGTAACAAAGGTTTCCTGTGTTGTGTAATGCAGATACATTCAGGCTCAAAGTGAACCCTGGGAAAACTTACCTACTGCGTATAGTTAATGCTGCACTCAATAGTGACCTGTTTTTCGCAATAGCCAACCACACATTGACTGTGGTAGAAGCGGATGCTGTGTATGTCAAGCCTTTTCAAACCAATGTTATTCTCATCACTCCCGGTCAGACTACCAACGTCCTCTTGACAGCTATGTCTCAGCCACCCAATGCCACATTCCTCATGTTAGCAGGCCCATTCGCTACGGGAACAGCAGCTTTTGATAACTCAACCAGTGCTGGAATTTTAGAGTATGTAACTTCCAATGCGACAGCAGTTAATTCATCCTCATCCTCTCTTCCTATGATGAAACCGACGCTTCCAGCCCCCAACGATACCTCCTTTGCCGCCAATTTTAGCCAAAAGATGAGAAGCTTGGGCAATCCGAAATTTCCTGCAGCAGCTGTCCCTCAGAAGATGGATAAACAGTTCCTATTCACAGTCGGGTTGGGGCTAAATCCGTGTCCCCAAGGACAGACATGTCAAGGCCCCAACGGTACCAAATTTGCAGCCTCCATTAACAACATATCCTTCATTCTTCCCACCACCGCTCTTCTTCAAGCATACTACTTTAATCAGTCCAATGGAGTTTACAATACCACTTTCCCTGACAATCCGCCATTTCCTTTCAACTACACCGGCACGCCGCCTAACAACACACAGACCCTCAACGACACCAGAGTCGAAGTGCTTCCCTTTAACACTAGCGTACAGCTAGTTCTGCAGGACACCAGCATTGCGACCTTCGAGAGCCATCCTCTGCATCTGCACGGCTTCAACTTCTTCATAGTGGGTCAGGGTATGGGAAACTACAATGCAAGCACTGACCCATCTAACTTTAATCTGGTGGATCCTCCGGAGAGAAACACAGTTGGAGTTCCCAGTGGAGGTTGGGTGGCTCTCAGATTCCTAGCTGATAATCCAGGTATTAATATCATTACGTAATGTTAGCTTCAATCGCTCATCTGGTTCAAAGATTTGTGCTTCTTTCGTATAAACATATATCCGATTGTATGTATGTTTTTTGCAGGAGTGTGGTTCATGCATTGTCATCTCGAGCTGCATACCAGCTGGGGATTGAAGATGGCGTGGGTTGTTTTAAATGGAAATGGTGGCAGATCTCAATCTCTTCTTCCTCCTCCCAAAGATCTTCCCCCCTGTTGATCATTCATCCTTCAATTAGACTATTCAATTTGTGCTTCCTAAAATCTGACTGCATCCAATCGTGTGCTGGTCCAAAGTAGTTTGCAAACGATCGATAAAGAGAAACATATCAGTATATTTGTGTATCAATAAGTATGCTTTGGAATATATCAGTGATGAGACCTTGGTTGAATTACTATGACAGAGACATCTCCACATGGACCTTTCAAAAGTGAAAGTGCGAAGGTAGAATTAAAATTACAAGTTTTGCAGAGAATTTCTAACAGTAAGATTCACATTTCCTTGTAATATACTTATTTATTGTTGTTTTATATGGTTGAGATTTTCAGCAGTATATTTCTTCATTCGAATACTTAATTGAAAATAATGTTGTTCTGTGACAGATAATTTAATCTTAAATATTATCTTCATTTTTCAACATCTAAATAGTCAATTAATAAATAAGAAAAAATGTATAATGAATCATTAGAAAAATTACAATTTTGTTATTGACAATTTAGTCTATTTTGAAATATAGTAAGATTTATAAGAAACTTTTAAAAACACATTGATATCTATCGTTTGTAACCTTTTTCTCATGATTTCTGTCAGATTGTTATCTGATACTACCTCATTTTGTACTAGGACTAGCACTTTTCTGAATTAGTTTTTAAGTGCATTATAAAAAGTTAAATTTAATTAAATAATTGGATTAAGGCATACTTATAGATATGTAAATGAAAGATCTGTCTTTGTTTTATTTAATCTCAATTATAATACCACTTCTCCTCCTTCTATGCATAGAATCTATCTAGATTTGCATCAACATATTTGATGTGATTAATGATGACTCATATCTTCAATACTAAATATGAAATATATGGAAATTATTCAATTCATTGTGAAAAAATATATTTTCTCAATAATCTCTCTATATTTGAACATTTATTCATTCCCTTAATTAGAGCTTCTATCAAACGGAGGGGGTGGGGGCTTTGTGGTGTAGAGCTCCGAGATGGGCATTCATTATGTCGAATCTCTTCTAGATAAAAACTACATTCTTGGAATTTAGTTTCTCCCCCCCCACACATGCACATAATTGCACTTGCTTGTATTGATATGCTACATGCATATGATTTAATTTGTTTTTATAATTTAACTCAATTCCTATATAATTTGAATTGTAATCTTATAAGTACCATTGAAACTTTAATATGTTTTCAGTATATGATACATAATGCACGTGTGACATATAAATGATTTAACAACAATATAACACAAATATAGCTAGCTACAACATATAATTGATGTATATCATTGTTAAGGTGTATACCTATTGATATCAATTGATATTCATATGGTTTTGATTTATCACATAAAACTTTATAGACATTTTTATTGTCAGTGCACATACCACTATCACAGCCGCGTCAATTGATATTGACTTATTTCATGGAATCGATGATGACTTACATCTTCAGTATTGAATATTTAATGTATGGGAATTATTCAGTTCATTGCGAAATAATCTATACTACCAATAATGTGGCTATGTTTTCATATTTTGTTTCTCTTAATTAAAGCTTCATAAAGTGGAGGGGGTTTGGGGCTTTGTGGTGTGGAGTTTTGAGATGGGGTTTGGCTCTATAGAATCTCTTCTAGTTAAGAAAACATATTATTGGAATAAATGCACACACACACACACACAAATAACTACTTGCTTGTATTGAAATTCTACATACATATAATTTAAATCAATTCATACATAATATGAATTATAATCCAAGGACCATTGAAATTGAAATATGCTTTCACTACATAATAAATAAAGCATATGTTACATATAAATGTTTTAACAATTATATCAAACACAAATTGATGCAGGGGCATCTGGGAGGGGGCACAAATAGCTTCCACCAAACCTCAATTTTGAAATATTAAAATGAGGATTTTCATTTCTTATCTTTATTTTGATAAATTTTAGCTTATAAGTTTGTAAGTGTTTTATTTGAGTAATTAAATTCTTTGAAGAAAATTAACAACACTAACAAAGCTAAGGAGAGTCAAATATGAGGTGAAATGAACAAACAATAAGAAATATTGTCCAAGTAAGTTTAAAGTGATAGGTAGTTTAAATAAAATAATTGAAACATATTGCAGGCATATCAATCAGTGTGGGATGGAGGAAATAAAGAACAGATGATAAGAAATTGATGCCCAGTGCATGAATACAGACAGGGTAGAGATCATGGAAAAGGATATGAAGCATGGACAAGGAAAACCAGAAATAGATGAGCCTGCTAGGGTTGTGTGGTAAATGGATTGAGAAGATAGATGTAGTAGTGATTTAGAACAAAGCATGTAAGAGACACGACTTGTTAACAAAGACAAAGTGAAAAAAGGAAAAAAATAGAGATTCATTTCTACATCTGTAACTATTTTTCTCCTAGTCAATAATGTTTGTAATTTTCATTTAAAATTTTGTGTTGATTATTAATTAATTTTTTTTTTTGACACTATAGTGATATTGGATAGAGCCCTAATTACCCATTACTGTTTTGTTTTGTACTCGTGGTCCCTTTAGTTGATCTTTCGTATTGGATTTGATCACTTCCCCATCTCTCTTGCTTGATTGTCTTGGAAGGAAATTCTTTTTTCCTTTCACTTTGAGAAAATGTGGCTCAAGCACCCTAACCTATTCTATAGAATTAGAAAATGATGGAATGTCAGGACTAACAATACGACTATGTTTTGAGTTTCTAAAAAAATGAGATTGGTCAAAGCTAAGGTTATTCTTTTGAATGATACTTGTTTTGTTCATATCTTTTCTAAGAAGAAAATCATTTAAAGAGATCTCAAGGTTGTGTAAGATTCCATTCAAAAAAGATGGTTAAAGTTGCAGTATCCTAGACTAGAAAAATTCCTTGCTGGCTTGTCTCCATAACCTCATTTCAAAGGAGGAAGAATTATGCTAACAAATATAGAGAGATCTCTATAGTTGCGATGCGAGGATAAGAATAGTATATTTTTTCATCTTTCCACTCTTAAAAATAAGGCTTCTAATTGGATCTCATCCACCAATGAGAACTGTGCACTATTGGATTTGGAAAAGCACATTAATGTGGCAGTTGCTAGTTTTTTCTCCAATCGCCTCTTTGAGGAAGGATTGCCTCTGAGTGGTGATGTGGAGAATTTTTTTGGTTGTTATACCTAATGTTATTAAAGATGATACTAATAGAATTCTCAATTCCATCCCCTTTGATGATAAAATTAAAAATATGGTGTTCTCTTTTGAATATAACAAGGCTTGGGTCCAGATGCTTTTCCATTTTTCTACTTCCAATGTTTCTGGGAGATTGTGGAAAAAGATATTTATGATCCAGCTAAGGAATTTTTTGGTTGTAGAAGGATTCTCAAGGAACTCAATGCCGATTTAATTTTTCTTGTCCCTAGTTTCATGGGGGCTAATTATTTTGATACTTTCAGATAGACTAGTCTCTACAACTCTATTTATAAAATATTTTTCAAAATTATGGCTTTAAGATTGTAGCTGGTCCTCTCGCTGATTATTTCTCCTAAGAAAAATGGTTTTTTTTCATAGGAGGAAAATTATTGATTCTATTGCAATTTTTTACGAGAACAGTCACTCATTGAGATGCAAAACGAGAGTAGGGATTCTCCTCAAGCTTGATCTTATGAAGGCTTATGACCGTGTGAGTTGGGGTTTTCTTATTAAAGTTCTTAAAGATTTTGGTTTTAGAGATATTTTTTTGGAGATTTCTTGGCAATTTGTTTCGCTTCCTACCTTTTAGGTGGTGATTAATTACTTCCCCTCTAGTTTATTCAAGAGTTATAAGGGTATCGAATAGGGGGATCTAATTTCCTCTTTTCTCTTTATTATTATGGTTGAAGCCTTGAGCTATTTCATTTTTAAAGTTGTAGTTGTTGGTTTGCTAAGAGGTTTATCCCCCTCCTCTTCTAATCTGGTTTGTTCACAACAACAAAGGGATGCTGTAGACAGATACAACAAAGCTCAACAACAGAAAAGCCACAAACATCTGAGAAGGTTTGTACATTACTTCTCTTGTGGCACAAGAGGCTACAAGACACAGGGCACCCAAAATGAAACAATCATGAGCCAAACACAAAAGAGCGACAATGCAAACAAGGCCGGCCAAATCAACAGATCTAAACCACCTTATAGATCTGAGAAATCGAAAATGAGGGTTTAACTAGCACCCCAACCCACACATTTGGGTTTTACCAAGCTCCCTTAACCTATAGCAGAGTCTCCAGATCACTAACAGCAAAACCTAAGCCTAATCGAAAACACAAACTGGCCAAATTGGGCCATTGAAAACTACCAGCATCCAGCCTATCCATTAAAAAAGAAAAATACCAAGGGTTTTTCTAGGCTCCCTCAACCTTGAGGATGGGTTTTAAGAGGCTCCAAGAACCAGACACGGTACTACTAGCATCCATCCAGCCCTTGAACGAATGAAAAACAATAGGTTTTTCCTAGGCTCCCTCAACCTTAAAAATGGGTTTTACACAGATCCCACAACCAGACAAGACCCAGATCATAGTAAAACAACCAGAAAAAAAATATGGGAAATAGGGTTTTTAAAAGGCACTCTAAAGCTTTTAAAGGAAAGACCAAGAGGGTTTTTACAGGCTCCCTCAACCCGTAAAGCAACTTGTGAAGATGGGTTAAGAAAGGAAACCCAAACCCAACTATGACGGTCACCATGGAAGGATTGGTAGACACCCACAACCAGCAACACGAGCATCATTAGGATTCAAAAAGCTCCCTCACCCCTTCTCTCCACCTCAATAGGAGAAAGAGCCACCTCTATAGGCAAGAGTGGAAAGAAAGCCAACCATCCACAAAGTCCATTTGCAGCCCGCAGAAGTTGAAGCACTCCCTCATACCTTGTCTCCACCTCAAAAGGAGAGAGAGCTACCTCAATCAGACACCGAGGAGAGCAGACCCACTGCCTAAGCAATCCTTGTAGCACCCAACATACAAGAAGCCCCTCCACCTCAGTAGGAGGGCAACCCAAAGACAACAGAGAACCGGGAAAATAGGGGAGAGCATAAGAGACTCACAACAAGGATGAGACAAGGAAATAAACAAGGGTCTACTCACACCGAAAAGAAAAAAAAACTCCCACCAAAATGATTGCACAAAGCCAAGCTCTCGCAAGTCCTTGGATCGAACACCCAACTACAGGTGAGGGTTCTCAATGTGATCCAAGGAAAGAAAGTGAGAGAAAGAATAGGGAGGGAGAATAGAAACAACCACCAGCGCTGTCAAAAACAATAATAACAACCTCCCATCTTGGCTCATCACAGACCAAGCCCACCCTTACCATCACACACGATAGAGCAGTAAACCTTGGAGCAAAAAAATAGACATGAGAGAATCGATAGCTCCCACAAGCTTGAGAATGGGTTTTAAGAGGATCCCACAACTTGATAGCGTACTACTAGCATCCAGCCAACCCCTGAATGAAAGAAAAACAATACGTTTTTTCCAGGCTCCCTCAACCTTAAAAATGGGTTTTACACGGATCCAACAACCAGACAGGAACCAGATCACAATAAAACAACCTGAAAACAACAATCTGGGAAACGGGGTTTTTAAAAGCCACCCTAAACATTTTAAAGGAAAGAACAAGAGGGTTTTTATAGGCTCCCTCAACCCACAAACCAACTTATGAAGCTGGGTTAATAAAGGAAACCCAAACCCAACTGTGACGGTCACCATGGAAGGATTGACAGGCACCCACAACTAGCAACACAAGCATCAATAGGATTCAAAAAGCTCCCTCACCCCTTCTCTCCACCTCAATAGGATAAAGAGCCACCTCTATAGGCAAGAGTGGAAATCAAGCCAACCATACACAAACTCCATTCGCAGTTCGCAGAAGCTGAACCACTCCCTGATACCTTGTCTCCACCTCAAAAGGAGAAAGAGGCACCTCAATAGGACACTGAGGAGAGAAGACCCACTGCTTAAGCAATCCTTGCACAACCCAACACACAAGCAGCCCCTCCACCTCAATAGTAGGGCAACCCAAAGCCAACGGAGAACCAAGAAAAGAGGGAAGAGTAGAAGAGACTCACAACCAGGATGAGACAAGGAAATAAACAAGGGTCTGGTCACACCCAAAAGAAAAAAAACTCCCACCAAAATGACTGCACAAAGCCAAGCTCTAGCAATTTCCTGGATCGAACACCCAACTACCGGTGAGGGTTCTCAATGAGATCCAAGGAAAGAAAGCGAGAAAAAGAACAGGGAGGGAGAATAGAAACAACTACTAGCGCTGTTCAAAAAAATAATAACAACTGTCCCATCCTGGTTCATCACAGACCAAGCCCACACTTACCATCACGCATGATAGAGTAGCAAACCTGCGAGCAAAAAAAAAGACATGAGAGAATCTACAACTCCTACAACATCCTCCCAACACCACCCAAAGGCCACCACCACTCCAGATCCATAGGAAAGAATTGCAACTACCGCCATAGGGCACAAAGAAGGTGAAAAAACATGCAGACCCACTATGTTAAGGAGAAACCAGTCCATGCCCATCATAACACCTGCCTAGCCAAAAACAAAATGAACCACCCAAAACAACGACCCATTTGGCATAGCAAGCCCTGCGACCAACCACTCCTTGCTGCCTTCATCGTCATAAGAGTTAGTGTCCTCGTCCTCCCCTACAGATGCCCTACTGCCCCCACAATCACTTCTCCCACCTTCGCTTATTTCAAAGTTTATTTCATATGCCCTCCACATTAATAATTTGTTGATAATACTTTGATTTTGAGATACTCTTGAATTAGAGAAGTAAGATCTTTGAAGCCTATATTGTTAGGTATGAATCTAACTCGAGTCAAAAAGTTAGTTTTGAGAAGAGCTCTTTATTCTTATTTAACACTCCTATTCTTAGACAGAGAAGAATTGTTGATATTTTGGGTTGTAAAATTGAGGATCTTCCTACAACTTATCTTGGTCTCCCGCTTCATAGTAATGTGATTCATAATTTATTTTGGAATGGGTTGATTGATAGATTCAATTCAGAACTTGTTAGATGGAAAGTTATGCATCTTAGTCAAGCGAGTAAAGTTCAAATGATCAAGGATTTGATTTAGAATATTTTGGTGTATGCTATGAACCTTTTTAAAACTCCCTCAATTTTTTATGAAAGAATTGAAAATATTTAGAAATGCTTTCTCTTGTTTGTCACAGAAGATAGTAAATGTATTCATTTGGCTTCTTGGACCAAGTTTGCTTGCCTTATAAATCTAGTGGTTTGAGTATCAAAAAGCTTGAGGATTTCAATGTTGCTTTGTCAGCTAAGTAATTACAAAGACTTTTCTTTGGAGATTTGGATTGGTGTAAGATTATAGCTGTAAATATGCCCAGGCCATGCTTGGTTTGGGGCAACTCTTGGAGGCTCTTTCTCACCCTACTAAGATGGTGCTTTGGAATAATTTGATCAAGGCCATATGTATTCTCTCTGAGGGTATTAGATGGATTCTAGGGAATGGATGGAGCATTGAATTTTTATATGATTGGTGGATTGGAGATTCCCCTATTTTCGAGGTCCCTTCCTTTAGACCAATTAGGGAGGCTTTCTTGGCCCAATTTGGTGATAAGATGGTGCATTACTTTACTAATGATAGTTGAAGGAACCTTAGTGATTGATCGAGGTCTAGGTGAGCTCCAATTTTTTGAGCTTCTAGCATATTCCTTTCATGGCTTCTTTTCTAGATCATATTATTTGGGGGCCTCCACCCTTTGGATTTTTTTTTTCCACCTTAGCCTTTTCCCTTCCCTATCATCCTAAGTTGACCTTTTCTCTATGGGATTTTCAATCTGGAATTGTAAGTTGATTCTTAAGATTAACATCTTTTTCTGGTTCTTGATTCAAACTAAGATTCTTACTTTGGATAACCTTTGTAAGCATGGTATTTTTCCTGTTAATAAATGCCTTCTTTTTTATTTGCATAAATAGAGAGTGTCAATTATCATTTTATGGAGTGTTGTTTTACCAGATAATTTTGGTCTCTTATCTTGGCCACCTAGAATTTTAATTGGGTCTTCCTTTCCTCTGTCGGGGAGATGTGGTCTCACTGGTCCCCTCCTTCTCTTAATCTATCTTTGAATTTACTTTGGTCTTTGATTATGCCTCATGTGTCTATGTAGATCTGAAAACAAGAGAAACAACTGTGTCTTTAGGGATGTACTTCTCCCTTTTAAGGTGGTGTTTTAGAGGATTCGTACAGTTGTAAAGGATAATTTCTAGATTGTACTTAAGGATGTTAATCTTGGCTTGCCTCCTATATATATTAATGCTTCAGATCAGTAGTCTCCTATTAATTGGGGTTCAAATTTTGATATTTCTATAACTTTGGGAAATGTTAAAACCTCTAGAACTAATGTTAAATGGTCTACTCCATTTTTTGATTCGGTGAAGGTTAATTTTGATGGGGCAGCTAAGGGGAATCCTGGGCCAACTAGTTGTGGGGTGTGCTGAGTGATGATTATGGTAGGCTCCTTTTGCAAATGGCACTCCCTTTGGGAATCAAGTCCAACCACCTGGCTGAAGCCTCATCTATTTTTAATTCCTTCAAGTTAGCTCTTGATCTTGGTTCTTGGAAGGTTTAGATTGAGGATGATTCACTCAACATAATTAATTGTTTAAACTTATTACATACTTCAAGTTGTTCCATTAAATATTTGGTGAAGGTTGTGTTAAACATTATCAAGGATTTTGATAGTTTGTATATTTATGATATTTTTAGGGAAGGTAATTCTCTTGCGGATGCTTTTGAAAATATTGGTGCATTCCAAAGACAAGGATTTTATTGGAATGGGATTGACCCTCTTCCCCCTAACATTGAGGACAATATGAAACTTGATATTTGTTGCAAATGTGATGATGATGATTATCACTGGTTGTCATTTCAATGTCAACATAATGGTTGTCATTGATGTCCTTGGTGTTGGTGATCCAGTTGATGTGTTCTTGGAACGTTTGGTGCTATAAAAGTTGTGTTTTAGCATGGGTTAATTGAGTTGATGGCAATCTGGATAGTTTTATCTATTGGATATGGTGTTGATTGATTGTATTCATGTGTATCTTGATTCCATTCTTTTTTTTTACTGGGCAATGATTTTTGGAGATAGATTAAGTCCAGAATTCGAGGTTTGGTGTAGCGTATGAGCCATGATTTGGTTCTGGAATTTGTAATGGATGTAACATGTTGATATGATCATTATTGTTCATTGTGGTATCATCTAATTCTCATTCCTTCCCACCATAAGAATGTTTAGTGTTGACCTATTTTAGATCTCACTCTTGGCCAACTAAGAAGATTATGTTTCTTGGAGATAATATATATATATATATATATATATATATATATATATATATATATATATATATATATATATGAGGAAGATTTGAATGAATTTATATAAAAAAATATTGTATTATTATTGAAGATATGCGAGATTGAAAAGGAAAGATCTGATAGTTGGAAATGGGTGAGAGTGCATTGGTATTGAGGTATCAGAAGCAGTCCAGTCTTGTAGATTGAGATTCAGTGGTGGATTCTTTCTTTTCTAAATTATTCCTTTATTTCTTCGATAGTGAGCCTTTTTTTGGGTAGTGTTCTCTCTCATAGTGAGGATCCTAGCAGTGAGCCACCCTTTGTAAAAATCACCTTAACCCGTGTCACCTTAACCGGTGTTTTATATTGAGAACTAACATTCTCTATGGTTTTTCCCTTCTTGGGTTTTCCACGTTATATCTGGTGTTCATTGTGTGATCTATTGTATGTTTATATGTTCATGCTATATTTTTCTTAAATAATTTTATTGGTCACTATAGATATGCAAAAGGGTTAGAAGAAATTGATTTAATTTTTTCATCTAATTCATTCCCCCTATCAGTTGCTCGGATATTCAACAATTGGTATCAGAGATTTGGTTACTTGGAGAAGAGCTTATCTGCTTGAGGTAGATCTTGATCCAATGGCACATAAATTGACTATTACTATTTTTGAAGGATTCGAATATAGTTTTTGGAAATTAAAGATTAGAGGCTACCTGATCTCTTTGGGATACAACACTTGGAAAGCAGTGGAAACTTAGTATATTCAATCGGAAAATGGTCTTAGTACTCTAGATAAGGTTCAAGCTTATGAAGTGAATGAAAAGGCACGGTATGCTATGTTTAGTGCTTTATCAAAGATTGAATTGACAATGATTATTTCATTGAATACTACTCATGAGGTTTGGAAAAAGTTGAGAGATATCTATGAAGGAAGTGACAGAGTTAAATTATCAAAGAAGATAAAAACTAATCACAGATATGAGAACTTGAAAATGGAAGAAGGAGAAGATATAACAACCGATTTTTATAAGGTTGATAGTGCGGTAAATGAAATCAGAGAACTTGGTGTCAGCTTGTTGGATGAATACATAATTGAGAAGATTCTAATGTCCCTACCAGAAAGCTACAATGATAAGATCTTGACTAATGAAGAAACCTATGATCGGAAGAAATTTACAAGAGTGAAGCCTTATGGTACTCTATTAGGATTTGAGAGAGGTAAGCTTGGAAAACACAAAGCTAAGATCGAGTCTACCTTCAAAGCATCTAACGAAGATCCAGAAGATGAAATTTTAGATGAGACGAAAGCAAGCTTTGTGAGAAAACTGAAGAGAGACACCGACAAATACAAAGGTATGTTACCTTTTAAATGCTTTAGATGTGAAAAGATTGGTCACATTGCTACTAGATGTTCGGGAAAAGGTTCAAGACAAAGGTCTAGAGAAGGTAAAGGAAAATTTAATAAGAGAGCCTATTATGGCAAAGATGATGTTGGTATTTTAGATGATGATTTAAATTATGAAGATGGTGATTGCTTGTTTTGGTAAAAAGAGATGTAACAAAGATTGATATTCCTAAGGTGGTTGCTACTGTTGTACATGTTAGAAGAGATAGAAATGAATGATTGATTTATAGTGGATGCTGAAATCATATGACTCATGACTAAAGTAAGTTTGTGAAACTTGAAAAGTACGATGGTAGTTTTGTTAGGTTCAGAGATGATCAAACAACACAAATTGTGGGATTGGTTCTATTTCTTTTGATGGAAAGAACAATACTGATAATGTTTACTATGTTAATGGTTTTCATCTTAATATTTTGAGTGTTGGACAAATGTGTGAAAATGGTTACAACGTTGTTTTTCAAGATGATGGTTGTGAGATCTAGAAAGAATCTGAAATTGTTATTGTAGTAGGGAAAAAGATTGGTGGAACATGTATTTCTTGGAAGGAGATGCAAACAATTGTTTGTTATCTTAGATCAATGATATCTGACTCTGGCACCAAAGGACATGTCATATCAATTTTGACAACTTGGTGAAGATTAGCTCATCAAGTGTAGTGAGAGATTTACCGAGTTCGACCAAACCAACAAAATTTGTAGAGAATGTAAACTTTGAAGTAGATGAAAGGAAAATACAAAATAATTTAGAGCACTTGTCCACTAGGTTGTTGAATTTAGTGCACACAAAACTATGCGGTCCGACCAAAACAAGAAGTATACAAGGTGAGAAGCATTTCATGTTGTTGATTGATGATTATTCTAGAATTTCATGGTTTGCATTTTTGAGAGAGAAGCTAGAAGCATTAGAGAAATTCAAGATATTTAAGGCTCAAGTTGAAAATGAAGTTGATAGAAAAATTAAGTGTTTGAGGTCTAATAGAGGAGGAGAATTTAATTCGGAAGAGTTCAACAACTTTTGTGAGAGACATGGTATTAGAAAATAGTCATCTTCCCCTAGAACACTGCAACAGAATGGTGTAGTGGAAAGGATGAACCAAATAATTCAAGATGCAACCAAAATAGTGATCAACAGAGAAGTCTACTGGAGAGAAGCATTTCATACTATAGTCTACAATCCTAACGTAATTTTATATAAGAAAATACATGGAAATACATCTTATGAGCTATGACATGGTAGAAAGTCGACAGTGAAATATTTTAAGGTATTTGGAAGAAACTGCTACATCCGGAGAGATGAAGATAATCTTGGAAAATTTGACAATAGAGAAGATGAAGGCATATTCCTAGGATATTCAACAAAGAGGAAAGCATATCAGCATTGTAATATAAGGCTAAACAAGATTGTTGAAAGTGAAAATGCGAAGGTTGATGAATACATTTCTAAAGAGTCTGACAAATTGGTAGGTTATGAGTCTGATGAATCGACCGACAGAAAAAGTGGAGAGAAGATCGAAGAAGGAGAAGAAGAAAAGAAAGATTAGGAAGCTTCAACTTCTACATCTAAGACACTGAGATATGTTTAGAAGAATCATTTAGTGGACCGTTTTTTCAGAGATACAAACAAAGGAATTATCACAAGAAGCAAAGCAGCTCAAGAACAAGTTTTGTTATGTTAACTTTTAGAGATTGAATTGAAAACAATAGAAGAAGCTTTCAATTATCAGAATTGGATGAAGGTAATGATAGAAGAGTTGGACACAATTGAGAATAATTCAACATGGGAACTAGTTAATAAAATGACATATAAGAATGTGATTGGAACAAAGTGGGTATTCTAGAACAAGCTCAATGAAGCTGGAAATGTTATGAGAAATAAAGAAATATTGGTTTGTAAAGGTTACACTTTGATTGAAGAGATTAATTTTGATGAGACATATGGCCTAGTTGCTCGGATGGAGGAAATTAGGATGCTTTTGGCTTTTGTAGCTTATAAGGATTTCAAGGTTTATCAGATGGATGTGAAATCAACATTTTTGATGTCCTTGGTGTTGGTGATCCAAAAGATGAACTCCTGAAACCTTTGGTACTCTGGAAGTTATGTTTCAACATGGGTTAATTGAGTTGATCTGTCAATCTAGATATTTTTGTCTATTAGATATGGTGTTGATTAATTGTATTCATGTGTATCTTGATTCCATTCTTATTTTCATTGTATTGGGCAATGATTTTTGGGTCTGGATTAAGTCTAGAATTTGAGGTTGTGTAGCAGCTTTGGTGTAGTGTAAGTCATGTTTCGGGTCCAAAATTTATAATGGATGTAACATTTTGATCTGACAATTGTTCTCCATTGTGGTATGGTCTACTTCTGATTCCTTCCCACCACAATAAGGTTTAGTGTTGACCTATTTTAGAACTCTCTCTTGGCCGATTTAGAAGATTATGTTTCCCTGAGACAATATATATATGTATATATATGTATATATATACATATATATGTATATATATACATATATATGTATATATATATACATAGATATACATATATATACATACATATATATATATGTATCTATACATGTATATATACATGTATACATGTATACATATATACATGTGTAAATGTATATATACATGTATAGATATATGTATACATGTATACATGTATATATACATGTATAGATACATATATATATATACATATATACATATATATATACATGTATATATGTATACATGTATATATGTAGATATATATACATGTATATATATACATGTATATACATGTATATATATACATGTATATACATATATACATGTATATATATATACATGTATATATATATACATATATACATGTATATATATCTACATATATACATGTATATATATATACATATATACATGTATATATGTATTTATATAAAAGAAAGATCTAAATGAATTTATATAGAAAAAGTGTCGCATTTCTATTGAATGCGATATTGGAAAGGAAAGATCTGATTTTTGGCAATATGTGAGAGTGCATTGGTACTGAGCTACCAGAAGTAGTCTGGTGTTTCAGATTGAGATTCAATGGTGGATTCTTTCTTTTCATTTTTTGTTTCTTCAGTAGTCGACCTTTTTTCTGGGCAATGAGCCCTCTTGAAGTGAGTATTCTAACAATGAGAAACCCTTTGTAAAAATTACCTTAACTGGTGTCACCTAAACCAATATTTTATATTGAGAACTAACATTCTCTGTGATTTTTCGCTTTCTGGGTTTTCCACATCATATCTAGTGTTCATTGTGTGATTTGTTGTATGTTTATGTTTTCATGCTATATCTATCTTAATTAATTCTATTGGTTACTCCAGATGTGCAAAAGGGTTACATGAAATTGATTTATGTTTTTCAACTAATTCAAGCCCCTCTCAGTTGCCTGGATATTTAACAATATTAACCACCTTGGTTAACTTGTTTTTGTCTATGTGGGTGATTATATTTTTCAACCTATCCTTTCTTCATTATTTGATATGTTTTAATGATGATAGTTAGGTATTTTTCCCCCTTGGTGCTCACTAGCTAACTATTTCCAGTTGGATTGTGGGTGATATTAGTACCCAGTTTCTTGGTTTTTAGATTTCCTTATTTCAAATAGTGCTTTTAAGGGCTTCAATTGAGACTATGTTGTTGGGTGGTCAATTGTGGGGTAGGCATTTCTTTGTTATTTTATGTGTGGGCTCCATCATGGCGGGGGACATACATCAATAGGAGTCCATTTCCTCTGATGACATTCATGGTGGGGTTTTTAGGGCTTTGATTATGACTATTGTTGGGGTAGGCATTTCTTTTTTATTTTATATGTGGGATCCATAATAGGAGGAGAGACATCAATAGGAGCGCATTTCCTCTGACGAAATGCACATAAAAGAGAAAAATTTGTGGATTTTTACTTAATGTGGGGTTACACCCTTTTTAGAGAATCCTCATGGCTTTGATCCAAAGGTAACAAAGATTTTTGGTAGATAATGGATGCACTTTACTTTTTTGAAATGACAATAAAAGCTCAGATTTCACAAAGGAGTTGATTGTGGAGCTTATTGGGCTGCCTATGGAAGGAACAAACAATTTCAAGGGCAAAATCTTCTGAGTCCATTGTGAAAACCTTTCTAAAATATGGAGAGGGTTTGAATCTTGTCAACAATTCAAACATTTGTTACCAAGTAGACACCCTTAAACCCCTTTGGGTGGGTGTGGCTAAGGTCCTTATACAATATTTTACCTTGGATGGGTGGTTTACCAAAATCTATGGTGGTCATTTTTCTCGGCTTAAACACTTTAGAAATAAGTTCTTCGTTTGTTTCCATTCTATCTCTTATCATCCTTGGAAGCCAATATTAAAGAACATAATAAGAAGCAAAGAAACCCTAATCTTCATGAGGGCTCGATCCTTCTAATTATGGAACAATTCAATGCCCTCCCATTTTCCTCTAAGTGAAAATATCAAGGTTATCCCCCTTTGCACTCGGTGAATAGGTGTCAAAGGAGGGTATGTAGAGAAATATAGGGGAATGTGATGATGATTCAGAGGATGAGGACTAGCAAACAAAGGATGAAACTTCCTCAAAGTAAAAGAAGAATAATGTGTCAGAGGAGAAGAAAAAGAGAATCTCATTAAATTCAGTATAAAAAGAAAGATTTGTTAAATTAAATAATTTTACATGCATGATTCTCCTAGATGACTTGATGAGGAGTTAGATGCTGAGGAGGTTGACAAGAACCAAAATTTGGAAGGGGAGAATTTTTTGGGCGAAAGGGAGAATGTGATGGGTGGAGGAGAAGGCTTCTTGGGAGTTCCCCTTCCCCTTGATCTTTTAATTATGCTAATCAAGAGAGAATTAATAATCCTCCCTTTCCTAGGGATCTTTAAAAATAGTCCCCTTTCCTTGGAAGTGACCCTGGGAATCTAGCTATTTTTTGGGTATTAATAGGGATGCCATAGTAGACTAGTTTAGGATTTCCTAAGAGCCTTTTTTAGAAATCAATCAAGTTAATATCAACATCCAATCCATTAAAAGAAAAGTGGTTATTTTGGAGCAAGGTGATGGTCGATATTCGTTTAGGGATCCTGTTGACAATGTGATCTCTTATGAGGAAAAAGACAAAATGCTCTCTATCTTAGAAAACATGACCAAATATGTTGCTCACTTGAAGACTATGAAGGTAGACTTGGGCTATTGAAGCCAAGATGAAGAGAATTAATTATAACCTCACTAATCTATTAGCATGAGCCTTAAAACCATTCACAGCAATGTAGAAGGGGATAAAACTTTTGTGAATCAGTGGTAGACTATGTAGGCTTTGAAGTTTGGGGGCAACATTTCAATTAATATCAACCTAGTCGAGAAGAGTAACTAGAATAAGGATGATAGTGTAGGTCCATCATCTCAAACCCATGGACATCTCAAGAACGCTAGGGAGCTAAAGCAAACATAGAATTGCAAGATCTGATGAACATTACCCAAAATATGGAACAAATGAAAGTTGAGTTTGCTAAAGCCCTGAAGAATTTGTGTTAGGTTTTATATTTTCTTTTGTTGGCCTACTATTTTAGGGTTCTGTATTCTAGGTAATTTTTGTGTTGTTGTTTGGCTATGTGTTTTCTATTTGCAGCTCTTTGTACTCAGGGTTTTCAGATCCCTTCAAAACCATTTTTTCCTTAATAATAAACCATACCCAATTTGAAATTCTGTTTAGTAAGTTGGCATGCATCAAGTAGGATTAGAGGAAGTTCATTTGTGTCAAGAAGAAGACCTATAGGTAGCCAATATGACATATAGAAACAAGGGTTGAAGAGGAAGAAGACAAAGAGGCTTTGAGCTCGATATTAAAGACATAGTTAGAGGTTTAATATGGAAAATGGACACATTGGAGATGTCTCAGAGAAGAGGAGCCCATATAGAGGACGTCAATGAAAATGTCAAAGAGTATACTGTTGAAGGGGGAGATAATGTGAATCAACTCAGGCTTGATCAAAGAGAGGAGATATTCATCAAGGCCATCACCTGGATTAATTTGAAGCTACAATTTAATCCTTCAAATTTTGAAGGAGGTTTAAATGAAAAGGAATTGCTAGATTAAGGAATTTATTGAATGTATGAAGCCTCCATTGTACTTCGGAATCTTCTTCAAATGCTCTTAGATATTTATCATGTTTAAAAAAGAGAATGTAGAGGAGAGTATTTACTACCGTTGAGATGAAAATATCTTGTGTAGGAAACCAACCTTCGATACATCACTTAATTTTCACTCTCGTGAGCCAAGAAGATTGATATGGAAGAAAGGAAACAAACTAAACTATGTCTATAAACATAAAATACTACATAAGAAAGGAATATAAAATAATCAAAATATTTTGATTATAGAAATAGAAATCTCTATAAATGCATACTTTACCCATGAAGTGGTGAAGCCTTAGCCTTGGATACCAATGTGCCAGAGGGACATCTACACGTTGTAGTGTCATATGTAGAAACAAAAAATAGAAAAGCACCAAAAGTCACACCAAAAAGAATCTCATGCACTATGAAACTATTCATCACCAACACACACTCATATAGGGAAACATGTTGGGGTTGTATAGGGGTTTGCCTTATTCAAACCCCTGTTTCTATGTTTATACCTCCATAGACAACTAGATACATAGATTGGATAAAATAAAAGATTAGATTGTGCAATAGAAACAAACTCTTCTTAATGGAGGAAACCCACTATTATTTGAGATAAAATGTTAATTTGATTAATTCAAATAGATAATAAATACATTTAGAGACTAGTGACATGATGTTATATTGAAAAAAAATACATACAAGAGATAAGAGAGAAAGGAAAACATTACATAGGAAAGACCCCTCTCTTGAAATAATGGCACGATTGTAAGCAAGATAATAATTGTTTTTTATTTTCATGAGTGCAGATTTTGGTAGAGTTTTATTACTAGTGTGAGAGAAAGATATCCGAGAGTGTGAATGTTGCAAAATGAATGAGAAAGAAGAGTTTTGTTGCTCAAAATGAGTGGGAATAGCCATTTTGAATGTGCACAAAAGAAGGGACATGCATCAAAAGAGGCTTGATGTAGAATATATCCAATGTAAATTTAAAATCATTTCGGGACGTTTGCGCGCTACATACATGTATGCTCACCACTCTCCCATTTGACCAAATCAATCCCAAATTTGGATTAGGGGTTGCTAATGCTTCATCTTTAAAATCCATGATGCTGGAATGATAGTATCTTGATTATTATTTTTTATTATAAACACACCGAGCCTATTGCATAAGTGTCATTAATGCACTAGGTGTAGTTTACGACACTAAATTTTTCCCCCACTTTGTAGGACTAGTCAACTCAAGGGAACAAGTGCACTAAACTAACTTAGAAATCCGTGTTCATAGAACTCATGTAGTGTATTAAATGCATTAATTACCTTAAAAAGGGATATTGTAGAGGCCACCAAGGTCAACAACGAAAATACGAATGGTGACCCCAGTGCTCAGCAAAAAAATATAGTGTTTGACATGAATATTCAAGTACCATAAAATCAAAAAAAAATTTAGCGCCAAAAATAAGGAAGCTCTTTGGCAAGAAGAATTATCAAGCTACATATTTTGTCACAATATTCATGTAAAAGGGTAATATATTGTAATAATGAAATAGGTATAATGATCAGATACTTATTCTTCAAAATGTTTTATGTTATCTTCTGTGATATACTCTTATTTGACCTACTATTAATACCACACTATATTTGTATTAGATATTTTAATTTCATGTAATTTTTCCTCTTCTTATTGCCTTTCTTCTACTTTTCCTTCTCCTTCTTATTGACCTTCTTCTTCTAATTTTACTTAGATTTTTGTCGTTCCTTTCCTTTTGTGTCTTGCTTCTCTTCTTGTTCTTGCCCCTCTTCACGGGTGATCCCACAATACTTCTTGAGTCCCCTCCCTTTTGTATGTTTAACCCTATTTGACCCATTACTTGTAATCAATCTAAGAAACATCTATGTGGGTATTAATTTATGATTTATAACTTATTGTAGTTATTTTTAATCCCCTCATATATTAAAAAATATCAAATTTCCATAAAATTTAAGTATGAGAGCTCTCTACTTGATTTCCTCGGTGTTTTCTATGTTTGCCAAATTCATAGAGTTTCAAAGTTTCAGTTTATGTCACGTCCTTCTCGTCAATCCTAACCTCCTAATACATCACCTTTAAAAAAAATTGAGTCTTTCTAGTTGGACCATTGGACTTTCCCATCCCAAATACCATTTACCTGTTAAAATTGATATCCTAATCCCTTGTCCTCTGAACATTTTCTAAGTCTATTTTTTCAACCTTTAGACTTGGCATTCCCTTCATACCTTCCTCAATCCTCTAAAATATTCAAAGGCCTTTTTAATAACTTTTAAAGTTGGACTTTTAAGATTCCCTCGGTCCCCATGCTTCCTTCTAGGAGTTTAACTTTCCTATATGCTTATCAACTTGTCGGGATTTCGTCCATCAACTTGTCGGGATTTCGTCCATCCACCTACTTTAAGGGATGTTTACCTCAATACTCTCAATATGCAAACAAAAACAAAGAAGAAGTGTCTCATGCATCAAGTTAAAAGGGTTACAAAATATTTGACATGAAAGAGAGAAAAAAGCAAGTATTGGTTTTGGACAATATGAAGGTTTAAGAACCTTATAAATCCTCAACATGATTCTGTGAGGGGAAATGCTCTAAACTGAAGATGATGTGAATAGGTATTATCGATTTCATGTAGGCTTTGAAACACTTTGAATCACCATTTAAAATCAAATAAAGATGCATAGGCAAAAGAATTACAAGGTGTATGAGTTTTCAAACCATTCAAAAGTGTGGTCCATATTTCAAAAGCTCACTATTGTGCCAACAATATGACATGGTTCATAATAGGAAAAAAGATCTAACATATCAAGTAAGCGTAGCTAAAATAATTATTTTAATTATAGAAAGAGATATAATGAATAATAGCATGCTAAATATCTCTAATAAATGTCGCCTATCCTTTTGCAATGCTCGTGATTCCATTAGTGGTTGATAAGCCCCTACAATCACCAAATTTAATTTTGGAAGTGCCCCAAAAGTATATATTTTAGCCAAAATGACGTATATTTAAGAAGTAAAAATGAATGAAATGGGTTTTTTTTCCCTAATTATTTTTGTGGTTACTGTCATAGATCATGATAAACTTAAGACAATATCTAGATTCTATTTGCAATATATTTTCTAGGTTTCCTCACTTCATTTCATGCTAGACCTATAGGAGTGATGAATGAAATTACTAAAACGTTTTTCACAATTTTTTGAATGTGACTGTTAAATAATAGTTAATTGTGAGTGGGACATCACAATTTTCCTTGAATATTTAACAATTTCCTAGTACCAAGTCTCCCAAGAGTTGCTAAACGCTAATAAATGATAGATCTAATGATATATCTATATGAACTAGTAGTTCATTTAAATAATTGGTCACTAAACCAATTCTAAGGTATAGTAATTTTTTTTAGTGTTATAGAGAATTGAACATATAAATTGTAAATGAATGGATGCACTTTATATTAGTATAGTAAAGATTTAATAATGCACATTTTTGTAGTTGTATATCTCCATTATTTTATGTCAAGACTCATAGAAGTATTATAATTGCATTTTTAATCATCTGCTCTAGCCACATGTATTGATACAAAAGAAACACTGGTTGTGTGACAACATATAATACACTAGAATCTTTTTCAATTATCATTTTTTATTTATTAAATCCCTATCTCACTAGAACATGAGATGGGTTAGGATAAGGGCTTTGAATGTATATTATGATTAACATTGATCACAACTAGATCGACTAATATGTGAAAAATGAGGAGAATGAAATCGATTGCAAACCAATTTATTTAGCCACTTGGCCCTGATTCTGACTTGTTACTCACAAAACAAGACCTCATGGCACACCCACAAACATGAACATTGAACATTATAGTAAATTTAATTTGTGACATATAAACACTAATTACATGTGTATTCAAATTACTAACATAGAAGGTAGCCTAGGAATCATAACTTTGGGTGAGGAGGTTAGACTGAATGTCGTAGGCATGGGAGAAACACAAGGGAAATCTATATGCGAAAACAAACACTCTCAAATCACTTATTAACATAACTATGGTTTTCCAATGAAGGGACCACACATGCACAAATATAGGACCTAATTCAAATGAATGAGGATTAGACCAACCTCCAAAACGGGGGCTCAGTAATTTCCATTGGGAAATTAGGGTGTGGTGTGTGATTAACAATGAGCTAAAAATATATATAGGAGCTATATCGTCACATCCATGAGCAAGATCGGATGCTTGAAGTTGATTGGCATCATGTAGATATGACAATCATAAATGAAGATTGAGAAAACATCAGAGTGTTTTTAGGAGTGGTCTCGTTTGATTTATGTTTACTGAAATTCTAATCATGCAATCATTTCATGTGATCCTAGAAGCTAAAAGGAGTTAAAGTTTCGTAGTCCCGCATGGGTAAACGATGTTGCTTCGAAGACCGGGAGTGGAGGCTTAGACCAGTCTGGAACGAATGGATGTGAACCCAGTAACTCAAAAATTCCCAATAACAAAAATATGAGCAGTGGTTGGTATACCAAAATAGGTTTACATTTCATGGATTTTAATGACAATGGAAAAGATGGTGTATTCATCGGGCGAATCGTTTACTTGGTTGCCACTCCGGATAGAAAGCCCCACCTTATCTCCATAACAAACAAAAACGACGAAGAGTACATGTGAATCATTAAAAGTCAAGAAAATGAAATAGATTAATACAGTTGCTAACAATACTTGTTCATGTCGATTTATACTCGTGTTAAAATATCAGTATTGCCTACCAACCTACCCAACAACAGCTGATTTAATTCGTGTATCTATATATACAAACACAAAGAAACAGATTTTCACATCTCAGTTCAGAAACAATTTGGCATTTTAGCCTGTTTAAGTTGTGATCAGACTCTGAAAGAGGAAGTATTGTACGATTCTAGCAATGCAGACATTTTATGGCCGCCTCGTGCTGCCACTTTTGGCATTGTGGTTCACTATTCAATTTGTTTCAGCGAAACATGCTGTGATCACACGGCGCTACAATTTCACTGTGGGTTATATAATTCTATGGAATGAGTTGAATGTTTTATTGTTTAGGAAAGTATTAAATTTTTACAGATAGCCGTGATTGATTCTTTGTTCTAAATATCCACAGATCCAAATGACGAATGTGACTCGTCTTTGCACCACGAAAGCTCTCTTGACTGTCAACGGGCAATATCCGGGGCCTCCAGTAGTTGCTCGAGAAAGAGATCGCGTGGTTATCAAAGTAACAAATAATGTTAAAAACAATATTAGCATACATTGGTATCTCTTCTGCTCCCGCTACTCAGTTATTTACTTAATAAAAATAATATTATATGCTGATGTCCCTTTAGTGGGTGCACCTAATGAATTCCTATGAATCGCTCAGGCATGGAATTCGGCAGCTTAGATCTGGATGGGCGGATGGTCCTGCTTATGTCACTCAGTGTCCAATTCAAACCGGGCAAAGTTATGTGTACAAGTTTATTGTCAAAAGGCAGAGAGGAACACTGTGGTGGCATGCCCACATCTCATGGTTGCGAGCAAGCATACATGGGCCCATTATCATCTATCCCAAGAAGAATGCTTCTTACCCATTCCCTCGCCCACACCAGGAAGTGCCTATTGTTTTCGGTATGCCCTTCAGTACTCGTTGATAATGTGTTGCCATTGTACGTACATAGTCCTAAATTTACAATGAAAATACTGCTGTTGATAATGTGTTGCAAATTGCAGCGGAGTGGTGGAATGCAGACACTGAGACTGTTATCAATCAAGCAATGCAAAGTGGTGCGCAAGCTAATGTGTCAGATGCATATACCATCAACGGGCTCCCTGGACTTATGTATAACTGCTCTACCAACGGTGAGGGCGGGGTATTAAAATGGATGAAACATAACTAGACTGGTCGCTATTGTTCATTTGTTTAAATGTAAATGTAACAAAGGTTTCCTGTGTTGTGTAATGCAGATACATTCAGGCTCAAAGTGAACCCTGGGAAAACTTACCTACTGCGTATAGTTAATGCTGCACTCAATAGTGACCTGTTTTTCGCAATAGCCAACCACACATTGACTGTGGTAGAAGCGGATGCTGTGTATGTCAAGCCTTTTCAAACCAATGTTATTCTCATCACTCCCGGTCAGACTACCAACGTCCTCTTGACAGCTATGTCTCAGCCACCCAATGCCACATTCCTCATGTTAGCAGGCCCATTCGCTACGGGAACAGCAGCTTTTGATAACTCAACCAGTGCTGGAATTTTAGAGTATGTAACTTCCAATGCGACAGCAGTTAATTCATCCTCATCCTCTCTTCCTATGATGAAACCGACGCTTCCAGCCCCCAACGATACCTCCTTTGCCGCCAATTTTAGCCAAAAGATGAGAAGCTTGGGCAATCCGAAATTTCCTGCAGCAGCTGTCCCTCAGAAGATGGATAAACAGTTCCTATTCACAGTCGGGTTGGGGCTAAATCCGTGTCCCCAAGGACAGACATGTCAAGGCCCCAACGGTACCAAATTTGCAGCCTCCATTAACAACATATCCTTCATTCTTCCCACCACCGCTCTTCTTCAAGCATACTACTTTAATCAGTCCAATGGAGTTTACAATACCACTTTCCCTGACAATCCGCCATTTCCTTTCAACTACACCGGCACGCCGCCTAACAACACACAGACCCTCAACGACACCAGAGTCGAAGTGCTTCCCTTTAACACTAGCGTACAGCTAGTTCTGCAGGACACCAGCATTGCGACCTTCGAGAGCCATCCTCTGCATCTGCACGGCTTCAACTTCTTCATAGTGGGTCAGGGTATGGGAAACTACAATGCAAGCACTGACCCATCTAACTTTAATCTGGTGGATCCTCCGGAGAGAAACACAGTTGGAGTTCCCAGTGGAGGTTGGGTGGCTCTCAGATTCCTAGCTGATAATCCAGGTATTAATATCATTACGTAATGTTAGCTTCAATCGCTCATCTGGTTCAAAGATTTGTGCTTCTTTCGTATAAACATATATCCGGTTGTATGTATGTTTTTTGCAGGAGTGTGGTTCATGCATTGTCATCTCGAGCTGCATACCAGCTGGGGATTGAAGATGGCGTGGGTTGTTTTAAATGGAAATGGTGGCAGATCTCAATCTCTTCTTCCTCCTGCCAAAGATCTTCCCCCCTGTTGATCATTCATCCTTCAATTAGACTATTCAATTTGTGCTTCCTAAAATCTGACTGCATCCAATCGTGTGCTGGTCCAAAGTAGTTTGCAAACGATCGATAAAGAGAAACATATCAGTATATTTGTGTATCAATAAGTATGCTTTGGAATATATCAGTGATGAGACCTTGGTTGAATTACTATGACAGAGACATCTCCACATGGACCTTTCAAAAGTGAAAGTGCGAAGGTAGAATTAAAATTACAAGTTTTGCAGAGAATTTCTAACAGTAAGATTCACATTTCCTTATAATATACTTATTTATTGTTGTTTTATATGGTTGAGATTTTCAGCAGTATATTTCTTCATTCGAATACTTAATTGAAAATAATGTTGTTCTGTGACAGATAATTTAATCTTAAATATTATCTTCATTTTTCAACATCTAAATAGTCAATTAATAAATAAGAAAAAATGTATAATGAATCATTAGAAAAATTACAATTTTGTTATTGACAATTTAGTCTATTTTGAAATATAGTAAGATTTATAAGAAACTTTTAAAAACACATTGATATCTATCGTTTGTAACCTTTTTCTCATGATTTCTGTCAGATTGTTATCTGATACTACCTCATTTTGTACTAGGACTAGCACTTTTCTGAATTAGTTTTTAAGTGCATTATAAAAAGTTAAATTTAATTAAATAATTGGATTAAGGCATACTTATAGATATGTAAATGAAAGATCTGTCTTTGTTTTATTTAATCTCAATTATAATACCACTTCTCCTCCTTCTATGCATAGAATCTATCTAGATTTGCATCAACATATTTGATGTGATTAATGATGACTCATATCTTCAATACTAAATATGAAATATATGGAAATTATTCAATTCATTGTGAAAAAATATATTTTCTCAATAATCTCTCTATATTTGAACATTTATTCATTCCCTTAATTAGAGCTTCTATCAAACGGAGGGGGTGGGGGCTTTGTGGTGTAGAGCTCCGAGATGGGCATTCATTATGTCGAATCTCTTCTAGATAAAAACTACATTCTTGGAATTTAGTTTCTCCCCCCCACACATGCACATAATTGCACTTGCTTGTATTGATATGCTACATGCATATGATTTAATTTGTTTTTATAATTTAACTCAATTCCTATATAATTTGAATTGTAATCTTATAAGTACCATTGAAACTTTAATATGTTTTCAGTATATGATACATAATGCACGTGTGACATATAAATGATTTAACAACAATATAACACAAATATAGCTAGCTACAACATATAATTGATGTATATCATTGTTAAGGTGTATACCTATTGATATCAATTGATATTCATATGGTTTTCATTTATCACATACAACTTTATAGACATTTTTATTGTCAGTGCACATACCACTATTAGAGCGGCGTCAATTGATATTGACTTATTTCATGGAATCGATGATGACTTACATCTTCAGTATTGAATATTTAATGTATGGGAATTATTCAGTTCATTGCGAAATAATCTATACTACCAATAATGTGGCTATGTTTTCATATTTTGTTTCTCTTAATTAAAGCTTCATAAAGTGGAGGGGGTTTGGGGCTTTGTGGTGTGGAGTTTTGAGATGGGGTTTGGCTCTATAGAATCTCTTCTAGTTAAGAAAACATATTATTGGAATAAATGCACACACACACACAAATAACTACTTGCTTGTATTGAAATTCTACATACATATAATTTAAATCAATTCATACATAATATGAATTATAATCCAAGGACCATTGAAATTGAAATATGCTTGCACCAAACCTCAATTTTGAAATATTAAAATGAGGATTTTCATTTCTTATCTTTATTTTGATAAATTTTAGCTTATAAATTTGTAAGTGTTTTATTTGAGTAATTAAATTCTTTGAAGAAAATTAACAACACTAACAAAGCTAAGGAGAGTCAAATATGAGGTGAAATGAACAAACAATAAGAAATATGGTCCAAGTAAGTTTAAAGTGATAGGTAGTTTAAATAAAATAATTGAAACATATTGTAGGCATATCAATCAGTGTGGGATGGAGGCGTGGCGAAGAGGTGTCTGGGGTAAATGAAGAGTTTGGATGTTAAACAAAAAAAAACTAGAATAAGAATGAAGGCGTGGGGCCACATGGGGATTTGAAAAGATGGGAAATAATTATTATGTAAAATAAAACAAAATAGAAATCCGAAAAAGAAGAGAGGGTGCGCCAAAATGATTGAGAAAAACTAAAAGGTGAAAAGGGATTTATGAGTAAGGAAAAATAATAACATTGTGTGGGAAAATCAACATATTTTTAATTACAAAGGGAAGGAGAGTGTGTAGAGTAGAAGACATCAAACCTATGAGATTCAAAAACAAAGGGATAGCCAGAAAAGCGTGTGGAGGAAATAAAGATCAGATGATAAGAAATTGATGCCCAATGCATGAATACAGACAGGGTAGAGATCATGGAAAAGGATATGAAGCATGGACAAGGAAAACCAGAAATAGATGAGCCTGCTAGGGTTGTGTGGTAAATGGATTGAGAAGATAGATGTAGTAGTGATTTAGAACAAAGCATGTAAGAGACACGACTTGTTAACAAAGACAAAGTGAAAAAAGGAAAAAAATAGAGATTCATTTCTACATCTGTAACTATTTTTCTCCTAGTCAATAATGTTTGTAATTTTCATTTAAAATTTTGTGTTGATTATTAATTAATTTTTTTTTTGACACTATAGTGATATTGGATAGAGCCCTAATTACCCATTACTGTTTTGTTTTGTACTCGTGGTCCCTTTAGTTGATCTTTCGTATTGGATTTGATCACTTCCCCATCTCTCTTGCTTGATTGTCTTAGAAGGAAATTCTTTTTTCCTTTCACTTTGAGAAAATGTGGCTCAAGCACCCTAACCTGTTCTATAGAATTAGAAAATGATGGAATGTCAGGACTAACAATACGACTATGTTTTGAGTTTCTAAAAAAATGAGATTGGTCAAAGCTAAGGTTATTCTTTTGAATGATACTTGTTTTGTTCATATCTTTTCTGAGAAGAAAATCATTTAAAGGGATCTCAAGGTTGTGTAAGATTCCATTAAAAAAAGATGGTTAAAGTTGCAGTATCCTAGACTAGAAAAATTCCTTGCTGGCTTGTCTCCATAACCTCATTTCAAAGGAGGAAGAATTATGCTAACAAATATAGAGAGATCTCTATAGTTGCGATGCGAGGATAAGAATAGTATATTTTTTCATCTTTCCACTCTTAAAAATAAGGCTTCTAATTGGATCTCGTCCACCAATGAGAACTGTGCGCTATTGGATTTGGAAAAGCAAATTAATGTGGCAGTTGCTAGTTTTTTCTCCAATCGCCTCTTTGAGGAAGGATTGCCTCTGAGTGGTGATGTGGAGAATTTTTTTGGATGTTATACCTAATGTTATTAAAGATGATACTAATAGAATTCTCAATTCCATCCCCTTTGATGATAAAATTAAAAATATGGTGTTCTCTTTTGAATATAACAAGGCTTGGGTCCAGATGCTTTTCCTTTTTTCTACTTCCAATGTTTCTGGGAGATTGTGGAAAAAGATATTTATGATCCAGCTAAGGAATTTTTTGGTTGTAGAAGGATTCTCAAGGAACTCAATGCTGATTTAATTGTTCTTGTCCCTAGTTTCATGGGGGCTAATTATTTTGATACTTTTAGATAGAGTAGTCTCTACAACTCTATTTATAAAATATTTTTCAAAATTATGGCTTTAAGATTGTAGCTGGTCCTCTCGCTGATTATTTCTCCTAAGAAAAATGGTTTTTTTTCATAGGAGGAAAATTATTGATTCTATTGCAATTTTTTACGAGAACAGTCACTCATTGAGATGCAAAACGAGAGTAGGGATTCTCCTCAAGCTTGATCTTATGAAGGCTTATGACCGTGTGAGTTGGGGTTTTCTTATTAAAGTTCTTAAAGATTTTGGTTTTAGAGATATTTTTTTGGAGATTTCTTGGCAATTTGTTTCGCTTCCTACCTTTTAGGTGGTGATTAATTACTCCCCCTCTAGTTTATTCAAGAGTTATAAGGGTATCGAATAGGGGAATCTAATTTCCTCTTTTCTCTTTATTATTATGGTTGAAGCCTTGAGCTGTTTCATTTTTAAAGTTGTAGTTGTTGGTTTGCTAAGAGGTTTATCCCCCTCCTCTTCTAATCTGGTTTGTTCATACCAACAAAGGGATGCTGTAGATAGATACAACAAAGCTCAACAATAGAAAAGCCACAAACATCTGAGAAGGTTTGTACATTACTTCTCTTGTGGCACAAGAGGCTACAAGACATAGGGCACCCAAAATGAAACAATCATGAGCCAAACACAAAAGAGCGACAATGCAAACAAGGCCGGCCAAATCAACAGATCTAAACCACCTTATAGATCTGAGAAATCGAAAATGAGGGTTTAACTAGCACCCCAACCCACACATTTGGGTTTTACCAAGCTCCCTTAACCTATAGTAGAGTCTCCAGATCACTAACAGCAAAACCTAAGCCTAATCGAAAACACAAACTAGCCAAATTGGGCCATTGAAAACTACCAGCATCCAGCCTATCCATTAAAAAAGAAAAATACCAAGGGTTTTTCTAGGCTCCCTCAACCTTGAGGATGGGTTTTAAGAGGCTCCAAGAACCAGACACGGTACTACTAGCATCCATCCAGCCCTTGAACGAATGAAAAACAATAGGTTTTTCCTAGGCTCCCTCAACCTTAAAAATGGGTTTTACACAGATCCCACAACCAGACAAGACCCAGATCATAGTAAAACAACCAGAAAAAAAATATGGGAAATAGGGTTTTTAAAAGGCACTCTAAAGCTTTTAAAGGAAAGACCAAGAGGGTTTTTACAGGCTCCCTCAACCCGTAAAGCAACTTGTGAAGATGGGTTAAGAAAGGAAACCCAAACCCAACTATGACGGTCACCATTGAAGGATTGGCAGACACCCACAACCAGCAACACGAGCATCATTAGGATTCAAAAAGCTCCCTCACCCCTTCTCTCCACCTCAATAGGAGAAAGAGCCACCTCTATAGGCAAGAGTGGAAAGAAAGCCAACCATCCACAAAGTCCATTTGCAACCCGCAGAAGTTGAAGCACTCCCTCATACCTTGTCTCCACCTCAAAAGGAGAGAGAGCTACCTCAATCAGACACCGAGGAGAGTAGACCCACTGCCTAAGCAATCCTTGTAGCACCCAACATACAAGAAGCCCCTCCACCTCAGTAGGAGGGCAACCCAAAGACAACAGAGAACCGGGAAAATAAGGGAGAGCAGAAGAGACTCACAACAAGGATGAGACAAGGAAATAAACAAGGGTCTACTCACACCGAAAAGAAAAAAAAACTCCCACCAAAATGATTGCACAAAGCCAAGCTCTCGCAAGTCCTTGGATCGAACACCCAACTACGGGTGAGGGTTCTCAATGTGATCCAAGGAAAGAAAGTGAGAGAAAGAATAGGGAGGGAGAATAGAAACAACCACCAGCGCTGTCAAAAACAATAATAACAACCTCCCATCTTGGCTCATCACAGACCAAGCCCACCCTTACCATCACACACGATAGAGCAGTAAACCTTGGAGCAAAAAAATAGACATGAGAGAATCGGTAGCTCCCACAAGCTTGAGAATGGGTTTTAAGAGGATCCCACAACTTGATAGCGTACTACTAGCATCCAGCCAACCCCTGAATGAAAGAAAAACAATACGTTTTTTCCAGGCTCCGTCAACCTTAAAAATGGGTTTTACACGGATCCAACAACCAGACAGGAACCAAATCACAATAAAACAACCTGAAAACAACAATCTGGGAAACGGGGTTTTTAAAAGCCACCCTAAACATTTTAAAGGAAAGAACAAGAGGGTTTTTATAGGCTCCCTCAACCCACAAAGCAACTTATGAAGCTCGGTTAATAAAGGAAACCCAAACCCAACTGTGACGGTCATCATGGAAGGATTGACAGGCACCCACAACTAGCAACACGAGCATCAATAGGATTCAAAAAGCTTCCTCACCCCTTCTCTCCACCTCAATAGGAGAAAGAGCCACCTCTATAGGCAAGAGTGGAAATCAAGCCAACCATACACAAAGTCCATTCGTAGTTCGCAGAAGCTGAACCACTCCCTGATACCTTGTCTCCACCTCAAAAGGAGAAAGAGGCACCTCAATAGGACACTGAGGAGAGAAGACCCACTGCTTAAGCAATCCTTGCACAACCCAACACACAAGCAGCCCCTCCACCTCAATAGTAGGGCAACCCAAAGCCAAAGGAGAACCAAGAAACGAGGGAAGAGTAGAAGAGACTCACAACCAGGATGAGACAAGGAAATAAACAAGGGTCTGGTCACACCCAAAAGAAAAAAAACTCCCACCAAAATGACTGCACAAAGCCAAGCTCTAGCAATTTCCTGGATCGAACACCCAACTACCGGTGAGGGTTCTCAATGAGATCCAAGGAAAGAAAGGGAGAAAAAGAACAGGGAGGGAGAATAGAAACAACTACTAGCACTGTTCAAAAAAATAATAACAACTTCCCATCCTGGTTCATCACAGACCAAGCCCACACTTACCATCACGCACGATAGAGTAGCAAACCTGGGAGCAAAAAAAAAGACATGAGAGAATCTACAACTCCCACAACATCCTCCCAACACCACCCAAAGGCCACCACCACTCCAGATCCATAGGAAAGAATTGCAACTACCGCCATAGGGCACAAAGAAGGTGAAAAAACACGCAGACCCGCTATGGTAAGGAGAAACCAGTCCATGCCCATCATAACACCTGCCTAGCCAAAAACAAAATGAACCACCCAAAACAACGACCCATTTGGCATAGCAAGCCCTGCGACCAACCACTCCTTGCTGCCTTCATCGTCATAAGAGTTAGTGTCCTCGTCCTCCCCTACAGATGCCCTACCGCCCCCACAATCACTTCTCCCACCTTCACTTATTTCAAAGTTTATTTCATATGCCCTCCACATTAATAATTTGTTGATAATACTTTGATTTTGAGATACTCTTGAATTAGAGAAGTAAGATCTTTGAAGCCTATATTGTTAGGTATGAATCTAACTCGAGTCAAAAAGTTAGTTTTGAGAAGAGCTCTTTATTCTTATTTAACACTCCTATTCTTAGACAGAGAAGAATTGTTGATATTTTGGGTTGTAAAATTGAGGATCTTCCTACAACTTATCTTGGTCTCCCGCTTCATAGTAATGTGATTCATAATTTATTTTGGAATGGGTTGATTGATAGATTCAATTCAGAACTTGTTAGATGGAAAGTTATGCATCTTAGTCAAGCGAGTAAAGTTCAAATGATCAAGGATTTGATTTAGAATATTTTGGTGTATGCTATGAACCTTTTTAAAACTCCCTCAATTTTTTATGAAAGAATTGAAAATATTTAGAAATGCTTGCTCTTGTTTGTCACAGAAGATAGTAAATGTATTCATTTGGCTTCTTGGACCAAGTTTGCTTGCCTTATAAATCTGGTGGTTTGAGTATCAAAAAGCTTGAGGATTTCAATGTTGCTTTGTCAGCTAAGTAATTACACAGACTTTTCTTTGGTGATTTGGATTGGTGTAAGATTATAGGTGTAAATATGCCCAGGCCATGCTTGGTTTGGGGCAACTCTTGGAGGCTCTTTCTCACCCTACTAAGATGGTGCTTTGGAATAATTTGATCAAGGCCATATGTATTCTCTCTGAGGGTATTAGATGGATTCTAGGGAATGGATGGAACATTGAATTTTTATATGATTGGTGGATTGGAGATTCCCCTATTTTTGAGGTCCCTTCCTTTAGACCAATTAGGGAGGCTTTCTTGGCCCAATTTGGTGATAAGATGGTGCATTACTTTACTAATGATAGTTCAAGGAACCTTAGTGATTGATCGAGGTCTAGGTGAGCTCCAATTTTTTGAGCTTCTAGCATATTCCTTTCATGGCTTCTTTTCTAGATCATATTATTTGGGGGCCTCCACCCTTTGGATTTTTTTTTTCCACCTTAGCCTTTTCCCTTCCCTATCATCCTAAGTTGACCTTTTCTCTATGGGATTTTCAATCTGGAATTGTAAGTTGATTCTTAAGATTAACATCCTTTTCTGGTTCTTGATTCAAACTAAGATTCTTACTTTGGATAACCTTTGTAAGCATGGTATTTTTCCTGTTAATAAATGCCTTCTTTGTTATTTGCATAAATAGAGAGTGTCAATTATCATTTTATGGAGTGTTGTTTTACCAGATAATTTTGGTCTCTTATCTTGGCCACCTAGAATTTTAATTGGGTCTTCCTTTCCTCTGTCAGGGAGATGTGGTCTCACTGGTCCCCTCCTTCTCTTAATCTATCTTTGAATTTACTTTGGTCTTTGATTATGCCTCATGTGTCTATGTAGATCTGAAAACAAGAGAAACAACTGTGTCTTTAGGGATGTACTTCTCCCTTTTAAGGTGGTTTTTTAGAGGATTCGTACAGTTGTAAAGGATAATTTCTAGATTGTACTTAAGGATGTTAATCTTGGCTTGCCTCCTATATATATTAATGCTTCAGATTAGTAGTCTCCTATTAATTGGGGTTCAAATTTTGATATTTCTAGAACTTTGGGAAATGTTAAAACCTCTAGAACTAATGTTAAATGGTCTACTCCATTTTTTGATTCGGTGAAGGTTAATTTTGATGGGGCAGCTAAGGGGAATCCTGGGCCAACTAGTTGTGGGGTGTGCTGAGTGATGATTATGGCAGGCTCCTTTTGAAAATGGCACTCCCTTTGGGAATCAAGTCCAACCACCTGGCTGAAGCCTCATCTATTTTTAATTCCTTCAAGTTAGCTCTTGATCTTGGTTCTTGGAAGGTTTAGATTGAGGATGATTCACTCAACATAATTAATTGTTTAAACTTATTACATACTTCAAGTTGTTCCATTAAATATTTGGTGAAGGTTGTGTTAAACATTATCAAGGATTTTGATAGTTTGTATATTTATGATATTTTTAGGGAAGGTAATTCTCTTGCGGATGCTTTTGAAAATATTGGTGCATTCCAAAGACAAGGATTTTATTGGAATGGGATTGACCCTCTTCCCCCTAACATTGAGGACAATATGAAACTTGATATTCATTGCAAATGTGATGATGATGATTATCACTGGTTGTCATTTCAATGTCAACATAATGGTTGTCATTGATGTCCTTGGTGTTGGTGATCCAGTTGATGTGTTCTTGGACCGTTTGGTGCTATAAAAGTTGTGTTTCAGCATGGGTTAATTGAGTTGATGGCAATCTGGATAGTTTTATCTATTGGATATGGTGTTGATTGATTGTATTCATGTGTATCTTGATTCCATTCTTTTTTTTTACTGGGCAATGATTTTTGGAGATAGATTAAGTCCAGAATTCGAGGTTTGGTGTAGCGTATGAGCCATGATTTGGTTCTGGAATTTGTAATGGATGTAACATGTTGATATGATCATTATTGTTCATTGTGGTATCATCTAATTCTCATTCCTTCCCACCATAAGAATGTTTAGTGTTGACCTATTTTAGATCTCACTCTTGGCCAACTAAGAAGATTATGTTTCTTGGAGATAATATATCTATATATATATATATGAGGAAGATTTGAATGAATTTATATAAAAAAATATGGTATTATTATTGAAGATATGCGAGATTGAAAAGGAAAGATCTGATAGTGCATTGGTATTGAGGTATCAGAAGCAGTCCAGTCTTGCAGATTGAGATTCAGTGGTGGATTCTTTCTTTTCTAAATTATTCCTTTATTTCTTCGATAGTGAGCCTTTTTCTGGGTAGTGTTCTCTCTCATAGTGAAGATCCTAGCAGTGAGCCACCCTTTGTAAAAATCACCTTAACCCGTGTCACCTTAACTGGTGTTTTATATTGAGAACTAACATTCTCTATGGTTTTTCCCTTCTTGGGTTTTCCACGTTATATCTAGTGTTCATTGTGTGATCTATTGTGTGTTTATATGTTCATGCTATATTTTCCTTAAATAATTTTATTGGTCACTATAGATATGCAAAAGGGTTAGAAGAAATTGATTTAATTTTTTCATCTAATTCATTCCCCCTATCAGTTGCTCGGATATTCAACAATTGGTATCAGAGATTTGGTTACTTGGAGAAGAGCTTATCTGCTTGAGGTAGATCTTGATCCAATGGCACATAAATTGACTATTCCTATTTTTGAAGGATCCGAATATAGTTTTCGGAAATTAAAGATTAGAGGCTACCTGATCTCTTTGGGATACAACACTTGGAAAGCAGTGGAAACTTAGTATATTCAATCGGAAAATGGTCTTAGTACTCTAGATAAGGTTCAAGCTTATGAAGTGAATGAAAAGGCACGGTATGCTATGTTTAGTACTTTATCAAAGATTGAATTGACAATGATTATTTCATTGAATACTACTCATGAGGTTTGGAAAAAGTTGAGAGATATCTATGAAGGAAGTGACAGAGTTAAATTATCAAAGAAGATAAAAACTAATCACAGATATGAGAACTTGAAAATGGAAGAAGGAGAAGATATAACAACCGATTTTGATAAGGTTGATAGTGCGGTAAATGAAATCAGAGAACTTGGTGTCAGCTTGTTGGATGAATACATAATTGAGAAGATTCTAATGTCCCTACCAGAAAGCTACAATGATAAGATCTTGACTAATGAAGAAACCTATGATCGGAAGAAATTTACAAGAGTGAAGCCTTATGGTACTCTATTAGGATTTGAGAGAGGTAAGCTTGGAAAACACAAAGCTAAGACTGAGTCTACCTTCAAAGCATCTAACGAAGATCCAGAAGATGAAATTTTAGATGAGACGAAAGCAAGCTTTGTGAGAAAACTGAAGAGAGACACCGACAAATACAAAGGTATGTTACCTTTTAAATGCTTTAGATGTGAAAAGATTGGTCACATTGCTACTAGATGTTCGGGAAAAGGTTCAAGACAAAGGTCTAGAGAAGGTAAAGGAAAATTTAATAAGAGAGCCTATTATGTCAGAGATGATGTTGGTATTTTAGATGATGATTTAAATTATGAAGATGGTGATTGCTTGTTTTGGTAAAAAGAGATGTAACAAAGATTGATATTCCTAAGGTGGTTGCTACTGTTGTACATGTTAGAAGAGATAGAAATGAATGATTGATTTATAGTGGATGCTGAAATCATATGACTCATGACTAAAGTAAGTTTGTGAAACTTGAAAAGTACGATGGTAGTTTTGTTAGGTTCAGAGATGATCAAACAACACAAATTGTGGGATTGGTTCTATTTCTTTTGATGGAAAGAACAATACTGATAATGTTTACTATGTTAATGGTTTTCATCTTAATATTTTGAGTGTTGGACAAATGTGTGAAAATGGTTACAACGTTGTTTTTCAAGATGATGGTTGTGAGATCTAGAAAGAATTTGAAATTGTTATTGTAGCAGGGAAAAAGATTGGTGGAACATGTATTTCTTGGAAGGAGATGCAAACAATTGTTTGTTATCTTAGATCAATGATATCTAACTCTGGCACCAAAGGACATGTCATATCAATTTTGACAACTTGGTGAAGATTAGCTCATCAAGTGTAGTGAGAGATTTACCAAGTTCGACCAAACCAACAAAATTTGTAGAGAATGTAAACTTTGAAGTAGATGAAAGGAAAATACAAAATAATTTAGAGCACTTGTCCACTAGGTTGTTGAATTTAGTGCACACAAAACTATGCGGTCCGACCAAAACAAGAAGTATACAAGGTGAGAAGCATTTCATGTTGTTGATTGATGATTATTCTAGAATTTCATGGTTTGCATTTTTGAGAGAGAAGCTAGAAGCATTAGAGAAATTCAAGATATTTAAGGCTCAAGTTGAAAATGAAGTTGATAGAAAAATTAAGTGTTTGAGGTCTAATAGAGGAGGAGAATTTAATTCGGAAGAGTTCAACAACTTTTGTGAGAGACATGGTATTAGAAAATAGTCATCTTCCCCTAGAACACTGCAACATAATGGTGTAGTGGAAAGGATGAACCAAATAATTCAAGATGCAACCAAAATAGTGATCAACAGAGAAGTCTACTGGAGAGAAGCATTTCATACTATAGTCTACAATCCTAACGTAATTTTATATAAGAAAATACATGGAAATACATCTTATGAGCTATGACATGGTAAAAAAGTCGACAGTGAAATATTTTAAGGTATTTGGAAGAAACTGCTACATCCGAAGAGATGAAGATAATCTTGGAAAATTTGACAATAGAGAAGATGAAGGCATATTCCTAGGATATTCAACAAAGAGGAAAGCATATCAGCGTTGTAATATAAGGCTAAACAAGATTGTTGAAAGTGAAAATGCGAAGGTTGATGAATACATTTCTGAAGAGTCTGACAAATTGGTAGGTTATGAGTCTGATGAATCGACCGACAGAAAAAGTGGAGAGAAGATCGAAGAAGGAGAAGAAGAAAAGAAAGATTAGGAAGCTTCAACTTCTACATCTAAGACACTGAGATATGTTTAGAAGAATCATTTAGTGGACCGTTTTTTCAGAGATAGAAACAAAGGAATTATCACAAGAAGCAAAGCAGCTCAAGAACAAGTTTTGTTATGTTAACTTTTAGAGATTGAATTGAAAACAACAGAAGAAGCTTGCAATTATCAGAATTGGATGAAGGTAATGATAGAAGAGTTGGACACAATTGAGAATAATTCAACATGGGAACTAGTTAATAAAATGACATATAAGAATGTGATTGGAACAAAGTGGGTATTCTAGAACAAGCTCAATGAAGCTGGAAATGTTATGAGAAATAAAGAAATATTGGTTTGTAAAGGTTACACTTTGATTGAAGAGATTAATTTTGATGAGAGATATGGCCTGGTTGCTCGGATGGAGGAAATTAGGATGCTTTTGGCTTTTGTAGCTTATAAGGATTTCAAGGTTTATCAGATGGATGTGAAATCAACATTTTTTATGTCCTTGGTGTTGGTGATCCAAAAGATGAACTCCTGAAACCTTTGGTACTCTGGAAGTTATGTTTCAACATGGGTTAATTGAGTTGATCTGTCAATCTAGATATTTTTGTCTATTAGATATGGTGTTGATTAATTGTATTCATGTGTATCTTGATTCCATTCTTATTTTCATTGTATTGGGCAATGATTTTTGGGTCTGGATTAAGTCTAGAATTTGAGGTTGTGTAGCAGCTTTGGTGTAGTGTAAGTCATGTTTCGGGTCCAAAATTTATAATGGATGTAACATTTTGATCTGACAATTGTTCTCCATTGTGGTATGGTCTACTTCTGATTCCTTCCCACCACAATAAGGTTTAGTGTTGACCTATTTTAGAACTCTCTCTTGGCCGATTTAGAAGATTATGTTTCCCTGAGACAATATATATATGTATATATATGTATTTATATACATATATATGTATACATATATACATAGATATACATATATATACATACATATATATATATATATGTATCTATACATGTATATATACATGTATACATGTATACATATATACATGTGTAAATGTATATATACATGTATAGATATATGTATACATGTATACATGTATATATACATGTATATATATATACATATATACATGTATATATGTATATAAATATATATATATATATATGTATATATAAATATATACATATATACATGTATATATGTATATATATACATGTATATATATATATACATACATATATATATATAGATACATACATATATATATATATATACATACATATACATATATATATATATATACATACATATACATATATATATATATATATATATATATATATATATATATATATATATATATATATATATATATATATATATATATATATATATATATATATATATATATATATATATATATAAGAAAGATCTGAATGAATTTATATAGAAAAAGTGTCGCATTTCTATTGAATGCGATATTGGAAAGGAAAGATCTGATTTTTGGCAATATGTGAGAGTGCATTGGTACTGAGCTACCAGAAGTAGTCTGGTGTTTCAAATTGAGATTCAATGGTGGATTCTTTCTTTTCATTTTTTGTTTCTTCAGTAGTCGACCTTTTTTCTGGGCAATGAGCCCTTTTGAAGTGAGTATTCTAACAATGAGAAACCCTTTGTAAAAATTACCTTAACTGGTGTCACCTAAACCAATATTTTATATTGAGAACTAACATTCTCTGTGATTTTTCGCTTTCTGGGTTTTCCACATCATATCTAGTGTTCATTGTGTGATTTGTTGTATGTTTATGTTTTCATGCTATATCTATCTTAATTAATTCTATTGGTTACTCCAGATGTGCAAAAGGGTTACATGAAATTGATTTATGTTTTTCAACTAATTCAAGCCCCTCTCAGTTGCCTGGATATTTAACAATATTAACCACCTTGGTTAACTTGTTTTTGTCTATGTGGGTGATTATATTTTTCAACCTATCCTTTCTTCATTATTTGATATGTTTTAATGATGATAGTTAGGTATTTTTCCCCCTTGGTGCTCACTAGCTAACTATTTCCAGTTGGATTGTGGGTGACATTAGTACCCAGTTTCTTGGTTTTTAGATTTCCTTATTTCAAATAGCGCTTTTAAGGGCTTCAATTGAGACTATGTTGTTGGGTGGTCAATTGTGGGGTAGGCATTTCTTTGTTATTTTATGTGTGGGCTCCATCATGGCGGGGGACATACATCAATAGGAGTCCATTTCCTCTGATGACATTCATGGTGGGGTTTTTAGGGCTTTGATTATGACTGTTGTTGGGGTAGGCATTTCTTTTTTATTTTATATGTGGGATCCATAATAGGAGGAGAGACATCAATAGGAGCGCATTTCCTCTGACGAAATGCACATAAAAGAGAAAAATTTGTGGATTTTTACTTAATGTGGGGTTACACCCTTTTTAGAGAATCCTCATGGCTTTGATCCAAAGGTAACAAAGATTTTTGGTAGATAATGGATGCACTTTACTTTTTTGAAATGACAATAAAAGCTCAGATTTCACAAAGGAGTTGATTGTGGAGCTTATTGGGCTGCCTATGGAAGGAACAAACAATTTCAAGGGCAAAATATTTTGAGTCCATGGTGAAAACCTTTCTAAAATATGGAGAGGGTTTGAATCTTGTCAACAATTCAAACATTTCTTACCAAGTAGACACCCTTAAACCCCTTTGGGTGGGTGTGGCTAAGGTCCTTATACAATATTTTACCTTGGATGGGTGGTTTACCAAAATCTATGGTGGTCATTTTTCTCGGCTTAAACACTTTAGAAATAAGTTCTTCGTTTGTTTCCATTCTATCTCTTATCATCCTTGGAAACCAATATTAAAGAACATAATAAGAAGCAAAGAAACCCTAATCTTCATGAGGGCTCGATCCTTCTAATTATGGAACAATTCAATGCCCTCCCATTTTCCTCTAAGTGAAAATATCAAGGTTATCCCCCTTTGCACTCGGTGAATAGGTGTCAAAGGAGGGTATGTAGAGAAATATAGGGGAATGTGATGATGATTCAGAGGATGAGGACTAGCAAACAAAGGATGAAACTTCCTCGAAGTAAAAGAAGAATAATGTGTCAGAGGAGAAGAAAAAGAGAATCTCATTAAATTCAGTATAAAAAGAAAGATTTGTTAAATTAAATAATTTTACATGCATGATTCTCCTAGATGACTTGATGAGGAGTTAGATGCTGAGGAGGTTGACAAGAACCAAAATTTGGAAGGGGAGAATTTTTTGGGCGAAAGGGAGAATGTGATGGGTGGAGGAGAAGGCTTCTTGGGAGTTCCCCTTCCCCTTGATCTTTTAATTATGCTAATCAAGAGAGAATTAATAATCCTCCCTTTCCTAGGGATCTTTAAAAATAGTCCCCTTTCCTTGGAAGTGACCCTGGGAATCTAGCTATTTTTTGGGTATTAATAGGGATGCCATAGTAGACTAGTTTAGGATTTCCTAAGAGCCTTTTTTAGAAATCAATCAAGTTAATATCAACATCCAGTCCATTAAAAGAAAAGTGGTTATTTTGGAGCAAGGTGATGGTCGATATTCATTTAGGGATCCTGTTGACAATGTGATCTCTGATGAGGAAAAAGACAAAATGCTCTCTATCTTAGAAAACATGACCAAATATGTTGCTCACTTGAAGACTATGAAGGTAGACTTGGGCTATTGAAGCCAAGATGAAGAGAATTAATTATAACCTCACTAATCTATTAGCATGAGCCTTAAAACCATTCACAACAATGTAGAAGGGGATAAAACTTTTGTGAATCAGTGGTAGACTATGTAGGCTTTGAAGTTTGGGGGCAACATTTCAATTAATATCAACCTAGTCGAGAAGAGTAACTAGAATAAGGATGATAGTGTAGGTCCATCATCTCAAACCCATGGACATCTCAAGAACGCTAGGGAGCTAAAGCAAACATAGAATTACAAGATCTGATGAACATTACCCAAAATATGGAACAAATGAAAGTTGAGTTTGCTAAAGCCCTGAAGAATTTGTGTTAGGTTTTATATTTTCTTTTGTTGGCCTACTATTTTAGGGTTCTGTATTCTAGGTAATTTTTGTGTTGTTGTTTGGCTATGTGTTTTCTATTTGCAGCTCTTTGTACTCAGGGTTTTCAGATCCCTTCAAAACCATTTTTTCCTTAATAATAAACCATACCCAATTTGAAATTCTGTTTAGTAAGTTGGCATGCATCAAGTAGGATTAGAGGAAGTTCATTTGTGTCAAGAAGAAGACCTATAGGTAGCCAATATGACATATAGAAACAAGGGTTGAAGAGGAAGAAGACAAAGAGGCTTTGAGCTCGATATTACAGACATAGTTAGAGGTTTAATATGGAAAATGGACACATTGGAGATGTCTCAGAGAAGAGGAGCCCATATAGAGGACGTCAATGAAAATGTCAAAGAGTATACTGTTGAAGGGGGAGATAATGTGAATCAACTCAGGCTTGATCAAAGAGAGGAGATATTCATCAAGGCCATCACCTGGATTAATTTGAAGCTACAATTTAATCCTTCAAATTTTGAAGGAGGTTTAAATGAAAAGGAATTGCTAGATTAAGGAATTTATTGAATGTATGAAGCCTCCATTGTACTTCTGAATCTTCTTCAAATGCTCTTAGATATTTATCATGTTTAAAAAAGAGAATGTAGAGGAGAGTATTTACTACCGTTGAGATGAAAATATCTTGTGTAGGAAACCAACCTTCGATACATCACTTAATTTTCACTCTCGTGAGCCAAGAAGATTGATATGGAAGAAAGGAAACAAACTAAACTATGTCTATAAACATAAAATACTACATAAGAAAGGAATATAAAATAATCAAAATATTTTGATTATTGAAATAGAAATCTCTATAAATGCATACTTTACCCATGAAGTGGTGAAGCCTTAGCCTTGGATACCAATGTGCCAGAGGGACATCTACACGTTGTAGTGTCATATGTAGAAACAAAAAATAGAAAAGCACCAAAATTCACACCAAAAAGAATCTCATGCACTATGAAACTATTCATCACCAACACACACTCATATAGGGAAACATGTTGGGGTTGTATAGGGGTTTGCCTTATTCAAACCCCTGTTTCTATGTTTATACCTCCATAGACAACTAGATACATAGATTGGATAAAATAAAAGATTAGATTGTGCAATAGAAACAAACTCTTCTTAATGGAGGAAACCCACTATTATTTGAGATAAAATGTTAATTTGATTAGTTCAAATAGATAATAAATCCATTTAGAGACTAGTAACATGATATTATATTGAAAAAAAATACATACAAGAGATAAGAGAGAAAGGAAAACATTACATAGGAAAGACCCCTCTCTTGAAATAATGACACGATTGTAAGCAAGATAATAATTGTTTTTTATTTTCATGAGTGCAGATTTTGGTAGAGTTTTATTACTAGTGTGAGAGAAAGATATCCAAGAGTGTGAATGTTGCAAAATGAATGAGAAAGAAGAGTTTTGTTGCTCAAAATGAGTGGGAATAGCCATTTTGAATGTGCCCAAAAGAAGGGACATGCATCAAAAGACGCTTGATGTAGAATATATCCAATTTAAATCTAAAATCATTTCGGGACGTTTGCGCGCTACATACATGTATGCTCACCACTCTCCCATTTGACCAAATCAATCCCAAATTTGGATTAGGGGTTGCTAATGCTTCATCTTTAAAATCCATGATGTTGGAATGATAGTATCTTGATTATTATTTTTTATTATAAACACACCGAGCCTATTGCATAAGTGTCATTAATGCACTAGGTGTAGTTTACGACACTAAATTTTTCCCCCACTTTGTAGGACTAGTCAACTCAAGGGAACAAGTGCACTAAACTAACTTAGAAATCCGTGTTCATAGAACTCATGCAGTGTATTAAATGCATTAATTACCTTAAAAAGGGATATTGTAGAGGCCACCAAGGTCAACAAGGAAAATACGAATGGTGACCCCAGTGCTCAGCAAAAAAATATAGTGTTTGACATGAATATTCAAGTACCATAAAATCAAAAAAAAATTTAGCGCCAAAAATAAGGAAGCTCTTTGGCAAGAAGAATTATCAAGCTACATATTTTGTCACAATATTCATGTAAAAGGGTAATATATTGTAATAATGAAATAGGTATAATGATCAGATACTTATTCTTCAAAATGTTTTATGTTATCTTCTGTGATCTACTCTTATTTGACCTACTATTAATACCACACTATATTTGTATTAGATATTTTAATTTCATGTAATTTTTCCTCTTCTTATTGCCTTTCTTCTACTTTTCCTTCTCCTTCTTATTGACCTTCTTCTTCTAATTTTACTTAGATTTTTGTCGTTCCTTTCCTTTTGTGTCTTGCTCCTCTTCTTGTTCTTGTCCCTCTTCATGGGTGATCCCACAATACTTCTTGAGTCCCCTCCCTTTGTTATGTTTAACCCTATTTGACCCATTACTTGTAATCAATCTAAGAAACATCTATGTGGGTATTAATTTATGATTTATAACTTATTGTAGTTATTTTTAATCCCCTCATATATTAAAAAATATCAAATTTCCATAAAATTTAAGTATGAGAGCTCTCTACTTGATTTCCTCGGTGTTTTCTATGTTTGCCAAATTCATAGAGTTTCAAAGTTTCAGTTTATGTCACATCTTTCTCATCAATCCTAACCTCCTAATACATCACCTTTAAAAAAAATTGAGTCTTTCCAGTTGGACCATTGGACTTTCCCATCCCAAATACCATTTACCTGTTAAAATTGATATCCTAATCCCTTGTCCTCTGAACATTTTCTTAGTCTATTTTTTCAACCTTTAGACTTGGCATTCCCTTCATACCTTCCTCAATCCTCTAAAATATTCAAAGGCCTTTTTAATAACTTTTAAAGTTGGACTTTTAAGATTCCCTTGGTCCCCATGCTTCCTTCTAGGAGTTTAACTTTCCTATATGCTTATCAACTTGTCGGGATTTCGTCCATCCACCTACTTTAACGGATGTTTACCTCAATACTCTCAATATGCAAACAAAAACAAAGACAAAGTGTCTCATGCATCAAGTTAAAAGGTTTACAAAATATTTGACATGAAAGAGAGAAAAAAGCAAGTATTGGTTTTGGACAATATGAAGGTTTAAGAACCTTATAAATCCTCAACATGATTCTGTGAGGGGAAATGGGTAAACTCACAAAGCTAGTTCCCACTTTTTGGTACATCCTAATTTTTGTTGAAATCATACATTTTTTGGAAAATATAATTATTTAAGCTTTAAGAGGTCCCATTTGAAGTAATTAATTGAAGAGAGTTAGATCAAAGGCTCTTACATCAAAATTTCTTGGATAGAACCTCCCTACTTCTAAATCATACTTGCTATGGAGTCTGCTTTGCATCTATCAAATGCTGATAAAAAAACCAATTTTACATTAGCTTTTGAGGGGTCAAACGAATTCATTTAGAAGTTTTGTTTTCTTAAGGATTTATTCCTTATTATAAGCTTTCCAAATAGTATAGTTTTTAATATATTTAAGTTTATTAATATATTTTTATTTTATTTTTTATGAATGTAGGTTTTTCACCGAACATGAACTTCTTTGTTCAATGCATTCGGAAAAATACCAAACTAATTCAAAAAAATTCTGAAAAATATCTATGCCCTAGGTATTGATGTCTTCTTTCTAACAAAAAAAATAAAACTTAATTTCGATATATATAGAGCAAGTTATGTGTTCAAACGTACACCTATATCTAAATTATAATTAGTCGGACTTCAAAACTTAATAAAATAAAAAATATTCAACATATCACTATCAAACCAACTGCATGCCCTGGGTATTGATGTTACAAACCAAAATTTAAAAGAGATAAGTCTTTATCATATATAGAAAAAAATTTATACGTTTCGGGATGCACATCACTCTTAAAAAATGTTGTTTCCTGTAAAAAACTACTTTTGAGGGAGATGGAAAAATCAATAAAATTTTATTCAAAAAAATTTGAAAAAAATATATTTAGAATCTACAAAAAGGATGTTACAAATCACTAGTTTACATCATCTTCAAATTCTTAACGATTTAAAAGTTATAGGTGTTGGAAAGTGAAGGCTTTTTACAAAATGTTCATCTAAGTGTCAAAGTTGGTCAAAAAGTGGGAACCAATATTGTGAGTTCACCCAAATGCTCTAAACTGAAGATGATGTGAATAGGTATTATCGATTTCATGTAGGCTTTGAAACACTTTGAATCACCATTTAAAATCAAATAAAGATGCATAGGCAAAAGAATTACAAGGTGTATGAGTTTTCAAACCCTTCAAAAGTGTGGTCCATATTTCAAAAGCTCACTATTGTGCCAACAATATGACATGGTTCATAATAGGAAAAAAGATCTAACATATCAAGTAAGCGTAGCTAAAATAATTATTTTAATTATAGAAAGAGATATAATGAATAATAGCATGCTAAATATCTCTAATAAATGTCGCCTATCCTTTTGCAATGCTCGTGATTCCATTAGTGGTTGATAAGCCCCTACAATCACCAAATTTAATTTTGCAAGTGTCCCAAAAGTATATATTTTAGCCAAAATGACGTATATTTAAGAAGTAAAAATGAATGAAATGGGTTTTTTTTCCCTAATTATTTTTGTGGTTACTATCATAGATCATGATAAACTTAAGACAATATCTAGATTCTATTTGCAATATATTTTCTAGGTTTCCTCACTTCATTTCATGCTAGACCTATAGGAGTGATGAATGAAATTACTAAAACGTTTTTCACAATTTTTTGAATGTGACTGTTAAATAATAGTTAATTGTGAGTGGGACATCACAATTTTCCTTGAATATTTAACAATTTCCTAGTACCAAGTCTCCCAAGAGTTGCTAAACGCTAATAAATGATAGATCTAATGATATATCTATATGAACTAGTAGTTCATTTAAATAATTGGTCACTAAACCAATTCTAAGGTATAGTAATTTTTTTTAGTGTTATAGAGAATTGAACATATAAATTGTAAATGAATGGATGCACTTTATATTAGTATAGTAAAGATTTAATAATGCACATTTTTGTAGTTGTATATCTCCATTATTTTATGTCAAGACTCATAGAAGTATTATAATTGCATTTTTAATCATCTGCTCTAGCCACATGTATTGATACAAAAGAAACACTGGTTGTGTGACAACATATAATACACTAGAATCTTTTTCAATTATCATTTTTTATTTATTAAATCCCTATCTCACTAGAACATGAGATGGGTTAGGATAAGGGCTTTAAATGTATATTATGATTAACATTGATCACAACTAGATCGACTAATATGTGAAAAATGAGGAGAATGAAATCGATTGCAAACCAATTTATTTAGCCACTTGGCCCTGATTCTGACTTGTTACTCACAAAACAAGACCTCATGGCACACCCACAAACATGAACATTGAACATTATAGTAAATTTAATTTGTGACATATAAACACTAATTACATGTGTATTCAAATTACTAACATAGAAGGTAGCCTAGGAATCATAACTTTGGGTGAGGAGGTTAGACTGAATGTCGCAGGCATGGGAGAAACACAAGGGAAATCTATATGCGAAAACAAACACTCTCAAATCACTTATTAACATAACTATGGTTTTCCAATGAAGGGACCACACATGCACAAATATAGGACCTAATTCAAATGAATGAGGATTAGACCAACCTCCAAAACGGGGGCTCAGTAATTTCCATTGGGAAATTAGGGTGTGGTGTGTGATTAACAATGAGCTAAAAATATATATAGGAGCTATATCGTCACATCCATGAGCAAGATCGGATGCTTGAAGTTGATTGGCATCATGTAGATATGACAATCATAAATGAAGATTGAGAAAACATCAGAGTGTTTTTAGGAGTGGTCTCGTTTGATTTATGTTTACTGAAATTCTAATCATGCAATCATTTCATGTGATCCTAGAAGCTAAAAGGAGTTAAAGTTTCGTAGTCCCGCATGGGTAAACGATGTTGCTTCGAAGACCGGGAGTGGAGGCTTAGACCAGTCTGGAACGAATGGATGTGAACCCAGTAACTCAAAAATTCCCAATAACAAAAATATGAGCAGTGGTTGGTATACCAAAATAGGTTTACATTTCATGGATTTTAATGACAATGGAAAAGATGGTATATTCATCGGGCGAATCGTTTACTTGGTTGCCACTCCGGATAGAAAGCCCCACCTTATCTCCATAACAAACAAAAACGACGAAGAGTACATGTGAATCATTAAAAGTCAAGAAAATGAAATAGATTAATACAGTTGCTAACAATACTTGTTCATGTCGATTTATACTCGTGTTAAAATATCAGTATTGCCTACCAACCTACCCAACAACAGCTGATTTAATTCGTGTATCTATATATACAAACACAAAGAAACAGATTTTCACATCTCAGTTCAGAAACAATTTGGCATTTTAGCCTGTTTAAGTTGGGATCAGACTCTGAAAGAGGAAGTATTATACGATTCTAGCAATGCAAACATTTTATGGCCGCCTCGTGCTGCCACTTTTGGCATTGTGGTTCACTATTCAATTTGTTTCAGCGAAACATGCTGTGATCACACGGCGCTACAATTTCACTGTGGTTTATATAATTCTATGGAATGAGTTGAATGTTTTATTGTTTAGGAAAGTATTAAATTTTTACAGATAGCCTGATTGATTCTTTGTTCTAAATATCCACAGATCCAAATGACGAATGTGACTCGTCTTTGCACCACGAAAGCTCTCTTGACTGTCAACGGGCAATATCCGGGGCCTCCAGTAGTTGCTCGAGAAAGAGATCGCGTGGTTATCAAAGTAACAAATAATGTTAAAAACAATATTAGCATACATTGGTATCTCTTCTGCTCCCGGTACTCAGTTATTTACTTAATAAAAATAATATTATATGCTGATGTCCCTTTAGTGGGTGCACCTAATGAATTCCTATGAATCGCTCAGGCATGGAATTCGGCAGCTTAGATCTGGATGGGCGGATGGTCCTGCTTATGTCACTCAGTGTCCAATTCAAACCGGGCAAAGTTATGTGTACAAGTTTATTGTCAAAAGGCAGAGAGGAACACTGTGGTGGCATGCCCACATCTCATGGTTGCGAGCAAGCATACATGGGCCCATTATCATCTATCCCAAGAAGAATGCTTCTTACCCATTCCCTCGCCCACACCAGGAAGTGCCTATTGTTTTCGGTATGCCCTTCAGTACTCGTTGATAATGTGTTGCCATTGTACGTACATAGTCCTAAATTTACAATGAAAATACTGCTGTTGATAATGTGTTGCAAATTGCAGGGGAGTGGTGGAATGCAGACACTGAGACTGTTATCAATCAAGCAATGCAAAGTGGTGCGCAAGCTAATGTGTCAGATGCATATACCATCAACGGGCTCCCTGGACTTATGTATAACTGCTCTACCAACGGTGAGGGCGGGGTATTAAAATGGATGAAACATAACTAGACTGGTCGCTATTGTTCATTTGTTTAAATGTAAATGTAACAAAGGTTTCCTGTGTTGTGTAATGCAGATACATTCAGGCTCAAAGTGAACCCTGGGAAAACTTACCTACTGCGTATAGTTAATGCTGCACTCAATAGTGACCTGTTTTTCGCAATAGCCAACCACACATTGACTGTGGTAGAAGCGGATGCTGTGTATGTCAAGCCTTTTCAAACCAATGTTATTCTCATCACTCCCGGTCAGACTACCAACGTCCTCTTGACAGCTATGTCTCAGCCACCCAATGCCACATTCCTCATGTTAGCAGGCCCATTCGCTACGGGAACAGCAGCTTTTGATAACTCAACCAGTGCTGGAATTTTAGAGTATGTAACTTCCAATGCGACAGCAGTTAATTCATCCTCATCCTCTCTTCCTATGATGAAACCGACGCTTCCAGCCCCCAACGATACCTCCTTTGCCGCCAATTTTAGCCAAAAGATGAGAAGCTTGGGCAATCCGAAATTTCCTGCAGCAGCTGTCCCTCAGAAGATGGATAAACAGTTCCTATTCACAGTCGGGTTGGGGCTAAATCCGTGTCCCCAAGGACAGACATGTCAAGGCCCCAACGGTACCAAATTTGCAGCCTCCATTAACAACATATCCTTCATTCTTCCCACCACCGCTCTTCTTCAAGCATACTACTTTAATCAGTCCAATGGAGTTTACAATACCACTTTCCCTGACAATCCGCCATTTCCTTTCAACTACACCGGCACGCCGCCTAACAACACACAGACCCTCAACGACACCAGAGTCGAAGTGCTTCCCTTTAACACTAGCGTACAGCTAGTTCTGCAGGACACCAGCATTGCGACCTTCGAGAGCCATCCTCTGCATCTGCACGGCTTCAACTTCTTCATAGTGGGTCAGGGTATGGGAAACTACAATGCAAGCACTGACCCATCTAACTTTAATCTGGTGGATCCTCCGGAGAGAAACACAGTTGGAGTTCCCAGTGGAGGTTGGGTGGCTCTCAGATTCCTAGCTGATAATCCAGGTATTAATATCATTACGTAATGTTAGCTTCAATCGCTCATCTGGTTCAAAGATTTGTGCTTCTTTCGTATAAACATATATCCGGTTGTATGTATGTTTTTTGCAGGAGTGTGGTTCATGCATTGTCATCTCGAGCTGCATACCAGCTGGGGATTGAAGATGGCGTGGGTTGTTTTAAATGGAAATGGTGGCAGATCTCAATCTCTTCTTCCTCCTGCCAAAGATCTTCCCCCCTGTTGATCATTCATCCTTCAATTAGACTATTCAATTTGTGCTTCCTAAAATCTGACTGCATCCAATCGTGTGCTGGTCCAAAGTAGTTTGCAAACGATCGATAAAGAGAAACATATCAGTATATTTGTGTATCAATAAGTATGCTTTGGAATATATCAGTGATGAGACCTTGGTTGAATTACTATGACAGAGACATCTCCACATGGACCTTTCAAAAGTGAAAGTGCGAAGGTAGAATTAAAATTACAAGTTTTGCAGAGAATTTCTAACAGTAAGATTCACATTTCCTTATAATATACTTATTTATTGTTGTTTTATATGGTTGAGATTTTCAGCAGTATATTTCTTCATTCGAATACTTAATTGAAAATAATGTTGTTCTGTGACAGATAATTTAATCTTAAATATTATCTTCATTTTTCAACATCTAAATAGTCAATTAATAAATAAGAAAAAATGTATAATGAATCATTAGAAAAATTACAATTTTGTTATTGACAATTTAGTCTATTTTGAAATATAGTAAGATTTATAAGAAACTTTTAAAAACACATTGATATCTATCGTTTGTAACCTTTTTCTCATGATTTCTGTCAGATTGTTATCTGATACTACCTCATTTTGTACTAGGACTAGCACTTTTCTGAATTAGTTTTTAAGTGCATTATAAAAAGTTAAATTTAATTAAATAATTGGATTAAGGCATACTTATAGATATGTAAATGAAAGATCTGTCTTTGTTTTATTTAATCTCAATTATAATACCACTTCTCCTCCTTCTATGCATAGAATCTATCTAGATTTGCATCAACATATTTGATGTGATTAATGATGACTCATATCTTCAATACTAAATATGAAATATATGGAAATTATTCAATTCATTGTGAAAAAATATATTTTCTCAATAATCTCTCTATATTTGAACATTTATTCATTCCCTTAATTAGAGCTTCTATCAAACGGAGGGGGTGGGGGCTTTGTGGTGTAGAGCTCCGAGATGGGCATTCATTATGTCGAATCTCTTCTAGATAAAAACTACATTCTTGGAATTTAGTTTCTCCCCCCCACACATGCACATAATTGCACTTTCTTGTATTGATATGCTACATGCATATGATTTAATTTGTTTTTATAATTTAACTCAATTCCTATATAATTTGAATTGTAATCTTATAAGTACCATTGAAACTTTAATATGTTTTCAGTATATGATACATAATGCACGTGTGACATATAAATGATTTAACAACAATATAACACAAATATAGCTAGCTACAACATATAATTGATGTATATCATTGTTAAGGTGTATACCTATTGATATCAATTGATATTCATATGGTTTTCATTTATCACATAAAACTTTATAGACATTTTTATTGTCAGTGCACATACCACTATTAGAGCGGCGTCAATTGATATTGACTTATTTCATGGAATCGATGATGACTTACATCTTCAGTATTGAATATTTAATGTATGGGAATTATTCAGTTCATTGCGAAATAATCTATACTACCAATAATGTGGCTATGTTTTCATATTTTGTTTCTCTTAATTAAAGCTTCATAAAGTGGAGGGGGTTTGGGGCTTTGTGGTGTGGAGTTTTGAGATGGGGTTTGGCTCTATAGAATCTCTTCTAGTTAAGAAAACATATTATTGGAATAAATGCACACACACACACAAATAACTACTTGCTTGTATTGAAATTCTACATACATATAATTTAAATCAATTCATACATAATATGAATTATAATCCAAGGACCATTGAAATTGAAATATGCTTTCACTACATAATAAATAAAGCATATGTTACATATAAATGTTTTAACAATTATATCAAACACAAATTGATGCAGGGGCATCTGGGAGGGGGCACAAATAGCTTGCACCAAACCTCAATTTTGAAATATTAAAATGAGGATTTTCATTTCTTATCTTTATTTTGATAAATTTTAGCTTATAAATTTGTAAGTGTTTTATTTGAGTAATTAAATTCTTTGAAGAAAATTAACAACACTAACAAAGCTAAGGAGAGTCAAATATGAGGTGAAATGAACAAACAATAAGAAATATTGTCCAAGGAAGTTTAAAGTGATAGGTAGTTTAAATAAAATAATTGAAACATATTGCAGGCATATCAATCAGTGTGGGATGGAGGCGTGGCGAAGAGGTGTCTGGGGTAAATGAAGAGTTTGGATGTTAAACAAAAAAAAACTAGAATAAGAATGAAGGCGTGGGGCCACATGGGGATTTGAAAAGATGGGAAATAATTATTATATAAAATAAAATAAAATAGAAATCCGAAAAAGAAGAGAGGGTGCGCCAAAATGATTGAGAAAAACTGAAAGGTGAAAAGGGATTTATGAGTAAGGAAAAATAATAACATTGTGTGGGAAAATCAACATATTTTTAATTACAAAGGGAAGGAGAGTGTGTAGAGTAGAAGACATCAAACCTATGAGATTCAAAAACAAAGGGATAGCCAGAAAAGCGTGTGGAGGAATAAACATCAGATGATAAGAAATTGATGCCCAGTGCATGAATACAGACAGGGTAGAGATCATGGAAAAGGATATGAAGCATGGACAAGGAAAACCAGAAATAGATGAGCCTGCTAGGGTTGTGTGGTAAATGGATTGAGAAGATAGATGTAGTAGTGATTTAGAACAAAGCATGTAAGAGACACGACTTGTTAACAAAGACAAAGTGAAAAAAGGAAAAAAATAGAGATTCATTTCTACATCTGTAACTATTTTTCTCCTAGTCAATAATGTTTGTAATTTTCATTTAAAATTTTGTGTTGATTATTAATTAATTTTTTTTTTGACACTATAGTGATATTGGATAGAGCCCTAATTACCCATTACTGTTTTGTTTTGTACTCGTGGTCCCTTTAGTTGATCTTTCGTATTGGATTTGATCACTTCCCCATCTCTCTTGCTTGATTGTCTTGGAAGGAAATTCTTTTTTCTTTTCACTTTGAGAAAATGTGGCTCAAGCACCCTAACCTGTTCTATAGAATTAGAAAATGATGGAATGTCAGGACTAACAATACGACTATGTTTTGAGTTTCTAAAAAAATGAGATTGGTCAAAGCTAAGGTTATTCTTTTGAATGATACTTGTTTTGTTCATATCTTTTCTGAGAAGAAAATCATTTAAAGGGATCTCAAGGTTGTGTAAGATTCCATTCAAAAAAGATGGTTAAAGTTGCAGTATCCTAGACTAGAAAAATTCCTTGCTGGCTTGTCTCCATAACCTCATTTCAAAGGAGGAAGAATTATGCTAACAAATATAGAGAGATCTCTATAGTTGCGATGCGAGGATAAGAATAGTATATTTTTTCATCTTTCCACTCTTAAAAATAAGGCTTCTAATTGGATCTCGTCCACCAATGAGAACTGTGCGCTATTGGATTTGGAAAAGCACATTAATGTGGCAGTTGCTAGTTTTTTCTCCAATCGCCTCTTTGAGGAAGGATTGCCTCTGAGTGGTGATGTGGAGAATTTTTTTGGATGTTATACCTAATGTTATTAAAGATGATACTAATAGAATTCTCAATTCCATCCCCTTTGATGATAAAATTAAAAATATGGTGTTCTCTTTTGAATATAACAAGGCTTGGGTCCAAATGCTTTTCCTTTTTTCTACTTCCAATGTTTTTGGGAGATTGTGGAAAAAGATATTTATGATCCAGCTAAGGAATTTTTTGGTTGTAGAAGGATTCTCAAGGAACTCAATGCCGATTTAATTGTTCTTGTCCCTAGTTTCATGGGGGCTAATTATTTTGATACTTTCAGATAGACTAGTCTCTACAACTCTATTTATAAAATATTTTTCAAAATTATGTCTTTAAGATTGTAGCTGGTCCTCTCGCTGATTATTTCTCCTAAGAAAAATGGTTTTTTTTCATAGGAGGAAAATTATTGATTCTATTGCAATTTTTTACGAGAACAGTCACTCATTGAGATGCAAAACGAGAGTAGGGATTCTCCTCAAGCTTGATCTTATGAAGGCTTATGACCGTGTGAGTTGGGGTTTTCTTATTAAAGTTCTTAAAGATTTTGGTTTTAGAGATATTTTTTTGGAGATTTCTTGGCAATTTGTTTCGCTTCCTACCTTTTAGGTGGTGATTAATTACTCCCCCTCTAGTTTATTCAAGAGTTATAAGGGTATCGAATAGGGGGATCTAATTTCCTCTTTTCTCTTTATTATTATGGTTGAAGCCTTGAGCTGTTTCATTTTTAAAGTTGTAGTTGTTGGTTTGCTAAGAGGTTTATCCCCCTCCTCTTCTAATCTGGTTTGTTCACACCAACAAAGGGATGCTGTAGACAGATACAACAAAGCTCAACAACAGAAAAGCCACAAACATCTGAGAAGGTTTGTACATTACTTCTCTTGTGGCACAAGAGGCTACAAGACACAGGGCACCCAAAATGAAACAATCATCAGCCAAACACAAAAGAGTGACAATGCAAACAAGGCCGGCCAAATCAACAGATCTAAACCACCTTATAGATCTGAGAAATTGAAAATGAGGGTTTAACTAGCACCCCAACCCACACATTTGGGTTTTACCAGGCTCCCTTAACCTATAGCAGAGTCTCCAGATCACTAACAGCAAAACCTAAGCCTAATCGAAAACACAAACTAGCCAAATTGGGCCATTGAAAACTACCAGCATCCAACCTATCCATTAAAAAAGAAAAATACCAAGGGTTTTTCTAGGCTCCCTCAACCTTGAGGATGGGTTTTAAGAGGCTCCAAGAACCAGACACGGTACTACTAGCATCCATCCAGCCCTTGAACGAATGAAAAACAATAGGTTTTTCCTAGGCTCCCTCAACCTTAAAAATGGGTTTTACACAGATCCCACAACCATACAAGACCCAGATCATAGTAAAACAACCAGAAAAAAAATATGGGAAATAGGGCTTTTAAAAGGCACTCTAAAGCTTTTAAAGGAAAGACCAAGAGGGTTTTTACAGGCTCCCTCAACCCGTAAAGCAACTTGTGAAGATGGGTTAAGAAAGGAAACCCAAACCCAACTATGACGGTCACCATGGAAGGATTGGCAGACACCCACAACCAGCAACACGAGCATCATTAGGATTCAAAAAGCTCCCTCACCCCTTCTCTCCACCTCAATAGGAGAAAGAGCCACCTCTATAGGCAAGAGTGGAAAGAAAGCCAACCATCCACAAAGTCCATTTGCAGCCCGCAGAAGTTGAAGCACTCCCTCATACCTTGTCTCCACCTCAAAAGGAGAGAGAGCTACCTCAATCAGACACCGAGGAGAGTAGACCCACTGCCTAAGCAATCCTTGTAGCACCCAACATACAAGAAGCCCCTCCACCTCAGTAGGAGGGCAACCCAAAGACAACAGAGAACCGGGAAAATAAGGGAGAGCAGAAGAGACTCACAACAAGGATGAGACAAGGAAATAAACAAGGGTCTACTCACACCGAAAAGAAAAAAAAACTCCCACCAAAATGATTGCACAAAGCCAAGCTCTCGCAAGTCCTTGGATCGAACACCCAACTACGGGTGAGGGTTCTCAATGTGATCCAAGGAAAGAAAGTGAGAGAAAGAATAGGGAGGGAGAATAGAAACAACCACCAACGCTGTCAAAAACAATAATAACAACCTCCCATCTTGGCTCATCACAGACCAATCCCACCCTTACCATCACACACGATAGAGCAGTAAACCTTGGAGCAAAAAAATAGACATGAGAGAATCGGTAGCTCCCACAAGCTTGAGAATGGGTTTTAAGAGGATCCCACAACTTGATAGCGTACTACTAGCATCCAGCCAACCCCTGAATGAAAGAAAAACAATACGTTTTTTCCAGGCTCCCTCAACCTTAAAAATGGGTTTTACACAGATCCAACAACCAGACAGGAACCAGATCACAATAAAACAACCTGAAAACAACAATCTGGGAAATGGGGTTTTTAAAAGCCACCGTAAACATTTTAAAGGAAAGAACAAGAGGGTTTTTATAGGCTCCCTCAACCCACAAAGCAACTTATGAAGCTCGGTTAATAAAGGAAACCCAAACCCAACTGTGACGGTCACCATGGAAGGATTGACAGGCACCCACAACTAGCAACACGAGCATCAATAGGATTCAAAAAGCTCCCTCACCCCTTCTCTCCACCTCAATAGGAGAAAGAGCCACCTCTATAGGCAAGAGTGGAAATCAAGCCAACCATACACAAAGTCCATTCGCAGTTCGCAGAAGCTGAACCACTCCCTGATACCTTGTCTCCACCTCAAAAGGAGAAAGAGGCACCTCAATAGGACACTGAGGAGAGAAGACCAACTGCTTAAGCAATCCTTGCACAACCCAACACACAAGCAGCCCCTCCACCTCAATAGTAGGGAAACCCAAAGCCAACGGAGAACCAAGAAAAGAGGGAAGAGTAGAAGAGACTCACAACCAGGATGAGACAAGGAAATAAACAAGGGTCTGGTCACACCCAAAAGAAAAAAAACTCCCACCAAAATGACTGCACAAAGCCAAGCTCTAGCAATTTCCTGGATTGAACACCCAACTACCGGTGAGGGTTCTCAATGAGATCCAAGGAAAGAAAGGGAGAAAAAGAACAGGGAGGGAGGATAGAAACAACTACTAGCGCTGTTCAAGAAAATAATAACAACTTCCCATCCTGGTTCATCACAGACCAAGCCCACACTTACCATCACGCACGATAGAGTAGCAAACCTGGGAGCAAAAAAAAAGACATGAGAGAATCTACAACTCCCACAACATCCTCCCAACACCACCCAAAGGCCACCACCACTCCAGATCTATAGGAAAGAATTGCAACTACCCCCATAGGGCACAAAGAAGGTGAAAAAACACGCAGACCCGCTATGGTAAGGAGAAACCAGTCCATGCCCATCATAACACCTGCCTAGCCAAAAACAAAATGAACCACCCAAAACAACGACCCATTTGGCATAGCAAGCCCTGCGACCAACCACTCCTTGCTGCCTTCATCGTCATAAGAGTTAGTGTCCTCGTCCTCCCCTACAGATGCCCTACCACCCCCACAATCACTTCTCCCACCTTCGCTTATTTCAAAGTTTATTTCATATGCCCTCCACATTAATAATTTGTTGATAATACTTTGATTTTGAGATACTCTTGAATTAGAGAAGTAAGATCTTTGAAGCCTATATTGTTAGGTATGAATCTAACTCGAGTCAAAAAGTTAGTTTTGAGAAGAGCTCTTTATTCTTATTTAACACTCCTATTCTTAGACAGAGAAGAATTGTTGATATTTTGGGTTGTAAAATTAAGGATCTTCCTACAACTTATCTTGGTCTCCCGCTTCATAGTAATGTGATTCATAATTTATTTTGGAATGGGTTGATTGATAGATTCAATTCAGAACTTGTTAGATGGAAAGTTATGCATCTTAGTCAAGCGAGTAAAGTTCAAATGATCAAGGATTTGATTTAGAATATTTTGGTGTATGCTATGAACCTTTTTAAAACTCCCTCAATTTTTTATGAAAGAATTGAAAATATTTAGAAATGCTTTCTCTTGTTTGTCACAGAAGATAGTAAATGTATTCATTTGGCTTCTTGGACCAAGTTTGCTTGCCTTATAAATCTGGTGGTTTGAGTATCAAAAAGCTTGAGGATTTCAATGTTGCTTTGTCAGCGAAGTAATTACAAAGACTTTTCTTTGGTGATTTGGATTGGTGTAAGATTATAGGTGTAAATATGCCTAGGCCATGCTTGGTTTGGGGCAACTCTTGGAGGCTCTTTCTCACCCTACTAAGATGGTGCTTTGGCATAATTTGATCAAGGCCATATGTATTCTCTCTGAGGGTATTAGATGGATTCTAGGGAATGGATGGAGCATTGAATTTTTATATGATTGGTGGATTGGAGATTCCCCTATTTTCGAGGTCCCTTCCTTTAGACCAATTAGGGAGGCTCTCTTGGCCCAATTTGGTGATAAGATGGTGCATTACTTTACTAATGATAGTTCAAGGAACCTTAGTGATTGATCGAGGTCTAGGTGAGCTCCAATTTTTTGAGCTTCTAGCATATTCCTTTCATGGCTTCTTTTCTAAATCATTTTATTTGGGGGCCTCCACCCTTTGGATTTTTTTTTTCCACCTTAGCCTTTTCCCTTCCCTATCATCCTAAGTTGACCTTTTCTGTATGGGATTTTCAATTTGGAATTGTAAGTTGATTCTTAAGATTAACATCTTTTTCTGGTTCTTGATTCAAACTATGATTCTTACTTTGGATAACCTTTGTAAGCATGGTATTTTTCCTGTTAATAAATGCCTTCTTTGTTATTTGCATAAATAGAGAGTGTCAATTATCATTTTATGGAGTGTTGTTTTACCAGATAATTTTGGTCTCTTATCTTGGCCACCTAGAATTTTAATTGGGTCTTCCTTTCCTCTGTCGGGGAGATGTGGTCTCACTGGTCCCCTCCTTCTCTTAATCTATCTTTGAATTTACTTTGGTCTTTGATTATGCCTCATGTGTCTATGTAGATCTGAAAACAAGAGAAACAACTGTGTCTTTAGGGATGTACTTCTCCCTTTTAAGGTGGTGTTTTAGAGGATTCATACAGTTGTAAAGGATAATTTCTAGATTGTACTTAAGGATGTTAATCTTGGCTTGCCTCCTATATATATTAATGCTTCAGATCAGTAGTCTCCTATTAATTGGGGTTCAAATTTTGATATTTCTAGAACTTTGGGAAATGTTAAAACCTCTAGAACTAATGTTAAATGGTCTACTCCATTTTTTGATTCGGTGAAGGTTAATTTTGACGGGGCAGCTAAGGGGAATCCTGGGCCAACTAGTTGTGGGGTGTGCTGAGTGATGATTATGGCAGGCTCCTTTTGCAAATGGCATTCCCTTTGGGAATCAAGTCCAACCACCTGGCTGAAGCCTCATCTATTTTTAATTCCTTCAAGTTAGCTCTTGATCTTGGTTCTTGGAAGGTTTAGATTGAGGATGATTCACTCAACATAATTAATTGTTTAAACTTATTACATACTTCAAGTTGTTCCATTAAATATTTGGTGAAGGTTGTGTTAAACATTATCAAGGATTTTGATAGTTTGTATATTTATGATATTTTTAGGGAAGGTAATTCTCTTGCGGATGCTTTTGAAAATATTGGTGCATTCCAAAGACAAGGATTTTATTGGAATGGGATTGACCCTCTTCCCCCTAACATTGAGGACAATATGAAACTTGATATTCGTTGCAAATGTGATGATGATGATTATCACTAGTTGTCATTTCAATGTCAACATAATGGTTGTCATTGATGTCCTTGGTGTTGGTGATCCAGTTGATGTGTTCTTGGACCGTTTGGTGCTATAAAAGTTGTGTTTCAGCATGGGTTAATTGAGTTGATGGCAATCTGGATAGTTTTATCTATTGGATATGGTGTTGATTGATTGTATTCATGTGTATCTTGATTCCATTCTTTTTTTTTACTGGGCAATGATTTTTGGAGATAGATTAAGTCCAGAATTCGAGGTTTGGTGTAGCATATGAGCCATGATTTGGTTCTGGAATTTGTAATGGATGTAACATGTTGATATGATCATTATTGTTCATTGTGGTATCATCTAATTCTCATTCCTTCCCACCATAAGAATGTTTAGTGTTGACCTATTTTAGATCTCACTCTTGGCCAACAAAGAAGATTATGTTTCTTGGAGATAATATATATATATATATATATATATATATATATATATGAGGAAGATTTGAATGAATTTATATAAAAAAATATGGTATTATTATTGAAGATATGCGAGATTGAAAAGGAAAGATCTGATAGTGCATTGGTATTGAGGTATCAGAAGCAGTCCAGTCTTGCAGATTGAGATTCAGTGGTGGATTCTTTCTTTTCTAAATTATTCCTTTATTTCTTCGATAGTGAGCCTTTTTCTGGGTAGTGTTCTCTCTCATAGTGAGGATCCTAGCAGTGAGCCACCCTTTGTAAAAATCACCTTAACCCGTGTCACCTTAACCGGTGTTTTATATTGAGAACTAACATTCTCTATGGTTTTTCCCTTCTTGGGTTTTCCACGTTATATCTGGTGTTCATTGTGTGATCTATTGTATGTTTATATGTTCATGCTATATTTTTCTTAAATAATTTTATTGGTCACTATAGATATGCAAAAGGGTTAGAAGAAATTGATTTAATTTTTTCATCTAATTCATTCCCCCTATCAGTTGCTCGGATATTCAACAATTGGTATCAGAGATTTGGTTACTTGGAGAAGAGCTTATCTGCTTGAGGTAGATCTTGATCCAATGGCACATAAATTGACTATTCCTATTTTTGAAGGATCCGAATATAGTTTTCAAAAATTAACGATTAGAGGCTACCTGATCTCTTTGGGATACAACACTTGGAAAGCAGTGGAAACTTAGTATATTCAATCGGAAAAAGGTCTTAGTACTCTAGATAAGGTTCAAGCTTATGAGGTGAATGAAAAGGCACGGTATGCTATGTTTAGTGCTTTATCAAAGATTGAATTGACAATGATTATTTCATTGAATACTACTCATGAGGTTTGGAAAAAGTTGAGAGATATCTATGAAGGAAGTGATAGAGTTAAATTATCAAAGAAGATAAAAACTAATCATAGATATGAGAACTTGAAAATGGAAGAAGGAGAAGATATAACAACCGATTTTCATAAGGTTGATAGTGCGGTAAATGAAATCAGAGAACTTGGTGTCAGCTTGTTGGATGAATACATAATTGAGAAGATTCTAATGTCCCTACCAGAAAGCTCCAATGATAAGATCTTGACTAATGAAGAAACCTATGATCGGAAGAAATTTACAAGTGTGAAGCCTTATGGTACTCTATTAGGATTTGAGAGAGGTAAGCTTGGAAAACACAAAGCTAAGATCGAGTCTACCTTCAAAGCATCTAACGAAGATCCAGAAGATGAAATTTCAGAAGAGACGAAAACAAGCTTTGTGAGAAAACTGAAGAGAGACACCGACAAATACAAAGGTATGTTACCTTTTAAATGCTTTAGATGTGAAAAGATTGGTCACATTGCTACTAGATGTTCGGGAAAAGGTTCAAGACAAAGGTCTAGAGAAGGTAAAGGAGAATTCAATAAGAGAGCCTATTATGTCAAAGATGATGTTGGTATTTTAGATGATGATTTAAATTATGAAGATGGTGATTGCTTGTTTTGGTAAAAAGAGATGTAACAAAGATTGATATTCCTAAGGTGGTTGCTACTGTTGTACATGTTAGAAGAGATAGAAATGAATGATTGATTTATAGTGGATGCTGAAATCATATGACTCATGACTAAAGTAAGTTTGTGAAACTTGAAAAGTACGATGGTAGTTTTGTTAGGTTCAGAGATGATCAAACAACACAAATTGTGGGATTGGTTCTATTTCTTTTGATGGAAAGAACAATACTGATAATGTTTACTATGTTAATGGTTTTCATCTTAATATTTTGAGTGTTGGACAAATGTGTGAAAATGGTTACAACGTTGTTTTTCAAGATGATGGTTGTGAGATCTAGAAAGAATCTGAAATTGTTATTGTAGCAGGGAAAAAGATTGGTGGAACATGTATTTCTTGGAAGGAGATGCAAACAATTGTTTGTTATCTTAGATCAATGATATCTGACTCTGGCACCAAAGGACATGTCATATCAATTTTGACAACTTGGTGAAGATTAGCTCATCAAGTGTAGTGAGAGATTTACCGAGTTCGACCAAACCAACAAAATTTGTAGAGAATGTAAACTTTGAAGTAGATGAAAGGAAAATACAAAATAATTTAGAGCACTTGTCCACTAGGTTGTTGAATTTAGTGCACACAAAACTATGCGGTCTGACCAAAACAAGAAGTATACAAGGTGAGAAGCATTTCATGTTGTTGATTGATGATTATTATGGTTTGCATTTTTGAGAGAGAAGCTAGAAGCATTAGAGAAATTCAAGATATTTAAGGCTCAAGTTGAAAATGAAGTTGATAGAAAAATTAAGTGTTTGAGGTCTAATAGAGGAGGAGAATTTAATTAGGAAGAGTTCAACAACTTTTGTGAGAGACATGGTATTAGAAAATAGTCATCTTCCCCTAGAACACTGCAACAGAATGGTGTAGTGGAAAGGATGAACCAAATAATTCAAGATGCAACCAAAATAGTGATCAACAGAGAAGTCTACTGGAGAGAAGCATTTCATACTATAGTCTACAATCCTAACGTAATTTTATATAAGAAAATACATGGAAATACATCTTATGAGCTATGACATGGTAGAAAGTCGACAGTGAAATATTTTAAGGTATTTGGAAGAAACTGCTACATCCGGAGAGATGAAGATAATCTTGGAAAATTTGACAATAGAGAAGATGAAGGCATATTCCTAGGATATTCAACAAAGAGGAAAGCATATCAGCGTTGTAATATAAGGCTAAACAAGATTGTTGAAAGTGAAAATGCGAAGGTTGTTGAATACATTTCTAAAGAGTCTGACAAATTGGTAGGTTATGAGTCTGATGAATCGACCGACAGAAAAAGTGGAGAGAAGATCGAAGAAGGAGAAGAAGAAAAGAAAGATTAGGAAGCTTCAACTTCTACATCTAAGACACTGAGATATGTTTAGAAGAATCATTTAGTGGACCATTTTTTTCAGAGATACAAACAAAGGAATTATCACAAGAAGCAAAGCAGCTCAAGAACAAGTTTTGTTATGTTAACTTTTAGAGATTGAATTGAAAACAACAGAAGAAGCTTGCAATTATCAGAATTGGATGAAGGTAATGATAGAAGAGTTGGACACAATTGAGAATAATTCAACATGGGAACTAGTTAATAAAATGACATATAAGAATGTGATTGGAACAAAGTGGGTATTCTAGAACAAGCTCAATGAAGCTGGAAATGTTATGAGAAATAAAGAAATATTGGTTTGTAAAGGTTACACTTTGATTGAAGAGATTAATTTTGACGAGACATATGGCCTGGTTGCTCGGATGGAGGAAACTAGGATGCTTTTGGCTTTTGTAGCTTATAAGGATTTCAAGGTTTATCAGATGGATGTGAAATCAACATTTTTGATGTCGTTGGTGTTGGTGATCCAAAAGATGAACTCCTGAAACCTTTGGTACTCTGGAAGTTATGTTTCAACATGGGTTAATTGAGTTGATCTGTCAATCTAGATATTTTTGTCTATTAGATATGGTGTTGATTAATTGTATTCATGTGTATCTTGATTCCATTCTTATTTTCATTGTATTGGGCAATGATTTTTGGGTCTGGATTAAGTCTAGAATTTGAGGTTGTGTAGCAGCTTTGGTGTAGTGTAAGTCATGTTTCGGGTCCAAAATTTATAATGGATGTAACATTTTGATCTGACAATTGTTCTCCATTGTGGTATGGTCTACTTCTGATTCCTTCCCACCACAATAAGGTTTAGTGTTGACCTATTTTAGAACTCTCTCTTGGCCGATTTAGAAGATTATGTTTCCCTGAGACAATATATATATGTATATATATGTATTTATATACATATATATGTATACATATATACATAGATATACATATATATACATACATATATATATATATATGTATCTATACATGTATATATACATGTATACATGTATACATATATACATGTGTAAATGTATATATACATGTATAGATATATGTATACATGTATACATGTATATATACATGTATAGATACATATATATATACATATATACATATATATATACATGTATATATGTATACATGTATATATATACATGTATATACATGTATACATGTATACATATATACATATATACATATATATATGTATATAAATATATATGTATATATATATGTATATATAAATATATACATATATATATACATATATATACATACATATATATATATATACATGTGTATATATACATATATATATATACATGTTTATATATACATATATATATATACATGTGTATATATACATATATATATATATATATATGTATATATATTTATAAAAGAAAGATCTGAATGAATTTATATAGAAAAAGTGTCGCATTTCTATTGAATGCGATATTGGAAAGGAAAGATCTGATTTTTGGCAATATGTGAGAGTGCATTGGTACTGAGCTACCAAAAGTAGTCTGGTGTTTCAGATTGAGATTCAATGGTGGATTCTTTCTTTTCATTTTTTGTTTCTTCAGTAGTCGACCTTTTTTCTGGGCAATGAGCCCTCTTGAAGTGAGTATTCTAACAATGAGAAACCCTTTGTAAAAATTACCTTAACTGGTGTCACCTAAACCAATATTTTATATTGAGAACTAACATTCTCTGTGATTTTTCCCTTTCTGGGTTTTCCACATCATATCTAGTGTTCATTGTGTGATTTGTTGTATGTTTATGTTTTCATGCTATATCTATCTTAATTAATTCTATTGGTTACTCCAGATGTGCAAAAGGGTTACATGAAATTGATTTATGTTTTTCAACTAATTCAAGCCCCTCTCAGTTGCCTGGATATTTAACAATATTAACCACCTTGGTTAACTTGTTTTTGTCTATGTGGGTGATTATATTTTTCAACCTATCCTTTCTTCATTATTTGATATGTTTTAATGATGATAGTTAGGTTTTTTTCCCCCTTGGTGCTCACTAGCTAACTATTTCCAGTTGGATTGTGGGTGATATTAGTACCCAGTTTCTGTTAGAGTAAAGTAATTAATTAACTTTGCTCTCCTCTTAAGATTTCTCTTTATGCATACATTAGTCATTTAATAATTAATATTTAATTATTAAATGCTCACACCTTAGGGTTAGGTTTTCCTTTTGGTGTTGATCTCCTTTATAAGGATTGATCTCTTGTATTATTCATATTCTTGATTCATTTTTTCTCTGATAATACATCTTTTCTTTTTGTCAGAGCCAAAACCCTTGTATTCGTTCTCTCTCTTTCTCTGTGACAGGTTTCTTGTATGCAGGTTTCTTTTGGGTTCTGTGGATTTGTATTTCTCAAATCCTACATGGTATCAGAGCCAGATCTGCTGCAGCTTGTTCAGACTTTTGAAAGATTTTGAGATCCAGGTTTTGGTTGCATCAGATCTGTGTTTGTCTTCTGTTTTTTATTTTGGAATAGGGGGTATTTTTTTTCGGTGCATTTTGAGCCCAAACGGACCTCACCGTTGAACTCGTAGCGCCCAAAAACCCCTATTTCCATATAAAATTCGTCCGATTTGGACACAGTTGCACCAGGAGGCAAATTTTTTTTGGCCCCAAGGCCGTACAGCCCTAGGGCACGAAAACCGAGGCGAAGAAATTAAAAAAAAAAAAAAAAACCACGGTTTTTTCAAAAAAACCGGGCGCAGCCAGTGTAAACCGCCGCGCCGCCGGTAAGCAGCCCGGCGGCCACCCGGCGTCCACCGCCGCCGGCGGTATCCCGCCCACGCGCCGCCTGCCGCCTGCGCGCAGCCAGCCGGCCCGCTCTCAGCCCAGGCCCAGCTAGCGCGCCGCTCGCCGCCAGCTGCGCTGCTGCCTCCTGCGCCCGCCCCTGGTCACCCAGAGGACCAGGGGCTGATTTTTTTAAGCCCTTGAGGACTTAGGGGCCCATCTGGGTTCTTTAGGAGCAGTTTTACAAAATCGGGCATAACTTGGGCATCCAATCTCCGTTTTTCAAAAACGAATAGGCGTTGGAAAGCTGGTTCCGAGCCGGATCTAATTAATGCAGGACTTTTTTTTTGATTTTGCCGTTTTTTAGTGTTTTTTGCCAGTCAAAGTCAGAAGAAGTTTTTTGCACTCCAGCAGCCATATCTTTTGCATACGGACTCCGTTTTTCGAAAGCGAATAGGCGTCGGAAAGGTGGTTCTGTGCTCTTTCCAGATTTATAGTCTATTTCATCAGAAAATTCTTCAGGTGCTCCAAATTTTGTCTCAACCCGTTATTGCTTTCTATCATTTTCTGGCTTTCAGTTTGTACTGGGGATTAGTTTTTTGCATTGTGGGGGGGTGTTTTCTCTTGCTTTCTGTTATTTACATCAGAAAACCAGAATTTACAAACACCAATACAAAAAAAATCAAACCCCCTTCTGCATCTTCTGTCTAGTTCTGAAAGACCACTTAATAATAATTAAAAATTCAGAGCAGTTGAGGCACAGTTCACAGGATGGCAGACAGACCTATTGAATCTCTCACACCGCATAATTACCACACTTGGAAGGGTCGCATGATGACTCTTCTCCAGTCAAAAGGGTTATGGTCCTGTTTGGATGAGGTTCAGCCTCAGTTGACACGTCCTTTTGAGATTATGCAACAGAGGAACAATATGGATTAGGCTATGGGATTGATGGCTTTACACATTTCCGACAGTCTTCAGTTTCATCTTGAGGGTTGTCTCACTCCTCGAGCCATTTGGATCAAGTTTGAAGGACTTTTTGGTACTGTCAACGAGTTCAGAGCTTTGCAGCTTGAGGCAGAGTTAACTTCCTTGGTACCTGATTCGTTTCCTTCTATTGAGGACTTTCTGATGAAGTTCAAACAGCAAAGATCAATCTTGCAGGGTTTTGGTAAGACTAAGACTGATACAGAGTGCATTTTCCTGATTCTCTCCAAGCTTCGGGGTCCATTTCAGATCTTCTCTTTGACCTTCTATTCCACCATGGATGCCTTGGGTGCTCGACATGTCATGCCTTCTTTTGAGGTCTTTTGTGATCGTCTGACTCGTGAGCAAGCTAAGCTTAAGCAGTTGGATTCACTTTCAGGTTCACAGAACCAAGCATTGGTAGCCCAGTCCTCCAAAGGAAAACAGAAGCAGAAACCAAAGCCTAAGAAAGATTCAGAGGCTAGTGAGAATCCCTCCAAGCCACCACCTAAGTCTGATTCAAAACCACAATTCAATTCTAAACAGGGCAAATCTTCAAAGCCTGGTGAGTCTTCCTCCAAGACTAAGAAGAAATCAGGTGATCCTTGCAGTTTTTGTGGCAAGGAAGGACATCCCGTTTCCAGGTGTTGGAAACGTTTAGAGGCTTTGGAGGAAGCCATGCAGTAGCATAATATTAGTGCACCACAGCCTCCTTCACAGCCCACAGGGAAAGGTCATGCTCTTTCTGCACGAGCATTGTCCTCAGCGTCCACTTGGATTCTAGATTCTAGTGCCTCTCACCATATGACACACACACAGGATTTGGTCACCGCTCTTGCTCCTACAGGCACTAGACATATTTCAGTTGGTGACTCAGCACAACTTTTCGTTCAGGGTTCTGTTACTGTTTCATTGGATGGTGGTTGTCTTCAGGATGTGCTTTTGGTTCCTAACATTTCGACAAACCTTCTATCCGTTTATCAGATTTGCCACTCTGGCTCTGGTAAGACAGTTGAGTTCTCTCCACATGATGTGGTTATTCGAGATCTTCATGATCCTGACCTGGTTGTGGCTATTGGGAGTGTGGATTCTGCATCTCACTTATATAGTTTTGATGGCTTTGAGAGTTCAGATACTGTTGGTTCCTCTCTTATAGCACATGCAGATTCAGTGAGCAGGCTTTGGCATGAGCGTTTTGGTCATGTCAATTACAGATATCTATAGCAGATGAGTACACAGGCACTTGTGATTGGGCTTCCACAGATTTCTTGTATAGATGGTGTATGTCGTGGTTGTGTCCTTGGCAAACATCATCGAGATCCTTTTCCTAAGGGTCGAGCCTCTCGTGCTAGGGCAGCCCTAGAGTTGGTACACAGTGATCTTATGTCCTTTCCGACTCCTTCTTTTTCAGGGGCCCGTTATGTACTCACTTTTATTGATGACTTCTCCAGATGTACATGGGTGTACTTTCTTAAGTACAAGTCTGATGTCTTTGACTCTTTCAGGAAGTTTAAGACATTTGTGGAGAAGCAATCTGGACTTTCTATCAGGAGGATACGCACAGATAATGGGGGGGAGTATGTAAATCAGGCTTTCAGAGATTTTTGCACTGAGCATGGTTTACAGCATCAGTTTACAGTTCCTTATACCCCTCAACAAAATGGTGTTGCTGAGAGAAAGAACAGAACCTTACGGGAGATGGCAAATTGTATGATACAGTCTCGAGCTATGAGTTCTTCATTTTGGGCTGAGGCAGTCAATTGTGCCAATTATATTCAGAATCGGATGCCCCATAAGGCATTACGACATATGACTCCTGAGGAGGCTTGGACCCATGTCAAGCCTGATGTTTCTACATTCTGAGTTTTTGGTAGTGAGGCTTGGGCATTTATTCCTGATGCTCAGCGGAACGCCATGGAGAGGAAGAGCCGACCACTCATATTTGTTGGCTACTGTGAGGATGTTAAGGCATACAGGTTGTTTGATCCTGATTCCAAAGAGGTCTTGTTTCGGCGGGATGTCCAGTTTGATGAGTGCTATCCTCAGATGGATTCTCCATCACCAGCTTCTCCCTCATTGCCTACTCCTTCCTCTTCATCTCTTGAGGATTACTTATCTCTTGAGGATGATGTAGATCATGATCCACCATCTCCACCACCACCAGTTGCTCCGTCTTTGCCGAAGTGGGCCCGTGATACTATTGATGCAGCTGGTTCTTTGGCAGGTGATCCTTCAGATACTCGTCGCACTCGTGCTCAGACATTTGGTTCTAGTCTTTTGAGTCATACCCTTTCAGATGATCCTCAAAAGTTTTCAGAGGCGACAGGACACCCAGAGTGGGATAGGGCCATGGATGAGGAGTATTCTTCTTTGATGAAGAATCATACTTGGGATCTTTGTCCTCTTCCTAAGGGAAGAAAGTTGGTTCGGTGCAAGTGGGTGTATCATACCAAGTATGCTGCAGATGGTTCTATTGATAAGTATAAAGCCCGTCTTGTTGCGAAGGGGTTTTCTCAGGTAGAGGGTATTGACTACTCTGAGACCTTTGCTCCTGTCGCCAAGATGAATTCTATACGCCTGGTACTTTCACTTGCAGCTTCACAGGGATGGACAGTGTTTCAGATGGATGTGAAGAGTGCCTTCTTGCATGGAGATCTACATGAGGAGATCTATATGGAGCAGCCTCAGGGTTTTTTGCAGGACACTTCTTTGGTTTGCAGACTTCGACGTTCATTGTATGGTCTCAAACAAGCCCCCAGGGCTTGGTATGAGAAGATGGACTCCTTCTTGCTTTCCTCGCACTTCACACGCTGTCATTCCGATCACACAGTCTATATTCAGCGTCAGGAGGGTGATCTTTTGATTCTAGTGCTATATGTAGATGATCTCATCATTACAGGTAGCTCATCCTCCATGATTCAGAGTGTTCAGAGAGCTTTGATGGAGCAGTTTGAGATGACCGATCTTGGTCTCTTGCACTTCTTTCTGGGTCTACAGGTTATTCAGTCTTCGGATGGGATTTCCATTTTTCAGGAGAAGTATGCTCTTGATATGCTTCAGCGATTTGGCATGCTTGATTGCAAGTCTGCCCCCACTCCATTTCAGTCAGGTGTTGTTTTGTCTTCCACTTGCTCTACTCCTTCAGTAGACCCCACTTTGTACAGGCAGTTGGTTGGCAGTCTGTTGTACCTGACACATTCTCGTCCTGATCTTTCCTTTGCGGTTGGCCTTGTCTCTCGGTTCTCCCATGATCCTCATGAGAGCCATTGGCAAGCAGCCAAACGTATTTTGAGATATATTCGGGGCACCACACATTATGGCATTCACTACTCTTCAGGATCCCCTCACATCATTGGCTTCACTGACTCCGATTGGGCTGGTGATGTCAATGATCGGAAGTCTACTTCTGGCTTCATTTTTTGCCTTGGTTCTGGTCCTATCACATGGTCTTGCAAGAAGCAATCTGCTATTGCATTATCATCTACAGAAGCTGAGTACCGTGCAGCAGTGTTAGCCAGTCAGGAGGTTTTATGGCTTCGGCAGTCGATGACAGAGTTTGGGTTTCCTCCAGATTGTCCCACTATTCTTTGGTGTGACAACCAGAGTGCCATTCACATTTCTCGCAACCCAGTGGAGCATCAGCGGACAAAGCATATTGAAATCCACGTGCACTTCATCAGACAGTTGATTCAGGATGGTTCTCTCATCTTGGAGTATATTCCTACAGAGGAGCAGGTTGCAGACATCTTCACTAAACCCTTGGCATCTCCGTGCTATCTTCGGTTGTGCTCAATGCTTGGGGTGAAGGAAGTTGTCCTTGGGGGGTCTCAGTGAGGCCTTCCTTCCTTCATGTTTTCTTTTCAGCATGATTCTTTATCTCTTTTTGGAGAGGAGTTTTTTCCCACTGGGTTTTCTCCTTTACTCTGCTTTATAGAGATTTTCTTGTATTCGGGTACCTCATCAGACCTTGTTGCCGGGACCCTCTTTTGCATTGTAGTTCCTTTGCTTTTTTCTGCATTGTTTGTAGCTGCATTGTAGCTCATCTTAAGGGGGGGTGTTAGAGTAAAGTAATTAATTAACTTTGCTCTCCTCTTAAGATTTCTCTTTATGCATACATTAGTCATTTAATAATTAATATTTAATTATTAAATGCTGACACCTTAGGGTTAGGTTTTCCTTTTGGTGTTGATCTCCTTTATAAGGATTGATCTCTTGTATTATTCATATTCTTGATTCATTTTTTCTCTGATAATACATCTTTTCTCTTTGTCAAAGCCAAAACCCTTCTTTTCGTTCTCTCTCTTTCTCTGTGACAGGTTTCTTGCATGCAGGTTTCTTTTGCGTTCTGTGGATTTGTATTTCTCAAATCCTACAGTTTCTTGGTTTTTAGATTTCCTTATTTCAAATAGCACCTTTAAGGGCTTCAATTGAGACTATGTTGTTGGGTGGTCAATTGTGGGGTAGGCATTTCTTTGTTATTTTATGTGTGGGCTCCATCATGGCGGGGGACATACATCAATAGGAGTCCATTTCCTCTGATGACATTCATGGTGGGGTTTTTAGGGCTTTGATTATGACTGTTGTTGGGGTAGGCATTTCTTTTTTATTTTATATGTGGGATCCATAATAGGAGGAGAGACATCAATAGGAGCGCATTTCCTCTGACGAAATGCACATAAAAGAGAAAAATTTGTGGATTTTTACTTAATGTGGGGTTACACCCTTTTTAGAGAATCCTCATGGCTTTGATCCAAAGGTAACAAAGATTTTTGGTAGATAATGGATGCACTTTATTTTTTTGAAATGACAATAAAAGCTCAGATTTCACAAAGGTGGTGATTGTGGAGCTTATTGGGCTGCCTATGGAAGGAACAAACAATTTCAAGGGGAAAATCTTCTGAGTCCATGGTGAAAACCTTTCTAAAATATGGAGAGGGTTTGAATCTTGTCAACAATTCAAACATTTCTTACCAAGTAGACACCCTTAAACCCCTTTGGGTGGGTGTGGCTAAGGTCCTTATACAATATTTTACCTTGGATGGGTGGTTTACCAAAATCTATGGTGGTCATTTTTCTCGGCTTAAACACTTTAGAAATAAGTTCTTCGTTTGTTTCCATTCTATCTCTTATCATCCTTGGAAGCCAATATTAAAGAACATAATAAGAAGCAAAGAAACCCTAATCTTCATGAGGGCTCGATCCTTCTAATTATGGAACAATTCAATGCCCTCCCATTTTCCTCTAAGTGAAAATATCAAGGTTATCCCCCTTTGCACTCGGTGAATAGGTGTCAAAGGAGGGTATGTAGAGAAATATAGGGGAATGTGATGATGATTCAGAGGATGAGGACTAGCAAACAAAGGATGAAACTTCCTCGAAGTAAAAGAAGAATAATGTGTCAGAGGAGAAGAAAAAGAGAATCTCATTAAATTCAGTATAAAAAGAAAGATTTGTTAAATTAAATAATTTTACATGCATGATTCTCCTAGATGACTTGATGAGGAGGTTGACAAGAACCAAAATTTGGAAGGGGAGAATTTTTTGGGCGAAAGGGAGAATGTGATGGGTGGAGGAGAAGGCTTCTTGGGAGTTCCCCTTCCCCTTGATCTTTTAATTATGCTAATCAAGAGAGAATTAATAATCCTCCCTTTCCTAGGGATCTTTAAAAATAGTAACCTTTCCTTGGAAGTGACCCTGGGAATCTAGCTATTTTTTGGGTATTAATAGGGATGCCATAGTAGACTAGTTTAGGATTTCCTAAGAGCCTTTTTTAGAAATAAATCAAGTTAATATCAACATCCAGTCCATTAAAAGAAAAGTGGTTATTTTGGAGCAAGGTGATGGTCGATATTCGTTTAGGGATCCTGTTGACAATGTGATCTCTGATGAGGAAAAAGACAAAATGCTCTCTATCTTAGAAAACATGACCAAATATGTTGCTCACTTGAAGACTATGAAGGTAGACTTGGGCTATTGAAGCCAAGATGAAGAGAATTAATTATAACCTCACTAATCTATTAGCATAAGCCTTAAAACCATTCACAGCAATGTAGAAGGGGATAAAACTTTTGTGAATCAGTGTCAGACTATGTAGGCTTTGAAGTTTGGGGGCAACATTTCAATTAATATCAACCTAGTCGAGAAGAGTAACTAGAATAAGGATGATAGTGTAGGTCCATCATCTCAAACCCATGGACATCTCAAGAACGCTAGGGAGCTAAAGCAAACATAGAATTGCAAGATCTGATGAACATTACCCAAAATATGGAACAAATGAAAGTTGAGTTTGCTAAAGCCCTGAAGAATTTGTGTTAGGTTTTATATTTTCTTTTGTTGGCCTACTATTTTAGGGTTTTGTATTCTAGGTAATTTTTGTGTTGTTGTTTGGCTATGTGTTTTCTATTTGCAGCTCTTTGTACTCAGGGTTTTCAGATCCCTTCAAAACCATTTTTTCCTTAATAATAAACCATACCCAATTTGAAATTCTATTTAGTAAGTTGGCATGCATCAAGTAGGATTAGAGGAAGTTCATTTGTGTCAAGAAGAAGACCTATAGGTAGCCAATATGACATATAGAAACAAGGGTTGAAGAGGAAGAAGACAAAGAGGCTTTGAGCTCGATATTACAGACATAGTTAGAGGTTTAATATGGAAAATGGACACATTGGAGATGTCTCAGAGAAGAGGAGCCCATATAGAGGACGTCAATGAAAATGTCAAAGAGTATACTGTTGAAGGGGGAGATAATGTGAATCAACTCAGGCTTGATCAAAGAGAGGAGATATTCATCAAGGCCATCACCTGGATTAATTTGAAGCTACAATTTAATCCTTCAAATTTTGAAGGAGGTTTAAATGAAAAGGAATTGCTAGATTAAGGAATTTATTGAATGTATGAAGCCTCCATTGTACTTCTGAATCTTCTTCAAATGCTCTTAGATATTTATCATGTTTAAAAAAGAGAATGTAGAGGAGAGTATTTACTACCGTTGAGATGAAAATATCTTGTGTAGGAAACCAACCTTCGATACATCACTTAATTTTCACTCTCGTGAGCCAAGAAGATTGATATGGAAGAAAGGAAACAAACTAAACTATGTCTATAAACATAAAATACTACATAAGAAAGGAATATAAAATAATCAAAATATTTTGATTATAGAAATAGAAATCTCTATAAATGCATACTTTTCCCATGAAGTGGTGAAGCCTTAGCCTTGGATACCAATGTGCCAGAGGGACATCTACACGTTGTAGTGTCATATGTAGAAAGAAAAAATAGAAAAGCACCAAAAGTCACACCAAAAAGAATCTCATGCACTATGAAACTATTCATCACCAACACACACTCATATAGGGAAACATGTTGGGGTTGTATAGGGGTTTGCCTTATTCAAACCCCTGTTTCTATGTTTATACGTCCATAGACAACTAGATACATAGATTGGATAAGATAAAAGATTGGATTGTGCAATAGAAACAAACTCTTCTTAATGGAGGAAACCCACTATTATTTGAGATAAAATGTTAATTTGATTAATTCAAATAGATAATAAATCCATTTAGAGACTAGTAACATGATATTATATTGAAAAAAAATACATACAAGAGATAAGAGAGAAAGGAAAACTTTACATAGGAAAGACCCCTCTCTCGAAATAATGACACGATTGTAAGCAAGATAATAATTGTTTTTTATTTTCATGATTGCAGATTTTGGTAGAGTTTTATTACTAGTGTGAGAGAAAGATATCCGAGAGTGTGAATGTTGCAAAATGAATGAGAAAGAAGAGTTTTGTTGCTCAAAATGAGTGGGAATAGCCATTTTGAATGTGCCCAAAAGAAGGGACATGCATCAAAAGAGGCTTGATGTAGAATATATCCAATTTAAATCTAAAATCATTTCGGGATGTTTGCGCGCTACATACATGTATGCTCACCACTCTCCCATTTGACCAAATCAATCCCAAATTTGGATAAGGGGTTGCTAATGCTTCATCTTTAAAATCCATGATGCTGGAATGATAGTATCTTGATTATTATTTTTTATTATAAACACACCGAGCCTATTGCATAAGTGTCATTAATGCACTAGGTGTAGTTTACGACACTAAATTTTTCCCCCACTTTGTAGGACTAGTCAACTCAAGGGAACAAGTGCACTAAACTAACTTAGAAATCCGTGTTCATAGAACTCATGCAGTGTATTAAATGCATTAATTACCTTAAAAAGGGATATTGTAGAGGCCACCAAGGTCAACAAGGAAAATACGAATGGTGACCCCAGTGCTCAGCAAAAAAATATAGTGTTTGACATGAATATTCAAGTACCATAAAATCAAAAAAAAATTTAGCGCCAAAAATAAGGAAGCTCTTTGGCAAGAAGAATTATCAAGCTACATATTTTGTCACAATATTCATGTAAAAGGGTAATATATTGTAATAATGAAATAGGTATAATGATCAGATACTTATTCTTCAAAATGTTTTATGTTATCTTCTGTGATATACTCTTATTTGACCTACTATTAATACCACACTATATTTGTATTAGATATTTTAATTTCATGTAATTTTTCCTCTTCTTATTGCCTTTCTTCTACTTTTCCTTCTCCTTCTTATTGACCTTCTTCTTCTAATTTTACTTAGATTTTTGTCGTTCCTTTCCTTTTGTGTCTTGTTCCTCTTCTTGTTCTTGTCCCTCTTCACGGGTGATCCCACAATACTTCTTGAGTCCCCTCCCTTTTGTATGTTTAACCCTATTTGACCCATTACTTGTAATCAATCTAAGAAACATCTATGTGGGTATTAATTTATGATTTATAACTTGTTGTAGTTATTTTTAATCCCCTCATATATTAAAAAATATCAAATTTCCATAAAATTTAAGTATGAGAGCTCTCTACTTGATTTCCTCGGTGTTTTCTATGTTTGCCAAATTCATAAAGTTTCAAAGTTTCAGTTTATGTCACATCTTTCTCGTCAATCCTAACCTCCTAATACATCACCTTTAAAAAAAATTGAGTCTTTACAGTTGGACCATTGGACTTTCCCATCCCAAATACCATTTACCTGTTAAAATTGATATCCTAATCCCTTGTCCTCTGAACATTTTCTAAGTCTATTTTTTCAACCTTTAGACTTGGCATTCCCTTCATACCTTCCTCAATCCTCTAAAATATTCAGAGGCCTTTTTAATAACTTTTAAAGTCGGACTTTTAAGTTTCCCTCGGTCCCCATGCTTCCTTCTAGGAGTTTTACTTTCCTATATGCTTATCAACTTGTCGGGATTTCGTCCATCCACCTACTTTAAGGGATGTTTACCTCAATACTCTCAATATGCAAACAAAAACAAAGAAGAAGTGTCTCATGCATCAAGTTAAAAGGTTTACAAAATATTTGACATGAAAGAGAGAAAAAAGCAAGTATTGGTTTTGGACAATATGAAGGTTTAAGAACCTTATAAATCCTCAACATGATTCTGTGAGGGGAAATGCTCTAAACTGAAGATGATGTGAATAGGTATTATCGATTTCATGTAGGCTTTGAAACACTTTGAATCACCATTTAAAATCAAATAAAGATGCATAGGCAAAAGAATTACAAGGTGTATGAGTTTTCAAACCATTCAAAAGTGTGGTCCATATTTCAAAAGCTCACTATTGTGCCAACAATATGACATGGTTCATAATAGGAAAAAAGATCTAACATATCAAGTAAGCGTAGCTAAAATAATTATTTTAATTATAGAAAGAGATATAATGAATAATAGCATGCTAAATATCTCTAATAAATGTCGCCTATCCTTTTGCAATGCTCGTGATTCCATTAGTGGTTGATAAGCCCCTACAATCACCAAATTTAATTTTGGAAGTGCCCCAAAAGTATATATTTTAGCCAAAATGACGTATATTTAAGAAGTAAAAATGAATGAAATGGGCTTTTTTTCCCTAATTATTTTTGTGGTTACTATCATAGATCATGATAAACTTAAGACAATATCTAGATTCTATTTGCAATATATTTTCTAGGTTTCCTCACTTCATTTCATGCTAGACCTATAGGAGTGATGAATGAAATTACTAAAACGTTTTTCACAATTTTTTGAATGTGACTGTTAAATAATAGTTAATTGTGAGTGGGACATCACAATTTTCCTTGAATATTTAACAATTTCCTAGTACCAAGTCTCCCAAGAGTTGCTAAACGCTAATAAATGATAGATCTAATGATATATCTATATGAACTAGTAGTTCATTTAAATAATTGGTCACTAAACCAATTCTAAGGTATAGTAATTTTTTTAGTGTTATAGAGAATTGAACATATAAATTGTAAATGAATGGATGCACTTTATATTAGTATAGTAAAGATTTAATAATGCACATTTTTGTAGTTGTATATCTCCATTATTTTATGTCAAGAGTCATAGAAGTATTATAATTGCATTTTTAATCATTTGCTCTAGCCACATGTATTGATACAAAAGAAACACTGGTTGTGTGACAACATATAATACACTAGAATCTTTTTCAATTATCATTTTTTATTTATTAAATCCCTATCTCACTAGAACATGAGATGGGTTAGGATAAGGGCTTTAAATGTATATTATGATTAACATTGATCACAACTAGATCGACTAATATGTGAAAAATGAGGAGAATGAAATCGATTGCAAACCAATTTATTTAGCCACTTGGCCCTGATTCTGACTTGTTACTCACAAAACAAGACCTCATGGCACACCCACAAACATGAACATTGAACATTATAGTAAATTTAATTTGTGACATATAAACACTAATTACATGTGTATTCAAATTACTAACATAGAAGGTAGCCTAGGAATCATAACTTTGGGTGAGGAGGTTAGACTGAAGGGACCACACATACACAAATATAGGACCTAATTCAAATGAATGAGGATTAGACCAACCTCCAAAACGGGGGCTCAGTAATTTCCATTGGGAAATTAGGGTGTGGTGTGTGATTAACAATGAGCTAAAAATATATATAGGAGCTATATCGTCACATCCATGAGCAAGATCGGATGCTTGAAGTTGATTGGCATCATGTAGATATGACAATCATAAATGAAGATTGAGAAAACATCAGAGTGTTTTTAGGAGTGGTCTCGTTTGATTTATGTTTACTGAAATTCTAATCATGCAATCATTTCATGTGATCCTAGAAGCTAAAAGGAGTTAAAGCTTCGTAGTCCCGCATGGGTAAACGATGTTGCTTCGAAGACCGGGAGTGGAGGCTTAGACCAGTCTGGAACGAATGGATGTGAACCCAGTAACTCAAAAATTCCCAATAACAAAAATATGAGCAGTGGTTGGTATACCAAAATAGGTTTACATTTCATGGATTTTAATGACAATGGAAAAGATGGTGTATTCATCGGGCGAATCGTTTACTTGGTTGCCACTCCGGATAGAAAGCCCCACCTTATCTCCATAACAAACAAAAACGACGAAGAGTACATGTGAATCATTAAAAGTCAAGAAAATGAAATAGATTAATACAGTTGCTAACAATACTTGTTCATGTCGATTTATACTCGTGTTAAAATATCAGTATTGCCTACCAACCTACCCAACAACAGCTGATTTAATTCGTGTATCTATATATACAAACACAAAGAAACAGATTTTCACATCTCAGTTCAGAAACAATTTGGCATTTTAGCCTGTTTAAGTTGTGATCAGACTCTGAAAGAGGAAGTATTGTACGATTCTAGCAATGCAGACATTTTATGGCCGCCTCGTGCTGCCACTTTTGGCATTGTGGTTCACTATTCAATTTGTTTCAGCGAAACATGCTGTGATCACACGGCGCTACAATTTCACTGTGGGTTATATAATTCTATGGAATGAGTTGAATGTTTTATTGTTTAGGAAAGTATTAAATTTTTACAGATAGCCGTGATTGATTCTTTGTTCTAAATATCCACAGATCCAAATGACGAATGTGACTCGTCTTTGCACCACGAAAGCTCTCTTGACTGTCAACGGGCAATATCCGGGGCCTCCAGTAGTTGCTCGAGAAGGAGACCGCGTGGTTATCAAAGTAACAAATAATGTTAAAAACAATATTAGCATACATTGGTATCTCTTCTGCTCCCGCTACTCAGTTATTTACTTAATAAAAATAATATTATATGCTGATGTCCCTTTAGTGGGTGCACCTAATGAATTCCTATGAATCGCTCAGGCATGGAATTCGGCAGCTTAGATCTGGATGGGCGGATGGTCCTGCTTATGTCACTCAGTGTCCAATTCAAACCGGGCAAAGTTATGTGTACAAGTTTATTGTCAAAAGGCAGAGAGGAACACTGTGGTGGCATGCCCACATCTCATAGTTGCGAGCAAGCATACATGGGCCCATTATCATCTATCCCAAGAAGAATGCTTCTTACCCATTCCCTCGCCCACACCAGGAAGTGCCTATTGTTTTCGGTATGCCCTTCAGTACTCGTTGATAATGTGTTGCCATTGTATGTACATAGTCCTAAATTTACAATGAAAATACTGCTGTTGATAATGTGTTGCAAATTGCAGGGGAGTGGTGGAATGCAGACACTGAGACTGTTATCAATCAAGTAATGCAAAGTGGTGCGCAAGCTAATGTGTCAGATGCATATACCATCAACGGGCTCCCTGGACTTATGTATAACTGCTCTACCAACGGTGAGGGCGGGGTATTAAAATGGATGAAACATAACTAGACTGGTCGCTATTGTTCATTTGTTTAAATGTAAATGTAACAAAGGTTTCCTGTGTTGTGTAATGCAGATACATTCAGGCTCAAAGTGAACCCTGGGAAAACTTACCTACTGCGTATAGTTAATGCTGCACTCAATAGTGACCTGTTTTTCGCAATAGCCAACCACACATTGACTGTGGTAGAAGCGGATGCTGTGTATGTCAAGCCTTTTCAAACCAATGTTATTCTCATCACTCCCGGTCAGACTACCAACGTCCTCTTGACAGCTATGTCTCAGCCACCCAATGCCACATTCCTCATGTTAGCAGGCCCATTCGCTACGGGAACAGCAGCTTTTGATAACTCAACCAGTGCTGGAATTTTAGAGTATGTAACTTCCAATGCGACAGCAGTTAATTCATCCTCATCCTCTCTTCCTATGATGAAACCGACGCTTCCAGCCCCCAACGATACCTCCTTTGCCGCCAATTTTAGCCAAAAGATGAGAAGCTTGGGCAATCCGAAATTTCCTGCAGCAGCTGTCCCTCAGAAGATGGATAAACAGTTCCTATTCACAGTCGGGTTGGGGCTAAATCCGTGTCCCCAAGGACAGACATGTCAAGGCCCCAACGGTACCAAATTTGCAGCCTCCATTAACAACATATCCTTCATTCTTCCCACCACCGCTCTTCTTCAAGCATACTACTTTAATCAGTCCAATGGAGTTTACAATACCACTTTCCCTGACAATCCGCCATTTCCTTTCAACTACACCGGCACGCCGCCTAACAACACACAGACCCTCAACGACACCAGAGTCGAAGTGCTTCCCTTTAACACTAGCGTACAGCTAGTTCTGCAGGACACCAGCATTGCGACCTTCGAGAGCCATCCTCTGCATCTGCACGGCTTCAACTTCTTCATAGTGGGTCAGGGTATGGGAAACTACAATGCAAGCACTGACCCATCTAACTTTAATCTGGTGGATCCTCCGGAGAGAAACACAGTTGGAGTTCCCAGTGGAGGTTGGGTGGCTCTCAGATTCCTAGCTGATAATCCAGGTATTAATATCATTACGTAATGTTAGCTTCAATCGCTCATCTGGTTCAAAGATTTGTGCTTCTTTCGTATAAACATATATCCGATTGTATGTATGTTTTTTGCAGGAGTGTGGTTCATGCATTGTCATCTCGAGCTGCATACCAGCTGGGGATTGAAGATGGCGTGGGTTGTTTTAAATGGAAATGGTGGCAGATCTCAATCTCTTCTTCCTCCTCCCAAAGATCTTCCCCCCTGTTGATCATTCATCCTTCAATTAGACTATTCAATTTGTGCTTCCTAAAATCTGACTGCATCCAATCGTGTGCTGGTCCAAAGTAGTTTGCAAACGATCGATAAAGAGAAACATATCAGTATATTTGTGTATCAATAAGTATGCTTTGGAATATATCAGTGATGAGACCTTGGTTGAATTACTATGACAGAGACATCTCCACATGGACCTTTCAAAAGTGAAAGTGCGAAGGTAGAATTAAAATTACAAGTTTTGCAGAGAATTTCTAACAGTAAGATTCACATTTCCTTATAATATACTTATTTATTGTTGTTTTATATGGTTGAGATTTTCAGCAGTATATTTCTTCATTCGAATACTTAATTGAAAATAATGTTGTTCTGTGACAGATAATTTAATCTTAAATATTATCTTCATTTTTCAACATCTAAATAGTCAATTAATAAATAAGAAAAAATGTATAATGAATCATTAGAAAAATTACAATTTTGTTATTGACAATTTAGTCTATTTTGAAATATAGTAAGATTTATAAGAAACTTTTAAAAACACATTGATATCTATCGTTTGTAACCTTTTTCTCATGATTTCTGTCAGATTGTTATCTGATACTACCTCATTTTGTACTAGGACTAGCACTTTTCTGAATTAGTTTTTAAGTGCATTATAAAAAGTTAAATTTAATTAAATAATTGGATTAAGGCATACTTATAGATATGTAAATGAAAGATCTGTCTTTGTTTTATTTAATCTCAATTATAATACCACTTCTCCTCCTTCTATGCATAGAATCTATCTAGATTTGCATCAACATATTTGATGTGATTAATGATGACTCATATCTTCAATACTAAATATGAAATATATGGAAATTATTCAATTCATTGTGAAAAAATATATTTTCTCAATAATCTCTCTATATTTGAACATTTATTCATTCCCTTAATTAGAGCTTCTATCAAACGGAGTGGGTGGGGGCTTTGTGGTGTAGAGCTCCGAGATGGGCATTCATTATGTCGAATCTCTTCTAGATAAAAACTACATTCTTGGAATTTAGTTTCTCCCCCCCACACATGCACATAATTGCACTTGCTTGTATTGATATGGTACATGCATATGATTTAATTTGTTTTTATAATTTAACTCAATTCCTATATAATTTGAATTGTAATCTTATAAGTACCATTGAAACTTTAATATGTTTTCAGTATATGATACATAATGCACGTGTGACATATAAATGATTTAACAACAATATAACACAAATATAGCTAGCTACAACATATAATTGATGTATATCATTGTTAAGGTGTATACCTATTGATATCAATTGATATTCATATGGTTTTCATTTATCACATAAAACTTTATAGACATTTTTATTGTCAGTGCACATACCACTATTACAGCCGCGTCAATTGATATTGACTTATTTCATGGAATCGATGATGACTTACATCTTCAGTATTGAATATTTAATGTATGGGAATTATTCAGTTCATTGCAAAATAATCTATACTACCAATAATGTGGCTATGTTTTCATATTTTGTTTCTCTTAATTAAAGCTTCATAAAGTGGAGGGGGTTTGGGGCTTTGTGGTGAGGAGTTTTGAGATGGGGTTTGGCTCTATAGAATCTCTTCTAGTTAAGAAAACATATTATTGGAATAAATGCACACACACACACAAATAACTACTTGCTTGTATTGAAATTCTACATACATATAATTTAAATCAATTCATACATAATATGAATTATAATCCAAGGACCATTGAAATTGAAATATGCTTTCACTACATAATAAATAAAGCATATGTTACATATAAATGTTTTAACAATTATATCAAACACAAATTGATGCAGGGGCATCTAGGAGGGGGCACAAATAGCTTGCACCAAACCTCAATTTTGAAATATTAAAATGAGGATTTTCATTTCTTATCTTTATTTTGATAAATTTTAGCTTATAAATTTGTAAGTGTTTTATTTGAGTAATTAAATTCTTTGAAGAAAATTAACAACACTAACAAAGCTAAGGAGAGTCAAATATGAGGTGAAATGAACAAACAATAAGAAATATTGTCCAAGTAAGTTTAAAGTGATAGGTAGTTTAAATAAAATAATTGAAACATATTGCAGGCATATCAATCAGTGTGGGATGGAGGCGTGGCGAAGAGGTGTCTGGGGTAAATGAAGAGTTTGGATGTTAAACAAAAAAACACTAGAATAAGAATGAAGGCGTGGGGCCACATGGGGATTTGAAAAGATGGGAAATAATTATTATGTAAAATAAAACAAAATAGAAATCCGAAAAAGAAGAGAGGGTGCGCCAAAATGATTGAGAAAAACTGAAAGGTGAAAAGGGATTTATGAGTAAGGAAAAATAATAACATTGTGTGGGAAAATCAACATATTTTTAATTACAAAGGGAAGGAGAGTGTGTAGAGTAGAAGACATCAAACCTATGAGATTCAAAAACAAAGGGATAGCCAGAAAAGCGTGTGGAGGAAATAAAGAATAGATGATAAGAAATTGATGCCCAGTGCATGAATACAGACAGGGTAGAGATCATGGAAAAGGATATGAAGCATGGACAAGGAAAACCAGAAATAGATGAGCCTGCTAGGGTTTTGTGGTAAATGGATTGAGAAGATAGATTTAGTAGTGATTTAGAACAAAGCATGTAAGAGACACGACTTGTTAACAAAGACAAAGTGAAAAAAGGAAAAACATAGAGATTCATTTCTACATTTGTAACTATTTTTCTCCTAGTCAATAATGTTTGTAATTTTCATTTAAAATTTTGTGTTGATTATTAATTAATTTTTTTTTTGACACTATAGTGATATTGGATAGAGCCCTAATTACCCATTACTGTTTTGTTTTGTACTCGTGGTCCCTTTAGTTGATCTTTCATATTGGATTTGATCACTTCCCCATCTCTCTTGCTTGATTGTCTTGGAAGGAAATTCTTTTTTCCTTTCACTTTGAGAAAATGTGGCTCAAGCACCCTAACCTGTTCTATAGAATTAGAAAATGATGGAATGTCAGGACTAACAATATGACTATGTTTTGAGTTTCTAAAAAAATGAGATTGGTCAAAGCTAAGGTTATTCTTTTGAATGATACTTGTTTTGTTCATATCTTTTCTGAGAAGAAAATCATTTAAAGGGATCTCAAGGTTGTGTAAGATTCCATTAAAAAAAGATGGTTAAAGTTGCAGTATCCTAGACTAGAAAAATTCCTTGCTGGCTTGTCTCCATAACCTCATTTCAAAGGAGGAAGAATTATGCTAACAAATATAGAGAGATCTCTATAGTTGCGATGCGAGGATAAGAAT